>NW_027072034.1:143097486-143837486 GCF_038088225.1 Cyrtonyx montezumae | reverse complement strand
GCAAATAATTTAATGAGACAGCTCACCCTGTGTAAAATTAACAACTTTCACAATTTTTTAGTCACAAAAAATGCCAACAGCTTATTTTTCCCTTTGTAATACAACATGGCTGCTCTTAAAGTAGTGCCTCCTATTTTATTATGTTGGTCCATGATGTCAGAAGCAGATTTTAGTTGTATAGCAGTAGAAAATAAACCTTCCCACCAATATTCTGATATTTTGTTGCCACGTGGCAGCAGAAGAGCAGTCTGACAGAATGCATATATATCTATTCCACATATATCTATTCAGCAAACAGCAGAAAGAAAACTTTAAAGAATTAATTATAGAAAAATTTCTACAAAACAGTAGTAAGGACTACCTAACATCATCATTTTGTCTTTTGTCTTCATATTGCCTTTTATTTCTTTTCGATGTAGTTATGAACAACTGCTTCGTGAAGTTGTTTAACCAAAGAGGTATGATGCTGTGTTCTCTTTCCTCCCTCACCATTTTTCTGTAAAATAATCCTTTGTTGATGTGACAGAAACTGGAGAGAGGAACAGACAATATGGTAGATGCATGAGTGTTTTCCTCTTCCACACAGATTAATAAGTAGAAATCTTATGTGTTTTTAGTTCTCCTTTCTGATACTGTTTACCAAAAAAACATGTGATGTTAGAGAATTCTCAGAAAGCAGTAGGCTCACTCACTGATTACAGGCAATAGGATGTATAGAAATATGCTGAAAGAGATGTTCCCACATGCAAAATCTTCCCATTGGTCTCCTCAACCAAATCAACATGTTAATCAATATTCTGTATGTGTCTGACAGTGAGGAGATGTAGTCCCAGACACTTGACAGAAGGCCTCATGCTTTTCTTCTGTTCCTTCAGCAGCTGGTAGCAGTAAAGCAGTCACCGAATATAGCTCCATGTAGGTTATGTGACTACCCAACTCTCAGGAGGTGAGCTGTGCTTATCATTACTCCTTGAAATGGAGGGTCAGAGCAAGCACACGTGTTAGTTATGCCCGTGGTGGTCAAGCTTCAAGAAAAGGTGGGGAGATTTTGGAATTTGATACTATTCCTCATGACATCCTTCTGGACAAATTGTCTAACTGTGAGATAAACAGGTTCACACTATACTGGGTGATAAACTAGCTCAATGGCAGAGCTCAAAGGCTTTTAGTGAATGTGGCTGCATCTCTCTGGCAGTTGGTCACTAGCAATGTTCTCCAGAGCTCAGTTCCAGGGCTAGTCATGCTTGAAATGTGTATCAATGATCTGGATGCAAGAATGGAATGCAGCCTCAGCATGTTTGCTAAACTGGAATCTGATGTTGAAGGGATGGCAGGCTTTACTGTGGGATCCAGATAAATTAGAGCACTGAGTAATTGTCAACTACATCAAGTTCAACAGAGGTTAACCTGGAGTTGAGTAATGCTGGATGCGGGAACAGACAAGGAAATAAGTGGCTGGAGAACAACTCTGCAGAAAGTGATCTGGGGTGCTGCTTGGCAATAAGCTCAGCATTAATCACCTGGGTAAAGACTTAATACAGTAGAACTAAATACTTTAACAGAGTTTAAGATACCTATTGTTGGAGGTATATGAACAGAGCAGATAGTATTTCAGAAGTAATTTTAAAGGCATGGTAACTAAATCAGGAAAAACAATGGGGGTTAGTAGCATTTATATTTTCACTTTTTATTTGTTTTGATATAAACTAATTCAGAAAGACAGACCTTCATGGTGCTAAATAAAGTTTACTTCAAAAGATATCAGATACCTTTTATTTTACCTTTCAACTGCAACAGATTCTAACCTGCATTGTATAAAGCACACAGAGAAAGACAATTCTTTGTCTCCAGGTTCTCAGAGTACTTGGGCAAGTGAATTGCATGGGTTCAGAGGAATGAGTAGCAGGAGGATTCTTTAAACTCATCATGTCTTGTAAGAACTTATTAATAAACAAATCCTTCTAATTCCAGTATTTCATACTGTTAATACTTTTTTTCCATTTCCTTTTCAGTATCTTTTCAATTCTATATAAAAATACAATCTTTTTGTGTGAGTTTTGAGATTTGATTGGTTTTCTGCATCAATTACATCTCTAAGCTTATACTTATTATACTCAGCGCTTAATAAGCTTGTAGTTATTATTATATTTTTTTATATTTTAGTGCCTTTAACTGGCCTTGTTTTTTTTGTCTTCCTTCACAACTACTGAGACATGCTGATAAAACTGTTTGCAAAGCAGTGGGGGTGAGTGAGTGAGGTGTGAAAGGGCAATTTTAGATAACCCTTGTTTAAACATAAACATTTTACATAATAATTAACCTGAGTCCAACACCCAGTTTTGTCCACCCCACTACATCAAAAGTCATTGTACTATCAAAAATGAAAAAGCAGTAAGAAGTAGAAAATCAGGTTTAGGAAACAGTATCTGAGTACACTAGAGCTGCTGCCAAAAACAGTAGCATGGCCTAAGGATAGTTATCTGTATCTCTCAGGCACAGTATTATTGAGAGTCATTCAAATGGAAGCACCAACAGGATGGCTGCAGCTGGAGGGAAAAGTTATACCAGATTGCCATCAAGATCTCAGCAGGCAATGAAAAATGACAGCAAAAAAAAAAAAAAAAAAAAGAAAAAGAAAGAAAAGTCAAAAAGACATTTGCTTACTGAGTTGCAAGTACGATTTTTGAATGCCAAATATGTAAAAGAAGTTTCAGATGTATCTGCTTGAGGAGATGGAAGGGGCTTCAGGGCCAGAAAGACATCACAGAACTATCAAGGCTACCTCAGGGTCACAGGGGGAAGTCCAAAGAGAATGTACTAGAACAGCTGAGGATCGTCACTGATCCAGATGTGTGCACTGCAAACAGAGGCAGAGGCTCTTTGTTCAAGATATTTGCCTTAATTTTCTACCCAGCCCCTAGGGAAATATGATGCGTAATATAAAATATAAAAACAACTTCCTGTGAACTGAGAAGATACAGAGCACATGTACATTCTAATATCACCCACCATGCTTGTCAAATGAAATAGATGGGTAAAGAGGGTGGAAGATCTTGGGGTGTAAACATGGAGTAAGGCACTAGTATAATGTGGGACTAGTGAGAGAGCTGGAAATTCACATGGCATAAGATATTGTGAATCTTCTGTGATAGAAAGCCCTCCTCTACAACAAAGCTGTATGCCTTTGGAAAGCTCCCACAGAACATTCCTTGCAATATTCAGGCTATGATGTAAAGGTTGCTATGTTAACACTTTGCACGTTTTCTTAGAAAAGGAAAAAAAATGAGAGAAAATACAGCATGCAGACATAATGCCTTTTTTAGTATAATTTTGACAAGTTTGAAGTAGATGTTACCAGCAATAAAGGCCCATGACATGTGCTAACAATGGTAAAATGAAAAAGAGTAGGATGAAGATGACAGGGCGTAGTCTATCTCCCTCTATCTCACAGTCTTTTAGATTGAATTGTTATAAATTAGTAACTTATAAGATTGATGTTATTGAAATATCAAAAATCCATTTTTTCTGTGTGATATGGATGGTCTGGAGTTGCAAAACCTTTACATCATTATTCATGTAGATATATTATAAATACAGGCTGGCATTTAGACTAATTCATTAAAACCTGTTGTATGATTTCTCAGCTTTACAAGTCAAACCACAACAGTCAATGATCTTTCAAGGTCCCTTCCAGTTCCCAACATTCTGTGATTCTGTGATTCTATGAATCAGTGTTTATGAAAATGTGATGTTATTCATTTGATCTTCATACAAGAAAGTTGCATTTGAAAAGTTCATCCATAACTGACTATGAAAAAAATTAATGTTTGTCACAGTATATTGCCAAGAATTTTCTGTTGATTTTACAATTGGTAAGGAGATTTACATTTTAATATCATGCATTTGAGAAAATCTAAACATAAAGACTCACATTTAACACGAGTACTCATTAATCAAGTATATGGTGTCCAAGTCTCCAGAATTTCCTTATACTTAACTACTTAACACAAGAAATGTTCTGCTGCAGCTGATAATGCAGTACTGTGGTACTTTATAGAACCTTTTGAGGTAAAAAAAATTCTCTCTTCCATCTCCTTCAGAATTTCAAGCTAAGTCGAGGCCCATGAGAATTTTTTTGTAAAATAAACCAACTGATGTAGAGTCTGTTTGGGTCCCTAATCAGGTAAGACCACCACAACACCACATGCTAACTGAAATGTGCAAAGCCAGTATCAACTGTCAATTTAGGAAATCTGTTCAGATAATTACGCCTGCCATGATTATGCAGCTTACATTTTTTATTTGTTTACAAGTTGTGTGCATATATACATTATCTTGTTAAATTTGAAGTACTAATGTATTACTGGGAAAATACACTGATGTGATGTGCTCTAGGAAGAACATTGCCTTCAGATTTCAGCTGACTTCAACACTCATAGTATAAAAAGTCTGAAATTTGATCTTTTATTAGTTTTTAGTATGAGAGTTAATATCAGAGGAAGGTACTTGAGGGAAAATAAAGAAAAGAGAAGGCAGAGAATGAACATAGAAATTTAGGTAAAAAATAAATACAAGTTATGCAAAAGTTATTAGAACTGTGCTCTAAAACTGATAGTGTGGTTCCACAGCACGTAAAAACAAGACACAAATTTCTACCCAATTCTTCTCTTTTGTCCTAATTTTTTTCCAAACATTTTGTCAACATTACTCAGCTAAAACCTCCTCTACATGGATCTATTTCCACTCACCCTATGATAATGAGCCACCTGCAAAAGAAAGTTGTCAAATTGAAAGTTAACTAATTTAGTTTTGTGTTGGACTAACTGCACTATCTCCCCTGACTCATTATAAAGGGAACTTATATCAACAGAAAAATTATTTTCTCCAGCCAAATGTGCTTTACAAACTCCTATGACAACTGACTTAGAAGAACAATTACAAGGCTATGACCAAATGAAATTCAAAATCTGGAATTATGTCTACTGAATAAATAATTGTGAGCTGCACATTCCAGGTATAGAAGCAGTTATTGTATGACTATCCTATAGCCATTCAGTATCCCTTGGAGAAAAATATACATGCTTACACTGCATAATGCATAACGTCCAGTACATAATGTACAGTGCAAAGGCTTGAGACCCATTTAGTGTGTTATGTAAACTAACTGCAAAATGTGTGATCAGTAAATTTGTCACTTCTGGGAATTCATATAGAGACAGGAAAACCATACAGTGACTCCCAGGAGCTCCAAATGTACTGTCAGATGTCCTGACATCTGGGTAAATAGAAAATCATTCTCATATCCCACTGAATAAACTAACATTAAAAAAAAAAAAAAAGTATAACCTGGGAAATCTGGCTGAATTGTGATCATGATTTATGAAAATAATTCTGAGCTTGAATATAAATATGATGGCTTTTTTACTGTTAAACTGGTAGCCAGTTTTTGCCAGAAAAAGTGACAATGTTTAAATCCATAATTTGTTAATAAGAATGAACACTAATGTACCAAGCCTATTTCATAGAATGTATTTATGCTGGTAATGAATGCTTGCATATTCTTCAAGTGTTAATGCAAAGTGCAGTACAGCGGACACAGTTGTAATGAGCAGTGGTCTTTCTACCTGATGACACTAAATTGAGTTGACACATGAGAGGGAAGAGATGTTATCCAGAGGGACCTGGATAGATTCAAGAGGTGGGCCCATGCTAGCCTCATAAAGTTCAACAATGCAAAATACAAGGTCCTGCATCTGGATCAGGGCAATTCCAAGCACAGTTACAGGTTGGGTGGAGAAAGGCTTGAGAGCAGCCCTGAGGAGAAGGATTTGGGGGGATCAGTTAATTAAAGATTCAGTGTTAGCTGGCAGTATATGCTCACAGCCCAGAAGGACAATCATATCCTAGGCTGTATCAAGAGAAGTGCGACCAGCAGGTCAAGGGAGGTGATTCTGCCCCTCTGCTATGTTCTCATGAGACTCCACCTGGAGTTATACATCCAATGTTTGCTACCACAACAAAAGAAGGACATCAAGCTGTAGGAGTGGGTCCAGAGGAGGGACAGAAAGATGATCAAAGGGATGGAGAACCTCCCCCTATAGGGTCAGGCTGAGAGTTGGGACTCTTCCAACTGAAGAAAGGAAGGTACCGGAGAAACATGATAACGGCCTTCCAGTGCCTGAAGAGGACCTACAGAAAAGTTGGGGAGGAACTTTTTATAAGGGCATGTAGTGACAGGAGAAGGGGAAATGGTATTAAACTGGAATAGGGTAGGTTTAACTAGAAATTAGGAAGAAATTATTTACTATGTGGTTGGTGAGACACTGGAACAAGTTGCCCAAAAAGATTGTGGATTCTCTCTCTCTGGAAGCATTCAAGGCCAGGCTGGATGGGATTTCGAGGAACTTGGTCTAGTGGGAGGTGTCCCTACCTAAATCAGGAAGGCTGGAACCAGAAGATCTTAAAGGTCTCTTCCTACTCAAACCATTCTGTTATTCTGTGATTCTACAATTCATGATTGCTCCTGTTTCTTCAGACCAATTGTCACTTATCCAGTAGAAAAAAACAGTGACTACAGGATTCTGTAAATTGTTTATTCTTTCATCTTGCACAGAAAAATATATATTCTCTTCAACATTGTCCATGAAGTTATTTCCTTGTTTCTATATTACAATGTTACATAATTTGTTCTAGCTCAGAAAACAAAATATTTAATTCTGGATCACATGAGATTACTGTAAAACTTTGGATTTGATTGAATTGTTATTTCTTGTGTGAAAGGTGTATAAATACATATATAAATTGAAAATACTTAATCTAAAATTTTTATCATATAAGTAAATATCTAAATATCCTTATTTTCTATTAGTATTATTGTTAATCTGATACATAGTAGAAGTAAAATTCAGCTATGTTTTCATAAATACATAAACTGCTTTTGAAATAAGTAGTGGTTAAAAGGATCTTGGATCTAACAATACTGGGCTATTCTACTATATCATGTGTGGCCTTGGGCAAATAATCTTCCGAGACCTTTCATTCACCTCCCAGAGAAAAGAACTAATTATACTTTTCTGCCTTAGAGGTGGTATTAGGCTTAATTCATTACTATTCATAAAAGCTGATAAATACCAAGTTTCCAAGATATACATCATCACTAATAGATTAACTCCTATTAGATACACTATACAGGTTCAAGCTCTCTACAATAATTTCATTTAACTGGAGCTAAACAACTGTGACTGTCAATCGCAAAATGTCAGGAAAGACTTTATTTTCAATTTTCAGCCTGCAGGAAAAATATAATCTTAGAATGGATACCTCTCAAGAAACTGATGTTCCCATTGAATACTTCCTGATTTTTTTCCTACATGCTGATCCTCACAAATAGCTCTTACATCCACACTTTTATAGAGTTCAACAATATTCATACTATTCACACTATACAACATTATTCATACCATGTCAAATAGAGTAAACAAAATACATATTGTGTCAACAAGTAAAGATTAGTTTCTTGACAAGAAGAGACAAGGGCACAAAAAAAAAAATGAGGTGAAATTGTAATGTACAAATTAATCTTCTGTCTCTCAAAAATGCAAAAATATAATATTACTTCTTTGCAACAACTAGAGACTACTCTGCATCATTGCATTGGACTTTCATGTACTTTCTGGTCACAATGCTGTACCACGGCTTTAAACTGGACAAGTTTACCTCAACCAATTCATAATCTCTTTATAAGGAAACCTAATAACTACCTACATGTACAGTAATCAAAATGGAAGGGACATGGGGTTGTGTGATTCCAAGTGCAGTAGCAACAAGAATCCTAGTGAAACTAGAAGCTAAAAGATATAGAACATACTCTACATGCTGAACTCATGGGAATTTGAGTCTTAGAAGGGAATATTTGATGACAGCCAGCAGACAATAGAAGGAGAAAACAAATTTAACAGAGGATGCTGAGATCTAATCAACGATATCACAGTCTTACAGACAATTTATATGTGTTTTATGTCCTGTGAGTACAGCTCCTAGCTAATGGGTCCTTGAATGCCAGCACATCACAGCAACTCTAGGGAACTTCTAAGCTCAACAAGATCTCAGCAGAATTGCAAAGGCAGTAAATGAAATCTTTCCTCTTTGTGAAGCAAAACCATCCAGCCTTTGCTAAGCTCAAAACTTGATAAGATCTATGATTCAGTATTTCCCTAGAGGAGACAGCAAGCCAAAAGTTCCCAACTTACCTAAAGTGGATACAATAATTTTGTCTTCAGCCTTCTACAGTCTGCTTGTTGATCCTCAGTGGACACAGTGGCTGAGAACAAGATGCTGTAATTATTACAAACCATGGAAATATCTATCTCTCAGAATTAAATTGTAAAGATTTAGTCATTGCATTTTTGTGAAAATCTCCTCTTCCTTCACAAAACCTGATAGCTGGTTGTATGGAAAATTGTGGATCATGGCCTGAACTGTAACCCATGAGAAAGGCCTTGTGTTAGCTTGAGAGCACAAGTAAACTGTATCTAGCTTCTTCATATGGTTGTAAGAAACTTGTTTGTAAGAAATGTGTTTGTGAGAAACTGTTCTATAGCTGTAAGCTTCCTTGCTTTCTGTGAATGAGGGACCTTGCTTATCCTGATATGCTATGCTTTACTGTTTCTCACTGTTACATATATATAGCCACAGAACATCTTGCAGACCAATCACAGTTGTTATCTGCTGGGAGCAATCCCAGGGTGGACACTATAGCAGTTAGCTGCCACCATTACCAAGGACTTCACAGATACTCTACCAGTGGGCTGCCCAGTAACGTGAGAACCTCTCTATTAAACTGATGAATTTGAGCTCACTTCCACATAATTTCTTTGGGGTCAGTAAACCTTACATAGAAGAGCTGATGCTTTTGCATGACACAAGGGAAGCAAGTAATAAAGTGAATAGTTTTACACCATTATAACAAGTCGCTGCAGATAAATGTTAGTCAACTGTACAGCTTCAAGCTCATATCATCAGAAGAGGGAGGCAAATGTATTTTAAAGGAGCGTAAGTAAGCCATAGTGCCTCCAGATGTACATCTACTATGAAATGCAATATGAGCAACCAGCCAACCTCCAGACATCATCAGGCATATACCAAAACCCTTCACAGTGCTTCAATACAGATATAAATACAGATACAGACCCTCCCTCCCTCCCTTCTTCCTTCCTTCCTTCCTTCCTTCCTTCCTTCCTTCCTTCCTTCCTTCCTTCCTTCCTTCCTTCCTTCCTTCCTTCCTTCCTTCCTTCCTTCCTTCCTTCCTTCCTTCCTTCCTTCCTTCCTTCCTTCCTTCCTTCCTTCCAAATTCCAAATTCCAAATTCCAAATTCCAAATTCCAAATTCCAAATTCCTTCCTTCCGAATTCCGAATTCCGAATTCCTTCCGAATTCCTTCCTTCCTTCCAAATTCTTTCCAAATTCCTTCCTTCTGAATTCCTTCCGAATTCCTTCCTTCCTTCCGAATTCCTTCCAAATTCCTTCCTTCCTTCCTTCCAAATTCCTTCCTTCCTTCCTTCCAAATTCCTTCCGAATTCCTTCCTTCTGAATTCCTTCCTTCCTTTCCTTATACATGGTTCACTGAGACTAATCTGGCTATTATTAAGAATGAGTACTTTGGGGAAGGAAAAAAATCACTCAAATTCACTTGTTCAGTTCTTTTTTCCTAAGCTCTTTTAAACTCAAAATCTTCTTAGAGAGAATAAGGGAATATATATACAGTCAAGTGGAAAGTCTGTGGCCTTTCACTAGGATGAGCAGAATTGTCATTATAACTGGAAAGAGTCTGGAAAGTACTGTCTTGGAAATATATAAATATGGAATTACCTTTTCCAAAGTTCAAAGTTTAAGAGTCACTATTGTATTACTGTAGTCAATACTCATTCTTAAGAGGAATCAAGTAACATTGGTGTAACCCTAGAAAGAAATTATCAAAAAACAGCTGTTTTCTTCTTTGCTTTATAAGGCTGGTACTCATTTTCTACCTCAGCTGAACTTCTTTGTTTGTAAAGAAAGGAAAATATGTCTATACTTATCTCAGATATCCCAATTTAGTGAGCTTCATAACAGATTTCTTACTACTGTGGGTATATGAAGACAACAATTACAAAGAACATTAAATTAAAAAATCACAAATTATGTCATAGAATTTATCCTTTGTGGATGAGACCAGCCAGCTTTTTCAGAAAGTAGCCATGAAAATGGAAGGACAAGCTTATTTCCATTATATGGCAAGGGACCAGGAATTGTTCTTGATGTGAATGATGCCAGCACAAACAATGAACCTTCTTAATTACTTCCTTGTCTTATTATTTTACAGCGCAGAAACAATCAGATATGTAATCTGATATTTTTGCAGAGCCCAAAGCAATCCTGTGGAAAAGTTCCCAAAACCAGGATAGATAAGATCGCATCTATGCCGAGCACCAAGGTAGCCTCACTGACTCAGAATTCAAGTTTCTCTGGGATCCCTTGTGGCTCTAAATGTCACATGGGCATATAAGCTACAGCAGCTACCCAGTTCCTTCTGCGAAATTTAATTTTCACAAATTAGACTAACTTTCAGATGAGTCAGACATGCAAAGTGTTACAATAGTGTCGCTCAGGAACGGGACATGAAGATGCTTTTAAGCCATTCTCTCAAAAGTCAAGCTCAGAGTACAGTGATGAACGGAACTTGGTTTATTTATACCTGAAAAGATGCAGGCAGCTTTAGGTTTAAAATTTTTAGTTAAAAAATTTTTAGTTAAATTTTTAGTTTAGGAAATTTTTTAAGTTTAAAATTTTCAACAAGTCTGAATTCATCAAAGCACTATCTTTTTCTCAGTTTCACATCTGGTATCTGTATTCCTGTGAAGAAAGCTGGAAAATCTTTCTATAACTCTTTGAAAGAACATGTTTTCTATCAACAAGAGGGCAATGTTTTTTGTGTTATTTTTTTTTAAACCGGCCTAACATTTCACAATGAGCATTTTTATTTTTTTTCAGAGCAAGGATTCTGATTTCCATTCCCATCACCTTCTCCATTTCATGAAAAATACTTCCACAGTGTTCCAACTAGTAAGTGATTAAATCAGCAGAAACACAATTTTTGTCTTCTTTTCTGATATCCTGTGACTATACAGACATAAGATACTTTACCTTCTTTTGAAAAAGCATTATTCATGAATATATTCTTCCATTTTAAATACTCAAGACTTCTACCATTTTATTTTTCTTTTCAAATGGCTTCTGTACTACAGTTTGTTTGGGGGGCATTTTTCATATCAGCAGGGTAAGATTAGCATTGACATTTGTCATGAGCTATTGAAGAGACAGCAGGAACACTGTGTTAATGTTGATAGCAGTTTTCGATTTCCATCATACCAGCCTCTGAGCTCCTGCTGACATTATAACACTAACTCAAATATTAACATAAAATATTGAAAATACCATATGGATGCTGTTTGTGAATACTTGCTGTGAATGCTGAAAAGATGCTTTGCGCACAATAAATATTTATAAAACTGTATGAAATGGCACAGACATTAACTGTAAAAAAGAACTTTCATCAGAGCACTGAAGATGTGGCAAAGTCCTTCATTTAGTGGAAGCACATTAAAATGCAGTGTCCATCTTCACTTAAATGGCCTAATTCTCTACTGCTGTGAAATTTGTAGAGCAATTCATGCCATTCCAGGAAAGCAAGTCTACTAGATTGCAGTGGGAAGGTTTACAAAGACATAAACTATCAGATGACACAGGGCAAAGGAGAACCAAGCGGAAAATTTTTGCACAGGATTTGAACTAGATACCAATTATTTCATTTCTAAATGAACAGGTCTCTTAGGCTTAAATCCCAGTCTCACTGAAGTTGAAGGCAAAGCATCCCTTTATATTTGTTAGAGAGAAATAAGTGTTCATAAATGTAATACATTTTACAGTTGTAGACATTCTAGAGATCACTAAGTAGGTAAAAAGATGTAATTTTTTTAACTTAGTAAAAGCAAGATTTTAATGAGGATCTATTCTCACTTCAGAAAAGACAATTTCAAAGTGGAAGGATAAATCAACTTCTTCCGCACAACTACTACTTCCTCACAGTATTTCTGTAAGCATAAAATTCAAGGTTAGCATGGCATTGGGGTACAAATAACATTTGTACGCATGTTGGTCAGTTCTTTCTTCCTCCAACCTAATGTGCACAGATTTGTCGTATTGTAGAATGCTACAAGCCTGTGCTGCTAGGCACACTGAAAAATTTTTTGCTCCTAGTCACAGATGAAAGACTGATGCCAACTTGACTTTTGCATCTAGGAAACTGAAATAATGTGAAATACAAAAGGCTGGCTAATGAAAGGGGTTCAGATTCCAAACACTCTTGAGTAATGGAAACACTTTTACAACCCTGACAGATCTCTTTTCCAGGCTTAGGAGACAGATCCTTGAACGACGATATTTATTTATTTAGTTATTTCCTTGCAGACTAACTTAAAAAAAAAAAGGGAGAAAATAACTTTCAGTTCAGAAGTAGAATTGTGCTTGCAACCCTGGCCTTCCTTCCATTCCCTACATGATTGTTATTCTACGGCTCATGTTTCATGTAGGCAGGCTTGAGAGTACTGTAAATAAAACCTGCCATATTCTGTTTTGCTGGACAGGAAATGTAACCACTGGTGCCACTGTACATCTTCTGTTGCTGGGGAAGACATTCTGCACCTTGTACTGTGGAGATGGTAACAAACCATTTATTCTGTTGTCGATATATTTCAGTTGTTTTGACTGTTTATTGAAAAAATGTTTATTGAAACAATTGTGAACATTTTGGACTCTTAAGGTAGTAATATTTTATTTTATGCATATGTATATGCATATGTACACACACACATATATATAAAACCCTTTGAATTCCTTTATATAAATGTATGTATGAAAATCATATCTTGATTATAGATAAAATTTTGCACTCATCACTATACTCTTACTCTCGTTCTGATGTGAATCGAGTATGTCACCTGCTTTTGTGTGAGCCTGGGTGCATTGATCACTCTCACACAGACTCAGGCAGCAGGCCATAGCCAGAGGTTGCTCCAGAGAACTGCTTCTGCAGAAATCTATGTTCCTCCTTAGCAGGGTTCAAATAATAATAACTTCATAGGAAAGGTGAAGAAAGCTGCCACACGTACTCACATGAACACACAAACACTTCTCTTTAACTGCAAGAATTTCCTGTTGATCCTATTCACTTAATTTAAACACAGCATTTTTTTTTATTTTTTTATTTGAGCCTCAGATTACCCTAAAAGTATGAAATATCACAGAAGCATTTTGCTTACTTACATTTAAGCTAAGAGAGCAGTGTAGTCCATTAGTGAAAATGCAGAGATGTAGATCTATCAAATGAGAAATAGATGTAACAGCCATTAACAGTAATATAAGCTCTGTGCACAGAAGTGTGAAACAAAACATTTCTGCCTGCTTTAGGAAGTCATTTTTTCTGCATTAAGTGCAAAGCCTCTAAAACAATAGGAATGCCCAGGTCCAACTCTCTGAATACAAAACAGTCAAGCCAATATAAATATGATTTTATTTAAAGGAATACATTTAGGCTGACAACAAGTGAACTGTGTGGCTCAGTGATAAACCCCAGCAAATGGGGTTTGTAATGGAAATGTTGACAGATTCCCTGCCCTTGCAGCACTATCGTTATCTATTGCATTGCACATTAAACGCACATATCACCTGATAAATACCTAGCATGTTAAATCTGATAAAACTTTTACTGAATCAAACAGACAAGGAGCTGAACATGATAAACAAGCTCCTGTATCTGATCTATCAGTTTCAGAAACAGATAAGTAAACAACTGAACATGATACAGTACATCACTGTCATGTGATTAAGGTCACCCCTTGAAATTACCATAATCAGAGGAAAGCTGTGGTTTAAAAATCTAGCCATAAGTTTTTATTTATCTATTTTTAATTGGGGTTACAAACCTCTGTCAACTAAACTTTGAAAATTGACAAATGTAAATACAAAGAGAATCTTGCATTAACAGTGCTCAAAAGAGCACATACTTGCTCACACACTTCAATCTCTTCACCTCCATCAAAATAGTCACTTTCTTTATGCAGAACTACTTTCTTATTTTAACACATAAGTGAACGTTAAATAATTTTTTCCATAGGTGATCCAGAAGATGGAAGATAGTTAAATCAAGAATTAGTTCAGTCAGAAGACAGATCTTTACATAATGGAGTGAAAACTATTTTATTAAATTTATGATAGAATGACCCATGGAAAGGCTGTTCCTGGTGGAAGAAGCTATTTTATCAAGTCAGTCCTGCATCAGAGTGAAAAGCTGCAGTGAGAGACAAGCAGAGCTGTCAGCAGGCTATTGAGGATGTGTTGTTAGGAAGGATGTAGTGAGGTGAGAGGATTAGGCACTGCAGTTTGGTTTGCAAGAAAGAGCAGTACACTGATTACACATCGTGTGACGCTGAACTGTTGGATGTGAGAGTTAATATTTCATGGAAATAATCTAAAACTGTTCAATATGTAGCTGAGTTTCATGTATTTCTGAACTCGTTTTCTTCTGAATGCATTTCTCAAATACACTTGAAAGAGGCACTGCTTGTAACTGGTAACAGTGAAAAGACTCTACCTTGCTTCTGTGCATATCAGTTTTACACACTGGATTTCAAAGTACTAGTGTTCCAGACATAATATTTTTCCTGCAAATAACAATCACAGTCTTCCCCTCTCTTCAGAGTTGCTTAATTGTCATCTTGGAGCGCGGCAGTCAGACTTTGGGACATACTGAATCATGCCTCTTACTCTGGTCAGTAAGTGGTCCCCAGAGCAAGGTGGAAAAATCCTTGATATAGATAATTACATAGCTGGAACTTACCACAGGGAGAATACATGATTTTCTTGGATGTCCCAATATATTTTTTCATAACACTATTTTTATCAATAGCTAATTCACTAAAGATCCTATACCTATTGAGTCCTGTGAAAATGTCACTACAATTTTTTCAGAAAAAAATGAGGGAAAATATAAAAAATAAGATAAAATTACTGTTTTAAGTTTTTCTGAATGAACACATACTCCTAAACTTCACTGAAGAGTCCTCAGTAAAAATTTATTGCCTGACTTCTAAACACTGATTATACTTCTTTCATTTGAAGTTATCTAGTTCAGTTTTCTTCAGAAATTTCCAGATTTCGTTATTCAGTCTCTCTTCCCTCTAATGTTCAAGGTATTTTCTCATACATTTTCACAGCATAAGAAAAAACACTAAAGAAAAAGTATTTTCATATAAATACTGAGTTGAATGTTTTATAAAAAAGCCTTTTAAAATTATAAGTCTACTAAAAATTGCTATGGAATTTTGTCTTTTTTTTCTCTGCATGATCTTATGAACAGGAAAAAAAAAATGTTATTTTGAAGAGCTTCTGTTCAATCCCCCTCCATATAAAATCTAATTTGATAGATAGCCTGTCAAACAAATATATAGCCTGGGAGCTTCACAAAACCTTACAAGGTCAGAGTCTACCATTCGAGCTTTTCTTATACAATCTTATAATAATTTATACTGTTTTCCTTGTTAATGTGAAGGATCATCCATAAAATAGGTCTCTCAATGACATGAAATATAATAATTAAAAAATATGAACAAAGACATTCACTTTTCTGTAACTCATTAGGGAATACATTTCTTGCAGACATACACGTATGAACATTTCTCATGCATCCATTTAAAATAAAATTCTGTATACGAAGATTCCTGAATATCATTAATCTGAGCTCTCTAGGTGTACATTTGCATTCTCAGCTCCTTTGGTTAAAGGGTTTTCACAAACAGATTTTTTTCAAGAAGAAATCTTGTTTTTGTTAACACCTTCTTTGTGAGGAGGTTTCCTGAGCTTGTTCTTTCTGGAGTAGCTATAATGAGGATGATTTAATTAGAGTAGCAATGACCCACCTAAGAAGCAGGATGCAGTGGTATGGTAGTGGGCCCAGGTGTAGGATAACGAGAAAGGGCCACCTTCAGACTAAGGCTGTTTACACAGCTCTTGGGATAAGCAAAGCTGTGGGAAGAAGTGAAGCTTCTGGAGACTGTTGTTAACTTTCAGTTCAGGATTCATCTTTAGCAGATTTTTCAGAAATGATATGTGAGCATACCAGCACTTTAAAGATAGACTGAAAATTTTCAACACAGCCCAAAATCTGAATCTCAGTGCTTGAAAACTTGGTTGACATTCAATTAAGCCTTTTCTTGGTTGATTTCTACAAACCTGTGCAGGGGCTGTATCTTCACAGCTGATTTTTAGCTTTTATTTCTGCATGTTTCCAACCTATTTCAACCCAGTTACAAAGTGGAAACTTCGTATTTCGTTAGTTGTGGCTGGCTGTATTCATCTTTCAGAAAATTAATATCTACAGAAAAGATTTCTCATTGAAGTAAAGAGAAACTGTGTTGATTTCATTCTGCTTTTGATCAAATATAAACTTTTATCATTTTTTTTTTGTTAGAGAATATTTTCAGGTATGAAAAGAAATCCACAGATCTACATGCAGCTGCCTCTTTTCTCAATACTGACAGCTCTATTATTTTTAGTGTGAAGTATTTCAAACGGAATACCTCTCTCTCAGCTTTTATTATATAGGATATAATTTGTTCTCATTAAAAAAAATGTAATACCTCTTAGTTTAGTCACATCCCCCCATTTTATTTTTAGAGATGTAAGGACATGGCATTGTATCCTGGTTTTCTAAGTATTACAGGAAAAAAAATTAACAGAAAAACAATGAATCCTATGTTACTCCTATGTGAATGTTCTCTCTCCCAAATGATACCCACAATACAGAAAGAAAAGTAGTACTAAGTGTACTAACACTTATCTGCCCATCATATTCCTCTGCAGTCTTTATCTCACTCTTTCTGTATGAAAGACAATACCTCACTGTCCAGAGAGAAAGAGGAGATTTACTAGCTTGTAAGAAAGGACCCATCATTTAGTAACAGCTCCAAAAAAATATTTGCTTGCTGAGAAGAAGGGATTGTGAGAGAGAAACATGTCTCAAGGATAAATGAAAGACCAAACTGACAGCAAATCCCAAACTAAAAAAAGTGGTGTGCTAGTTAGCAGGCCAGGCAGTAGCTTTTACTAGTGCTGTCAGTTGTGCTATAGAAAATATAGAAAATACAGTGAATAAAAAGGAACTGGGAAAAACAGAAAAGCAAGTACATGTAAAAAGCGAAATAACCATGAAGTATAAATTCTGCATGATCAACAAACTGAAATATGTGTTGTAAGTTTTCTCTTTCTCCAGTTTCTCTTTCAAAAAGGAAGTGAAAAAGATATAACATGCAATATAATAGAATTAGAAATTGTCTCATGACGATGTTGTTCAAACCTGACCAAAAGAAAAACAAGATGCAGTAGCAAAAGCTTTTCTTTATACAGTTTCAAAAATGGTGGACTATCATAACAGATATAACAGAGGCTGAGACATTGATTTAGAGTTTATGAACAATCCTATCCCATTTCCAGTTCCATATCTCTGTTAGGAACTAAAATGATGTTATGTTTCATCTGTTCATATCAATCTTCTTTTAATGCTTTAAAGAAGCCAAATATTTATCATCATGGAAATATTTCTGATTGCATTTTGCCTTCCAAACAGAAATAAAACCAAAACTTCTTAAACCAAAGCACACAACACACTTTTTTATTTAAATTACATTGATCTAAGTTTTTAACACTAACTCTTTCTAGACTGGAGTTGTTCTAAGAATTTTACATTGGATTTTAGACAACAGCAGATTTTTATAGATGGGCTGTAAAACATTGAAAAACTACATTTGTAACAGCAATAATCACAGAGCCTGGAGTATAGAGGCACCTGTGAGTATACTAATAATAAATACACCTTGATGCTATGAAATAAATTTATTACAGCCATTCTACTCTAGTACTGTATTTTGAGCTCAGTTTTCTTGTTGAATATGCTGGGCTTATACTCTTGGTTAGTCATAATACAAAAGCTAGAACTGAAAGTTGTAAAAGTAAAATTAATTGATTATGAGCATAAATATTTAACAAATAGAAGAGGGTTTTAATTCTAAAGAATTTATTTCTAAAGAGAGGAATAATGGATTGTTAGAAGAACAGGCTTTCCTATGGCAGGTGATTTGTTCTTATTTACTACTGCAAGCATTGATTTACCATAAAAGTAGAGACTGATTTTATTGTTTGAATTAGTCTTGTGTAAATATGGTTGGTTTCAAACATAAACAACTTCTAATGAGCATGAGGATTGTATATATGAAAAAATGTTAGAAAATAAAACCTGTAAATTCAATTCACATTTTACCCTTGACCAGCATTACATTCTATGGTCTTTTAACACTATGACATAAATGGTGGAACTCTGTAAATATCTTTCTTGGCAATTTGAAATTCACATACATGCCACAAGGAACTTCTCCATATAGTAAAAGAAAATGACAATCACACACATTTTTATTAAAAAAAAATGAGCCTGAGAGGGGACTTTCATCAGGACAGCATACTCAGTATCTCTCAGTTCCAATAGGCATTGTACAACTTCTCTTTAATAAGTAATAACTTCTGTAAGTGTTCCACTCCTGCAGTCTTGAATATGAACATTCTCTATCCTTTATCTGCAAGGAAACCAGACAGAAAAGAAAGTTCTTTCCTGAGATTCAGCATAGTATTTCAGGTGAAAATCAAGCATGGGAACTACCACATACCAATATGGAAGGCATTCAGACTTAGTAAATTATGCAATATTAAGTGTTTTTTTCCAGTCCCGTAAATAACTTATGGCTTGCATAAAAAAATTTCAAAAGTATCATTTTGAAACCCAAAGATTATGATGTAGAAAACAAAGTTATAATTTACAGATCCAACTCAAGGAGACCAAGAACTTGAAGACTTCCTATTCTTATATTGTTGATAAGGGCTCTGATACAGTGTTAGTTACTTTTACTATTTTTTTTCATTCTCATCAGGTTTATGATGTCATTCTCATATAACATTTTTAAGCTTTTTTACTGTTTTTAACATTTTTTATTTTCAAAGGAACCAGTTTTCAAATAGAACATTAATGAGAGAAGTCAGTAATCGCAGCAGATATTTTGTTGTATAGAGTATATACGAGTACTAAATGTAAAACACTCCAAAATTCAGAGTCTCTGAAACATTGTCCAGCACTTTCTGTCCCACTGATCTCAGCTGTGATACCACAGACACATTAGTTAGAATTGCTTGCTGTCTTGTGGATAAAATATAGTCTGTTATTTAAGATTGCTTTCCATGAGTATCAAAAGAAAATCTAAGGCTAGACTTCTTTGTGAATTCATGTGTTCACGATTAATTATTCAGGAATCATATTGATGAGCAGGGTACAAATAAATTGATGTGTCACTTTCATGATGTTGCTCAGTGTTATTTTACAGGGAAATATTTCTGGATTATTGCCTCTGAATGCTGAATTCCCCAAAATAATGAAAAATATATTTGATAAAAGTAAATGAGAGATGATATTATATTAAACACTCAGAGAACTGAGGCATCTACATTGTTTTTAAAGTCTAATTTTAAACTGCATTATTTACCATAGAACTATACAATCTATCATGTTTTTGTGCTGTCATATAGACACACTAAATCCGTATACTAAGTTCCTTGCAGTTTTTAGATGATTATTTATGTGCAATAGCATCTTTTAAGGCAAAAATGATTAACATGAGTATTTTTCCTTATGTTTAGAGCTTAACTGAGTCTAAAAAACAAGTGCTAAAAAAAAAAAAGTCATGTAACACTAATATAGAGATGCAATTAGGAGTGGAGAAATATCTTGTAGCGATTTAAATGCTTGTACTTACTCTTCATTGTATTTCACACCAAGATAGTGTAGATATTTCTCTCATATCATTTCTATTGCCTTGTTTACCTGTTTTTCATTTTGTATTGCAGGAAGCCCAGCGGTGCTCCACAGCTGAACGTGCTGTGAAGAGAACTGACCCAGGGATGAAACTACACAGCCCATAGATTTGCACTTCCTCTTGCCTGCCCACAGATATTTCCAGGATACTCAGCTGAGGATCCTGGTAGCAAAACTCATTTGCTTTTCCATTGCCACCAATGAGAAACACAAAATTATGTCATTTTCTTACATGGCCGATTAAAGAGCATAAGGGAATGAGGATAGAAAAAGGAAGGAAATCTGTGCCTATGAGATATTTGCACATATAAGTGAAAAGAGTAAAAAGGGGACAAATACAACAGTCTCAAAGGTCTTCATCCTCAGAAATATCTGTGATTGCCCTTGATAAGCATTGCAATGAAGGTTCTGTAAGCAGATTAAAAACAGCTCTAAGTAGCTCAAAGGTATTTGAACCTTCATTACCTGCTTTCCAGATGAGTGTAGCACTCCGTAGACAGAAAAGGGGGAAAAAGTTCAAAGGAGCAGAGCAAACCAAGAAATTCATTCATTACTTCCCATCATCAGGTAGACATTCTTCCAGGAAAGCCAGCCTCATCACACATCAGGGTTTCTTGGGAAGATAAATGAAATAACATGAGTCCCCCTTCCTCCTTTATACCTGAATCACAGAATCATAGAATCATTTGAGTTGGAAAGGAACCCTTAAACATCATCTAGTCCAACTCCCCTGGAATGAACAGGGGCATCTACAGCTTGATCAGGGTGCTCAGACCCTGCTCCAGCCTGACCTTGAATGTCACCAGGGATGGGACATCCACGAACTCTCCAGGCAACCTGTTCTAGTGTCTTACCATCATTATCTTTAAAAACTTTCTCCATATTTCCAGTTTAAATCTCCCCTCTTTTGGTTTGAAACCATTCCTTTGTCGTATTACCTTTCTAAAGAGTCTGTCTCCTCCTTTCTTACAGCCTCCTTTTAAATACCAAAAGCCCCTATCAGGTCTCCCTGGAGCCTTTTCTCCTCCAGGCTGAACAGCTCCAGCTTCCTCAGCCTGTCTTCATAGAGGAGGTGTTCCATCGTTTGAATAATTCTTATGGCCCTCCTCTGGACATGCTTCGATGAGTCTACCTCTTTCCTGTACTGAGGCCTGTAGTGAGGATGCACTACTTCAGGTAAGGTATCACCAGTACAGAGCAGAGGCTCAGGATCAACTCCCTCAACCAGCCCAAGATACAGTTGATTTTCTGGGCTGTGAGAGCACATTGCTGGTTCACGTCCAGTTTGCCATCCACCAGTACCCCCAAGTCCTTTTTGGTAGGGCTGTGCTCTATCTTTTAATTCCTCTGCTTGTACTGATAGTATGGATTGCCACAACCCAGATGCAACACCTTACACGTGGCTTTGTTGAATCTCCTACTGCTCAAGCCTGTCCAGGTGACATTGCATGATGTTCCACTCCCCAGGTATGTCAACCACACCACATAGTTTGGCGTCATCTACAAACTTGCTGGGGCTGCACTTGATCCCATTTGATTTTATCAATGAAGATATTGAAGAATATCTGTCTCAGTACTGACCTCTGAGGGACATCAGTCACTCTGACATTGAGCCGTTTACAATTACTCTCTGGGTGGCCTTGCAACCAATTTTTCATCCATCAATCAGCTTTCATTGCTGAGAATGATTCTATGTGGTGTGGGATATTTCTTAGGCCACTTTGAGTCAGATGTTCTGGTTCTGCCTCTTCCCAATTCCTTTTGTAACACCAGCTTCTGGATGTCAGGGCAATGAGAGAAGCTGAAAAGTCCTTGCATTTTTGTAAATTCTGCTCTGCAACCACTGAAACATCAATCCGTTATCAACATTATTTTTCTCCTATATCCAAAACATGGCATCATACCAGCCATCAGGAAGAAAATTAATTCCAGCCAAAATCATAACACACTATTTTTTCAGTGGTATTTTAGGAGTTTGAGATATTGTTACAGTTTCTTTAGAGTCCACCATACCTGAAAGACTACCCCAATACTATGGAATGTCTCATGCTGTTAAGGATTCCTGCAGCTCCCTGGTTTTCATATCAAGGTACACCTAACTTTTTCAAAGTTTGTGTGCTCATGGAATAGAATTTCAAATAGCTTTGTTTTTCTTGAGTATAGTATTTTTTTCCAACTTTCTGCATCCACACTATGTTCCACAAAATTTCTGGTTTGCCTCGAGTACCTTAAAATGTTTCATGAATTAAGAAAAAAAGATTTGTTTTTCCTTTGAAATTTATTTCAGTCTTCTGTGTGTTTTACTATAAAGGTCTTAATACCTATTCTTACTGGTTCCATAAAGCTTTAGTTTTGTCTTCAGTAATAATGTCTATATTAAATTCTCTATAAAAGATAGACAAAATAATGCTTATGAAAAGATAGATAGAAAATGGCAATCTAAATTCCTGTGAGGGATAAGAAATGGGAAAATTTCTTTGTAGTGTAGTTAAGCACAAAGCATAGGAATAGTTACCCAGAGTGGCTGTGGAAACTCTACCCATAAAGATATTCTAAACCTCAATGGATACATACTTAATGTCACCTGCTCTGACTGGTCTTTCAAGGAGGCTGGACCAGATGACACTCAAAGGCCTATTCTGACCAAATCATTCCAGTGATTCTGTGATTGTTTTTCAAGATGTTTGCTTTTCTAGGTTTACATGTTATAATACTGTGTGGAGCCATTAACATTTCAAGTATTTGAGCTAAATTACAGTATAGAGATTTCAATTATTTTTATAACCTTATAGTGAAATATGTAGCATTAAGTATTACCATAACATGAGCTTTTCCTGCTCTTCATCAATACCTGGTAAAGGGCAGCTGTTTTTGCTGGCCACAGTCATATCAGAGATTTCATTTCAGATAGATCTGGTACGCGGTACAAGGCTGGTATAAAATGACAAAATCCCACAGAGAAAGAGCTCTCTAAGAGTAATTTCTCATGAGGCTAATGACCACCCCCTTCCAAAAAGGCTTATTTGACGAAGTATATAGAATTTTAAAATATTTTTAGGTCTGTTTTTTTTTTTTTTACTGAAATCACAAGTTCTCAATTTGCTTCAGTAATATCTGTGCATCAGATTTTAGCTCTATGTTAAACTGCACATATTCATATTATGTTTGTTGTTACACACCATTCAAAAATTCTGGTCTAGGTACTGGAAGGATCGACCCAAGGTGAGGCTTTACTGGACCTGGTGCTCACCAATGCAGAGGAGAGCTTAGAGCGGTTAAGACTGGAGGCAGCCTGGCCTGTAGCAATCACAGTCTGGTGGAGTTTGTGATCTGGAGGAATGCAGGCCTGGGAATAAGTGCAGTCAGGACTCTGAACTTCAGGATAGCAAAATTTAAAGAACTTCTGGGTGAGATCTCCTGGGAAACTGTCCTTAAGGGCACAGAACAGAACAGAGATGGCAGCTCTTTATGAACATGATTCTGTGAGCACAAGAATCCATCCTCCAACAGAAGAAATTGAACAGAGGAGCAGACAGTGTGGCTGACAAGGGGTTCGACAGTTGCATAGGCAGGAAGAGACAAACCAAGGACAGCGTTACTTCTCTGATTAATGGGGATGGAGAACTGGCTTCCTCAGACATGGAAAAAAATGAGGTGTTCAGTAAGTGCTTTGCCTTGGTCTTCACTGATGGCCAGGCTATCTGTGTCTGCCAGGACCCTGACCATCTAGATGTGGGTGAGAGGAGTGGATACATCCTGCTGTTAACAGTGGAACAAGTCCAAGACCTCCTCATGAAACTGAACATATTTAAGTCCATGGGTCTGGAAGATACCCATCACAGGATTCTGAGAGAGATGGTTGAGGGGGTTGCTGAGCCATTCTCCGTCATATTTGAAAAATCATGGCTGTCAGGTGAAATCCCCAGTGACTAGGAAAAAAGAAACATTACTTCCATTTTTAAGAAAGGGAAAAAGGATAACCTGGGGAACTAGAGGCAGGTGAGTTTCAGCTCTGTGCCTGGGAAGATCATGGAGAAGACCCTCCTGGTTACCATGTTAAGTCACATACAGGATGAAGAAGTGATCTGAGACAGCCAGCATGGCTTAACCAAGGGCAGATCTTACCTGACCAATCAAGTGGCCTTCTGTGATGGAGTGATGATGTCAATAGATAGGGGAAGGGCAATGGATGTCACCTACATAGACCTCTGCAAAGCCTTTGACATGGTCTCTCACAACATGCTTCTCTTTAAATTGGAGAGTTATGGATTTGAAAGGAGGACTTTTTGATGGATTAAGAACTGGTTGGCTGGTCATAGACAAAGGGCTGCTATCAATAGTTCAATGTCTGGGTGGAGGCCAGTCATGTGGTATCCCTCAGATGTCAGTCTTGGGACCAGTGCTCTTCAACACCTTCATCAATGACATGGACAATGGAATCAAATGCACCCTCAGCAAGTTTGTGGATGACACCAAGCAGAGTAGTGCAGTCAGTATATTCGAGGGAAGGGAAGCCATTCAGAGGGACCCGGACAGGCTGGAGAAGTGGGCCCATGTAACCCTAATGAGGTTCACCAAGTCCAAGTGCAAAGTGCTGCATCTGGGCCTGGGCAATCCCTTGTATTTACATAAACTGAGGGAAGAACTCCTGGAGAGTGGCCCTGTGGAGAAGGACTTGGGGGTCCTGGTGGACAATAAGCTGGACATGAGTCAGCAGTGCATACTTACAGCGCAGAGGGCCAGCTATATCCTGGGCAGCATTAAAAAAGGGGTGGCCAGCAGGGACAGGGAGGTGATTGTCCCCCTCTACTCAGCTTTTGTGAGGCCCCATCTGGAATACTGTGTCCAGACCTGGGACCCCCATCACAGGAAAGAGACAATGCTCTTGGAATGGGTCCGGAGGAGAGTTACTAAAATGATCAGATGGCTGGAGCACCTCTCCTATGAAGAAAGGTTGAATGAACAGGGATGTTTAGCATGAAGAGAAGGTTCTGGGGAGATCTCATTGTAGCCTTCCAGTACTTGAAGGGAGTATATAAACAGAAGGAGGAAAGACTGTTTACATGGGTTGACAGTAATAGTAGTAGGGAGGATGGTTTTAAATTAAGAGAGGGGATCTTTAGATTAGATATTAGGAGGAAATCTTTCAATCAGAGGGTGGTGACACAGCCCAAAGAGGTTGTGGAAGCCCCATCCCTGGAGGCATTCAAGGCAGGGCTTAATGTGGCTCTGAGCAGCATGGTCTAGTGGTTGGTGACCCTGCCCATGGCAGGGAGGTTGAAACTCAATGATCTTTGAGGTCTTTTTCAACCCAGGACATCCTATGCTTCTATGATTCTAAGAAAAATTACTCAGGTGCAAATGATATCTTTTGTATGTTGTCTTGTGATACTTAAGGCCTGAGCAGGAAGAGCAGAAAGAACATTTTTATTTATGATTACAATCCAATCAGTGCAGAAAGAATTTAAAAGTAATTTTGAAGGCAAAATAAAATGAAGGGACTTTGGTCATTTCTGACTTCTGTGTGTTTACCAGCTGGCTAAATCTATTAGCATGCCATTCATGCACAGCAGTACTCCAGTCCCAGAATAATGTTAGTCAGTAAACTAGTATGTTCTTCATTGGCAACTGGTTTGTCTAATTTCCAGTTAAATTTTACTTATGTTCCCGTGAAGAATTAGACATTCCAGCATAAAAGAAAATAGATGTTGGAGAACTTTACGAGTTAGTTGTTTTGTCCCAGGGAAGGAAAACTTACACCTTACTCAGGCTTGAAACTTTTCTGCCTAGTCCGTTCTCAAAAACTTCCAGTAATGATAATTTCACATTCTCCTTAGACAGACCTTTCTCATGATTTATGGTTCAAAATCTTTTCCTAATACATATTCTAAATTTCCCCTGTTCTAATTTAAGACCATTACTTCTTGTTCAATCCAAGGCTGACACAGAGAACAGATTATTCCTTTCGTCTTTGTAACTACCTTTTGCATATCAAAGAGTGATATTTTATATCCCTTCCAGTCATTTTTTCCTTCAAACCTTATCCTTTTTTCAGAGGTCATGTTTTCAAGAACTCTGTTCATTTTTCTTGTTCTTTTCTGTAATTTCTCTTATAAGCACTGTGTTATAGTGATACAATGTTAAGATGATTAATTTAAAAAGTTGAAATCCTTTTAATTTGGAAACCTGACATTGTATGAATACCTAGTTTCACATTATTCTAGTTTCATAAGACAATTTCAGGGGCACAGTGTATAATAAATTTCAAAATAATAGCTGTAAGCTTTATGAAGTTAAGTCACTCCTGGATTTAGCTTCAGTGGTTTAAGGAGTTGCTCATACCAGCAGCCAATGCTTTAGCTACTGAAAATGTCAATTCACACCTCAGCTGTGGAGTTTGGTCTCGTCAACCAGCCTGTGAATGGCAACCGTTGTTTAGATCCACTTCTGTCAGCTTCTGTCAACAGAATGAGCATCTGGAGCCTTACATACTGCAGCTGTTTGCTTGTGTGTGCGACTAGGTCTTTAAGTAACACTAAGACTAAATATATTGCAAAAATCCACCCTTGCTAAGTGTCAGCTCTCTGAAGACTGATTACATCACAAAGCAGTTATGGTTACCAGCTCTGATTTTCTGTCAACTACTCGACAAGTGAAATCCTTACAAAGGAGAGTATGTATGACTCATGGAAATACAGTTTCTCAGGACAGGCACTAATAAATGAAGAAATCTGGAGCAGAAGCTTTCCTCTGTAACGAGAGCATGTGATAATCTGGTGCAACTGTCATGACTGTCATCAGGAATTGGTCTGTGGATACATTGGAGTATTCTCACTCCTCCAGAATACTGAGGAAGCCCCAGACTCCCAAGCAAAGTGCAATCAAATCTGAAAACATGGAGGAAGGGAAGGAAACAGGTGGTGGGTGAGAAGATGTGAGAAAAAATACTTCTGAATAGAAATGCTAGACTGAAGTCTCAGGGAAATGTCAAATGCTTCCATCCACTAAGTTTCTATTATCTATTCTCATCATCTTGTGGTACAATTCGTTCTAGTCAGAAAATATCAAGGTGCAATTTTGGGACATTTGAACCCCATGAATTATGTACTGAATCACTTGGCCTTAGATCACCTGGTCAGCATCCAGGGGTTCCAAACTGCAGTGACAACCTCTTTTCCTATTGTACTTGCAAAAAGTGAGTTTTGGTAATGAACACTGTATCTCAAAGACGTTGCACTTTTCAATATCAACTTTCTGTTCATTTAAGGTTGTAAGGGCAAATGATCACTGGAAGCATTCTGAGTAAACTGATTTCAGAATCATGCAGCTGAATCAGAAGTAAAACGAAAAAGGCAGAAAAGATCAAATATGATTCCCATTTTCACAGCTTCAAGTGCAACAATGAAAAACAGAACAAAAGATTAAGAAAGTGAACTGTTGATAACATTATCTGCAAAATAGTTTCAATGTTAGCATTTTATCAGGTTGTTTAACTAGTGTGCACCCATGGCATTAAACTGCCATCAAACCTAAGTAAATAATTTTGGATTTATGAATGTTTTACATAAATGGAATGCATGGCCCATGATTTTAAAGTTGGCAAATTTCGTTTGAATATTGAATTCTCTGCTTGCTTTTTGTCATACATTCAATGGAAGATATTATAAAGATGCTGATTTTTCCCTTTTAAGTGCTCTTGTCTCCCACAAAAAAAAAGCTTCCTACAGAAAACTTCATGCAAAATACCACTATATTCAGAAAAAAAAATGCAGTTTGACTGTTCCTCATTGCTATGTGTTGATTTGATACAATCACTCACACTACAATCAAAAATGAACCTTTTAAGCCATTAAACTTTTATCATCCACTAGGGAACTATTTCTTCTATAACTGAAATTACTGTTTTCTCTTACTGTCTACAATTCAACTGAAAATAGCAAGTAATCACACAAAATGATCTGATATCACATAGCTAAATTCCTAAATGTCTCAACAGAGCAGAATTTCTATCAACAGTAAGCACTTTCCAGGGAAGATGGAATAAATAGCACGTTTTTAGGCCAAAATAATGATTCAAGAATGCAGCGTTATTTCTGGAGCCACTGTACAGATTATGCCCTCAGGAAAGGAAATAAGAATTTTGTCTTACATAAGATGCTGCTGAGATACAAAATCAAGTTCCATTCTTCTTGCTTTATGATCCACTAGCTTCGAGTGAGTGAAAATAATGAATCTGTTTACCCATGACAATTTTTCTTCACTACAAGAAGCTGAGTTTATTTGAATGTCTCCTTCCTTTCATCTTAGTCTAACAAAACACTCAACAGAACTTGAAGATGTTGCCATTTACTTGTTAAACCTACAGGAAACGTTATTTACAATTCTGAAGAATCTTGACAGCTTGATAAGGTTGTACCACACATTTAGTTGCTTCCAAACCCTACTGCTGTTACCTACAGCAACAGAAAATGAAGCAAAAGGTTGAATAGCAGAATTCTCTTCTGTCCCTGACCAGCTTCCCAGTTTGATCATGTCTCTAAGTCAGTAAAATATCTTAAAGTAGAAGGATCTCAAGCTTGAAATATAGTCCCATGTGAATCTTATGATATTCAGCAGTACCAAGTGAAAGATGTTGTGCTTGGATTATGTACAAACTGGGAGAATTCATTGAGAACAACACTGTGGAGAAGGACTGGGGGGTATCAGTGGATGAAAGGCTGGACGTGAGCCAGAAGAATGTGCTTGCAGCATGGAAGGCCAAATGTATCTTGGGCTGCATTAGAAGAGGAGCAGCCAGCAGGGAAGCATGATGATTGTCTCCCTCTGCTCTACACATTGACCTGCCTATTATCTTCACCATCTTGTGTCCTACCTCAGTAGTTCACATTCTGTAAAGAAATGACTAAGAGATTTTAAGTGTAAGATATGTAGTTATGCAAATCTGTGACAAAATACCCATTAAAATATACAAACTACTCATGAATGGATGAACTCTATATGATGCATTATTTATTTTCTTATGTATTTCTGGAGTATTTCTCACACTTGATTATGACTAGAACATTATGATTAGATTTTCAAAAGACATCTGGGCACCATCATGGGCAGCATACTATCAGTGGCAATGCTTGAATCACAGAATCATGGCATCATAGAAAGATTGAGATTGAAAAGGATCTGATTGTTGACTCTGTTGTTTGAATTGAGGGGTTAAACTAGATGACCTCCAGAGGTTCATTCTGTCCTCAACCTGGAACTTCAGTTCTACAAGTCTATGAGTGCTCTCTTCTGACATGAATGATAGCATCCTCTAAATTTTGGCAGGTGTATCTAATACTAGAAACCTCCAACAGGTCATGAAGATGAGACTATTGAGCCAGAAAACTGAGCTTCCTCTTGTAACATGAAGAGAAAGAAAAGCTGGAATAAGAACCTGAATATTAATTCAACAGTGTCAAAGTTTTTTTTTTGCATAAGATATTAGATCCA
Organism: Cyrtonyx montezumae; assembly: GCF_038088225.1. Lineage (NCBI taxonomy): Eukaryota > Metazoa > Chordata > Aves > Galliformes > Odontophoridae > Cyrtonyx > Cyrtonyx montezumae. The sequence continues at coordinate 143,807,996 of NW_027072034.1, read as the reverse complement.
TTGTACCCTTTGACTTGTATGAAAGATTGGAAGTTTGGAGGAAAATAGTCATAAGGAAAATAGAAAATAGTCATACTCTTATGTCCTCTCACCAGCCTTCCTGTAATGCCCTTGAACTGGGCTGAGTGTGTTTTCTTGGCCCAGGAAGGCAATTTCTCCCCAGGAGTATATCACAAAGGCAAGGAAAAATCCTGTAAGTGCTGTACAATTTTGCATGTATTTCTTTTGCATGTATTTCTTTATTCTTCTGATTGACAATGTGATCAAAATTCCTGTCAATTGAGTGGCTATGTACTCTGAGAATATATGGAGAGGAGAATTGTTTATCTTTTCCCTAAAATTAAATATCTATAGGAGTGGAAGTTAGGAGAAAGTCAAAAGATGCCTTTTTTTTTTTGTAATTTCCCTTAGGAGTTTTCTCTACAGTATATGACATTTTTGAAGGATAAATATTCAAGATGTGGTATATCAAAAGTGAGTCATCTGTAGAGATATAATATAAGTATAAACAGATCATTGCAAGACATGAAGAAAATCATTTGCAAATAAATTAAAGTATTTCCTGGATGCTTATCAATTTGAAAAATGAATAGAAATCAAGAAAGGGACAGTTCATGATGACAGGATGTCTGAGAGAATTGACAGACACTAAAACAGTTCATATAGGATTCATAGCACCAACATAGGTTATGCGAGAATGAATAAAATTGTTCATTGTTTTATGATTGTCCAGTGCTCTATAAATTTGTAATGTTATTATAACAACTCCTGGAAAAATACCTTCATTCTGAATGCAGCCATTTGTGAAGTTAACTTGAGAAGTTGGATATAGAAATAAGCATAATTAGCAAGCTAATTATTTTATTATAGTTTCATTATTTGTGAAACTGTTAAGAGTTTATCTTCAAAGGGTATGAATAAATATTCTTTTTCTAGGAATTAGAATCACCAGAAATGTTTTAAAAGCCACTATGGGAAGAGCTTAGACATACTGAGACTAGTATGCTATAACCAGTACATATAAAAATAAAAAATCCACAACTAGTCTGTCTGTCTTCCACTTTGAGATCTTACCTCTTGCTGAAATCAGATGGGAACTTGTGGCGTTTATACACATTATTTCAGCCTTATTTTATCGCATACAATAAGAACAGTAAAAGTATGATGACACTCATACTGGCCACAGTTGTAGTGATGAGGGCTTCAGAATATGTCAAAACATGGGTTTTAACAATTTTTGTTTAAGAATTTGATGCAATTATATATTTTAGGAAATTTTAGAAATGGCAAAGGCAACAGGTGTTTTAGAACAATTTTATGTGGGTTACAGAAAATTAAACTTTCACATTAGCATCTGATTTAATTCATTTTACTAGCACTTCATTTAATTCATTCCCTCCAGTCACCCAAAAACATTGTAGCAAAAATGGCATTTCACCCTCTGTTCTTATTTCTTATTATAGCAGTTACCCACTTTATTATATTCATTAATTTTCCTTTGCATTACATACTCCATGCAAGTTTCTTGTTCTCACCCTTAAATACATATTTAGATCACCTCTCTTTAAACTTTCTTTTTTCTGGCCTTACTTGTAGGAAGTCTAACTACTTTTCATCTCATTTTCTTTCTCTGTGCTTCATATGCAATTCATATATTAAAAAAAAAGATTTATTTTCCTGCTCTCCTAATGCCTTCATACAATCTTCAATATTTTTCTACAAATTTTACCCAAATACTAGAAGTTCATTTCTTTCTTTGTATCACTTCTTTTTTTTTCATTTTTTTTTCTTTCTTAATTCTGTATATTTACATATTTGCATCTCCACATGTCCACTTGGAATGAGACTTCAAAGATACAAGCCTTCCTCCTGAAATCCAAGTATGATATTCCTCAATGCCATATATACTAAAGGGTGCATTTATACTGCACAAAATAAGAAATAGCAATATTACCAAGGCATCCTAATGGTGTCTAAGCAGTGGCCCAAACATCTATCAAAAGTCTTGTGGGCACAGGTCAGGGCAACTGCCTCTATATGACCCCACTTGAACAGAATATTTGACCCATGTGACTTCCAGAGTTTCTCTACAGTCTCAGATATTCTGTGAAATTCTATGTATTGAGATGTTAAGAATACACTTCTAATTAAACTGCATTAATGCAAATCTCATTGACTTCACGAGGAATTGCATGAACTTGCATTTTAAGATATTTTATTATCTGTGAGGCAAACAAAATAAAGTTACTAACATGCATCCATAAGTAGGCAACAACTATTCCATTAAAATAAATCCACAGATATTAATCTAATCTTTAATAAACACAATTTCAGTGTCAGACCATTACTTCTAGGCGAATTATTTTAATTTCTATATTCTTCTAAGCTTTGATATTTTAAATGGCATCAGAGAGACCATGGGAATTCATGTGCTAAGAGGAGAAAATATTATCATTCTCCAGTGATGGTTCTACCAGCCTCATTTTCAGTACAATTTTTCAGGTCCATAATTAAATTTTCTTACACACTTCAAAGAAAATATGACACACTAAAAAACAGTATTTCGTGAAAATCAAAACTTTTTGTGAAAAATGCAGTTCTGGTATAGGTTACACTTTGGCAGTCACAGGGGACTTAAAAGTTTGGTAACAGGAAGATAACTGTATGTGTTCTGAGCAATCAAACCCTAGAATACAAATCTTGAAGAGGAAATTGCAGAAATGAATGGAATCGTAGAATCACTATGGTTGTAAAAGGCCTCCAAAATTACCTAGTACAAATGTCATTAAAGTGACTGAATAGGCTAAATTCCGCAATGAAGTGCACTTCAATTTTCCAAGCAATTTCTTTCAGCCCAGCTGATTTTCAAGCATATAAATTAAAAATAAATGAATAAATAAAATGGTTTGGAAGAAGAAAAGTATATTTCATAATCCTAGAATGAACAGCAGAGTTGAAAACCAAACAATACACCAAAAACATCGCTGACACTTTTAGGGTGGACAAGGAGAAAAGAGCTGTCCAAATATTTAAAGACTCAAAAGGGAAAAGAGCCGAGTATTTAGAAAACTATTTGTAGTTTGTATTTCTAACCACACAACGGTTAATAAGCTGAGCGTTTTCATTGTTTATTCACATATAGGTTTCTACTATGACATTTGAAGTCAACAGAAAGAATACATCCTGGATTGGCTATAATTGGTTCATGTTCACAAAAAGATTGTTTGGGTATAGATACACAAGCTCCAATTTTTGAAGAATGGAAAATAATGTAATAATTATTTTCAGGTAGATACTAAATGTCTTAAAAATGTGAATGCTAAGAACTTCCAGTTGCTTATATAGTTCAAGGAACAGCAAAAAAAGAAATTAATATTTTTCAATTCAATTTATCAGTTGTGTCTGCGTAAAAATTTATATTTTTATGAACTTAGACTAACCCTGAAAACATGGTCCAAATAAATGTGCTGAGAGTTTGGGAACTTGAATACTTTTGGTGCCTTGAATACTTTTGTTTTCTCTGATTTCTCAACCACCTTTTGTTATTCCTATAAAGGCTACTGTTATAGATAGAACAAATGTTAGCAGATTTTCCCAAACTTGCAACTGTTAATAATATTTAATATTCAATTGAAAATGTGCTTTTGATGAATATTATTTGTTCTGCATTTTTTTGTTATAGATAATAATATTCATGTCTTCAGTAACCTAAAATGTAGTACCTGTGCATTATTCTGATCTTCACACAATATATTCAACGATTTTCTTGATTTGCATCTATCAGAGTAACTGACACATTTCTTATTTTTACATAAATGTGTGTAGCTGATGAAGTAATTAACTTTTACATAAATGTAGCCTCTTATTGGGTTTATCCAAGAGGGCATAGACTGCTAGAATGCACATTATCAGAAAATAAATATTATATGTTAATGAAATTCATCTCCTATATACTTTTAGATATTTTTAATTATTATTTTTTATGAGAAAGTATACTTATACCAACAATGAACTCACGATTTCTGTTTTTTGGAGATATTAAATTGAAAGGTTGAGTTCACTTACTTTTCTTGGTTTTATTAAATTATGCTTTTATCTTATGGGTCTACCAAAAACAGAGTTTAAAATCAATATGAAACATAGACAATTTTAAAACAAAAATTTTGTTGAATTATACTCAATAGCAAATCTTTTATCATATCTTTAATATTCAAAAGTAATCAATATATTTTCATTTGTGTTTTGTAGTCCATATATTGCGCAGTCATACTTTTATCAACATCATAAACTTAAGAACAAAATCTGTGTTTCTACAAAATAAGTAAATTAATATTTTGACTTTTAAAAATTGTAATGACAAAGAAGTTAACCAAAGTCTAATAAGCAGAATTGGAATGTCTTATTCAAGAAAAACCTGTCCTGTATTTTCAACATTTTCTTTCATGCTATGAGAGCAGCAATTGAATACATGATCAAAATTAAAAGTGTTATTGAAATCTGATGACTTAAGTGTGCTTATGTTTACGTTGAGATACTAAGAGGAAAGTTGCTGAATTTTCTGAATCGTTGGCTTATTATCTAAATTTCTCATAGATCTTTCTTTGGTGGCTTATATCAGATCATACAAACCAAATGAGTTCCAGAATTAAATTTCTCAATATGGTCTTGTGTACAAAAAAAAACATTAAGGAAATTGTGACCCTGAGCAAGGAGATGACAATTTCATCTCAGTTTCTTGGTACATAAACTATACAGAGACCAAAAATTGTCTGAAAAATCATCATAAAAATGTGTTTAAAATAAAACAATAGATTTAGTTTAACTACATAGTCTCTGTATTTACAGAAATTGAAAGTAAAGCATGCATTATGTGTCCTGTGGTGAGGGAAAAACTTTCTCAGTTACTACTTACCATATAGAAAATAATGTGAAGAGTTTTAATCAACAGAGTCAACAAAATAGATTTTCCCCATTTCTTTGCTCTATTTCAAATATAATAATCAGTTTTGTTTTCTTCAGCCAAGGAGCTTACAAGATGACAGAATTAACTTTACTCAAGTAAAATACACAATTTACTTGCATACAGCATTACCCGAGGGAGAATCACGTGGATTTTTTTCTTTTTTTTTTACATGAAATTAAAATGCAAATTGTACCCTCACAACTAATAAAACAGACTTACAGACTTTCCTGATTAACTCAGGAAAACTGTGAGTAAGGTCTGTGAAATTCTTAAAAAGTATGACTGTCTGCTTAATAAATTTGGTCATGTCTACAGCTTAGCAATAGGTATAATGGACTATGTTCTGTGTTTTTACAACACTAAGCATCAATCCTGCATTTGCACTTATCAGTCATGTAAAACAATGTAGAAACAATCATAATTCTTTCTTCCTAATTGCTGATCATTTTGTACTGAAGTATTTAAATAAAAAACCTAGAGATGAAAAGGAGCAGATGTTGCAGATAAACCAATAATGGAAACTAGGCGTATCTAGCTGCAAGGCCTCTATATAAAAACATGGTTGCATTTCTAATTCTGCTTTGAAATGTCTAAGAAAGCCTATGACTATTCTTTTGGACCAAAATATTGTCTTCTATCTCATTTGGAATGTGTCTGGCATGTGTCCAGCCTCTTCAGTGTACTATCGCAATCTATATAGTAATGATAATGTATATGCAATGCAGAAAGAACATAAGCTAATGACCTTACTTACCAACAGAGGTGCAATATTCAGAAGTTTATACACAAGCCTGTGCTGCAGTATGACTTCCATCATCTTTAGGACTTTTTTACGAGTCTTGATCATATCATTAGTTTCATGTAGTTTCTTAACTGAAATTTAGTTTTTTATTTGAGGATAGATTTCGTTGTCAGGGTAGGGTAAATATTATTGTCAGGGTTGGGTAAATAGTATTGTCAGGGTATGAATGCTGGTACACTGTTTTGTACTGAACAAAGAAAGGTACCCTTGAGAAATGAAATGCACAGATGAGTGCATACTTAACAGAGAACCTTACACTCTTTAACAAGAAGCTTGTAAGAAAGCTTTGTAGTTGTAAAGGTAAGCTAAGGATAATATCCTTAGCTAATACAATCAATCACAGCAAACTGGACTAAATGTGCACACATAATAAAGAGAAGATCTAAGAAGACATGTGACTTATCTATGTCTCAGGGTTGTAATGTCTAACAGGGTTAGATATCAGTGGGAAAGGTAAAAGTTTTTGTTATTGTTTAGATATAATTTGTTAGATATCAGATAAAATCTTTTGTAAGAACAATAGATTTTAGAGATTGGAATTTAATTTAGCATAAAATGTGGGGGAGCATATACAGAACAACATTGTGGAAAAAATAATTTCTATTGTCTCTTCTTACTGAGTTGGGCAATAAAGAATTCATTATAAGGTCTAACAGGTCAACTATGAATTTGGTTAGGAATATATATGGCTTATATATATGCCTCTGAAATACAACCATATTTAAAGATCAATACAACAGCTGCCTAAAGTACTGAACAACATATTAACAGGTGAAATGAACTGGAGAAAACTAAAGGAAAACTTGAAGGAAAACTATAATCAAAAGATTAGAAAATTGGCTAAAATGCTGTGTTCAGCATTTCTTAAAATAATTGACATGGAAATGTACATGATCACACTTTAAAATTTCATCTTTAACTTTTTAAACCTGTAGATTTATTTTATTCAGCATTTTTCCTAAAAAGATAATGAAATATGACTTTGTTTACAAATAACCAACAGAAGCATACGTCTTTATTGAAATCATTCAGTAGCTACAAGAACACAGCATACGTCTCTTCAGGTATCTGTTCAATACATTGTTCAATATCTATATTATTTCTTGCCTAGTGTGTACTACCAGTTCCAGTATCCTTTAACTACATAGGCATATATTTCTACTAATGTGTAGGAAAGAATGCCAGATGATGAAATGCCACTGATAAAATGACAACCAAACATCTCGACTGCTTCAGTCCAACTTGTACGTGAGACTTGACTTTACACCAGGTGATAAAACCACCTTCACCACTGCAGGTACACCGTTGCTGCAGATGGTAAAGCCACATTTTCTAACATTGGACAGAAAGCGTATGTGATCACTGGACAACCACTGAACAGCATGTCATCTCAAAAAGCCCATCTGCAGATGCAGATCTGTGACCATTAGAAGAGTTATGTTTCTACAGAGTGTCTCTGGAACTTGTTTTCATGAATAGAAAGTTTTTCTTGTTGGCTACATAACGAGATTATGGTACATGATGAAAGACATTACTGGGTAGCCAAGTGACTTAAAGTTTTGTCATCAGAATTCATTCTTGACACAAAATAATACTACCTGCATCTGGTGACTGAAAAAGATTACAATCTAAAATACCATCTCTTAAAGCATGGCCCTTCCTTCAAAGACTTCTTTTGTCAGCATAGAAATAAATCTGAAATGGACAAAGAAAGCATATTTGAATGTACAGGAGGGGTACAGGATGACACTACTGACTCTGTTCAAATTTCTCTGGCAGTTTTCAGCTCTTTGGAATACTGCTAATTTCTCCTCTCTTTTGATTAATCTGCAGCACGCAGACAAGAGATAATCTTGTTGTAAGAGAGAATATAACATTACAGAAGTGATTTTATTTTACTTTAAAATGATTTACAACTGTTTACCCAGAATACTTCCTCAACTGTAATCATTAAACTCATTCAATAAATAATTTTGGAAATTATGTTTATGTATATGGAGTACAGTGCCTTTTTAGCAGAAAAGATAGATATTAATAGCATGTATACAGCTAACAACAACACCCTCTGGTAAATGGACTGCAAGACGGGAATCAGAGTCTTGAGATTATAATCGGTTGAACCCTGAGTGCTTACAGGATATGATAGTGAATTTCTAAGTCATTGTTTCATAGTTCAAAATTGAATTTACATTCTCTTTTTCCTGTATGATTTTTTTTTTTGTGCTTACGGATACCACACAGTGCCAGTTTCTAACCATTTCCACAGTTGAAGGAACAACATCTCCACAACCCTCTTTGGCAATAAGCCTTGATGGATATTTGAAATTCATTTCTTCATCCATCACTATAAATAAAAAGCCACTCCTTGTATTTTTTTTAAATCTATCTTTGCAGGTGGGTCTAACAAGGATTCTTTAGGTCTCAGATTCCATATTCTGGGATTGTACTCTGGAATTTCTCAGTATGCGGGAAGGCTTAACTGAATCACTGTTTCGACAAGGAATTAGAGCAGTGGAAATTTCTAAAAAGTGGATAATTTTAAAGTGAGATATGTCTTTGTGTGATTATGACTCTAGCTGACTTAATACATTTACATTGTGAGCAAATCACAACTGGCTGGAGAATATGTCCTCAGACAAGAAAGATTAACACTTCCAAAGGTTTATTCAATATCATAAGATAGGTATCCAAGATAAACAGGAGGAATTACTTTTCTAATCTTTTGAGATTTTTTTCTGGTACTGAAAGATCCCCGTTTACCGATTTTGACTAAATATCTTTCTCTTGAAATGACCCCCACTCATGTTGGTATGTGATATAATTTATTTGCAGAATGCATGTGATCATGTTGCTCAAATAAATTTATCTCTTTTTTCCTCTTGGTGGTTATTTTGGCCATGATCTAGCCTTGTTAAAACACATCAATCACAAGCTTACATTTGTTTGAAACTCATCCACAAATCTACAGCTATGATACCAACTTTTCCTGCTTTACAGTTTACTGACTTAGTCTTGAATTTCATAATATTCTGTATTTTGCTTACAAGTTCAGCTCCTGGTAGAAGGGGTAGTACAAAAATCACAGTCATTATTCAATTAAAAGGAAATACTTCGTTACTTTTCTTACATGTGAAAAATTTCTTCCAACTCGTTCCTGCCCTTGTCTTAGTGCAAAGACATATATGTGGAATATGTGTATAAGGATACAAGGAATCACTGAGGCTTTTTAACACTTGATTCGATAATTTGATGATGGATCACAAAATTCTGTCAACAAGCTTGCTACAAGACAAAATCCAGTATGGCCTTTATGCTTTCTGATGGTACAATGAGACCCAGAAAATATAACTTCATGTCACTAAAATTTCTCAGTGCTACTTGTATGGTTAGCAGTGGTTATGACAGAGGCCTCTAGCCTAACTCAACTTTCCAGAAGTGTGAAAGCACCATTGGAAATAGAAAGGTTATCTAAACAGGGGAAAAAAAAGTGAAAAAGTAAAGGAGAAAATATCGCTCGTTTGATTAAACAAAACTAATGAAGAGCTAGGTATTGGACCAATTCAAGTTCACTGCTCCTGTAACTGTCCACAACATGCTTAAGTTGCTGAACATCTTAATAGAAAACGGGACTACAGAGAATAGCCTATTTAGTGGCAATTCTGCACAACTCTTCTGAAAGTTAAGTATAAAATGAAGATAATCATGTATTGTATTTAAATTTATGTCTACTTTATTAACATTGAACAAAAAGATAGCCATAATCAAATGTGTAGTGGATATTTAGAAGCACACTTCCATTACTTCTTTGAGTACAAACTAAGCATTCTTAGGAGTCTGTAAACCACAAGTATTAACAATTGTTCTTTCCAGTGATCACATTAACACCATTAAAATATTAACTATCAGTTATCTACATATTATACACTCATCAAAGTCAGAACTGAAAAATGGCATGTAATGTTAGAAATTATTTTGTCATAAATCTTGTGGAAAACTAGAAAGTTAAAACTGAAAAACAGACATATACAAATGTATATGTAGGCAATATTGGAATAGACTGCATTGCCATGGTTTTATAATTTTTTGTTATTCGTATTCCAAACAATAACATCATTTATTGCACTGAGAGTTAAAGAGTTAATGCTCCAGTTCTGTGGATCATCAATAGTTCCAGGTATACTTGCCTCAGAAGAGAAGAAGAACTACATATCCCAGATTACTGTTCACAGTTCTGTTACCACTTTCCACTCACAAGGAAAGATAAAACTGTTCTCATGTCACGAGATTTCCTCCTTTATCTCTTTTTGCTCTTCTGCAGTGTGTTAGCTCCCTAGCCATCTCACCTTCAGCATTAGATTAAGGCCTTTGGTTTTTGAACACTCTCTCATTTTATTTGTTTCAATTCCAATTATATTGTATTATACTGTGTTATTTTGCATTCCAATATCTTATTTAGTAAATTAGCTTTCCTCCTCAGACCATTGCCACTGTTTTGTTTCTGGGCCCATTTCCTTACCCTTTCCCCTCTTCTCCTTTAACCTTTCCTGGGGTGGGGGTCTGTAGGTTCCCTCATCTCATTAGTCACGGAACCAGGCTGAACCAGCCCATAAACTGCTGACGTGCATTTACTTCCCAAAGCTTCGAGAATTGAGTGATTTTAATCTTGTTATGAGTGAAAAATACAAACAAGAGATGGCATTGATTCATGAATGCCCCCCAGGACTATGCAGACAGCAGAAAACTTTGCAAGTAATATGTCTTCAAATATCGAGGAAAAAATTTTACTCAGAAGAGCATATAGGAAAAAAAAATGGAAATAAGAAATAAAGAAATGGAGAAAGTAAAGAATTGGACATATTCTTTTTCATTCAAGATACTCCACTGAACAAGTTAACAATCCACCCTAACTGGGTATGTGTTTATTTATAGTTCTGAAAAATACAAGCTTCTGTGTTTTTGCTGAGTAGCAAAGAAAATTTTCTCACTTCTGTCAAAATAATGAGGCTCATATGTTAACACAGACACTTGCCACCAAAGTCGTCTAATCCTCACTTCTACTGTAGTTGTAAGCCCAACAAAGGAATGAAATACAGCCTTTTTCTGCCCATGTAAGAATGGGAACTCCTTTTATTATTGTGATTACAGTTCCTAACAATGCTTTCTTCTAATATTTTCTTTTAACATTTTCTTTCATTATAACTAATATTTCATAAAACTTGGAAAAAAATGTGTACACTTCTGCATCTAAAATTTGGAATTTGTGTAAATATAATAGCATTTCTAGCACCAGAGTAGCATATATTACTCATATTTGAAGTGTATTTAAGCAGAATTATTTTATTATATGGTTATTGTTGTAGATTAATTATTTAGTAAAGAAATAAAGATTAGGGAAATTTAACCTGGTGCCATTACATTAGTCCCTTAGCCAATGACACAAATACTCCATTGAATATAATGATAGGAAGGCTCTGCAGAGGCATCTGTATAGACTTGATTCAATTACATGGCATTCAACAATGCTAAATGCCAGATGCTGCCTTTGGGTCATAACAACCACATGCAATGATTTAGTCAAGGGGAGAAATGGCTATAAAGCTGCCTGGCAGAAAAAGACCTGGGTCATCAGCTGCTGAACAAGAGTCATCAGCATGCCCAGGTGGCAAAAAAGAACAAAGGCGTACCATGCATGTAGAGTGCCCAGCATTACTAGGGAAATGGCTGTCCTGTAATTGGTTCTGGTGAGACTGCATCCTGAGTACTGGGTTCAGTTTTGGTCACACTGTGAAAAGGATACAGAGTTGTTCGAGCATGTTGTAATGGAGCTTGTGAAAGGACTAGAAAACAAAGTTTTAGAGCAATGGCCAAGTGAACTGAGACTGTTTATTCTGAAGAGGAGGCTGGGGGGAGACCTCACTGCTCTCTACAGCCATCTGTAAGGAGTTTGCAGTAAGGAGGGTAAGTCCATTTTCTCAGGTGACAAATGACAGAACACGAAGCAATGGCTTCATGTTGCACTAGTGGAGGTTTAAATCGGATATCAGGAAGAATTTCTTCATGGAAAGATCGGTCAAGCTTTGGAACAGACTGTCCAGTGAAGTGGTGGAGTAGCCATACCCAGAGTTATTTAAGAGATGTGTAGATGTGGTGCTTCAGGACATGGTTTAGTGGTGGACTTAGAGTGTTAGGTGGGTAGCTGGACTTGATGGTCCTACAGGTCTTTTCCAATCTAAACAATTCTATATTTCTGTGATTGGTCACTTAGTCTTGCTTCTCAGGCTTGCCTGCCCTTAACATTTTGTGAAGAGTAAATATGCAAATAAATTTATGTGATAACAAGTAAAATTGCTAATACATGCACATACATGCATATATATGTGTGTATATGTATGTACATACATACATATGCTTATATTCTCACTTGCTGTGAAGAATGAGTTCAAATTAAATCAAATTGCAATAGATCACAAAAACTCTGAATCTACTCAGGAGGAAATTGCTTACACTAGAGGAGCTCTCTATTCCCTGCACTATGATTTTGTTAATTTAATTTTCACACTCTTGGCACATGTGTCAAGTTCATACATCTTAGGTATTTTCATTAACTAGGTACACTGTACAGCACATACTAAAAAATATAGCAATTAAAAAAAAAAAAAAGAATGCACACATTCATTTGAAAGTTCTCAAGGAGCTAATCCTACACAGATGGTGAGCAAGTCTTCATCTTCTTTGAACAGCAACATGAGATGACAGCAAAATTTACATGCAGTGCACAAGACAGGACTCACTGCAATTGTAAAGACTAATGGATATTGATTGCTGATGTTCATGTTGGCTTTCAATGAATGATTCTACAGACATACTGCAATTACTTTGCTTCCCTCACCCTAAAGAAGTATTGCACTATCTGAAAAGAATATATGAAAATTGATTGAGTCAAGATATCTAGTGAAATGTTTTTTATCATGTGAACAGATCAAAATGTACATGCAGTGCAAACAGCTCAGACAGCCAGATGTGTTAATGCAATCAGATTATAATTTGCAGACAGATTGATTTAGTTCTGTCTATCTATTTTTGAGATTTAATCTGAAAAAGTAATTTTGTTGTAATGTACATCACTTTTGTATATTATCTGAGTTGCAAACATAATTTAAATTTGATTATCCTGATCTTTAATATGATTTAGTATTAAAAATTGTTAATGAAATAAAACTAAGAAGAAAATAAGTAAATCCCTTGGACCCAGAAATGTCCCAAATTCATTCTTAGACTTGCACATTGTCAACATGTTATTTCATCTTTTCTTCTTTTTCCATTTCTAGGAAATTCATCTTAGTAAATAGCTAGCTAACCAGCTGGATAGATAGACACTATGCTTCAGTATTTCAATAAAGTAAATAGCTGAGAAGAAATCAGATATGATGTGTGGCAGGTTTTTTTTTTTTTCTCCTTCTGTTTTCGATGATCAAGTAACATATTTAAAAGAGTACCAAAAAGAAAGAATAGGAAAAAAAACCATTACAATACGGACCATCTGCTTTCATAAGCCACTTTCACGACTTCACTGAAGGCCTGGCCCTATGTCTCTGAGACACTGAGTTTTACCATCAGTTTCAACAAATGCAAGATCAGAGTCCAAATCACAGCATCATAAATGTAGATTTTCTTCAATGACTGTATCATAAGGATTATGCCATTCCACTGAGTGATCTAAATAACAAAAGTATACACCTTCTTATAAGTATACACCTTCCTATAAGTAAGGTCCATACTCTTACTAATTGGCATGAGGTTAACAAAAATTTGTTAGTGATACGTTGCTTATCATTGAAATGTGCATCATGCAGCAATACCACTCAAATTATCATCATTATGTTTTATAAGTAACATTATGTGTTCCTGTAAATAGTTATAAACAGGTGCATACTTATGTGGTAATGGGAAAGAAAACAACTTCTGAGAAATACAGGCTTAATGTTTGACCCAAACATTAATTCAGGAATCTTGCTGTAACTTTTGAGATTTCTAAATTTATTTTTCAGTTTATCCAGATAAAAGAGTTGCCTTCAATGCAAGATCAAACCCTTAGCTATGCTAAAGTTTTTCAGTTTTCATTATATAAAATTGTTGAGGAGAAATAAAGATGTATCAACACAGGATCCTGATGAGTTAAATACTAGCTTTAAAGATTATTTCCACATATCCTATCCGGATTTGCAATGTTAAACGATTAGGTACCATGAAAAAATGTTACAGTTTCTATTTCTTTCTGTAAAAGAGTACTTCCTGTATTCAAATTCAGTGTTAAATTCATTTTTTTGTTGTTTCTAACAATTTTTAACAACGGCCATAAGCCGAATAATCCAAGGCTGAAATTAAGATTTTATAGCATTATCATATTTTTGCTGCAGTGTCTCAGAATTTACATAAATGAAGAAGAATAAAATTAATACTTTTTAAAACTAAGTAACACACTAAAACTTGTTTGTTGGAAAGAAAATGACAGTCAATATCCTTCAGGACTTCTCTATGGCAAGAATTATTTGACAGTTTTAATGAAAATCAAACTTGTAAGGAAAATAGAAAATGTTAATAACTGGTTTTCCTTTATGAAATGTTTTATTTCTAAGGCAATGGAGGAAACAACTTTAAATATACAGATACATTCCAGGACTTAAAGGAAAAAAATCCAAAAATTTATGGACACAAGTTATGAATAAGGGTCTGACTGAAGCTACAAATGAGCTTCTCTCTAAGATTGTCCTCTTATAGAACGTTTTAGTCAATGTAGATAAAAGTTGTTAGTTGTTTGATCCTAGCAGTGAATGTTTATTCAAAAAGTGCACTTTATAGAATTACATTAGGATGAAGAAAAATAGGTCAATAAGTTATTTTTATCTTACAGTTGTCTCCATACTTACTTTGATGTTCCCACAAACCAGGTAATGATTAGGTGCACATGAGAGAAAAGCAAACTATACCTCATAGAGTAGAATCTTATAAAATTTCAGCTACTGAGCATCTCTCCTGTGCAAATTAGAGTCCTTTATGTTGACTCAGAAGAACTAGACAATTTTTACATGCATTTCCTTATCTGTTGGTAGATAAATTTGATTATTTCCCTGTAATTTAAGGCAATATGAAACAAAGTACAGTTGCAGCGATACTTAGAGAAAAACTGTCTTTTTTCTTATTTCCACTCTGTGCCCTTTTATATTGCTAACTCCCTCCATCACAAAATGTTAATATTTACTGTTATTACCTACACATTTTGCTTTGCTAGTGCTAGAACAACTTTCATTTAGTTGACAGTATACGAATATAATTCATTTCTACATATACCTTTTGGGCTTCAGAACTGTCACAGTTATATCAATAGGCCTTATGGAATGTGAAGTGCTGTAGTGCTTTTGTGATCAGCAACACGCAGTTTAATGCTTTAACTTATAGGTAATCCAAAAGAGCTGTTGGTACTTTGAACTGTCTCTGGAAAACATCATGTCTTTGAGAATTTTATTCTGTCTCAACTGAAAATGAAATCTGAAATCATAGTATTTCATAAGAAACATATACTGCAGTTTGGGAGTTTACAGGACTGTCTCTGCCATAACTTGCTCTCCACACCCTTCTAGAGGAAAAAAATCTCAAGAGTGAGAATTAGGAAAGAACTGGTGAGAGAAGCATAGTTACTTCATTAATGACTATGATTCTTCTTCTTTTTTGTATTAAACTTTTAAATTACTTTAATTACTTCTGTGATGCAACCTGCCATCTATATTCTTGCAGTCTAGGATTTCAGTCAAAATGAATGTGGAAAATTCTAATGCATATGACAATGCTAGAAGGAAATCTCCTTAGCATACTTGTCATGTTCAACATTTGCATAATGGTTAACATAGAATGACTCATGCAATTCCATTACAGACAATGGAACTGAACAAGTGTATATTTTATTTATTATATACATTTTACTGTCCCACCAAAATAATAAAAATAAAAAGAATTTAGGAGTGTTAATGTATTCTAAAATTGGAACATTGTTTCCTTGATCTCTTCTAAAGTAGAAGTAATGACACTACATATTTTCTGTAGTTCTTTGTCTACATATTTCAGTCTCTTTTTTACATGTTTAAACTGCACCTTGTCTGTCTGGGATCTCTAGACACAAGTGTAAAGAACCTTTACATTTTTATATGTAAAATGATCTTAGATTAAATAATTACTGGATCATTTTAAATCAAATGTTATTTTAGGAGTCTCTAAATACTAGCTTAACACCCTTTCCATAAAGTTAACTTGAATAGATAGGTGTACTGTTTATTATATGTACTTCATTTCTAGAAATTTATTTATTTATTTTATTAAGAAGGCATTAGGCTGTCCTTTCAGTTTGACTTATCAGAGCATTTTTACCATAACTCAAAATAACATATTTATTTTTTACATAAAGAGTAAAAATATTCTGTAAACTAGTATGTTGTATAACTGCAAATAACTGCAAATATCTGTATATACTCTTTCACCATCTTTATATCATATCTACTTAATACTTGCCATTGTATCTACTATGTGTAGTAACATACCGATCTTTTATATGTCAGTATATTATAAAAGCTCATTATTTACTTTTCATCTAGTATTGGTTTCAAAAATTGCTCATAGTATCAAGTTCTACTTGCACACTCTTTGATTTATAAATTGATAATCTGACTGAGCTTCTACAATAGACTGCAACTGTCTGGGTTCTTCATAGTCTTGGTTCAAGTGCTGAAAATTACTATGAATCTTACACTTAGTTTATTAAGCATATAATATTGAAATCAGTAGTCTCGGAAGAATGTAGTGACTTATTTTCTTAAATTAGCTATAAAACATTCAATTACTTGCCAAAACTATTACAGCACCTGTAACCCAGGTGCTGTATTTGCAATTCCATTTAGTTTACAAGTTCCTGAGAGAGCAGATTGTGGTTTTTGTTGGTTTTTTCCTCCTGAGTTTATATAGAATCTAATACAAGTGTTCCCATTTCATAAACTAGGTATCCTTGCCATCATGACCATACGCAGAATAAACCTCAGCCTCTCACCAAATATCTCCTGAATCAATCAAATTTAAAAATATGCACCATTATAAAAATTGTTGTAAAGTTTCTCTAATCTAATTCCCCAAGCTGTGCTTTTAAAATATGTAGCTACTCTGCTTTTATGTTATTTCTAGGTTTATGGCACTCCTGTGAATGTTCTGACAATAAATTGCTAGTCCTGCATTATTCATTGAAATAATGTGTAATACCATAGGAACCCATTTCAAAATAATTAGTATTAGTAAGCCCTTTAAATTTAACAATAGATGAAAAGCCATCTGAATTCTGCTTTAGATTTGTTAAGTAACCAAGTCTAAGTCAAGTTATTTCAGAGGCTTAACATAGCAAAATGATTTGTCAAAGCTAACAATAATTATACATTTGTTTAAAATATTTCCAAGGATTTTGAATGCCAGTACTATATATCTTCTTTACATGTACAAGTTAAAGATTTAACCCCCAAGAGTTTCAATCCAAGTCATACACTTTTCAACTTCAGAATCACTACTTCCTATAGTGAGAGTTCTATGACAGCTTCCTCAAATATCATTTATCTAGTTAAGATGTCTTACAGAATGAAGATTTAAAATAACAGATTTTTAAAGATATGCTTTTACCAAGAGATCTCCCAGATACCATTTCTCCATTATTACAGCTCCAGAGAGTCTGTGTAAGTCCCCTAGTCCATCTAACCTGCAGAGAATGAAAGGATTCCCAAAAAGAAGTCAGAATTTCCAACACAAATCAGAGGGCACAAGGATATACAGTGACAAAACATCTAAATTCCTACTACTTCTTAGTGCATAGGTATTTCTGTCTTGCTCAGAAATCTCATTATTTCATATTGTAGGTACATTTCTGCATAAATCCAGTGTTAGTTGAAACTGACATGGAACTGCTGTCTCTGAGCTACCATAGCAAGTCTAAGAAATCATCAAGGTTTCAGGTCAACTTCCCCTTGGGACTAGAGAAATTCGAATTCGAAGCCCCCATTTTTCAAGCAGATGTGACATCCTCACCAAAGTAGTATTGTCTAAGAGAAAACCCTACCTTTTCTACTGATGTTGTGTATCTATGCATACAAATTAGAAGAATAATGAGGAAGGAGGTGCACAAGTTTTGAAGTTGAATTTTTAAACAAGCACTGATAACAGAAAGCTAAATGGAAAAAGACTCAACTTACAGACTCTATCTGCTGTTTTCTTTATATATTTTCTCAAATTACTTGAAATAATATATATATTGGGGAAAATATAGTGATTTTGTTTAGTCAGAATGGACATATTTCTTTTTCACTTTTGAGCCAAGTCATCGGACCATTTTTTGTTAATTTCTCAGACCAGCATCTTTTTAGTCATTTTTTTCCTGCAAATAATTTGCATGGGAGCCTTCTTGAGACTGCTGTTCCGATAGCCCTGAACACATGCTGGCCAAATTTAACTTCATCCAATTTTTTAGTAATTTAACGCTCCTATGTAAGGCCTGATCATAAGATTACCGTAAAATTTGAATGTATCCTGCACTGGCTAGCAATTTAAATATTCAAATACAAAAAAAATTATTCAAAAAACTTTTTAGAGAGATTTCTTCTGGATTTGAACACTGCCTCACATGAAATAATACGAATATGTAAGTAATTACATCGCAAGCTTCTAGTCCAATTTGACATCCATCTCATAAATTAGTATTCCATTCTCAGATAATTTTCTGCAAGTGTTTTTGGCTGTATATGTTAACAGGTTAAATATTCTTTTACAGGTCATTTACGCAGCGTTCAAACGTTATCTTTAATGACTATATTGTCTTATTGCATTTTTTTTCCTTTTTTTTTTAATTTGTTTAGTCACAATGCCTTCTGTTTTACTATTCTACACAATTTCCATTCTCAAAAGAAGAAACTAATCAAATTAATTCAACTTTATCATTAATTCTACCAAGAAATGCTCTGTTTGATCATACTGGTGGTCCTTCTAGCCCAGTGTTCTGTCTCTGAAAGTGATAATAGGACTGACTATCAGGGACAACATATGAGCTTGACCCATTTCTGTGTTCCATTTCTCATGTTCTTTGTGTTAGAGATGTTAAAAATTATACCTTGATATTAATTATTCCTACTGCACATTAATCAATATACTGCCCAATAATTTCTTCTTTTAAAAGCAGCTAACAGTGTCTTCACACTGTGTTCCAGAAATTCACAGTACACTGTGTAAAGTGCTTCATTTTGACTGACTTAAACATTAGTTCTCTAGTTCTCATGAAGATATGTGTACATTTGCTAGATGGTGCTAGATTTCTCTTCCTGAGGCATGCAAATTCCTAGGACTCTAAAAAAGCATTAAAAGACTCCATTGAAATCATCATGGGTAATGTATCCTTTTACTTTATGAACAACTTGTCTCATCCCATGCAGTGGGATTTAAAGAAGATGAATATGTTTCTGTCTCCTGAGTTGTGATGGAGTCGCCCAAGACTCAGAGGAATAATACAAAACAATTTATTGAGAGCTTTCTTAACAACAAGTGATTAATAACAAATAATACATTTTCATTGTAATTAATAATAATGCATAACTTAATAACAAATAATATATTACTTGGATGTAAAAATGGCTAATTTGATAATTACTGTAAATAAGCGTTACAGGTAAAAGTAATATGATGCAGGAGTCATTTCTATGCTAAAATTTCTGAGACAGCATTAAAACAGCTAATATAGAGAGTGAAAGATTAAAAGAAGATATAAAGATAGAAAATAGAGAAAAAAAAGGCAGACAGACATACAAATACACAAACACAGCAAAGCATAGCAGTTCACTATTCCTCAATCCAGCTAAGTCTTGGTTGTGCTTATCTACCATAGTAGAGGGTCATCCAAAGTTGTGATGGTCTGTTGATGACTGGTTATGGATGTACATACTTACAGTCCATAGTGGTCAACCCTGTTCTTTGGAGCGTCAGCTTCTGGCTTCAGAGATATCAGAATAAACACATTTTTTTACTGTCTTCCATGCCTTGCAAATTTAAATCAGTAGAAATAAAAGGACACAGGGAGACACCAGCTTGTGTCT
The DNA here is from genome assembly GCF_038088225.1 of Cyrtonyx montezumae. Classification (NCBI taxonomy): domain Eukaryota; kingdom Metazoa; phylum Chordata; class Aves; order Galliformes; family Odontophoridae; genus Cyrtonyx; species Cyrtonyx montezumae. The sequence continues at coordinate 143,788,072 of NW_027072034.1, read as the reverse complement.
TAACTTCACAGGGTAACATCTCCCAGTCTCCTGTTTCAGGCTGGAAATATTTGCTCCAGGCTAAGTCTTCAGCCAGGAAAGATTCCTGGAACTTCTCATTCAAAAGCAAACAGATCCAAATAAATGTTTTTAAATATAAAACTGTCCATTAATTGCTAATGATGGTTACACGTTGTTTTGAGACATGCCTTTTCAGTTTCAGATTCCTCTAAATAATGAAACATCTATATATGGGAAAAAAAACAAAATTTCTGTAAGAAATTCTAAAGATTTTTATGTTTTCATTAAAAAATTTGGAAGGAGATTTGATGCAGAAGTTTTGAGCATTGACCAGTTCTAATCTCTGGATTCAATAAAACTTCAGACACTTATTCAATTCTGTTGAACTTTCAAATTTGCTATTATATCACAGAGCATATTCAGAACCAGAAATTGAGGATAACAGCTGCAACATTCCAGCAATACAAAATTCATGTTACCACATCACAGCACAATTCCAAAATGAAATTGATTTCTGAAGGCATATTCTCACAGTGTTCAGGACTTCATAGTAGAACTTTGCTTGCAAATAAATAGACATTTGAAAAGGTGTGAATTTTCCTTTCAGTGTCAGCAGCCACAAATAAATAGTGAAAGCTGTTTATCACCTCCATTTGACACAGTTGACAATGTTTACTCAGTTCAGGCTCCTCATTCAGACAGCCACTTCTCATTAATGCAGAAGATTATATTCATGCAGGTCAGGGTTAAAGTAATTGGTGAAGAATGAGACAGGAAGTATATGCTACAATTGTCAGCTCCAAAATGAAGTGTGAATAAATATATAACATTACTTTCAGTACAACATATACAACAGATAATATGTGAAGAACAGGAGAAACACATTAGTTTGCAGATTACACAATACTGTTGTGAGTGCAGTCCTGCTATAAAAATAGCAGTGTTCTCTAGTGTGAATGCTACTGATATACTTCAAACATGCTTAGGAAAAGAACTTTTCAAATACAAATTTACCTTTTGAAATCTGTCTATAGATAATCTACAAAGCTAAGTAATTGATTTTTTTAATGTAATTATTAGACAAGTATCCACTGTTCTTAGTAAAAAAAATAGAACACATCAGTTTTCTGGAAAGTTAAGAATGTGTGACCAATGTGATTTCTGAAGCATGGGCCATGTAATCTATTTAAAGTTTGATGCTGCTAAGTATTGCTAAATCAATTGTTCTTATAAATAAACTATGACCTGAAAAAGCAGAAATGTCATTTACCAGTAGTTTCTAACAAGAGAATATAAGGAAAACACTCACGATTTTGAGAGTTTTAAAACAGATTTCTCAGTGATATTCAATAACTCAGTAGACAGAGTGATTAATTGTTCCTAAGTACAGATTATGAGGAGTTGGGCAAGACCATTATCATTGCACTTGCTGATACCTCAAATGCCTGAGTACAGAAAATATTTGGAGTAAGAAATGATTGTCATTATGTACATATATTTATGAACGCAATATTCTGCTCTGTGGAATGAGACTAATGGAATACCCGAAGCATGTATTATATATAAAAATATTTAAGTACATGAAGTGTTGACACCACACAAACAAGAGATGAAACAATGTACGATACCAGATACCATCATGGTACCAAATCTGCAAGTCCTTATTAGCAATGAAATTATAATCTCATGATACTATCCAAGAAACTTCAAACTAAACAGTAATTAACTAATTTAAACACTGATGAGACTTAAAAGTAACATCTGCCTGACATTCTGTTAGGTTCTTTGGTCGTGAAATATGCTAAGTGCTGTGGCTTTTGGGGCAGCACTGAGTGTAATAAAAACCATAGCTGAGTGAAATACTGTTTTGTTTTCAGCTTCTTCCACTCATACAACAACTGAAAAAATGCTATTGAGTGTATTCATGATAATTTCTTCAAGTATACAGAGAAAACTTTGAAATATGTAGACGTAATTCAAACAGCCATGCAAAAAAAAAAAAAAGAAAAAAAAAAAACTAATGCCATGTTTGTGGTCTCTTTCCAGCTAGAATAAAGCTAGACAGGGATTCTATTTAGGGAGTATAGTGATAGACAAGGGACAGTGGCTTTAAATTAAAATAGAAGATATTTAAAGTAGACATTAGGAAGAAATTCTTCACAAGGAGAGTAGTGAGGTAGTGGAACAGGTTGCCCAGAGAAGCAGTGCATGCCTACTCCCTGGAGTTGCTCAGTGCCAGACTGGATGAGTCTTTGAGAAACCTGGTTTAGTGGAAGGTGTCCTTGCCCATGGCAGGAGAGTTAGAGGTCCTTTCCAACCCAAACCTTTCAATGGTTCTATGATTTCATTAGAGGAAAACTGATTTTAAACTTTGGCTTTGTGTATGCAAAATGACATGCAAATTTGAATTCTGTGCATTTTTTACCTGTGCATATAGTGACAGAAACACAGGTTATTATATCCTCTAATGAACAAAAACTGCTGAAGACTTAAAGCAAAAAAAAAAAAAAAAAAAAAAAAGTGCTGTTATTTTTCTTACTGTGAGGAATTCATTCTTTTCCCATAGTTATCATCAGGTTTCAAGGGAAAGGCAATGAAATGGGGAAAGAGAAACTATGCAAGGCACATCACATTGAGGCAATGCTCATCATCAAGCCAAAAACTCACTTGCTCATAAAGGAACTTACTTTATAAAAAGTCGTAGAAAGCCTGCAGAGCAGCTAGGATTGAGGACTGAGGTAGCTAAGAGCTGAAATATCTAAGGAAATAGGACCTCCTTAGCAACATTCCCTTCGTTCTCCTAAGGACATCATAACTAATTATCTTTTAGACAAAGACAGGAAAGTAGAAAAGTAAATAACAGCTGCCCAAAACTGCACAGGAAAAATCAAAGGAAAAGTGATAAATTGATTTGTCAGGCCTACTATAAGCACACTTGTTTTTGTCTTTGAAGCATTCAAATGTTCCAATTTCTTTTCAGCACTCTCAAGCCAGATTCACACTGCATGCAGGGGACAGGAAAAGTGCTGACCCAAGCCCTATTAAACTTTCTTGTCCAACTCACAGTCTGAAAATGGTTCAGGATAGTGTCATGTGAGCCCAGGAAGGATGCCTGTGCAGCACCCAGGGCAAGAAGCCAGATGCCATAGACTGCACCCTACATTGCTCCAGAGCCACTTGCCAAAATTTACAGCAATACACTGGATGCAGTATACAACTGAGTATAGACATGGTGAAATCCCCACAGAGATTCTCTAGAACTAGAAAGATTTGTAATGCAAAATGTCACACGAGGCAAAACTTTTTGTTCCATAGCCAGTGTTCAGGATGGCCCCTGAGAATAAAAGCTACTTCCAGAATAGTCTGATTTCTCTTGTAGATCATGCATGTAGAGTGAAAATCTTTTGTTGTTATTGTTGCTGGGTTTTTTTGTTTTGGACCCAGGAGGATTTTCATAGATCATCTATGAATCTATGAATCTATGAATCTATAGCTCTTAACAAAGACCGAAATTTCACTCTTCCTTCCTCCTCATTCACTTTCACTCACATCTATTCTCTCAGAATGAAAAGAAAACAAGCAATCTGTGGTCATATGTACCAGTTCAATAAGACTGATAACTTTGGAGGTATGTCTTTTAATTTTTATTTTGGACTGGAGAGGGGTTAACCTAAAATTCAATAAGTAATCAGAAAAGTTAGGAGTATTATTTGTGTCACTTCATCGTCTCTTCTCAGTGTCGTTCTCATCCTTCTGTACAGCAATAATTTAAAAAATATACAAAGAAATAGCAACATAATCTGTATATATTTATCTCTTTTCTAATTTCTATGAAAAATCAGCAAGCACATCTCCTTTCATCTCAAACATCAAAAGAGATATTTTCAAATTACTCTGTACTACTGTCCTACAATATTAATTTCTAATAATCTGCTACTATTACAGAAATTATGCCCTAATCACCACTGAATATTTAAATTATGTTGCTTGTACTTTGCAGTTATCATTGCCAATTAATAATTTCCTATTACCTTTGTTCCACTGAATTTTTAAGGAACTTCACTGTTTTAGACACCATGCAGCTACAAAATGCTGGAGACCATGTGTATATTCTTGCTATATTCTGTGCTTTCAGTATGTTTGCTTTTAAATCCTTTTCTGATGTTGGTTTCAAGCACTGAAATATGTATATGAAATATATATATCTGAGTTAAAGCCAAAATACTTATTTACTTTGATATAAATGGTGTTTATTGAACACAAGTTCTGAGGATAGTGTTTATTATAGCTTATGTGCTCCGGTTTGTTATCTAATGATCAATTAATAGACTGCTAACTTTATTGAGGGCTAAGTCCTCCCAGGTTCAAAATTTGGATTACACTAGGTTTGCATTTTGAGAGGACTCCCTCTTTTCTGAATGTTTAGATGTTTTGTAAGTTCATTCTCAACTTTACTTTAAAGAAAATTCCAGATTATCATAACTGTCTTCACATCTAGATACTAATAAGGGATTCATTCTATAAGTGGCATGAAGAAAAAAATCACCACAAGGGTTTTATCTAAGAATAATTAGAACAACTAATCTAATGTAAAGGGTCATTCTGGTATTACAGTCTCTTTCCTTATCACTTTAGCATTGTAGTAGAAATGTTCAGAAAAATGGCTGTGGTTTCTACTTTGCTTTCAAGTAAAGGATTTTACTGGATTAATGTCTCCTAATTTTAGGCCCTTAAAGGAAGATTTGCAGAGGAAGCTTTTGGGACATGCTAGTTAGGGCAGAATTCTGGATTTATCCTACCATACATTTAATGGTCTAAGTTAGGTATTAAGAGACCCCTGCATCAGTGAAAATATATTTACTTGTAAACCAAGAAAATTAAAAAATCTAAAATTAAATAAAGAATTCTACAACTGTGCATCAAAATATAATGTGTTAAACATTAATTAATGTTTTCAAAGGTCTTTTGACCTTTTCTTTTGCATTCTTTCTGTGAGTTTAAAAGATGTAATTGAACTAATTTCATTAAAATCACAGGAACAGCTAACCTCTTCACAACTGTAAAAGTCAGAAAGATTAAAAAATAAATATTTATTATTCCACTGAATCTAGCTAATATGTAAAAATACAGCTCTGTGAAAAATTGCTGTTAAGCCTTTATTAATCATATATTGTACTAAGAAGTATGCTGAAGCAAATTCAATACTGAAAACTAAAATTTACTGCTTAAAGTTTAAAGCTGAGAATTCCTGCAGTATGTGCTTTAAAATTAGATTTGATTGCTCAAAAAGTCAAACTGAATATTCCAAACTGCAGATTTGTACCAGGAGTGAATTTTCATTAATGTGATTTAATTAAGGCAATTTCTGTCTGTCCTAAATACAAGATACACACATTTGCATTTCCCTTTACAAGACAAGTCATGGCATTATGGGTTAATTAGTCCCCCCTGCTCCACAACAACTCTGCCCATGTTTATCTATGTCTAAACCACAAGATGTCCAGGTTTTCTGTGGTGGGTAGTCTGTCAGGGGAACAAGAGACGATATTTGGTGAACAAAGATTTCTCCCCTCAGGGCTTTTAGACATCGTTCTATCACTGGTGAGGGCGACTGAATTCAATTCCCTTGCAGAATTGCAACATTCTTAGGTGGGAGCACACACCAATGGAAACAAATAAGACAGAACTTTCCAAATGCACTAAGGAGACCCTTCAGCTCAATGATATAGGTCTGAAAAATGTAGATACCAAGTCCAGTGCTTCGGATTGTAAACCAGCCTTTGTATAATGAGCTTCACAAAAAAATGCAACAGGCGTGTCACTTCACAGTAAACAACATATAGGGTTGATTGCACTTCTTCCACCTAAACACAAAGTATCTTTTAAATACAGAACAAATTATTATATCAAATAATGGAATGTTCAAGCATGGTAATTTTTATTCTTTTATGTTTCAATTTCAGCTATACTTCATTTTGTCCATGAATTAATAATAAGATAGAAATGTCTGGTTAATAAACAGTTTATAAAATTTGTAAATTATAAATATTGGGGATCTATTCCTAGTGATTTGAATACAGTACTTCAGTCATTCAAATCTCTTATTCACATCAGCATTGTCTGCTGCCTTGTACAAATCACCGAGTTTTCTAACTTAAACTAAGCTTCTACAAAATGTAAATTATGACAGAATACAATGTAGACAGACATGTAGACCTAATTGGAATTATTTAAGAAATCATAACTCTTTGTTAATATTTAACTAGAAATTACCTCTTTACAACTACTGTCATAATATATTGCAAATTAAGATGTTGCAGCAGCCACAGAAGATTAAACAAGGCAAAGTAGTCAATTTCCACAGCAAGGAATAAACAAAAAATCCTTTGTAATGACAAGTGCTAAATAACTGATGCTGTGCCCTAGTTTTTCTTCTGTTTTCAACTAGTTCTGTAAACTCCTTTCATTATGTTGGAACTGTGAATAAATGGTGTGCTAAAACTGATTTTTTTTACAATATTTTATGACTTCTTATTAGCAGGCTGGAGAACATCTCAGCTAGAGCACCATCACTTTGTCATTCTAGCAGTTATCTACCTGTTTTGGGTATATCAGAGGTGCATTACTCTCTATCATCATTTTTAAATAAATGTTGAATGTAGTTTGGAAACCAGCCCATTTACAGCCCTTACCTAGGTTTCTTCAAAATTAAAGAAAAGTTTATATGATTTATGGGGCTGAATTTCAACAAAAAGCAACTTCTTTAAAACTACTAACAAAATAAATAACATAAGCAAAAGTAGGAAGTAAAGACAAAGAAATTTCTATTTTTTTGAATGCATATTTGTCCCATTCTGACACTATTCTGAAATTATCAGTAACTAGTGTAAATGCAGCTTTTGTGTGCATTCTTTCCAAGATGCTTTTTTTACCGACCAAATCTTATAAAATGAGAAATAGGGCATCAGATTCCAGTCTTACTGGAAAGAGTTTCTCGTGTTCACTCTTCTCATGTATCAGTGTTGACAAAAGGTATAAAATTAAACCACAGAGAGCTCAAACTGCTGAAGACATAATAGTGTATCCAAGATGTGTCAGGTTGATATGCACAGCAAATTTTACCTTGTTTAAAGGACACCTGGACAATACCAGGAGAACATTTTGCACTCCAGAAATGAACAGCTATGAGAGAATCTGGGCAGATTTATTTATTACTACATGTTCAGGCTGGCAGAAAAGGAGTTATTCATCAAACTGAGGAACTATCACAGTGTGACTGAGGCTCTAGTTAGAAGAATGCTGAAAATGTGAGATGGGAAGAAAGAAAAGATGAGCAAATGATAAGGCTAAGCACATTAATCACCAGCAGCTAAAAATTTTTCTGAATGTAAAGGCAGAAGGCAGAGAGGTTATGGACCTACTGTTATGGACCCCATAGTATTATTAAGTCCTAGAACACAAAGACACTTTATGTGTAGTGAGGTTTATGGACAACCCTATCACTTTTGCCCTAACATTTTCCACAAACCTTCCACTATATTTGACTTGACAGAGTTAATTTTCTTGATAGTAACTCATAAACGGTATGTTTGAGATTTCTGAGGAATATAGTGTTAATAATATAGTAATGTTTTAGATTTTGCTGAGAAGTGCTTATGCAGCCTCAAGTTTTCTTCTGTTTCTCATGCCACTGCCTGCTAACATGATGAACGGTTGAAGGAAAAAGGGAGAAAAAAAGATGGGGTGAGGGTGGAGGTTGGGTGGAGGAGAGGCAGAGAGAAGGTTGTACTGTCCTCCCCAACCTCTTTATTCCCCTAGTTTCCTCATTCAGCCTGGCCCTCTTATTCCCCAGACCCTCTCACTTCCCCCACAGTCTCAAACTGGAGTGCTGAAGGTACTGATAGCAGACACCTGGTTCAAAAGCTGAGGATCAATTGAGTATGCAACTAAAAGCAAAGCACAACTGTGTGTCAGTCACCTTACCCCATAAACAGCGAGCAGTCCAAGATCCCCTTGAGCTCTCCTGCACAGCTGAGGACTGCGCAACAGAATCTCCTCTTGAGTAGAGATGTCTCCCAAGGCTACACCTGAGCAGAGTTCCCTTGTGCCTTTATGTCAAGATGCCTTGCTGATACAGATTCTCAGTAAGTGAATAATAGTTTGTTTTAAGCTTTGTTAGCTTCATTGAGATTATATCTCAGATTGGTGTTGCACTTAAAATCCCTTAGACATAAACCACTGACAAAAGTCTGAGGCAATAAGTGGATCCAGCTGTATCGATACTCCTTACCTTTGTGGTTCAATGTGTTTAAAAAGCAAGAGGCTTCACTACTAAATTCATGACTTAAAAGGGAGGAAGAAATGGTTTGATGACTCTTCCCAAGAGACATCTACACACGACGAGACTGTTTTTCCTGGAAATGGCTAAACACTTGACTGCCAGTGGGAAGCAGTGATCAAATTCCTAGCTTTGCTTTTCTTGGATGTATAGCTTATACTTTATCTATTAAACTGTCTTTATCACACTTTTACCTTTCCAATTCTCCTTAACATCACACTGACACAGATGAGTAAGCAGCTGTGTTGATGTTTAGCTGCCTACTGAGGTTAATCCACAACACTTATTTTTTAAAGATATCTTCAATAATCTTCATAATAATCTAAAATTATCTACAATAAATATAATGAAAGTAAGAAGAAAAAAATGTGATTTAAGAAGGACAGCATGAGTTTGGCACAGCTGCAAATGTTACTTTGGTGCTCAAGGAGAAGATAATTTACTACATGCTATAGAGTATTCAAGTGCATTAAAAAGTCATTTTAAGTTGTACAGAGCTAAGGACTTTTCTCCAAAAACACTCTTCATAAGATTTTGATTTAGCTAGGTGCTTAACCATGAAAGTACCTAAAAGCTTGATATCAGTATAATAAATATTTTATACCCTGAATCAATTTAGACTCACAGTTCCCACGTAAACTCGTGGTATCTGCAACACTCTTCGTGTTATCATCATCTGAAGCTTTCTACAGAAATTTATTTTTATATTAACTGTCAAAACTGCAACCACTATGATTTTCCTGTTGTAGACCCTGGTTTGTGAATATGTAATTTGGATTACAATGATTATGGATGCACATAAGTACAAGTGAGCTGTACTTTTTTTCTGTGCAGTGAAAGCTGTCATGATGAAATTAAAAATGCCCTTTGTACTAGAAAATGCATCTAATTAAATGAGCTGAGAGACAGGTAAAATTCAGTCTCAATATTACCCAACTGTCAGCACTTGGAAACAGTTGCACAGATATTTCATCCTCTTTCAAAGACAGCTCTTTTGGAAATGGTGACGCGTATTTTATGGTAGGCATAAAAAAAGCAATAGCATACAATTTTCTCCAAGGCAGCCTGCTTGCTTGCTATTTTCTTTTCTCTCTGACTGAGGTGTGTGACTTCCTGATCTGTTTCACTTCCAGATAAAGTTATATTCAAAGTTATACTCAACAATATCTACTCTAGCCTTGCTTGTTATATCTTTGTCCTTCCAGTGGTGATCAAGTTTTATTAGTTCGAGGTTCTACTGTTCACCTTAGGTGAAGCAACTTATTCATGACAACTCTTCTGATGTCAGTGGATTTCAGTTGGAGGAGCATAATGTACAATAATCTTAGACAGCCTGTGGAAATCTGTAACAATGGAACTTTGCCACGTCACTTTTGTAGTTGGATGAATTTAACATAGAAACATAAATTTTTAATTTGCAGAATGCTGTTATCCGTGGTTGGATTTTTGTTGTTTTTTTGGTCAGTGCTGTTTGTTTGCTTGTTTGTTTTTGGTTTGGGGTTGTTTTTTTTAGAAAGAAGGAAAATACTTAGACATTCTAACACTAATTACACTGCAGTCAGAGATTTTAAAGTGCACGAACAGTGAAGTATAAAAGCTTTTTTTTCCTGCCCCCACCTTTGCAAGTGTTTGTTCTTATCATTTCCAGACCATTTTTTTTAATTTCATAGCAGTAGACAAGATACATTAGCTGTCACCTGCAATAGAAAACATAAAGTAAATCACAGATGGAAATGGTTTATAACAATTACTCAAGTGTCAGATAAGGAATACAGTGTGAGTAGGCAGTAGCAAATCTGGAGAGGACATTATGTTTTGGAAGAAGTGCAAAAACTGCCAAAGTAAACCTTTTTAATATTCCTCCCATTCTTAGTTATAAAATAAAATAATCCAAGTACAGTGAAAGTAACCTGTCATTGACAACAACTGCCAGTTTCTCCTCAATGCTGTGTTCTTTTTAGTTTTGCTTTATTCATTTAACAGATATTTCTCCTGTTTTGCAAGATACCATGGAGAGACAGTTCTACTTTCCAAAAGGAAAAGCTGATTAGATTAAACTCTCTTCAGGAAATAAATAGGAGGGATTGCACACCCTATGACCATTACATTTGTCAGAAGCTCATAGTATATGGAAAATATATCCCTGTGTACTGGGGCCAGATGTTCTAATCTAATCTGACTCTAATGCTAAACTGAATGTTCACTTTAGAAGCTTTTATTGCAGAATAAAGTTAAGACTCCATGGGTTCCTACTAAATGATTCCGTAACTAAATCATGGGGCAGCTACCAAGACCACAGAGCTGTGAGGAAAGAATTATAGTGTAATTTTATCTAATGCCACCTCAGGTTTAGTAAAGGATTTAGGATTACGAGTGGTCTTGCTACTACAGATGTTCACAGTGTTCTTCACTTTTTCTAATCAACATGGGAAAAAATATAGTCAGTAAAAATCCCATGGTTGAGTTACAAACGTATTTTCTAAGTCATTCCAAAAGCAATCAGAAGAGCACCAAAATTGTTCATAATGATGCTGTAATACTGTGCTGCTTTCAGTCAGACAGAGCTGTGTACCATCAGTTTTATTTTCCCTATAATACTACCCTCTGAAGAGAGAAATAGCTCTTTTCTACTGGAGGGTTTCCAACCCTAGCACATTGGAAAGATCATGATATTTGAACTTTTCACCTTTAACCGATTTCTAGCTTGACAGCACAGATATATATTTAATTGTTATTTCTTCTTCTCTATGATTCAATGTGCAAGAGCTACTCATTAAGCAAGGAGTTCAGGCTCCAGACTCTGTCTTTGCTCCAGCTTCTGGCCACTGACTGGTAGGACAGAATGATTCCATGGGAGCAGTCATAATTAGATGACATCGCTGCTTGCACCTGCCACAGGAGAAAGTAAAAAGAATGCCAGTCAAGCCAGTCTGCCAAATTCCTCCTGGGGATTCTTGTATTCTTTAGTTCTTCCAGAACACTGGAGGGTGATACAAACACAAGGCAGGCCTTGGGCTTTCAAACGTTAACTCTTCATCTCCTGTCACGCACCAATATAAAGGAGGGAGACGAGGTTCTTTGATTATGTGTATACCCGGCGTGAGATTAAGAAGCAATGGTTCAAATGTTGATCTGGCCAGTTTATTACCAATATTGAGATGGGGAAGGGGAAGGCGGGAGATGGGGAAGGGGAAGGCGGACACTGTTACCAGTAAGGGTGATGGGGAAGGGAAGGCGAGCTATAGGAAAGATAGGAAAGAAGCAAGGATTTGTACAACGCGGGGAAAGTCACCAGCCAGGATCCTAGGGGTGGTCCGGTTGCAAGCGGCTCCAACGGTCCGAGGCAGAAGAGCAGGGGTGGCAGAAGCGGGGAGAACAGCAGCAGTGACGGGCAGCCCTGAGCAGCAAGCAGCTGTCCTGGAGAAGCGGCACCGGGTCAGCACAGCAGAAGCAGCATGAGGAAAGTCCAGGAACAGCGTTAGCCAGCACCAGAGAAGCAGCGCGGGGTCAGCACCGTAGAAGCAGCGAATGGTGATCAGCTCGTGAGGGTTCAGATGGTAGAACACCTCGAAGGAGCGGCGAGGTCCAGGAGAAAGCAGCATGTCTCAGGCAGCAGGCCCAGGAGGGAGTTCAGCAGCAGGGATCAGCTCATGAGGTTTCCGATGGAAGAACACCAACCAACAATCTCATGGTGGTTGATCCCTCTTTTATCCTCCATTTCTCTTGCCTACGTGGCAGATCCCTTGCTAGGGTGCCAGGCAAAAGTCTCCTGAGATGACTATGTCCCAACGGAGATGAGTACCACACAAAAGTGTTCAGTGGCCATTGAGCTGCAGCTTATCTCTCTTTTGTTGCCCCAGGACATGCCCATCTGCTTGTCCCTTAGACAAAGGATTTCACAACCCTTGCCCAGGACTTGCTTGGACATGTTCTGACATGTTCATCAGCAAACTTTGAGACAATGGTATAAAATATTACTCTCTTACATCTCCTACTTCAAATTCCCAAGTATTACAATGAAAATTTCCACCTTCCTTTAGGTTTACCTGTGTACTTACTATTAACACTAAGCAAAGGCACACAGCAACAGATCTACAAGCTTTTATTGAATTGTGAATAGCTATGGGGTGCTCCTGGCAAAGCAATATTATTGAAACTAATATTGTATTGCAGTAAAGTAGAATACACAAGAATAAAAATGTTAAGAGCTTTCCAAGGATCAAGAGAGTCTGTTGATATTGTATTCATAGCAAGACAAAATTTTAAACTCGCACATCTAGTTATTCTTTGCACATCCTTTATTGCTAACTGATACTCCCTTTCTAATAGTTTATTCTGTTCTCCAAACACTTTCTGTAAACTTTCTACAGGAAAAAAGGTAAATTATATAAAAAATCCAATCTATCTCAGTGCAAATTGTCTACACTGATGTTTATTACATTAAAACTGAACTGAAACATTGTCTAGTCTGTTCTGCTAATTGATCTCCATAGATTCTTGAACAAAAGAAAAATATTTGAGAAAAATCTTTCCAATATTCCCAATCAGTATGAGTTTCTTCCCTTTTACTTTCATTGACTCAAGGCCTATACCTTGTTTAAATGCATTCTGTGTTATTATATTTCATGTCTGTAAGTCTGGATCAAAAATCTCTATATTCTAAGGGAAATCTCTACATCTATGCAATGCAAATTTGAATTATCAGAGAGGCTGCTTTTTAAAACTATCTTTCTCGTTTATAAGCATTTGTTGGTTTGTTATCCTAAACTGCCCCCTTGTGTTTTTTTTAAGAAAAGTGAACATTTTATTTCACTGCAAAAATGAAGGGACTCATGGTACGTAAATATCAAAACATGCTATCACTTTTTTGAAAACAGTACTAAATGTTGTTCTGTGAACAGGAACATTTAATCTGTATGCCTTCCTTGTACTTTTTTTATTCCTTGAAGCTATAGATGTTGTCATACTAGCAAGAAGCAGCATTTACAATGCCAAAGTTTATTTTGAAACTTAGTAATGCAAAATTTATCAAGATGATGGATTGTCCCTAAAAAGAGAAGAGAAAATTGGTCAACAATATGATAGGATGAGGGTCATCATCAATTTGGACTGAAAAAATAAATCTCCATCAACAGATGTAAGCTTCTCTTTCTGCAAATCAATAGCTGGGAATTTAGAAGATTAAGTGTGTTCAATGAATACCACATTTGAACTAATCTCAAAGCCAAGCTTTTAGTAAACTTTCTTCTAGACAACAAGATATAGTCTAATTGAAAGTAAAATACAGACTATCACAGAGAAGCCTCTATCAATGAGAAAGCACATAAACTAAAAAAGATGAATCAATTCAAGGGGAAAATAGAATAACTATTCTGAATCCTCCTTAGTTTTAAAATTGAACACAGGAAAAAAAAAAAAGAGATCCTTCATACTCACAGGTGAATTATTATCAAGAAGTTCTAACACACTGTTTGAAAACTAGATCCCTTATATCTTGATATTAAAGATTAAAACCAAGCAATAGGGAGAAATACCTTTTGATATGCAGTACATATCAAGTAACAGAAAAATAAAAGTGACAAGGGAAAAATTCCAAATTTTCTCGTGAGCTTTACAAGTGATCCATGAAGAGGCTGGTTATAAGAGTTATCTTCCATGTAATATCCTCTTACAAAGAACATCATTCAGACACTAATTTTTTAGAGCAGGCATGGAGACCCAGATGCAATCTTCAGACTGGTATACTTCCAGTTTGATTATTAATATTATTTATTTCTTTGATAATTTTTTTAATTAAATAAATTCCTTGACTTTTTAGAATCTAAAGCTGCATTGGAATTTGCCCTCATTATTATGGCTTATCCTTATTTTCACTTTAATGACAGAACAGTAGTTTTTCATCTTGCCCTAGGTTCTCCATTTGCACACTCCTTGAGGACATTGTGCAATGTGGGAAAATGCAAGGCAAGGTATAAATGCACAATTGGCCACCAGCAGGAAAAGACTGACATTCATTTAGTTCCCCTGATAAGAATAAAATGAGATCATTTGATATTGTCACCAGAAATCAAGTGGAAGGACTGAGTACAGTGTCAGGAATAAGTGAAGCTTAGTGCTATTCATAACCTTTCTATGTCAGGTGCACTCTGAAGACAGGACAATATGACTGATCTATGGTAGCGTGAAGGATGCTCCATACCAGTGAAGAATTTGGACTAATACTACCAGGATATCTTTCAGAATATTTCAGTGCAATTGCACACCTCTGCAACACATGCTGACCATGCCAGGGATGTGGCTTCAGTGGAACAACTTTCCATTTATCCCATTGAATGCTAAGCCATGAGCTGCTGTCTTTTCCAGGTTGTTGTTGCTGCTTCTGACCTTGCAATAAATTGAGTGTCAGTAAGTTAAGCAGAGAGTGTAACCTGGGGGAGAAAAGAGATTTTCAGCCTTCTCTAGGGAAGTCAGATAGATGGTTCTCTGACACTGGCAGGTCACGGAGTGATCTCATGCAGCAAGAAAGGTTTCACAGGAGGAATAAAGCATCTTTCAGTGCTGAGTACAGGAATGGAAGTGCGTAGGCTTGAAGTGGGCATAGGTTGGATTTGAGAAATAGGAGAAGAATACATGTTTTATTGACATATTCAAAGACACTACAGGCAATGTGTAAATAAGGGCCAAGTGTAACCATGGTGGAATGATTACTAGCTGGGGCAGATGGAGAGCAGAGAGATGGATTTACAATAAACTAATCTTTGCATGTAATACTAAAGTTCTAGGACTATTTTTGATTTTGTGCAAGAAGATCAAGACAGAGTGTAGTGGATATTCTTTCTCTTTAAAAATTTAAGACTCAAAATCTTTTTACAGTCCTTGTCCTCCTATTTCCCCATGCCACTCAGTCACTCACATAACAAGTGAAAGTACTGGGATGTGAAAGAGTATGAATGGGTGTCTAAGAACAGTTTGCTACCTGAAAACTTAGCAGCTATTTTTGGAAGCTAGCTGTTTACAGTGCACTGTGCATACAGTACAGCATGTTTCATTTCTGTAATTGATTCAGCATGCCTTTTGCCAGCCTGATTCACCTGGGCCTTCCAAAGATTGCATTTGAAAACTCACAGAGAACATTAAATAAATATCGAACTGGATTGTCACTAGTCAAGTTATTCCAACAGATTTTTTGAGATCTAGCTATGTATAAGTAAGTGTTGTGGTTTAACCTGCCAGCAGCTCAGCACCACACAGTCATTTGCTCACTCTCCACCACATGGAATGAGGGAGAGAATTGGAAACCCTGAGTGTACTCCCATCACTCAGCAACCAAACATCAGTGTACTGTTTACACTGTTTTGGCTGAAACCAGGACAGGGGGAAAACCTACTCCATATGCAGGAGTGAAAAATGACATTTTGCATTCATGCTACCACAAAAAGTAGATTCTCTCTAGATTCTAGAGATATTCCTTGGTAGGTGATTTGACAGGAAAATATTTGAGTGTTACTATACAGAGAAATATATAGTAAAAAAGTAAAAAATATATATGTTCACAAGCAACGTGGAATATTAGTATTTAGGAATTCTTTTTGTTTCCACCAAGTATAGAAAAAAGAACTAGCAGTGCTGGCACACAAATAGACTGAGGAACTGAACATAATTTTAAATCTTTTTAACTAATAATAAGAAAGAATAACAGCAACGAGTCTTGAGGAGACAGAGTTATTGTCAAAGCAAAATAAAGGCCTCAGTTTGAATGTACAGCTCTTTGGTTGTGCACAAAAAAGTAGAAACAATAGTTCACCAAATTCATCCCATTCCAATAGGCACACTGGTGAGTCACTCGGTTTATTTTTTCACTTCCTGAAGATGCAAACCACAATAGCTTACAATAACAGGTATTAACTAGTTTTTAAATAGGATGCAAAATGTATATTTATAGAATGAGATAATACATTACAAGCTCAAAAGCTCTTGCAGTCTGACTGACTTTACTCAACCGTCCATCCCCTCCTTTCTATGTTTCCTCCTTGAGTGGTGAAAAAGACCTTGTGCAAGACCACTCTATATTATATGAGTTCAACTTTTCAAATACGTGTTTTCACAGTGCTTTGACTGAATTGCTTTCTGAAAATTCACTGCATTTTACTAATAGAAATTTAAGTCAGTATGAGAAAATTATGAATTTTTCTCATCAAAAAAACATTCACAGCACATCTTTAATGTAGCACTTTTTGTATCATCTTCCATCTGCATCCTTTTCTCTTATCATTTACATAAACACAAGGGAAGAGGCTCTGGTTTTGTAATACTTTTGATAGTAACTCTCTTTTATTTCTATCACTATTGTCATAGTCAGGGTCGGGGTCAGAAATTCTATCAGTGCTCCAAAAGTTGAGCTTCTGCATGTGTATTTCTGTTGTTTTTGTTTTTGTTTTTGTTTTTTTGTAGTCTAGTAAAACATACAAGATTATCTTCTTAATCCCCTTGTTATCTCTTTTAAGAGAAAAGCATCAGAATGAAGCTACAAACAATCTCAGCATGGACTAGCTCTTTATAAGTTTAATAGAAGACTTAGGGGGCTCAGAAGGTGAATCTGGAACAAAATGCTACATAATCACATTGACTTCCTGAAAATAACTATATTTTCACACTGGGGCAAGCAAAGAGTGAAACACTACTCCTCTTTGGGCAGCACGGCAGACATCAGAGAGAAAAGAAGGGCTGGTAGGCAGGCAGAAGATGGGTCAGGCTTCCAAGGACAGGAACGTTGATGGAGTTGCTCATAGCCTAGCAAGATAGGGAAGGATCATACAGTCTGCCAAAAAAGGTTATGAGAACTTGTTCTGCCCTGATGGAGGGATCTTCCTGCATCAGAGGGAAGAGAAGTGTGAGAAGAAGAGAGGAGAAGAGCCATGAGTGTGCTCTCCCAACACTGTAACATGACAGCATGGGAGCTGCAAGTTTGCTTTGTTGCAAGATGCTTCTGTCCATCCCCATCTGTCAGGAGCAACCTGTTGGGAGGAGTACTCTCGAGGCAATGTCCGTGCAGGAATGTGTATACCAGGCACTTAAATTGAGTGCTTCTTTGTCTTGTTAAATAATCTTTTCTCAATATCTCCATCTTTTTTGGAAAATTATAGCTCTTTTCTATGATTATACCTTTCTTGCATCTTTCTCTGTGCTCAAAGCTGTCTCGATGGTAGTACCTCTGCTACTTTTGTCATTTCTTTCTGTAGGCAAAATAACCTCTCTTCCTTATCAGACACATTTGCCACCTATGTTGTGCATGGTTTCCATTACTGGATTTTAGAGCTTCAGCTATTTTCCAGCTAAATTTTAATCTATACTTTGCAAGAATATAAATGCTTATTGCACATCGATCACAGAATCTGATAACCTCTTTACACTGTTTCAGTAAAAGGAACACCAGAGGGGTAGTGAAATATATCTGAGAGATTTGACTGGTGATTATGAAATTTCATTACTCTTAATTATGTATATCTTGCAAATTTGTAACATCTATTTCATCCCTGCCTAATCATAAACTGAGAACTGCTGAATCAGAATACACCTCAGTTCTTAGCTGATATTAAAAAGTTATCCCAGTCTGTCTTACCATGCATACTCATAGATATTTTGTATTTTTAAACTTATTTCTATGGGTATGTAATATGACCATTTTGTATTCCAGAGCACTGAACAGGGAACGTTCACAAACACTTTTTTCCTACTAAAATAAGCTTCAGCCAGGGGCCAGATACTGTCAAATTCTGTCTTCTGTCTTTTTCCTTCTGTACTCCAGTTCATGAACGCAATAAAGTACTTTGAAACTTCATTCACAAAACAGGAATTCCTGGCATTAGTAGAGAAGCGTTCTCTTTTGTAGGAATACCTTAGCATCAAGAATGAGGTTAGCAGTTTAGAAATACAGTTGATACTGAGGGATATCTGGGTGGCCTAAATTCCTTCAAAGGCCTTCGGCATAGAGAATGCTTAACGCCTATGGAGACCCTTGAGAGTACTTAGGTAAATTAGTGCTTAGATTGAGTAAAAAACTGCCCAGAGCTGGCCAATAAAGAACAACAGATCACAGCAGATATGGCTCTCTGGGACATAGAGCATCAGCTTTATTGTGATGGTCTCACACAATATTCCTGATTTGCGAGTTCAGGTTTTAATTTTCTTGTCTTCTGGGGCTTTTCTACTGTTATCATGTTCATTTTTTTAATATAGTGTAAATGCTACCCAGCAACTGTAGCAGTTGAAAGTGGACTTTGCAGGTTCAACTTAGAAAAAAATAAAACTCCAGGAAAGACAGTTCATTTGAAAGAAGTCAGAAAGAACATTCTACTTCCTAACAGAATGAGAGCATATAGATCACAATCTGTTAGAAATGCTTTGTGTTTTGTTGATCTGTAGGGCAGCCACTTGTAGATTTGGTACCTGGACTCCTCAGACCTCCCTCTACCTGAGACCGTGTGATGGGCTGTGTACCAAACACACCTCCTTCCCTGCCAAACAGGATGAACTTTAGCAGTTCACAGAGCAGGAACTGTGAGCAACAGCATTGCAGAAGATAACTGCTGAGAGTGCTTGTTGGTAGAATAATGATAATAGAGCTAAAAAATAGTGATTCAGGTATGGACTGAACTGATTCAAAGACTAGCCTTGCTGAAAGAAAACTACAGTCACCAATGCAACCTCTTTACTAGTTAGTCATTTCAGAGAGTTATGATGTCTTATGAAGTATTTCATAACCAGAAGGCAACAGCAGGGAATCACCACTGCTGACAGAAAAAGCCAATGGACTGAACACTGTTTTAAGGGGCACTGTAGTGTGTTTTCCAGCTATAATTGTGAAGCTGACTCGACGTGATCTGAAGCAAATAATTTTAATACTCTGTATTTTATTTTCCCTCTTGCTAAAGGAATGTTTTCTAAATATTTAGGTTCTGTTTCTCTCCATTTCAAATGCTGCTTTATTTATGGTTAGAGGATATTTCAGATCATTAAACATAAATAAGAGCTGAGGAATCTGTCCATTACTCTTAGAAAAGTGTTTGAGCATACAGCAGTTAAAAGTGGAAATATTAAGACAGAATGAACTACTTCAGTTGCAAAGAACTGTACTTAGATCTTTACAAAAGTTTCTGCAATGATCTTTGAAGCAAAGACATCAATACATTTTGAATGAAATGAGATGTTGCATTATTACAGTTTTTAGAAAATTGCAAAAGGGCTTTTGAATTCAAAGTGAACAAATACTTCTGCATAGACTGAATGAGTAAATGTAAGATAATATTTCACTGTTCAGAGCACTGTATCTAATAATGCTTCAAAAAAATCTTATGCTTAGGAGAAAATATATAAACAAAAGGATTGGAAAAGAGGAAAATATCAATAAACAAAGTCACAAATAGATATGACAGGTGTGAATTTTGATGATGGTGATGAGAATGAAAGAAGCCACTGAAGGAAATAATGCAGTATGAGAGTAAATAGATATTGTTCTGCTGTGCTCCTTGAAATTTAAAAGCTATTACATTTTTTATTGCAGTTTCTACCCTCAGATGGAGTCTTATCCAAAATTTGGTGTACTAAATTACAGTAAATAACTTCAGGCTCCTGTTAATGAGAACATGTTTCAGAAGCTTTTAAATCACATTCCCTTTCTGTCAGAGTCATTAATGTCAGGAATTCCTTTTATATTTTAATACTGTATTTCATAGTTAGGCATTCTAGATATAGGGAAAGAGCCCAGTTGCTTTGGGATTTTTACTCTAGCAAGTCTCATGCTTCGAATTTGATTCAAAAATACAGTTTTTCAAGACTAAGGAAAGGTTGTCAATGGGTTTATAGTTATAGTAACAGTTTTATCTGTGTAAGTTACATTTGAGTTTTTACATAAGGCTATCCGCATTTACAACTAATGCCTTGATTTTGAACTGTTTCTCATAAAGTCACTAATTCAAATTTGAATTGTCAGACAGCCACAGTACAATCTTTCTTCATAATTTTTTTTCATAGTATCAGTATACCATTGCAGTGGCACTTTTGTACAGATGGTAATCTAGATTTCCCTGAAATATTACAACTGAATCCTTGTCAGGAAAGGAAATACAGTTCATGCAGTTCAGTATGCATTTCTGAGATCCTATAAACCTATTTTCTATTTAAGTATCGCCATTAGCAGCATTGAATATATCACAGTATTCAGGAAGGTAAGGATAGAAGGTATTTAACAGTCATCATTCAAATTCAAATATTACTGCAGTCATACTCCACAAATGAAAATATCTAAATGAAAACTTGCCTAAAATGTTCATAATGGAGCTATAATTCTTGCTTGGCTAAACTAAACTGAAGGTTATAGTTAAAAGATGAACCCTGAAATACTTAGCTGCTTACAAATCAAATGCTTGAGTTTTGGGTGCCTGGGCCTCTTCACAGAATCCAGAACTCAGAGTTCAATGTCCACATTAAATGCCTGCTTAATGTATGAAGAAAAGTAGGAATGCCTATTTAAAGTGAGTGCTGCACATTTAAATGGATATTTAAAATGACCAGGAGCAGGAAAGCATTTAGAGCAAGCAAGGAGACAACAATGAGCGTACAAAGCCACTGTTACGCTTCAGATACTAGGTCACAGCTTAACAAAAGCATCTTTATCTTCAGCACACTCCACCCACAATGCTCTCTTAGAAGACACATTCCAGATTTTTATTTATTTTTTTTTTCAAAAGGAGGCAAATTCATTCTTTTCATTTTATAGATGCCTGGAGAGAGAATTGTTATGCATCTTCTATCAATAGCAGCTTGATTGTTAGTAAGTTCATGCATACACTGGAGTGCTACATTCAGTTTTCTTGTAAACCTTAGGGCATTCAAACTAGCATGCTATTTCCCTGAAGAATTACAGAAAGAACTGAAGTCTGTAATAATCTTGTTAGTGAGTAATGTATAGAATGGTTCAAAATCTTACAGGGGAAAGCTTATGAAGCAGAAGTACCACCATGTAAAATTGATCTCAATATACTTAGTTTCAACGTCAAGACAGAGATGACAAAGAGCTAAAGATATACTATCATTGCACTCTACTTCAGAGAAGAAAACTATGAAAATGAGGAAGCTTCTTAAAATGAAACCAAAGGAGACAGCTGAGACAATCCCTCCAGAGGCATGGAGATTTCTGATAGATGCCATATAGCAAACACAGTAACAGTGCATGCCACCTACCAAAAAGATTTGAAAAAGGAAAAAATAATGTCAGTATGATTGTTCAGCAAGGTAAAAGATACTACTATAAACCAGACTGTATTTCTCAAAATGTTGTACACAAATAGATAAAATGAAAATCCTCAAAAAATTTGACACATTAGTTACTAAAATTACTTCTGTGCTATCCAGGAAGAGATCTGAGGAACAACTGGCAAAATGAAGGAAAGCATTTTGTAAAACCCTTCATCTAACACCACAACAGAAAAAAATCCTACAGAGAATTTGCTGAATCAGAAGAGATATGTGAAGGGTTGCCAAGGGTCAGTAGGTCCCTTGGGTCAGGCATTCAGAGCTGCAGGGGATCCATCAGGCTAGGAGCCCCATTATGTCCATCCCACTTTACTCAGCCAGGGAGCAGGGTGAGTTGAAGGAGAAGAATAACCAATAATCAAAAGGATGATGAGTGGCCAGAGTCAGTTGTATCACTATGGAAAGAAAAAACATTATGCAGGCACCACAAGTAACAGATCTATCAAGAAAATGTCCATACTTGGAGATGTGGATTGAAAACTGGCGCAGCAGCTAGTCATCAGAATCACAAAGTCTATTAGAAATATGCTAATTAATGGTGTATGCCAGTGGCCAATACTGGGTCCAGTACTGTCTAACACCTTCACTAAATATCTAGATGGTGGAGAAAACTGAACCTTCAGCAAGTATACTGACACAGAACTGAGGGGTGTGGCTGATGCACCATGCTGCCACCCAGAGGAACCTCTTCAGGCTGAAATAAAGAGATGATAAGAACTTCACAAAAGACCTGCATCTGGGGAAGAACAACCTCAGGCACCAGTGCATAATGGGGGCCACCCATCCAGAAATCAGCCTGGTAGAAAAGGGGATTCTGGTGGGCACCAAGTTGAACATGAGCCGACGTGCCCTTCCCACAAAGAAGGTATGGTGTTCTAGGCTGCATTAAGCAAAACATGGCCAGCAGGCTGACAGATAAGGTCCTTGCTCTCTTCTCAGCACTGGTGAGGCCATACCTGGAGTGCTATGACCACTTCTGGGCTCCTCAGTACATGAGAGACCTGGATGTATGTGGCCCATAAAAGGGCCACAGATATCGTGAGGTCACTTGGAGGAAAGGCTCAGAGAGCTGAGACTGGAGAGAAAAGAAATCACAAGGGAATTTTGTCCCATTAGTCACACCACATCATATACTCTAATATATCAATTGCATTCAAATCCCTGAATTCATCATCCTTTACAGTAATTCTTATGAGAAAATATGCTTTGCTAGCTGTTGATATCATCTCCCTCAACTGTGATGCTAAATGCCCCATGTAAACCTGACAGTATGAACATACTTGCTGCATCCTTCTGAAGAGTCATATTTTCACTGCTGTCACCTGTTTCCTCAGATAAATCAGGCTTGATTAAATGAACCAAGGTTAAGAGATGGAAAAAAAACAAACGAACTATGAAATGAAAACATAAACAGGGAGCAATATTAAACAATCAGCAACAGAACAGTGATGAATTTGGGATTAATGAAAAGAGGGATGTCACTGTATAACTGAAAAAGATTCATAGAAAAGCAGTAAGGATTTTTCAAAGCTATGACGCAACGATCTCTGTAGGACCAAGCCATTTCATATGAAAAATGGGTTAGGCTGAGACCCTTCAACCTGAGCAAGAGAAAGCTTACAGAGATGTAATAGAGATCTACAAAATAGGCATTCCATAAGGAAGGTGAATAGGGTTCAAGTATTCATTGCCTCATCCAGCAAAAGAATTACAAGCTACCATGTGAAGTTAGCAGGAATCAAACTCAAAACAAACAAAAGTAACTGTTTGTTCTCTGATTGGATAACAGACCAGTGGAACAGTGTGTCAAAGTCCATGCTGAGTGCAAGAAATGTGTATAGATTTAAGGAGAGAGTGAACAAGAACTTGAAAGAAAGATCAATTGTGAAGTTAGTAAACAGGCAGATCACAATAGGATCATGAATTACTGTGACCTGAACACAGTTGCAGACCAGGATGCATTTCAGAACAGAGTATGTGCTTACCCCATTATTTTTCCTTGACCATCCATTCTTATGGCCATCACACCTACATGAACGTGGTTTGAATAACTACAGGCTTTTCCTTTACTAGTCTGGAGTTCTGCCACAAGCATAGTATTGTGTCTTCTCAAGAGCTTTCATGGATTTACATGGAGGGAGACAGAAACATTATTGGTGTAGTCACCAAAGTGGAGGTGGTAAAAGTAACATGCCCTCAGCTAATGCTAACAGTTGTGAAATGTATGTTCAAGTTCACCTGACATAAGATCCCTGCCAGGAATTAATTACTTGGTTTTACAGGTAATCTGAAAATAATGGAGCTGTGAGGGAATGTTGAGGAAGAGTTCAGTTTTTCTACTCAAGGACTCAAAGAAATGTGCCACCTGGTAAGTAACTAAGATTCTGATTTATTTTCACTAGAAAATCTATTTTGGAAATCTATTTGAACCTTATTAAAAAACACAATATATTGTGTATAAATTGTATTTATATAATATAATTTTATTATTAAAGTTAGTAATATTTTAATTAAAGCAATTTTTAAGTCCAGAATCATCTGAATATAGATATGAGAAGATATGAAAAGCTTTTAGGAACTGCAAGCTGTTTCACAAACCAAATTCTGATGTATCATTCAGTGATATATATATATCCTATGATATATATCAGTGATATATCTATATACTATATACATATATACATACATACTATAATATATACATATCTATATATGATATGATCCAGTGATATATCTATATACTATAGACTACTGAGGTAGAAGCTAAAGGCTTATAAGCTATAAGCTATATATATGCAATTATAAAATCTGATGAACTGAACAAAAATGAAGAGAGGGAAAGCAAATAAAACAAAATAAAAACCCTGCCTATAAACAATGAATTATTTCAAGTTATGTATTTATGCTTGTCTCCTCTGAAACATTTTGATCCTAGTAATAGCTACTTCAGAGTTTAGATTCTTCAGTAGGATGGAACATCATTAAACTATACGTGTTTGTGCTTTGCAAAGTCATTCAAAATGCTGCTAGCTAGAACTGTTTTTAAAATAATTATAAATAATATTTATTCTCCATTTCCCAGTCATTTAAGCTCATGTAATGTCTTTTCTGCAGTATGTCCTCTTGGACCGAGTCTTTCTTTCTAAACTGCTGTGCTCAGTAGGACTCCCTTGATCTAGTCAGAGTGACACCTTGTATGCAACAGATTTTGGGAACTGCTTACTGACAGCAAAATGTATCTAGCCACTAATAATCCCTTTTACCAATCCAAAAAGGCCTGTGGTTACTTGTGAAAGATATACAATCATGTTTTTTTATGTACACCACTAAAAACCACCACAAATGAACTCTAATGGTGAAAAAGCACACTAAGTTAAGGTCTGCTACATTTTTTATTATACATACTAGTCACATTATCTGAAAATAACTGAAGTTACATTAGCATTTTAATAACATAATATAATGGCCTCACTACAGTTTAGAGGAATTAGCACAGAGAAAGAGCCACTGAAGTTAACTGTTACCACAAAGTATTACTATTTTGCCTAACTTCAAGACAGCAGACACATAAACCCTGTAGTCTTAATTACACTCCTGGTACCTTCCTTCACAGATTCTAATATGTCATAATTCAGATTTCCTCTGAGATCCATACAGAGACGTAGCAACTCACTCCACCCTAAAATGTGGAGAATAGCTTGCTGCATCCCTAATTTCCAGTTAGATGTGCACTCTGAGGAGAGATCAGGCAGACCTGCTGGTTTCTCAGAGGACAAACCTGAGCGGACAAATTTCTGAACAGAGTCTGGAGGAAATGGATGGAAGGGCAGCAAAAGGGCCATTGAAATGAATACAAATTCCCTGGTTACTTGGTGTTTCAAGCTGTGCAGGAATAACAGTGTGTTAACAAAAGTACCTGGCTGTAGAAACTACAACAGAGCTTTAATTACATGGTCACTTTACATTCCGAAGGAAGATTTTCCATTTTACTAGATTTCATTTCAGAAGCAGAAAAGCAGGTGTCCATCTTTTGCTGACAATTATATTTAACCATTTTTCCACTTAACATGATACATGATTATATTTCTGCATTATTTACTACTAGTCTGTTAACATATTAAGGACATCTCCTAATTCCAAAACTCCATGAAGTCCAAACACTAAAGTCCATGGTTGCATTTCTAGAAGTATTAAAAGTGAACTTTAAAATCTTAGAAGTATTGTCAGGGACAGTATAAAGCTGATAAGAAAATTCCCAACTTAAAGTAAATTGCTCAAGTTTATTAGTTGGTGTGCAAAAATTTAATGAAGTATCAGTAAGTCACAGAATCATGGAGTCATAGAATTGCTCAGGTTGGAAAAGACCTTCAAGATCAAGTCCAGCATCAACCTAACCATGCTCTCCTAACTCTTACAACCCACTGTTAAAACATGCCTCTGAGCAAACATCCAGATTGTTTTTAAACACATTCAGGAATGGTGATTCAGCCACCCCCCTGAGGAGTCTATTCCAGTGCTTAACCGTCTTTCTGTAAAGTCAAATGCCATGAGAACAAAGTATAACTTAGATGAGAAATAAGGAATACATACCAACTGTAAAACATAAAATTGCATTTCAACTTGTGTTTTTGTATGCATTTAGCATTTAGTGAGCTAAGCAGCCTCTTCAAAGCATTTCAATGATGGCAAATTTCACTATGAAATCCTCAGTTATTGATTTGCAGAATCTTATTATAATATTATTCCTAAAGAAAATTTCTTGTATAAACAATGCAGAGGTAAACTCAGAAATAACAAAACAGTAATATAAATGTTATCTGTTTTGGCATGAACAGCACATCCTCACTCTCTGGGTAAATTTACATACTTTCCATATGGAGGGTGACAGACAATATTTTAGTGATGAATAATCAAGTTAATGAAGTTAAATCTAAAGGTCATTTGTTACATTTATTCATTATGAACAGGAAAATATCACATTAACCAAACTGAAAAACAGTGAAAAGGTTACATTTTTGGAATTGTAGTAAAAATATCTCAAATCCTACAAGCATTTTTACCTTTCAGGTTCCAGAAATGGTTGCACACATACTCTCTACTTAGGTCATGCTCCCATGAGGTACCCTCTCCACCCACCACTTATCTCTTCATGTTCATGGAAGTTTAACTTTTAGTAATATATGGATAGAGAAGAATATCCCAGTGGGCTCTGGATCAGATGTTGCTATGTATTAATCTCCCCAGGAGACATTTACAATTTAAATTTTAATTCTGAAATGAAATTAGTAGAAAGAGAAAAGCAAAAATAAGAGAGAAGCCACTTAAACTACGCATTCAGTTAAAGGTCAGTATTGTGGAGCAGAGAGAGCAGATACTCAGACATAACTGAAAGCAGAAGTCTCAGCTGAAAGGGGCATCTCTGGCCCAGAGGGTGGCCATGGCCATGGCTTCCCTACAGAATCTGGGAGCTCACACCCAGGGTCACTGACTGGGCCACCCTCAGCTGTGCCAACTCTAGGCTGCCTCCAAGCCCTGGCAGGAAAACCTCTGAGGAGAGATGCTCTCTGACCACTTTCTCTTAACACTGGGTAGGCTTCCCAGATTTTATATAATTTAAGAGCAGTACATGCTAAAAAATGCATTAAATTTATTGAAAATAAATAAGCATTTGTATATCAGTGTGCTCTGTACTTTTCATACCCTCACATCCTCTCAGAAGCAGACCTAAATGACCGTTAATGATTGCCAGTACCACCAGCCTTTCTGAGTCAAGGAAAGAGCTGACGGATTAAAACTGTTAAGAAATGAAACATTGGTCTATATTTCTCAGAGGTATTAAAAAAGTGCCTGCCAGGGCTCTCAAAACACTTTCTCTTGGACTGACTGCTCCCTCTTGTCTGGTCAAATCCTTTCCTTTCTATGTTTCTTTTGTGTTGTGCTCCCTTGGGGCTCAACATCAGCTTCTTCCCTGACGAAATACCTGACAATGTCTATCTTCCTTGAAAGCCTTGCAGTTGTAATTCAGAGTGAAATAAAGCTGAGCATATTTGAAAACAAAGACAGGAAAAAAAACATAGAGTAAGCAACATCTAAACAAGCAGTATATTAATATTGCTGCCAGAATTGATACACAGGTTTCTGAACATGATGTGTGTTAGCACAATGACACAACAACCATTGTTCCTGCTCTAGTTTGGAGTTAACTTAGGATTAGAGGCCTGCCCAAGTAAACAAAACAGTGCCAGAGCCTGGGCATGGTCCTATAATTATCTTTACTGTTTACACAGTCTCTGCATCACTCATACCAAGTGATCCTGGCACAAGTGTTTCCAGCAGGCGGTTTAGATTTAGCCACCCATCTGGAAAACGCAGGCATGGAATAAGCATAGCCCTTTTATTTAGGTTCAGTGCCAGGAGTCAGGCCCTGACTGTTTTATTTTTCAGTGGAGACACTGACACGTACTCTGACTTGTGAAATGATTTGGTTTATCACCATTCATGCTATTCTGTTAAGTATGAGAAGTTTAAACATGCTGCAAAATTTATTTTATCAAATAGCTATTTTGTAATATAAGTGTTTGCACCTGTCCAGGTCAAAGTCCAAAGCAAGAAATTCACCCAGGGGGTCCATGTTTCATGTTCTCACACACTTCAGTCAGGGCTGCGGCCACCTTTATGATCTGGACTCTGGATGCTGATCGTGTGAGGCAGAAGAAAAGCTGTTACACTGCATTTAAAGTGTTCATCCTTTTAAGGAGTACAGAGGTCTACCAGAAAGTAAAATGTATCAATGGTCCATCTTTCCAAAAATATCTGGATGGTGGCATGCTATAGAGCTCTGTACTCTTTCCTCTCTTGCTTGTTTGGTTGTTTTTTGGTTTTGTTTGTTTGTTTGTTTTGTTGTTATTTTAGCATTCTATTTTTCTCTTCCATTCTACCATAATTTTTAATGTCCTCTACTGTCACTCCACTTGGTTCCTGTGATATTAATACATCTATAACCTCTCTTCCATTTCTTTTCTCATTCTTTTTCTATTCTACTCTCCCTCCTGTAACATCACTCTCAGAAAAATCACTAGGTCCTCAGAAACACCATTTTCATTTCTTCTCATAAATCTCTCATTGAATAATTACTTAACTCTTCCCACGTATACACAAGGACATTCATACCAAAAGTGTTAGTAGATTTCAGATATACCTCTCATTCCAGAATCAAAGAATCACAGGAGTTTGGAGGGACCTCTGTAGATCACCTAGTCCAAACCTCTGGTAAAGCAAGTTCCCTAGAGCAGGTTACACAGGAAAGAGTCCAGGAGGGTCTTGAATATTTCCAGAGAAGGAGATTCCACAACATCTCTGGGCAGCCTGTTCCAATGCTCTGTCATCTCAAGGCAGTTTTTTCTCATGTTCAGATGGCACTCCCTAAGATTAAATTTGTGCCCATTGCCCATTGTCATTTTATTGGGCATCTCCAGAGCCTCACCCCATCCACTGAACACCTGCTCTCTAGATGTTTGTAAGCACTGATAAGATTCTCTCTCAATCTTCTTTCCCCAGGCTGAGCAGACTCAGTTTACTCAGCCTTTTCTCATATGGGAGGTGCTCCAGGCCCTTTATTATCTTTGTGGCCCTCCACTGGGCTCCTTCCAGGAGATCCCTGTAATTTTAAACTGGGGAACCCAGAACCAGACACATTATTCTAAAAGTGGTCTCACCAGTGCATAGTAGAAGATGACTTACTGGCCATGCCCTTTTTAATGTACCCTGGGATACCACTGACTTTCTTGGGCACAAAGGCACGCTGCTGGCTCATGGTCATGATGTATCAAATTGCTGTAAATACTCCTTTCCAGCTTGTTGCTGCATTGGTAGTATAAAACCCTTTGCTGTTCATTCCTGAAACTACCTGCCAATTTCCAAAATATAAAATTGGAAAATGTCAGGAAATCTCTATTTAAGCAATATTGTTCTGAATATTGGAAGTCTCATTCTTCTCTCAGCAAAATAAACCAAAGGCTTTCCATGGAATTCAGAGGTAACAAGATTAACCTCAGTAAAGAATAATCTAGTATAACATGAAAGAATAATAAAGCAGAAAAATATGTTTTCTTTGCTGCTGTCATCTTTTTCATTATCACCTCTGATGTTAACAAATCTTTTTGGTGTTCATTTCTTTCAGTATTCCTGACAAATGAACTTCTCATCTGACAAATCAGAGCAAAGAAAATAAACATTCTTGATATCTACAGCTGTTTCAAAGCCGTGGAGAAAGATGAGATACACACTCAAGTACTCTTCAAACAGTGTATTTTTTCCAGATTATTTGCTTTGACATTAACTGTACAAATAATGTATTCTAAGCCTGAGTAAACAAACAACTTCTTACAGCAAAACAAATCATGTTAGGAAGCCCAAGGACCATCTAAGTGAATCTACTTTGCTGTCCATCTTGCTATTTTATTTTTTAACATGTTTGGCAGAGAAAATTAATATATAGATCCAAAAATATGTCACTGAATATGCTAATCAACTTATTCACATCATTGGTTTCAGTCATATTTCCTAAGTGAATGATGACTTATGAAAGTTTCATTTTGAGAAATGTTAAATACTGCTATGATAGCCCTCACGTTCCATCAAAACTCACATACCAGTGGATAGAAATGTTAAGTCACATCCGTCAGTGAAACAATCTGTTATAAAATCATTCTAGGTACTTTTTATGGCAAATGATGAGCAAAGGAAAGCAGCCACCTGTTTAAAACTCATGACAGACAGGAGAACAAAACAAAAGTCACCTTTTTTTGCTTCTTTTTGAAGCATATAGAGCTGACAGCTTACATAAAGTGGACAACATTTGTAATGGAATCAGGAGGAAAAAAAATAGCAGAACATGACAGTTTCTCTTTTTAAGAAATGTTGATAAATATCTTTGTTCTGAAATCAAGCTAAATATCTCTACTACAAATAATCTGGGAAAAGGACATTTTCAAGAAATTCTTTCAGAAATGAAAATCGGATTACCTGTTGTTGTCCATTCTGAAAACATTTGCTTATGATGTTAAATGCAGTTTTCTACCCTGTGAACTTTCTAATAAGTTCTTCTAATAAGACCCTGTGATCTTTCTAATAGCTTCAACATAAAGGTAGTTCATGCTACAGCTTCAGTAAGGCTGCATGCTCTGAGCTAGGCATTGAATAATACAAATAAATAGAAATAAGAAACAAAATACCTATAGTGGACAATATGTTGTCTCACCAGTAAAAGTCCTGGGGCTGGAATTAAAATATTACTGGTATCTCAAGGTCTTTATCAACAATTGCATTTCTCTAAGTGGATTCTTCCCAGCCTGTTTAAAGAACGACCACAAGGCACCAGAAAAACTGGAATACAATGCATTAACTTATAAATTACAGGGAGATACTTGAAAAAAATGTGATAGGAAAAAAAAGTACATGCTAGGCTAACGATGAAAAACATTTATTTTCAAAAATACTCTCTAATCTCACAAAAGACAAACTTGCACAGCCTAAAACTATGATTTTCTATTTCTTTTCACACATCTTACAGCTATTTCATCTCAAGGTCATGTAAAATTAAATGTAGACTCTCCCAATCCCATCATTTCATAAAACTAGTCAGCTATGACAGCACTAACCACCAACTCAAAAAAAATCTAAGCTTCTCAGTGTCTATTGTGTGATATCTGAAACCTGCAATAGATTTGGTGCTGTCTTTCATTGTATTCTTACAGTACAAACAGAAACAAACAAAAGAAAAATATTCATTGTCATTTACACACAAATTTCCAGACTTCTCAACATAAATTTTATTCACATAAAGAAGCAGATCTGGACCATTTTGGTTTTGTAAATTAACATCAACTGCTACTTCATACATTCATAAGAGTTGTTAATCCCAGCAAATATTGAATAATAAGAGTAAAATTGACCTTAAACAAATATAAAATTATAAGAAGAAACTGCATCATGAAATTATTTTGGTTTACTTATACAAGAAAGTAACAAGTTATACAAGTTATACAAGAAGTATAGAAAACTTTTTTGGTACTGCTACTTGAATTAGAAGATATCCACTTAAGCTATCTCTACTTTTTAAAGATCTGAGGATATACTCTCTCCATGTTGCAGGAGAATTAAAACACAGCTCCCTAATATATGTTAATATGTATCATAGTTCTAGCACACTGATCTAAAATACATGTTGGAGAATCAAATCTATCTGGTGGATAATTAATCAGATATTCAGATTATTTTCAGTTATTTTGAATCTGTGGTTAACTACAGCTGCATGTATTAGCAATTCCATGTCTGACTGACAGGTTTTCAGAAATTAATTATTTTATTTATGCACAGAAACGTATTTTAAATAATGGCAGGTATCTAGACATTTGGGTATCATTGCTGACAGCTCCAAGAACGGTGCTACTCACTATAATGTAGTAGACTGTAGGATATAAATCCCATGTCCACACATAATTAAGTAAGCCTACTCCCATCCCAGGAGTCCACTAGTCCATCAATAGTAAATCCACAAACCTAGAGAAGCAAGAGGGCGCCAAGGTCAGGTGGGAAGACCCATTGCCCAGTTAGAGAAACCTGCCCCAGGAAAGACTTAGACCCACTGACCATATAGCATCAACATTAGTCAATGGTAAATGCTTACCATGTCATTTTTGCATTGCAGTCATTTCCGAGGAGTACAGTACTCCCTATGCAATTGTGGTGAAAAACATTTTGTGATTACACAAGGCTGGTTTCAGGCTGTTGAGGGAAGAAACAACAGGTGGGAAAAAAGAGGGACAAAAATCAGAGAATACCCACCTGTAAAATTTTCTATTCTAATATTAGGATTTCAGAAGAAAAAATTTCACAGAAACATTAAAGACAGGACATCAGTTGTGAAATTAGCTATCTGAAGGAAAGATTTAAATAGGAGAAAAGTTAAAATCTGAGGCAATCTGAAAAATCTGATTCAAACACGGGTGCAAATGAACTAGAAGGAACTTCATAAATGTATGAAAGTAAGATTGGCTTTGTTCCTTCCTACTTCAAGGAAAATGTATATTTAGTTAAAATTGAATTATCTCTAAAAGAAATGAAATTGCTTTGTTACAAATGTATCATCCAGCAATTACACTCATTGCCAAAAATTAATAGTCAACAGAAGACAGATGGCTAAAAATGCGTATTAGCTTCAATTTTGATATGAAGACTGTGAATATTCAGAAATGTGAATATTAAGTAGAATAAAATAATAAGGATTCAAGTCTTCTTACTTCAGGGCATAAACTGATGGGTAATTAAACCTGGTAGGAAGAGAATAACCTTCTAAACACATTCTTCTGTAATTGTCCAGTTATAGAATTTCTTGCTTCTGGTAATCTGTGCTGATGAAGGCTGAACACTATAATTGAGTGATTCAGGAAGCTTATTCAATATAATATTCTTAGGTTCTATTTTAGTTTACCTGAATTTTATTTATTTAAATTAACTCAGCAGTGAACATTTTTCACAACCATCTTACCTAAAAAGAAAGCAGGTCAACCAGGTTTTGAAAAGTTTTGGAGTGTCCAAATTTGTATTGCCCCTGTTGTTAATGCTGATGTTTCAACTAGTGGCACATTGTTATTACACAGAAGACTACCCCTGTCAGTTGTTACTGAAAGTTCAAGGATCGTATTGTTGTTGTTCAGAGCATTTAAAATGGCAACTACATGCCTTTCTAATAAGCTGTGTTCTTTAATTTGCTGTACAATTACTGCGACGTGAATATACACTGGTGCTTCTTTTTTGATGTAGATTTCTTTAGATGTGAAAGCCAAATCTTTCAATGAATCTTTCCTTGTCTCTTATTTTAGACAGTTAAATAAAAGCTCTTAGCTCACTTATATGTAATTGTGTTCATTTTAAGAACTTTTATATTAATTTAAGGTATAGTACTGAGTAGGTAGTCCTAGGAAATTTAGAGGGGATTCATATTTCAGCTTTGGGCTGTCAATTCTAGTTTGCTACTTTCTGATAGGGATCAGCAGTTGGCCTGTACGGCTTAAGCTTTTGTTATACATGCACTTATTGACGAATGGTTTCTAACTACAGTGCTGCTTATTCTCCCAAATGCCAATTATGTCTGACAGAAGTAAAGGATATACAGAATCTGAATTTCTTTCACAGCTTTTAGGACAGAGGAGTCTCCACTAGGGTCAAGAAATCATACCAAAATCCCAAGGTTTTTCTTGTTCTCTTTGTAGCTTTTTCTTCTATATGCCAGCTTTTTGTGCACAGATTTAGTTCCTGTGAAAGTTGCTATAATTATATCTCTGGAGACTGAAGTCCTTTTATGCAGTCACAAAGAAAACAAAGTGCAAGCAGCAGTCAGACGCATTTTTCCCCTGGCATGCTTCAACCTTGACCCGATGATACACAATTCTAGAGGTGATAACATGCCATTCCCTGTTCTCCTCTGAGTGGATGCTGCTTGAATGAAATTTTTAGTGAAGATGCAAAGCAGCTCATGTTAGTAAATGACACATCTCTATAAGCATACAAAATAATCAGAAATAGTTAGAGGTTCTGAAGAAAAAAAAAAAAAAGAATAGACTTTCTCAGCTTCCGTTCAGAAAAGAATTGCAGAGAGGTCAATACACAAAGCAGTCGTAACAAATTTTTATTATATAAATATATATTTTAAATTGTCTTTGATCTAAAGCACTTATAGAGCTCTCAACATAGTGGAGCTTTCTGCCTTTAGAATCTTTGGATAAGGACACATAACATAAGTAGAGATTTTTCCTTAGCTCTCACCTGGCCTCAGCAGGAAAATAACTGAGACTCTCAAAGTCCCATCCAGATTCATCTACCAAAGCACTTCTGCAAACAGGAAACTGTGGTTTTTTAGCATATTATAGCCAGACAGTTAGTTTCAGAAAAGGATCCAGGTAACAGAAATGAATCTTCATTACCCTGGGCCTCATACCATGCTAATGTGCTTACAAAAGTTCTTATTCCTTGAGGGAGATCATTTGAATAAAAAGAAGTATCTTTAAATTGCTTTAGCATGTCTTTCAGCCTTCCATTTTCCCTACTAAAACAGTGTTAGGGAGAATGATGAAACATCTGGAACCATGGAAATTTATTGAGGAGTGTGACTGAGCAAGAAGATTCTTTTTCAGAATACCAATGAGATAAGAACTGCATGAGATGTATATAAGCACAACTTCCATTTTGGAGAAATTTTACAAAGAGCATGAGTCAAAGAAAGCAATATTGTTCTAGTATGTATATAATAGTGAACAAAAAGTGATTTAAATCTCTTCCTATGCTTCATTTTTCCTCATCCCATCCTGTCCTTCCCTCATATTGGCACAGTTTCTACTTCCAAAGGATCTTTGTTGCTCTTTTTTTACACTCTGACTCTCTGAGTCTAAGTTGTTTTCTCCCTTGACCACTCTCTGTAAAAGACCAGGATAGAGTAAATGTCAAAATACGCTGCACATACAGACCAGTTGTAATATTCTACGTTGCTCCTAAGGCACACTGTACATTGTATCTACAGTATAATGAACTTTGAATGATAAGCTTTGTTGAGAGTTAATCTCAACACTTCAGTTTTTAACTCTATAAAACTAGTGATGCATTACAAATTGGATGAGCAATATGAACTAATCTATCACTGCTCTATTCTACAGTAAAAAAAATAAAAATAAAATAAAAAATCTATAGCTTTCAGGTACATTGTTGTATTAGCTTGCATTACCCATGAGGATACTGAACTGGAAAGGACCTGTCAGGTCAGCTAATACTGTTTCTTATCATGTTACAAAAGCCTGTGCAAAAATATAGCAAAAAAATAGCAATTTTTTCTTAAAAAGAATTGTTTCAAATTCTTACTACTTATTTTTGTAGTTTTACCTAAAACATTCAAGTATTTCTACCATTACATATATATTCTTTATTCATACATGCTCAGTATCTGATTGTTTTCATGCAATCATGGCCCTCTTTTTTTTATCTTCCATTTTATTCTCCAGGTATATGGGCTTTAAAATTGTTACGGTAAAAGAAGCGATGACTTTATTTCAGCCTTCACTGAATATCCAACAGATCAAGTCCTTTCAGTGTGTTCTAGCAGAAGAGATGCTCCCTGTTCCATCAGGTAAGCTAGATTTCTTTTATCTTTTAATTAATCTTTTTTCAACTTAGCTAATCGGATTTAAGCACAGCGATTTGATAAGGTGTCTCTAGCTCCTTGTGTATTCATTCTTTCCTATATATAGTAGAAGTACTTGGAAATTATTCTTTGGAATATTTGAAATACATTGAAGACTGGATTTGTGTTTTTTTTAATAACTGCATCAATCTGCTGCACTTATTTTCATATTCTGAATGTCTAAAACAATCTTATGTAAAAAAGTGATATAAGAAAAAATAATAATTAATAACTGACATAATATCCTAATCTTATTTGTAATCCTGTTCTCTGTAAGGCCATCCACTGTGACAGCTCAGCCAGTTTCTCTTGCCATTTTTGTTCTGTTTGTCCTCTTCAATGTTGCTAGCCATTCCTTCATGACAAAATTCCTATCACTTCACTGAGTTGCAGTTAGATGAGATATGCCATACTACTCTTACCTAATATATTACCTTTCTCTATAGAGCTAATAAATTAGTTATCAAAGCTGATTTACATTTCTTGCTTTTCTCTATGCCACTAATTAATCCTTTTTTCCATGTGTTTGTTGATGTCTCCATAATACATCCATGTGAGATCATCTTAACTGTTCAGAAAAGAATGTTAATGAGGAGAGGAGAGGAGAGGAGAGGAGAGGAGAGGAGAGGAGAGGAGAGGAGAGGAGAGGAGAGGAGAGGAGAGGAGAGGAGAGGAGAGGAGAGGAGAGGAGAGGAGAGGAGAGGAGAGGAGAGGAGAGGAGAGGAGAGGAGAGGAGAGGAGAGGAGAGGAGAGGAGAGGAGAGGAGAGGAGAGGAGAGGAGAGGAGAGGAGAGGAGAGGAGAGGAGAGGAGAGGAGAGGAGAGGAGAGGAGAGGAGAGGAGAGGAGAGGAGAGGAGAGGAGAGGAGAGGAGAGGAGAGGAGAGGAGAGGAGAGGAGAGGAGAGGAGAGGAGAGGAGAGGAGAGGGAGGGAGAGGGAGAGGGGAAGTGGGTAGGTGGAAGGGACCTCCAATATCAACTCTTACCACTCTGGGGCTAATCAAAATTTAAAAGGAAATTATTGAGGGTGGACCAAATGGTCCTTGAACACTGACAGCCATAAGGCATCATCCTCATCATTAGAGAGACTGTTCCAATGTTTGACTGCCCTCACTGCAAAGATATGTTCCCAGTCTGATATCCTGTCATTGGTGACAAAAAGAAGAGACTGGCAACTCACTGCTTCCCATCCTCAGGAAGTTGTAGATAGCAATTGTGTCACCTCTGACCCTTTTCACAACCCAAGTATTCTCCACACAGTATTCAAGCTAAGGCTATTCCAACTCTAAATATAGTGGGAGAATCTCAGAATCAGAGAACAGTTGAGGGTGGCGGGGGTGTGTGGCCCAACCCATGTGAAATCAGACACCTCAAGCAGATTGCCCAGGACCATGTCCAAGTAGCTTTAGATGATCTCCAAGGAGAAGACTCCACAGACTCTCTGGGCAACCTATACTAATGATCCATCACCTGCACAGTAAAGAACACCTGAGGAAACATTTTTTTTCTGAAAGAGTGGTCAGGCACTGGAATGGCCTGCCTAGGGAGGTGGTTGAGGCACCATCCCTAGCGCTGTTCAAGAAGCGTTTAGATGAGGTTCTAAAGGATTTGATTTAGTAGTTGGGTAGGGATAGTGATAGGAGGATGGTTGGACTAGATGATCTTGTAGGTCCTTTCCAACCTTATGAACCTATATTAATATTTAGATGAAACCCTGTGTTCCAGTTTTTTCCCATGATCTCTTGTCCTGTTACCAGGCACCACTGAAGAGAATGGCTCTATCTTCTTTACATTTGTCCTTCAAGGATTTATAGACATTTATAAGTTCCTCACTGAGTCTTCACTTCTCCATGTAGAACACTCTCAGCTTACTCAGCCTTCTGTCATAGGAAAAGCTTTAATTATTATTTTTTATCATCTTGCTATGCTGCATTTAGTGCATGTCAAAATGCAGTCTTCTTTCTTGTCTGCCAGGGTGCACTGTGTAAAGTGACAAAGAGAAGAATTAGGAAATAAAAAGAGAAGTACATAGGGAAAAAAAAAAAGAAAAAAAAAAGACCCCTGAAGACTTTGCTCATTGAAATGTAGTGCTTAAGCAAGATAAATGAGCAAAAGTTTCATAACACAAATGAGAAAACTTGAGCAACCAGTAGAAGTCAGTTACTCTCCTTGCTCTACCATTATGTGCTAAATAAAATTAGCTAGGTGTCAAAGTGCTTCTACCAAATTAAGGTGAGTTGCTGGCCATTCAAAAAGATATTTCCCAAGTGATTCATGGCTGTACAGCAAGGGACTTATTCAATACTCCTAAGATATAACAAATTTGGTGGACACTCAACAGCTCACTGAACTAGGCTTTATACAAAAAGCGACATGAAGTACTGTACATTTTTAGAACAGTTTCTTAATCATCAGTGAAAATGAACGATTTCCTGAAATAACTGTGATACTAATCACTTGTTTTGAAAATTTCTAGAAGCCAAAACTGTAACATGCCCATTCCACTGTGGTTGAGTGGAGGAAAGGAGACTTAATATTACCCTTTGGTGGTGAAATATTCACTTTCTCATATAGGTAACTTATTGGACTTTCTGGATGACAACAGGGACACAAAGGAGACTAGAGTATATTTCATCAAACTACTACTACTGTTGTAGTTTATTCTATTTAAGGCTTCACTATGACACAGCCACATGCTCTCACTCTGAGAGAAATTAAAATGAGCTGCAAAGACTAGCTTAAGGGCTTGAATATGCATACTACATTAGAATTATGTGTTCTGAAAGAGCAAATTCATTAGAAATTTTTTGGGGAATGGATTAGGTAGAGTGGGAGGGGCAGAACAACTTCAGACTAATTCAGTGTTAGCATCTGTCTCCAAAATGTACAAGCTACTGTGAAATACAGACTTTAAAACTTCAAGAGAAAGATAGCATCAGCAGTTCCATATAGCTTTGATAATTTTCAGTATAATCATTCATGATATGGCAAAAATTGCTAGCTATAAATATGCACTCACATATATATATATAATATGTACGGTAAGGTATGGAAACTTTACTGACATAGAAAAAGAAAATCCTATGTTTATATAGCATAGCTGAGATAACACCTGGAAACTTATTTCCCATTTTAAGGCATACGAGATAGAGTCTTAATATTACATTAAAGCAATCTTATACTTTAAGACAAAGGGAGGAAAAATCACCTTAAGACAAAGGGAGGAAAAATCACCCGTTTTTTTACAGCCAACACTTCAGTTGAATTTCAATTTTATTTTGAGATAGAACAATTCATTACAGAGCAAGCCAGAAGAAACACTTTGATTACGAGTTCATAGAAAGTATTTTCTGTGAAAGTATTTTGTTTATTTTCAGCTTGATGTAATTCATACATCAAGAAATATTGCTCTCTGTGTGATACAGGTCACATTCAAAGCTGACTACAATCAAAAGGAATTTGTATGTCTATGTATGTCTATATCAGGGTTTCCACTGCCTTCAGAAATTGTGGTTTAGTCTCCAAATTGATTTGTATTTCTGAGGTCAGTATATTTATTTGTAATGGTGATGTGTACTTTTATTTCTTTTCTATTTTGGTGAAGGGGAGGAGTTTTTTGCTGTTAGCAGCTGACTACTGATGCAGTAGCGTATCACCTCCTTGAAAATTATCACCTGCTCTTACTCTAATGTAAGTTTATCCTCTGATGTGGGACATAAAAAATCAAGCATGGCTTAGCAAATGTTGGTTGAGAACACCAACAGATCATAACTTCCTTGATCACATTCCCCTGTGAGACAACAAGGGTGCCCTCAGCTGGGTTCCCAGCCCTTGTTCATGCTGCATGCAGCACCCACAGGGCTGTTAGCTTGTGCTGTTGCTTGTACAAAGGCAAAAGTCATTTCCAACCAAACGTATGACATATGTGATGGGAGCATTTCCACTTCTATTGGAGATGTTATACTAAGATTAGAAAGAGCTGACGTGGGACATTTGCTGTTTTCTCATTACCGTCAGTGGACAGAGTTCATGTATGCAGGAAAAGGCTAACAGTTTTGTCATTTTTATAATGAACTTAATTAAATTATACTCTTTTTAAAACCCTGTTCTAATTGCAATTTTTTTGTAATCTAAACTTCTTCATTTGAATTAACAGAACAATTTATGTAAGGCTCAAGATATAAATATTTGATGTTGGTTGTAAAATGAGTAGGTTGTTACCCTCCCTCTAAAATGTTATGATTTCTAGTAATAAAATCTCATTTCTAAAATATATTTTTTTCTACATCTAAGCTTGTTGCCAAGTTCATGTAATAAAAAGGTTAAGAAAAGTACTTTTAAAAATATAACTATGCTTTGTTACTTTATTAGCTGCTTTAATCATGCATTCATTAACTTGTCCAAAATGTCTATTTTTATAAAAGGAGGAATATAAAATGTCATTCCTGAAAGCAGTCTTGCTTCATAAAATAATACTGATAACAATTCTAGTTAGAAATCCCGTCATATATATTTCCAGAATACTCTGGATCAATAAATCATACTGTTAGAACCAGAGAAGCCATTCACATTATCAGACTTAATTTGGTTTATTAAGCATATCCCTATCTTGTGAAACCTTTACACTAACTTGTTAACCAACATCAGTGGTGTCATGCCCTCTATATTGGACTGTGTTACACCAGAAAGTGGTTGTGTGATGAAATTAGTCATGAGTACTCAATTTCAGTTCCTCTCCCATTTCCTGATACTTGCCAAGAAGGACCAGGCTAATGTTCTGTGAAAAAAAGTCACTATAGCATGGAAACTTGTTCCATCTACATACAACCCTGATAGGCTGGTAAAGACTTTCTATTAAAATGTTGCATTGTATATGTGAAAACTCATAACCTAAATATTTCCCTAGCCATTCTTTCTGCAGAAATATGGAGGTATAAGAAACTTAAGAGGACTGTTTTTTAAGCAGTTTGTATACAAGAGCCAATTCTACACACTGTGTAATGCCCAGAATGATGTAATGTATGGTAACTGATGTAATACATGACTACAACCCTTGATATAAGAGCTTCTTCAGTCAGTATGCATGAGGAGCACATCTTTGTAGATGTAATTTATGCCACAACCTCTACATTTCAGTATTTTTCTTAAATATATAGGAAATATAGAAAAAAGTAATAATTTCCAAGTTTTTGTACATATAATGAATTTGTGCAAATTGACAACTATTTTTAATGAAACATCATTTAGATGATTTGTTTCATTTTCATTTATATATCCATGACCTTAGTCTTCATTAGCCTTCAACAAAGTAATAACCTTATTCTTTTAAATAATAAATAATTCTCCTACCTTCATCTCATTTTTTAGGAAGTCCCAAGTTTTACTTCCACCTCTGTACACATGAACTCATCTGAGCTGCATTTAATTTTACTGAAGCAAGAAACATTTAAAAATATTCCAGTCTGTGATATATTTATTCAGTGTATCAAGAAGTTGAAATCTTGGTTAGAAGAGAAGCTTGCTGTAACACTGTATTTTTTCTGTCCTCGCAGTTGATTTTTTTTTCATTCTTCTCCCTTCAGTCGAATTGTTTATGAGGAATTTTTTCAAGGGGACAAATTCCAATTCGAGTCTGAATAATCTGAAATTCTGGAGTTTCATCTACTACTGCTAGGCTTAGCTTTTGGCATTTTATGATGTACTTCAGGGCTACTGAAGTTCTAATGTGACCTGAAGAGAATGAAACACAGAATCATACTGTGGCAGAGAAACAGGAAATACTCAAAGGTATGGATTATTTCAGTAGAGGTCAACGTTTTACTACTCCTAATTCAGAAATATTATAATTAGCCAGCCATATTTCCAGGAGTCAGCTCAAAGAGAAGACAGAGGGCGCACTATATGGGTAACTCAAAGGTGAGTAACAGGAAAACATGGATGTTACACATCAACAGTAAATGCATTTTCAAGAATACCTTTTCTTCAGAAATACTAATAGTTGTCTCTTGCATGAGAGAGCTGCTGCTGATAAAATAATTCATATTGTACAAAAATAACCTATTGTGTAGACATGGTCTCAGCATGTCTAGAGTTTTCAGAATGGATGCTGTTTTCTTGGGCTTCACACAGCACTTGTATAAAGCTGGTAGTGATTGTATGATACAACAAGAAATACTATTTCACTCCATTAATTTTGTCTGTGAGCACTGAGAATTGTCACTGCCATTTTGAACAATATGTTCTTAGTTTCCAAAAATTTTCCACTTATTCTCATGCTTTTCAATGCTGTTCATTCTGAATAAGTGGATACTAAAATACTTCAAAGATTGACGTGTGCCAGTATATTGTCATAAAAGATACCTGGAATAAGTGGTCATGTCTTAATCTAGTCACAGAGTTCAACTCCGAGCATTGGAAAGCTGACTGTCTTACTACAGCAGTTCATCTCCTGTGTGGAACATGTAATGATGCATATTAGGAATTCCATTAAAGAAGAAAAAAGGAGAGTAAACATAGCTGATGTGAGCATGATTCTGGATTGACCAGAGAGTGTTCACCTGGGAGACATAGACTATGGCGTGTGTTCAATTTTGGTGGATTGAACCTGGACTAAAATCCCTTCCAGCCTCAAACTCATTTAATTCCCCAATACAACTGGATGAGAAAAAAAAAATGGGATGGAAAGCTAGTAGGCCAAAAAAGACATAGAGACCTCTTCCAACTACTGTGATGGGCAAAGCAGATCTACCAGTCACTCCACTGCCAAAACCAGGATACAGGCTCTCACAAAATTCACTTAGCATGAGACACTTAAACATTCATATTCAAAGAGAAGTTTTGTTTAAGTAAACTCTAAAAGACTGGGTAGCCAATGAAACTGTACAAAACAAGTGAAGTGTGAAACTCAACAAGGGGAAGAACTTGAAAAATCTAAGGAAATACACGTCTAGGAATCACTTTTTATCCAGTACTAGCCTGCTGCTGGAGAATTTTGCATTTTTCAGTGTGCTTTAAATAGATACAGCCAGAGACAAAGACTGCAGATAAGACTTAACTCTGTGCCTAGTGTAGAACATGACAGACAGTGGGGTTTCAGTTCCATATGGATATACTCAAGGGAGGGAAACAAGCCCAGAGGAAAAAGCCTCTCCCTAAGGTGTTCGTCTGGACATGACTGAAGGACTAGGAGGATTTTTTTTCATGTCACCATGAGAATGTTCAACACAACACACAAAAAATAGTAACCTCTACTCCAAATGTGTCTATTGCAAAAAATAAAAATAAAAAAATGAAAAAAGATATGATATATATTAAGAGAAAAAGTATATTTTATAAGTAGATTTTTTTTTCAGCTTTCCTAGAGGTAACACAGAATTTATTGGTAAGAAGGAATAAGAGTTAAAACTTGTGTTAATGGTCTACTTTCCATGCTTCCAAAAGCAGATATTTAGGTTTTCATTTTATTGTAAAAGCTTATGTGAGGCAGAATTGATTTTCTTCATAGTGTCTGGTATGATTCTGTGTTTTGTCTTTAGGAGAAAAATAATGTTGACAGTAAACCAATGTTTCAGTTGCTTCTGAGCAGTGCTGTAAAGAGCCATGGACCTTCCAGTTTTTCAGCTTCTCATACTGTCCTTCCAGCAAGGCACTGGGATGGCATAAGGAGATGGTAGGGGGCAGGGCCAGGACAGCTGACCTAAAGTGTCCAAAAGGGTATTCTGCATCATATGACATTGTGTGGAAAAACTATAAAACTTATGGGAGTTGGCTGAGGGAGAACTATTGCCAGGGAACTGACTTGGTATTGTTTGGCAGGTCGTGAGAAATTGCTTTGTGCATCACTTGGAAATATATGTAATTATCATTACTGCTATTTCTCCTTTTTCTGTCTTAGTAAATAGTTTTTATCTCAACTTTCAAGTTCTACTTCTTCTTTTCTGACTCTGTGCCCCAACCTACTGGGAGTGGAGGCAGTGAGCAAAAGGCTTTGTGGAGTTTATGTGCCTGATGGGTTAAAGC
This sequence comes from Cyrtonyx montezumae, assembly GCF_038088225.1. Lineage (NCBI taxonomy): Eukaryota > Metazoa > Chordata > Aves > Galliformes > Odontophoridae > Cyrtonyx > Cyrtonyx montezumae. Next base: position 143,744,178 of record NW_027072034.1, on the reverse strand, counting down.
ACAACACTTTGGTGGAAGATCTATATTATTGCTGTGTTAAAGACAAAGGAAGTAGAATACAAACATTTAGCTTTTCAGCAAAGGGAAAATAAGGTAAAGCCTGCAAGAAGGGGAAAGAGGAAGAGAAAGTTATAATCAAGGTGATATGTGTTTTTCTCACTCTTACTCTGAAGGGCAAATAAATACGGTAAATTCTATATCAGATTATAACATAGCATAAAACTGTTCCTCAGCAGAAGGAAGCAATTCAGTTTGTAATTATAAGGGATGTAGTCAAGTTTACTGGTTGTGGCATTCAGGAACAGTGTAAATGGCTATTAAAATATGGGTTCATTCAAATTGCTATGATAGGGCAAAAAGATAGAACATTGCAAGGTTAGGTCATGACAATTTTCATGGTAGACTTAAGTCTAGCCAGCCAATCAATCATCCAATGAATTTAAGATTTTAACTAAACTAAGCTTGAAATAGAGGTCCACACTTATATCAAAGATAAAAGCATGAAGAAATGTGAAAACAGATTTAGAAACAAACAATTCAAAAAAAGTATCACCTAGTTTGAATCCATAAACTTGCCATCACATTGCAGTAACAGCAGCCTTTGGAAAAGTCCTGTTCAAGTAAATTTTCACAGCATAAATATCACCTGGCAAACTATTACTAGATGAAAATTTTGTTTTTACGATAGGTCTTGTATTGTGTGTTATATTATATTGGATCAGAAATAATTTTTGTTCAAACTTTCCTACATTAATTACATGTCAGTTTATCAAAATTACCAAAATAGTCCATAAACAGTAATATAAATAATGAGAGAAAATTATATTGTATACAATCTAGGTCTCTTAGTTTATTTTTAAAACATGTTAATGTGTTGCTATGAATGTTATGCAAAGTTAATAATTCAGAATATCTTTTTTGCAAGCTTTACTAATGTTGTTTCTACTTCTCAGTCATTTTTGTGTTTGAAAAATATGAAATAAGATTCTAAGATACTTTCTTTGACATGTATGTCATCTGTATTTTTTGTTGTTCCATTGCTGATGTTCTGTTTTGTTTCCTTTTCAATGTTACTAGGGGCTGTTTCTACTCAAAGTATTGAGTATTGTACAAATTATAGTACAAAGTATTTGAGCACTGTATCCAAGACTACTGCCATCTGGAGGAGTGCATCCAGGATGGGGGCCCCCAGCACAACATAGACTTGAAGCTATTGGAGTGGGTCCAGAGGAGGGCCATGAGAATGATTAGAGGGCTGAGCACTTCCCCTACAAAGAAAGGCTGAGGGAGTTGGATTTGTTTAGTCGGGAGGAAGAGAGAACTTGGGGAAAACTTAGAGCCTTCAAGTAGTTGAGAGGAGCTTATAAGCAGGAGGGAAACCAGTTTTACACAGTGTGAGAGTGATAAGACATGGGGGAATGTTTTCTAACTAAAACTGGAGAGACTCAAGTTAGGTGTTAGGAGGAAATTTTTCACCGAGAGGAGGTTGAAACAGTGGAATAGGTTGTCTAGAAGAGCCATGGGTGTCCCATCCCTGGAGGCATTCAAGGTCAGATTGGATGGGGCCCTGGGCAGCCTGATCCAGTGACTGGCAACCCTGTTCACATCAGGAGGGTAAGATCTGTATGCTTTATGTTCTCTTCCAACCAAAGCCATTCTGTGTGCCTAAGATTGATTTCATCACATTGGATTCCAAAACTAAGAGAGAGCATAAAAAAAGAAGACAAAGGGATTTCTCAAATAATCAGAAATGTTGTAAAACAGCGTACCTAAATGAAATTACATAGTCAGAATGCATATATTGACAATATAGAATAACATATTTTACTTTTCTGGCATGTTTCCTAAGTGAAAAAGTCGACAGTTAGTGGATAACCAAATTAGAGCTGATGTTTTCTGAGACATAAAATAGATAGACAGGTAGGTAGGTAGGTAGGTAGGTAGGTAGGTAGGTAGGTAGGTAGGTAGATAGATGATAGATTGATAGATAGATAGATAGATAGATAGATAGATAGATAGATAGATAGATAGATAGATGATAGATAGATAGATAGATAGATAGATAGATAGATAGATAGATAGATAGATAGATAGATATAAAACTTGACTGTTATGAGAGGAAAATTCCATGTAAAATATTCAAATACAAGGTTCTCAGTAGCAATAGAATTACAGCATGTGCATAGTAAAAGTTTAACTTAAGTACAGAAGAGAAGATAAAATCTCAATAAAAGATTACAATATATGTTTTTAAGACCAGACAAATGGAAGTGATAATGGTGAAAAAATATTTTATTTTAGTCAAATTATATATATATATATATATATAGGAAATTATTACATTAAAAGTCATCTTTATGTATCAAATTCAAAATTTTCACAAGATGTTGGTTGAAATGAATTTATTCTTCACTAAGAAAATGAAAAGAATTAATTGAAAAGTAACAATTATTTTTTTCCTTTTAAATTTTTCAAATATTATTATTTCACAAATTATGTCTTCTGGAATCTTTTGTTCTATGAATTGACTTATATACATGTATACGTACTTTTCATCTCTGTTACTGCTTGGGTGGACTTCAAAATGAAAGGATGAGAATTCCCACTACACAAAGCTCCAGGAGAGGTTTATTGCTTTTAAATTTGTCATTTTCCTTGTGATTACACTGATCTCATAGACCCTGAAATAAAAGGAGGTTACATTTAAGAATAGGAAGAGTGGGAATAATTGCTTTTAAACATTGATAAGTGCCTTTGACTAATATAAAGATAATAATGTTGTGCTTATTACTCTATTATCTATTATACATATAATTATGCATGTATTAATTTCTACTTTTCTTAACAAAATGATTCTAAAATCATTTATCAAATCTAGAACTTTTAAATAACCATTATTTCTAGGATTTCTTTCTTAATTATGTTATTACTCATATCATGCAATTTGTTACCTAAACTGGGATAATCAAATTTCCCAAGTTTTTATGATACAAATTATATAAACAATGTCTTCATCAACATCTTTATATTACTTACTATCCCAAGTAAAATCCATCAGTTTTTCATGTAGTCAGTGGGAAATAGTCTGGAAATCCTGAAATAAACTGTAGTTTGTTCTAGTAAGTTTAAAAATTAAATAATCAGTTTTAAGATGTAATATTTTAACAGGATAAATTCTAATTGGTAACACTTTCAGCGAAGATAGGCTGTTCAAATAAACAAATGTTATAATCTAGAACTTGGGAGATGGTATTTTTTTCATAATTTGAACTTTCAGATATGCTACTATTTATTGGTGTGAGTAATATCAGTTTCAGTAATATTCATTGATTTTTACAGTTTATTTCAGATTACTTTCTCCTACCTCTTCTCAAAATCCAAAGGAATGAGTTAATCAGAAATTATAACCAAATAGCATCACTAATTTTATTATGCAGAACAATCCTTAGCAATTCTTTTTATGCCAAAGAAGAAACTTAATTAATATATTTGTACATAATTATTTCAAACTAATATAGGACACAGAAAATTTTCCTTATAGTTTTAATCACAAAACCCGTGCTGCTTGCCTCAGGTGTTTTCCATTAATAGTAATCACTTATTTATCATTCTACTCATACTTTCTACATGGAAAGATATGGAAGATTTTTTAGATATGGAAAAGAAATACCTGGAAAAACCATAAACTCCCTGTCTGTCATGTTTGTAGTTGGAAATATGATGAATAATCTTCCTGAACAGATCATTAGGCATCTCCTATGGACTAGTATTACCAAGATTAGACCTAAGTCTAACTTGATGTGAAAGCAGTTTCACAAATTGCCAAAGCTGAACAGAAAGTTTAATCTACACCGTTTTGTTGTCTAACATGAATATAGTAATGTTAAGAACAGCACACTTTGTCTAGTAGGCAATTGCACAGATGAGATGAGTCTCTTAATTTCCATGGAGGAAAGGACTAATACTAATGAAATGAGGATAATTTAAAGCAGATCATTAGGAAGGGTACATATACTTTGATAAACCCAATATAATCTTTTTGATTAATTATATTAGAGCCTAGAAACATATTTCTAATGTTTATTCTTTAATTCATGTTGGAAGATAAATTTTAAAGTTCTGCAAAGAATTATGATTTGGTTCAAAAGATTTAAAAAACAAAGATAATCATTAGAAGGAAATAAATAAATGAAAATCAGTATAGTTACAGACAAAATGAAATACTAAGATAACGCATATGATTTGTTCTAAATATTGCATAAAAGTTAAAGCTTTTTTTGTGTGTTGGAGAAAAGAGTCTTTTAATTGCATCATGTATGCTTCATGTCCATAAAGTTGCCTTTCTACAAGCATGGTTCCATGACCAACAGTGAATGAAACAGTGAAGAGTTTCAAGCAGAATAAATGCTTTACATCTGAAAATAGTACTAGAGTACATTAAGTGAATCTATCACATTATTTTAGATTTTCCAGCAGTACTGTTCATCTTCTGCTTGAAGAGATCTAATAAGATCAATGAGGACAAAGCAAAAACCAAGGACTTCTCATCAGAGTGGCTGACGAGTAGTCAAGTATCAAACAGACTCAGGTAATGAATGTCAATTTTTTTTGTCAGTGCACATGCTTAACAAAAAATGTGCCGCAGTAAAAGATTGGATTTGTGCCTGGAAATAAGCAGAAACGTGTGAATATCTAGTAACTGCCACTAAAAAGGCATTTTTATGGGAAATGATACTGTTTTGAAGGACAGCTTCTCTTAAGTGAGAGCTGGCCATGCCTGCAATAGCATGCTTTTCTTTTTCATGTGCTTTAAACATATGCATTTCAAACAGGTATCTCAGTAGATATCTGATGGTTGCAGTTACCCCTAGTTATCTAAATCAATCACACCAGTAACTCAGAAGAAGGAAATAACTATTTTGAAGGTACGGTCCCAAACATAAGATACACTGAGTAATAAGCATATTCTCTAAACTAATGCATTTCCAAGAACCATGTTTTGTTTCATTTTTCCGAGGGGAATAAATACCACAATTTTCCCAATTTTGATAACTTAGACATTTAATTCTATATATTCCATAATTTGGGCTTAGAATAGTATTAGAATTAAGTATATTGCTGGAATTGACAACAGCCTTGTATTTGTGAAAGTAAATAAAGCTGGGCAGGAGAGTTGGACTGCTTGAGGGCAGGAGAGTTGGACTGCTTGAGGGTAGGAGAGCTCTGCAGATGGATCTAGATAAACTGGATTGATGGGCTGTATCCATTTGTATGGCATTCAACTAAATGCCACCTACTACATTTGTGTCATCAACACCCCCATGCAGCAAGTATAGTATCAGGAAGAGGGGTTGAAAAGTTGCCCATCAGAAGGAGATCATCAACAGCTGACTAAACATGAGCAAGGCAGACAAAAAGGCCAATGGCACCTCAGTCTGTCTCAGAAATAGTGTGCCCAGTCGAACTAGGGAAGTGACTGTCCCTCTGTAATAGAAGATCTTGACTGAGACTGCACCTCAGGTAGGTGCAGTCTCTTTTCTCTATCAGTCTCTTTTCTCAGGTGAGAAGTGATAGGATGCAATGAACTCGCCTCAAATTGTACCACGGGAAGTTTAGATTGGGCATGAAGAATTTTTTCACAGAGTGGTCAAGCATTGGAATGGTCTGCCCAAGGAATCAGTAGTGATCCTTGATCAGCCTAATCCCTGAATATTTTTGAGAGTTCTGTGACATGGCACTAAGGGATATGGTTTAGCACTGGACTTGTAGTGCTGGTTAGGTGGATGGTTGAATGTGATCTTGAAGGTCTTTTCCAACCTAGATGATCCGATATCTCTGTGATTCTATAATTCTATCTATTAAAAACCTTCTGTTGAAATAGAAGATATATTCTGTATAATTACAATACATTATGGACTGTAATTTTATCCATCCCCATTATCTCAGATACATGGCTGATTCAAACATAATTATTTGAAAGTATTTGCTCCCACTGCATAGAGCTCCTAGAGCTTTCCTTAGAAAGACAGAAGAAAGGAGAAAATAATGTAGATCTATGAATGAAGTAACTCCTCCAAGTCCTGCTTACCCTCCTGATATAATGCTTGCAGGTCCTGGGATATATTTCTGTGCATGCTGTAACAAATGTTCACCAGGGTATTTTTGGAAGACAGACTTCCTGTCAAGTACAAGGATTGTTCTTTATCTATTAGTAATAATACTTACATACCAGAATATTTATGTTGACTATGAATCAGTATTTTCTCATTGTTTTGTAGCTAGATCATCATAAATGAGAAAGATACTGAAATAACTGTTTCTTTCCAAGACAAATGATATATTTTTTTCTTGATTGCTGGCTGTTATAATAGCAGAGCTTCTGCAGCAGAATGTCTAATTAGGTAATTTGCAGAGTTTTTTTATTATATGTTATTCTTTATCAAATGACAACGGCTACAGAGATTAATAAAGCTGTCAGCTGTGGGTAAATTCATAAGTGATTATTTCAATTTTTATTCTCAAGTGATACTTATTAGCATATTGTCTTTTTTATTGAAGGAACTATAGTGAAGCTGAGTGAAGTTATTTCTTTAACATGAGATAGCTTAAGGTTTTCTTGAATAAAGTGTCTTCCCTAGAGATAGGTCCAGTAGCAGTAGAATTTTAACTAACTGATAGAAAAAGTGTTATTATTAGCATGGGCCACATATGTAGATGGCAATAAAGAGCATCATAAGGTGTTTAGGAAAAGGAAGGAGAATTCCATAGCAATTTTCATATACAATTAGGCTAAATGTCACAAACTGTAGCCCAATATCCCTTTTTAAATACTTAGAAAAGTGAAAAAAATTAATTATTGCTATACTTTAAGGACAATAGAGTTTTGCTGAGTATAGTAAATACATAATTTCCTATTTCTTAACTGAACTTCGTAAGTATTTAACTCAGTGTTCTTGTCAAAGAGCAAAACCTATGCATTTTTTATTGAAAATAATTGCATGGACATATAATGTGAATTACAAAAATGGAGTTCTTATTGTTGATTCCAGTGGATCTCATAACTCATGCCTCTCCCTCTACCCTTCTAATCAGTGACCTTACTCACTCTGTAGTTTGAGTAGTTCTTAATTAAGACATTGATGCTATAAATGGAATTGTGAGGGAAATACATAGATTTGCCAGCATAAACCTCATCATAGAATGGACACCTAAAATTAAAGGTGTTTACATTAGACTAGATTCATGCATTTGTTGTAAAATATAGTTAGAAATTATTGGTAAAAAGTCTCTTTAAAGCATAGCTGTAAAGTATAAATCTTATTTTTTCTTAGCTGATCAAAAACATAGGCAGTTTAAAGATCATAAAATTGTAGTTTTATTAATGAAATAGAAAACAGAATCATATATTTTCATTACAACACAAATTAAATATTTAGATGTTACTGAAGACACTGATTTGTCTATTTAATGTACATAATTAAACTGCATGCATATTTCTATTACCTAAAACATAATAAATATTTACTTTGCACGTTAATTTTTCTAGCTGAGGAAAATCACCAAGAACAGCAAGAGGCCATTTTTTATCTTGAAAATAAAAATAAAAATAAAAAGGTTTTTAGAAATTATTCAAAGCTTATATAATTTTATTTTGAAGTCGTGTCTTAGAAAAATGTTGATCAAAATGATAAACTTTATATATGCTACGTTTTTCTCTACTGCCTAATCTTCCAGGAATAAAAGAATAGTTTGTGGGTTTCCCTCCTGAGAGAGAGAAGATCAAGATCAAAAAAGTAGTGACCATAACCCTACTCTGAAGTGCATTTCTGTACCACTTTTTATGAATAGTTGCATTTGTATGTGTGTGTTTGCAGAGCAACATGGTTAAATGCTTACACTTGAACTAATAGATATCTAGGTTTGTCTGATTAATTCTGCTTTCTTTTCTCAAGGCTGTGTTGAACAGAGACCTATGCAGCCTGACCTACTGTGTGGCAACCCTGTCCGTGGTAGGGTAGGTGGAATGGGGTGATGCTTAAGGTCCCTTCCAATCAGGACATTCTATGATTCTATGATTAGTTATAAACATATTACCTTGTATTAAAAAGGAAGTCTGTAAATAATTTACATCCACAATCTTCCCATCAACTCATTGATCAGATTTTTAAATGATTTCCAGTCCAATAACATGAAATGATCAAGCCTGACTTATGAAAATATTAACAGAAAGCCCATTTTAATTACATTCACATTGTTTGGGGCAAAATAAGTTAGTGAAAATATTAAGCTAGAGTACTAAAAATATGACATGCCACAGTCATTTTTAAGGGGAAAAAAAGTTACATTCAACAGATGAACTGTTCTTTTTCCATAATTTCAGTGCAAGGTGATAAAAATGAAGAATGTAGAGAGGAAAAGGACCTGGGGGTGTTGGTTGATGCTCGGCTCAACATGAGCCGGCAGTGTGCCCAGGTGGCTAAGAAGGCCAACAGCATCCTGGCCTGTATTAGAAATAGTGTAGCCAGCAGGAGCAGGGAGGTGATCATCCCCCTGTACTCAGCTCTGGTACGGCCGCACCTCGAGTACTGTGTTCAGTTTTGGGCCCCTCACTACAAGAAGGACACTGAGGCCCTGGAGCGTGTTCAGAGAAGGGCAACAAAACTGGTGAGGGGCCTGGAGCACAAGTCTTATGAGGAGCGGCTGAGGGAGCTGGGATTGTTTAGTCTGGAGAAGAGGAGGCTCAGAGGAGACCTTATTGCACTCTACCACTTCCTGAAGGGGGGTTGTGGTGAGGAGGGGGTAGGCCTCTTCTCCCTGATAAGTAGTGACAGGACGAGAGGGAATGGCCACAAGTTGCGCCAGGGAAGATTTAGATTAGACCTCAGGAAGCATTTCTTTTCTGAAAGAGTGGTCAGGCACTGGAATGGCCTGCCTAGAGAGGTGGTTGAGGCACCATCCCTAGCGCTGTTCAAGAAGCGTCTAGATGAGGTGCTAAAGGACTTAATTTAGTAGTTGGGTAGAGATAGTGATAGGAGGATGGTTGGACTAGATGATCTTATAGGTCCTTTCCAACCTTATGAACTTATGAACTTATGAACTTATGAAAAATGGTGTGCAAAACCCCAGTATTTCTGGATAAATCCAAAAATACATTTCATTTTAGAAATTACTCAAATTGATGGAATTTGTTTAATTCACTGTGGCACTTTTCAGTACTCACATTTTTTGTGTGCAAGGGTCCCACTTTCTAGCATATTGTGGCCATGTTCCTATTATATCTATTCCTTTAGAATCCACAAAATACCACTACTCTGTTATAAAAAGGTGTGCAAGGTCACACTTTTCAGTTCTACCCACAGCAGGATATAGGGCAAACTGCCTAGAGCATCTGAAAGGGGAGCAAGTACCTCAAGGACTCACTCAGGTTTAGTTAGCTTTCATACACATACTGGCTTGGCTGGAAACAAGCACAGCCTCTCTGATCATATATCCAATATACTTTTGTATGACATCATCAGTCAGATAAATGCATTCTTTTGCATTTATCTTAAAGATTTTTCAAGATTGAAGAGGGTAGATTCAAGCTCAAAGAGGGTAGATTTAGGATAGACATAATGAAGAAGTCTGTTACAATGACCTAGGTGAGGCCCTGGAACAGGTTGCCTAGAGATGCAGTTGATGCCTCACCACTGGAGACTTTTAAGGTGAGGCTGGATCAGGCCCTCGGCAACATGATCTAGTTGTGATATCCCTGTTCATTGCAGGGGAGTTGGACTACACAGCCTTCAGACATTCCTCCCAGCTCTAAGGATTCTATGATTCTGTGATTTTGGAAATACTTCTTAACAGGTCCAAAATACTGCATGTTAAATAGGCATTATGGATGTCCAGAGTCAAGTCTTATTACTAAGGGCTTCATATCAGTCCTGGAGCTGGAAAAAATAATCATATATGGTTCAAATAAAGCATATTTGCATTCAGGGATAAGAAGTTCCCTTGATATTCTGAGTCCAAGATTTTCAACAGTGTCTGGGTTTTGCATAGGTCACTCAAAAAGGAAAATATCTCTGCTACATGTTGCCTTATATCCTATGACTGTTTCCAATATGGTTATCTGAATAAAACTGGATTTTCATGCAGTCCACTGGTTTTACTGACGATGACAATAGGTTATCAAGTCATCAGTGATTATGCTCTCCATCTTTTTCAACATTTGTGTCACCCATGCCTACCACCATTTACACTCGAAAAATAAATAAAACTAACTGGGTGTGTTGGTTTTGGTAAAACATCTACCTACTGGTGCTTAGATGATCTGAATAATCACTTTGACACTAGAATTTAGCATTAATAAGTCTTGTAGCACAGGAAGGGTACTGAAGAGAACTTGGTGGAGATCAATTAAAAAGAACCACTCAACTAATAATTTAATAGGAAATTAGCAGTCAGCATTTATAGAAAATAGTCTGACAAACTTCATTTTAAATGAAACTGACACATTTTAACAAAATTTTTATCAAAATGTGTGGATTTTAAAATGTGAATTACCTAAAAATACGCAATGCGTGAAATAGCTTGACAGGATGTTTAAAAAGCTGGCACACTTCACTGCGTAAAAAATTACTTGTAGGTGTAAAAAGGTGTAAAAAACTTGTAGGCCTACGTAGTTATCACTGATTTGAAGAAAATTTAAGTTTATTATGGTTTCACTTGAAAGTGAAAAAACGCTTGAAGTGAGAATAAGCAGTGAAAGGACAATTTATTGTTATAGAGATGCTTGAAATGCTTGGTAAACTTGTCATTTGCAAACAGTGTACTTCCTAGTATGACTAGAAGTAAAGTTATCAAATGAGAAAAAAGAAGCCATATTTACAGAAGAGAATATTTTGTCTTTGTAATAATCATATATATCGCTTGAAATTCAGTTAAACATGGATAAATATTGAATGAATAAACAGAAAAATACAAATTAGAGCTGTCTGAAAGGCTGAGTCCAGATGTACTATTAACAATTCTAGAAGTATGTTGGTAAGCTAGGAAAAATAATCCTTGAACCACCCTGTATGAATGATTAGAGAAATAAAAATAATGCTAGCTATGTGGCAAGGGATTCTAAAAATATATTATTAAATATATTTCACTTGACAAAAGGACATTTAAGTCATGACTTGATCAAAGTCTGATCAAAGTACTCAGTTAGAGTATAGAAAAATTATGACAGACGGTTCTTCATCACTGCATAGAGAAGAATAAGAAGATTGAAAGGCTGAACAAATTTCAGGGTAGCAATAAAATTGAGATGTTTATCATTGAGTGTAATTACGCAGAGAAACCATCAACACTTGTGAATTTTCCATCAGTTGTACTTCAAGGAAATTTTATGTAAGAAAATTCTCTAGTCTTCACTATGCAGAAACTTCGATTAAAATCACTATGACACTCTCAGCACAATAAATATCTGAGGTGTGGGGGCCAAAGTGGCGAGGTCAGACTCTTTTCAGCAGTGTGTGGAGACAGGACAAGGGGGAACGGACAGAAACTGCAGCACAGGAGGTTCCGCACGAATGTGCACAAGAACTTCTTTACGGTGAGGGTGACGGAGCACTGGCACAGCTGCACAGGGGGGCTGTGGTTCTTCTCTGGAGATATTCAAGACCCGCCTGGACTCCTACCTGTGTGACCTGATGTAGGGAACCTGCTTTGGCAGGGGGGTTGGACTCAATGATCTCTTGAGGTCCCTTCCAACCCTTATGATGCTATGATGAAATGTCCATGAGAAACTGGGAGTAGAACACAGGTGACATTTTTGTTATATATAAATGAATTAAAATGAGAGCATTTAATGAAAATGAAATAACCTACTATTAAAAACATATCTATATTTTGAATAAAACAAGTTATCAGTTCTAACAAGTAATTACTTAAACCTTTTATATTTGTATAAGAGAAAATAAGGTAACTGTACAGAAAGGCATATCAGAGTAAAAATAATTTTTCAAGCCAATTTAGAAAGCTCTGCTTCCATTTGGAAGCATAAAAACAACTTGAAGCAGCTTCATAACAAGTAAAGTGCTTTTTTTAACAACTCAAAATTGTCTCACATAATTCTTTTTTTTCTTCCCTTCTTCTTTCCACAAAGATTGAAGTAAAAATAATGCTTTTGGTTTTTGTCTGAAGATTTTATCTCTTTTATCTTGGATTTAACAATCAGAAAATAAACTTTTAAAAAAGGCCTTATATTGGAAACAGCAAAAATAGCAGTAATATCATGAGCAAGTGTGCTATCCTATCATCCTTCTTTCCAACAGTCACTGCAAACTTTTCAATGTTTGTTTTCATACCTGTCAAACTTTTGTTTAGAAGTGTAATTAACACAACTTGGAATACTATACCAGAAATGTCAGGCATAATTAGTTTTCGGTGGAAGTGGACCCGACCACCTGTGGGAAACCACTGACAATGAGAGAACACGATTTTTTTACTTTCTATAGATAAAAAGGGATCTATGTAACTAGAAATAATATTTTTTTAGGTCTCTGAAATGAATAATTGCTAGAGGTCTGTTGCTGTATTTTTATAGTTTTCTATGGAAGATGAGAGTACCAGGGATTTTTAGTACAAATCATGATACAGATAGAAACTGTTACAGTTATGCTCTCTCTGAAAGTATAATTCTTTTTTTTTTTTTTCCAATTAACAGATTTACATCCATGTGTCATGTACTTAGAATCACATGTTATGGGCTTTGGAGCCTGGCATCTTTCTTTCCAATATTTTGCTGGTGGGTAGGTCAGATAAAAATCACGGATTCTAACAACTTGTTGAGTTAGTTGGGTTAGTTCATGAAAATGAAGCTAACATATTAATTAGAACAAATAATGATTTGGTTGAAAACTAAATTGTGAAAACAGCGCTCAAACTTGAATCTTATTCTCTGCCTTGCAGTTTCCACAATTCATCAAAATCCTAGGAAACTTGTCATGAATATCCTAATCAGCACTTAAGAATAAACAACACCTAGTTATTTTTAGGTTGTATAATATAAACTCAAAAAGAAATATTGTGATAATCTATTCTAACCTTCTCTACAGCGGGTAAATTGGTAAATCATATTCTAATTTCTGCACCAAGATTATAATTTTTCTGTATGACATGAAGTATCTCCTTGAATACCATCCAATGTTGATTTAAAGATTTCAAGTGTTAGAGAATACACCATACCCCTAAGGAATTTCTACCAGCAATTAATTGTCTCCACTATTAAAGGATACCTTATTATGAATCTGAATTTGGCTAGCACAAGCTTCCAAACACTGTATCAGTACGATCTGCTTTGAAGATGAAGAGCATTCAAAAACTGACAATTAGTACTAGCAGTAGGTAATTAATAACCTTTTAATAACCACATTTAAAGAGAAGATTCAGTATTACTCACTCCTATCCTTTTTGGTTTTTAGTTAACGATATCAGAGGTTTTCCATAGAATTTTATTTGAAAATATATATGTATAGAAAAGGCAAATAAAATCTGAGATTATTTTGATAACAGTAGTCTCCCTGTATACAGATAATTAAAATAATACAGATAATGTCAGACAGAAAGGGTAGGGAAATATTTACCCTGAAACTAGCTTCTGGAACTTACCCCTTTTCCTCATCCCAGTCATTAGTAGCAGGTGTAGACATGCCTGTATATTTACTTCTAATTTTCAGACTTCATGTTTCAGATGTGTTGCTAAAATGTCCCAGAGTACTGGATGCTTAACAGAGTTGAAGACTATAAAGTTTAAGAGGGAACAGATGCTTGACAGATTCTGAATCAGTGAACAGCAGACTTGAAAGAATACAGAATAATCACAATGCACTTCAGGCACCTTGAAACACAGAACAGCAGTTTTGCAATTCATTATATGTGTGAAACCTCCATGAGATGCAGTGCTGTCTTTAAATTCCTTATGAAGTACAGTTAAATCTAGACATCCTTGCTCTTAGTAGATCAAAGACTGCTATTGTTGCTGAGTTACAGCAGTGACCCAAGACAAGCTAAACAGACAATAGCTAGCAATATTCTATTTGTGCTATCAGAGGGAATGATGGCACTCTTCCAAACGTCAGTACTGTTCAAGTTCTTTCAGCTCTTTCCTTTTATAGAACAAATGAATGCACTGTTATCTCAAAAACAATGGGAAAGCAATGCAATAAATCTCTTAGTAGGAAGGTCCAGGTGTTTTGAAATTGAGTCTTCATTTAACTGAAAGGATTACCTGAAATTTGGAGCTCTTCTGGTTGTTTCTATAGCAACCTTGCCAGTTCTTTTGATAAAATTATTGTTATTTGCAAGTAACACAGGAAAGTCAGTTTCCCTGATACAGAAAGGCTCATACAGAAACTGATACTGCCCTGAACTAAGCAGCACAGAAGTACACAACTTCATAATACAACTGCTCTTCTTTAGTAGCATGAGAATAATAGGAGGCCAAATTCTTCATACAAATTCACAATTCTTGTGTTTTCTTGTTACCTTCTCTCAGTTTCTTTGGTATTTCCTGCATTTCTTTCTCAGAAATGAGCTAAGCCTATAAACATAGATCCAATTTAATCAGTCCTCCTATTGTTATCCGTGTTATCAGCTCTTAGGGAAACCCACTGCTGTTGCCTTCAGCAAGCCTTCCTTGCTGCACTCCAGTATTTTTATCCCTGTCTCTTTAACATATTGATCTGTAGTTTTGTTTCATAACCTCCTTTTAAATAAGCTGAAGCTTTGAAATGAACAAAGAAAGCATACTTCACCACACATTTCATAAACTTATGGAACTCATTGTCATAAGTTTCTGAGGATGTCAAAAGTATAAAGACTTACAAAGATAGCTGTACAAATCATGGACTGAGGATTGTTATACAAAAAATGCTGCAGCAGATTTCACTTCAGGATATATCTGCATTATAGCTTCTCCAAAGGGAGCATGTATGTCTAGGGAAGTATTATTATTTATGTATGTTTTCTTATCATCTTTTTCTAGAGATGACTGCTATTAAAGACAGAGTCCTGGGCTGAAGGAGTATTTTGTCTGATACAGTCATAACAATTTTTGTTGCAAGGCCTAAACTGCCTAGATTTAGTGACCTAATGCTGTAGCCCCATTTGATCAAGTGCAGCTCTCTGTAGATCTCTAAGAGCTACTAAAGGGGCTACTGTATTCCAGAAACTCTCCTTAGCAATCAACAAAATGTAAAGATGGTCCAAGATGCCCTATGCTTATCATTTGTTTAGATTTATGACCTTCGTGACTAAATAAGCATAACATGGCATAATTGTAAAGCACAAACCAAGATACTTTCTGATATACAGACAATAAAACTGACTGCACTCTCTATCAACTTTGAAATTACTCTTATAAGTTGCACTACAGAGACGTATAAATTGTGCTCTTCACATTACACACTGGGACACTTTTGCAGTAGAAGCAGAAACAGAATTGTAGAAGAAAGCTCCTGTGATGCCAGTGAATGCAAGCACATTCCTAGAGGGTCCCAAGGAGGGGCACTGGGAGGACTTTTTGCAACGATCAGCTGCAGTGTCTTCCCTAGATGCTGTCACCGACAGGCACATCCCATTGTGCAAGTGAGGAGGAAGGAATTCCAGGTGCTGAGTGTTTGGCCTTTCCCAGCAAAATCAGCTACCAATTTAAAAGACTACATTTTTAAATCTTCCAGTCTTGGTTTACTACAGTTAGATAGCACTCATTTTTAACATACAGTGGCACAATGGTTGAAAGACATTTCTGCAGTTCCCAGTTTCAGTGACTTTTTTCTAAATCTTCCTGACATTATTATTAGAAAACAGAATGAGTTGGCACTGATCTCTGTTCAAAACACTTGAGTTACTTTGTACTATATAACTTTTTTTCTATTATCCATTTTTCTTGCTAGTTCAATGACAAGACAGTTCTCTTCTACTTAATTAATATTTTCCACCTCCACACTTTATTTGGGAAATTTAATAGATTCCATTCACAGTCTTCTTTCAGGACAATTTAGATTACATGATCTTGAAATATATATATATATATATATATATACACAAAAATCTCATAATAAATTCAGCAATAATTTTAAGAAAAATATATTTTGCATCATGATAGAAGTAAACAGTGTCCTTTGGGTAAAAGATTATAAGTTAAGCAACTACGAAGACTGTTGTTTCTTACAGGTTGGACAGAAACCTGGGTATAAATGTTTAATATCTAACTGCTTAGTATGAAACCAAAGCTAGGCAACAACTCTGCTTTTAAGAACCTTATCCATTTTATATTACTCTTTCATCACTCTATTTTTCACAGAGACACAAGGCAGTTACTTGGTCAGAATATTTACTTTGATACTACTCAGAATCTACCTAAAGCATTGATAATAAAACACATTTAAAGATATTAGTATTATAAACAGTTGAAATGCATCTTTACAGACAAGAAATTTATTCTACTTCAAACACTGTTAATTATCCTTGCTACATTTCTGGAAAATCTCATCTAGTTTAAAACAGTACTGCTTCAGATATGGAATCGCTTCTTTTCTTAGCTACATTCACAGCTTGACTTTGGATTTTAATGCGATGTTTCTTGTCAGCAGCAAAAGTGACAGCATCATCTACATACTATTTACATTACTAAATGTTCCTCCAAAATAAGTGATTATTTAGTACAAAATAAAATTGCTTGATTTCTTTAGTTCTGGCTCAGTGATTCTATGACGGTTCATTTAAGAATGAACCACATTTGCTGGGGTAGTAGCCTTTACTAGTGGTCAAATGCCTTTGAAGTTATCTCTAATACGCAATGCTCCCAGCAGCCAAAGGAACAGGAAAAGAACGTAATTTGATTTTCTCTGTTCTAATCTTGAGGCTCTTTCTCATACTGCAAAATGGTAAATGAATGTCAACTCAAGCGGGTGCAGCAATTTATATTCCTGTACTCTAGAAAGTCAGTTCCAAGCCTTTAGATTTATTTTGCTTTTATAAGTCTTAGATCATACCACTTTTTTTGGTATTTTTAGGGTTGAAAAATAGTTCCTGAGTCCAAATTCCTTTGTATCACATTAATAGTATGCAGTATCCACTCTTCAATTTTTTCTTTTTCTTTTCTAGAGGCTTAATAAATATTCAGAATATTAAATACAGAAGTAAATTCAGTTGTGAATCTGAAATTATTGACAACAAAATTATATTCATGCCTTGTTCAAAGTAATTTTTTTCTCTGTGTGGCATAGAAATCACTGTCATTAAAGTAAACCTAAATTTGAAATTTTAAAATAGATTGATATTGCACTTATAAAGCAACAATAAATGAGTTTCCAGAGCTACAACTTGTACAGGAAAATATCCAACATATTTGTTTCTACAGAATTAACAGTTATTCTGCATTTAACATGTAAAATAATGTTTCACCATTATGAAGAGGATCTTTCCAGCCTCACAAGTCCTTCTCTGCATGAACCACAATTATCTTTGCTGTAAAAAAGTACAGAAAGCTTAATTTTCACTGAATATGAGTTTGTATATAGTTACCATCAATTGAAATTAGGAACCAATTTAAGCTAGTTTCTCAGAAATCTGGCTTTTATTATACAAGACAATAATTTTCTATTATGATTGTATTATGATTCTATTATGAGATTGTATGAAATGCTTTTGGAGAATCTTCGGTATTTAAATTAAAATTATTTCATTAGAAAAAAAAAACAGTTCTGCAGAATTGTACGTTTTTATTGGTGTCTATATTGTATCTTAAGAACCCTTATTTCTTCAGACTATCACCTTCTCTTTTGAAGCAGTGAGCTCCAAAGTGTGACCTTTGAACCACAGGTGATCCACAGGGCCAAATGATGAGGTCTGTACCTGTCTCCGGTATTGTATTTCATCATATTTGAACTAAAATTGTGATGAGAATGCATCTATTGGTGCAGGGAGGCTTTAGACCAAATTTGGACTTTGTTCAGAGTATTTAGCTGTCTCTGTTGAGGAACATCCAGGAGGTACTAATGAATGCCTTCTTTACATCATCCCTGAAGTCACTATTACAGGTCAGATTTTGAGGAATAGAGAGTTCCAGTTGACTGAAAGCTTAAGCTCCTCCAAAATTCAGTTGACAAGGAATCACAGAATCACAGTAACATAGAATTACAGAATAGCTTGGATTGAAAAATATCCCAAGGATTATTATGCTCCAACCCCCTTGCCACAGGAAGGGCCACCAACCTCCAGATCTGATACTTGTCCAGATTCCCCAGAGCCCCATCCAAACTGCTCTTGAAGACCTCCAGGGATGAAGCATCCACAACCTCTATACAGATTTGGGATTACTCTGACTCAAGTGCAAAACTTTGCACTTTGCCATGTTGAACCTCATTAAGTTCACCTGGGCCCACTTTTCAAGGTTGTTGACGTGTCTCTGGATGTTATCCCTTCCTTCCAATTTGTCAACCACACCACTCAGTTTGATGTCATCAGCAAACTTGCCTGGGGATGCACTCGAGCCTGTCATTGATGTCATTGGTAAAGATCTTGAAAAGCACCGGTCCCAAGACAGACTCCTGGGGGACACTGCTCATCACTGGACTCCACTTGGACCTAGTGCCATTCAGCATAAGAAGAAGAGATTCTATATTTATAAATATTAAGACAGTTATCTCCAGTAACAATAAGATTACAGAACAGAACTTCCAGGGCCCTGAGGCAGACAATAGGCCACTGTTCCTGCCCATCCCAACTTTGGGTGTTCCCATCAGCCAACCATGGCCTAAGACACAGTTTCTTCCTCCACAGGGCCATCAATCACTGCCCTAGCTATACCATAGTATACCAGTCTCCATCTCCTTAGAGTCTTTTCAAGTCTAGTCACAGTTCTGGAGCGGCAGGACCAATCTCAGAGCCATGTCCAAGCTTTGCCTTGGCCTGCCTCTGTACCCAGAGATGTGCCTGGAGCCTTTTATCATGATACTGGTAAAACTACAAACATCTGAGCCCCTAGCTACCTCCAGCTTCCCCCTGACTGCCCAGGCTGTTGAAGCTCCTGAACAACTATGGGTTGAACAACTACAGCTACTACAGACATCCTCTGTGGTTCCAGGTCCCCAGTCCTAAGGAGCTGGGGCAACTCTCAGAGCACCCTCATTGTACAATTGGAACAGTAGAAAAAAAAATCAAATGATTAGGGTTCTTCTTTATCCTTTCTCCACCTCTTTCCAAACCTACATGTTGTTGAGAATGCAACAAGCCATAACTGCTTGGCAGCACTATCCATCAAAAGTGACTCTCATCACTCTCATCTCCGCTCTCAGTGCAGCTGACTGTGATCTGAAGCTCAGTATTTCAGTCCTGATCTTGAAAGGCCAGCATGTGACTGGCCTTGGCAACCTAAAAGATGGTCTCGGCCACCACTTCCCATGACAGCTGCATTCTTCTGAGGAACTGGATATGTCAGATATCAAAGTAAGACCCACAAGTGCGTCAGTTTTCTCAGCAGCTAGCTTGTGACTAAAAAGCTTACTGTAACAGAGATCAGAGTGACCACAAACAAAATCAAATGCTCAGATGTTTGACCTAGATTTACCAACATCATGATAAAAGGAAAAACATCCACTGACAAGAGGAGGAAGAGGAACATTAGGACAGCTTCTCAGCTGTTGTATGGATGTATTGTTAGGATAGAACCAAAGGAGATGAAAATCTTTAAACCTGTGGGTTTCACATGTGTATTCCTGTTGCTTGAAAATGTTTTACTGAAATACCTATCTGATTTTAAGTTATCATTTGATGAAATTGAATGTTTTTACCAGAGTACATTAATTACATTTTTAAATATATCAGACATAGCAGTTCTGCTAATGTAACTATATTTTATTTTGACCTCATGAAACATTTCTGATTCAGTGAAGTCAAAACATGTCAATTTTTATGTTAATTTGATGTAATGTAATGGTTAAATCATGTCAACTATTGCATTATGTCAAGTTGAAATAATATAATAAAATGGAATATGACACTTCATGTCATAACATAATAATACCTGGCATGTTTTGACATTCTGTTATTGACATCACACATTTGAAGTAATATTTTAATTGTTTTTAACTTACCAATTCCCTATCAACAGAACTATTTTATCAGTTACATACACTTGGAATAAAAATTTCAGTATTTCCAGCAGAACTGAATTTTCAAATTTCAGACTTCCTTCATACATCATTTTTATAATACTTAGAGGGTCAGATACTTCAGTGAGAAGAATAACACAGTGCAATAGAAAAACCAAATGGCATTCATTATCTCCTTCTTTTCTTCATAAAGATGACTAGTTTTTAAGTATGACTGGCAAACTTGCAAAGATGTTCAAGTGCTAAAAATATTTATAAAGACAAAGAAACTATAGATATATTCCATTAACATAAAAAGTTAACCATCCTTCTGTAGCTTGAAACCATGTATTTCCCAACTGTTATCCTTTTAGAACATTCTGATAATGAAAAGTTGTTCTGTCACCCTAAATGATTTGAAATATTCATCATCAAATCTGTATTTATTATGAACAGAATCCACTGAGTAAAATTGCCTTTGTGGTAAAGGTCTCAGCTTTGTAGGAGTACAGTAACACCTGTTCAGTCAACATGATTCTTCCTATTACAATGTGACTGGACATAACAGAATTTTGTAAAGTTCTGAGCATATCAGATAAAGGCTGAAACAACAAGTAAGTGATGTATATAAAAGATTTGTCTGATCTATCATCATTTACAATAGTAACATTATTTTAATGATTACCGTGAATTGGGGAACACCAGAAAGAGTGTGGTCCTAGTCAAAGAAGAGGCTGTTGAAGCAAATAGCTCAAAGTATATGATAAACTAGATTTGTTGCTGAAGTCAATCTAAGAAGCTAAGTGAAGATGCCAAAGGAAAGATCTAATAGGGAATGGAGGAAGAAACTTCTCTATTCTCTCAGTCATATCATCAGTTTTGCTCACAGACTAAACAGATACAGTTATGCTCTGCATACCGTACTACTCCAAAGATGTTACATATCAAACTTCATTTATCCTCAGAGAAAGAACATCCAAAGATTTTGTGATATGTGATTTTATGTAGACCTAAGCAGTATCTAAGAAAATTTGATTACAGAAATACAAATGCTGCATTAGGACATGATTCCAAACTTCTATTCAGATAGAGAAACATTCTGATGGATTTTACTAGAATCAAAGAAATACAGGACTCTTGACACAGTGAAGAGTAACCTGCTGTTATGTCAACAAATTATTTTCCTGAATGTATCCCTTAAGAGAAAAGAATAACAAGATGAAGCAGCTGCATAGCAAGAAAAGAATGGAATCTTGTAGAGCATAATTTGAAAATTAAATAAGCTCTTGCAATCTGCCATACTACTAGTTTATTGACATTGGTAGGAAAATTTAAGGTCTTGATTATATTTTTTAAAGATTTAATAAAAATCTTTAAAGATAATACCTTGGATCCTCCCAGGTTATCTAGTACTTTAAAGCATAATTAAAATAATGCTGATTATGAGAAACAGTAAAAAGCTTAGCATTACTTGAAAATATTCTTTTATTGTAGAAATTACTTTTGCAAGAGAAGTGGACAGTGCATAAGTTAATCATGTATGAAACCTGGTTCATCTACCTGGTCAGATCCTGAATTCGCATGATTGCATTCAAAGAAGTACTGTTCCCATAGACAGAGGAAAAAAAATCTCATTGACTTTACTGAAATTATGCCAAAAACATAACTGATATCTCCAGGAGTGTTTTAGTGATACTTCGCTCTTCGCCTATGAGTGGAGATAAGATAAAAATCTTGTGTACCTTAAACTCACCATTTTTGGATTTTTGAGGTTTTACGATGAGGAAAAGACATAAGCAGCTGCTCTGTAACCTAAAAGAACATTTTTCCTTTTTCCAAAGCCCTGAAGATCAGAGAGAAGTATTTCTGCTTCAGGCTACATGACAGTTCTTCAGGCCTTATACCCTCTTCCCTTTGATAAGAGTTACATTTTGAAATCCCTGGAAAATATTAATTGCAGCTTTTTTATTATTATTACTGCAAGACTAAAGTTTCATATGAATTAAATAGTTATGAACTCTTAAAATAAATATAAGAAAAAATTTGTATTCTTATTTGGACAGGAGACTGCATTCAATAACCAGATTTATCTAGAGGAGCACAAGTACAAGTGAATTCCATTTCTCACTGTGGATTTTTTTCAATATATAGTTTCATTCAGCTAACAGTACTGTCAAAACGGAGACGACAGTGTGGACATAAACAAAGGAGGGTCAAGACAGCTCATGTCTTCATTCATTGCTTACTGCTAACAGCCATGCACACCCATGCATCGAACTATTTAGCTGACAAACCTCTTTGCAGGTTTTCACAGCCAGGATGCAGTCCTTTCTCTCAGGTTTTACTCCACATTTAATCCACTTTCATGAGCTTTTTAGCAATCCTCTTACATAGCAACAAACAATATGCACAAATGCTCTCAAGAGAGACCATTAAGAGGATCACTCACAGTGTTTTATATTTCTATGGTGTATTTTTTAGTCACTAAAATAACAGAAAATACGTATGTCTTTTACTTTATTCTTCAGTTTCTTCTGAACAAGTTCTGTTTTACAAACTTCACACTGGCCTCAACCCTGTGATATAAAAGAACACTAATGCTTTGGCATGAAATATGTGATCAATAATCTTTCTAGTGGAGAAAAGACAAAAATGAAATTCTATTGAGACTCTCTCAGGATCTGCTGTAGAGCAAAGAGACCCATGCAAGCATCAACATTTTCTGGTTCTCCGGCACAAGTGAGAGGTGAATTTCTATGGTTTTGCTTCTTTTTTATTATATTATATTATATTATATTATATTATATTATATTATATTATATTATATTATATTATATTATATTATTTTTATTTTATTTTATTTTATTTTATTTTATTTTATTTTATTTTATTTTATTTTATTTTATTTTATTTTATTTTATTTTATTTTATTTTAACACACATTTACAAAAGCCATGAAGGCATCAGCAATGTAAGAAACAAGATAAAGCAGAAAAGTCCTTTCCACTTGATTTTCTTAGGTACCTCCTTTGAGCATACCAAAATTTTTTCTGCTAGACTTCTGCTTGCTAAGTAATGCAACTACCTTAGGCATATATGAGAATTTCTGTCCTGAACAATCTAGAGTTTAATTAGAAACAAGGTAGATACACAGACAGATGCACATACATAGACATATATAGATAGATGCAGCTAATCAGAATTATTT
This sequence comes from Cyrtonyx montezumae, assembly GCF_038088225.1. NCBI lineage: Eukaryota > Metazoa > Chordata > Aves > Galliformes > Odontophoridae > Cyrtonyx > Cyrtonyx montezumae. Next base: position 143,720,841 of record NW_027072034.1, on the reverse strand, counting down.
TCATGCATTATATTTGAGAAAAGGAAGAGATGTAAGGGTTTTAAAGAGGAGTTTAAGAATTTAAGTCCGAAATTAAGAAACATAAAATCTGTAGGATATAAATTTTAGATATTTTAGACATTTTAAAGTGCATTAAGTATATGGAATAAGCTTGGCTTTTCAGAATTGTTATGGAGTTTCTGTCATTGGAGATATTGAAAACAAAACTGAACGTGGCCTCAGGCAACCTGCTTTAAGTAGCCCTGCTTTAGAAAGGAGCTGGACATGGTGATCTCCAGAGGTCCCTGCCCACCTCAGACATTCTGATATCCTGTGGATGATTACAGCATGTCAAGGACCAGCCAAGTCAGCTGGGTGCTGTAGATGCCCCTGGGAGTAGCAGGGCAGGATTCTGTAGCCAGAACCTGTTCCAGCCTGGCAGGGCAGTTTCCTGTAGCTCCATTTCTGAATGTTGGATGCCTCCCTGGGGATGAGTTGAGGCCAGGCCTGATTCCAGCCCACAGATGGGTTGGCACTCAGAAATCATACAAGTCACCCAAGTGCCACCAGTTGGAATGGATCTCAAGTTTAAGACCACAAAAGTAATTTCAACATGGAGCATGTAAAGCTTCAAATTGCACCTACATGTGAAAGATCAAGTTGATATACACAGCGTCAAATGGTAGCAGTGGAATAGACCTACCCATTCCAGGCCCACATTTTTTACTTTTTCAATTGAAGAAATTTGTCTCCAAAAATAAACAGCAGCAACTATTAGCTTCATTCATATTTGGGAGAGGTTGCATAGCAACAATTTCATAGCTGTCTTTCTTCTATTTGGAAATGTATTAATTATTAATGTCAGGGCAATTGCTTGGATTAATTACCTGTTTTGCTATCTTTAATCACTCGTATACTTGGGAATTCATATCTGGAAGAAATGATGTTTTATGAAAGAATATTTTGTGCTGCTCTAAAAAAATTTTGACCAATATCACAACAAAATGCAAAGCAAAATATGACTTAGATTCAGTCTTTACAGCCATCATTCTTCACTGGTGATTGTAACAGTTTCCTGGAACATAAAAACTTTGATCAAGTCACTGTTTTAGGCCTCAGTGTGATTTTTTAAAGTAGAAATAATGTATTAAGTGGACTAATGAACAAGGAAAAGATGGGATATAATTTCCCACCAACCATAGGGTTACAAAGCACTTCTCATTAATGATTACACTTCTATACTGTTATACTTACTGATAATGTGGAAAATACATCTCTCAATAAGATTTTGAGTGAAGTACCTATCAAAACTGATAAACATATTTCTATGAATAGACAAAGTTTCAACAAATTTACAATTTTTGTAGAAAAATAATATTGTAATACAATGATGAAAAAATTCTTGCCCACTTATAACCGAGGATTCTTTCCCAGATCATTAATAGGTAAAGAGTTTATATTTGTCTTGCATAAGAGAGAAAGTGTTTGCTTTTTATTTTCTGGAATAGAACACATAAGAAAAAGAATTTAGTTTTATGTTACACTCCAATCATTTTGTTGCAAACACTGTTGGAGAATATTCATCACTGGAGCTTGGAGACTTCAGATCTCTTTACATACTGTTCATACTGAAGCATCACTTGAAAATAGCTTCTCTTCAGCTATGTAACAGAGATGTTGATCCACAATACACTGAATGGAATATTACTTGGCCTATTAATTACAACTAAATACAATGGGCAACTAACGCAAAGAATATTCTTAGGTATCCTTAGGAAGCCACTGAGACTTTGGAAAGGTTTTGCTGTACAATGCAGATTCCTGAGTCAATCTATAATTAACACAATAAGTCTCTAGGAACTATTCTTCAGGACATAGAAAATCCTGTGCACTCTGTACAGCAATCAGACCACAGAGGATTTGGCCTTTGGTGCTGCACACAATTGGTTTATTAGCTTTTCTGTGCATTTTTGAAGTAAAACAGACAGAGAAATACATTTTTAATCTTTTTGTTGTATTCTACTATTATTGAAATTTAAAGATTGGATCTACTTTAAGGTGATTAAAAGACAGTCACATATGTAAAGAAAAAGTTGTTTTTTTTTTTTTTAAAGGGGGTTTAAATCATGATTATTAAAACAGAGCCTTCCAGTTCTACCCAAGAAATTTTGTTAGAATAGCATTTCTGTTGTTGCTGCTTAAAACGTAGAGAACTTTATATGCAAATGTTTGGTAGGGTCCCATTAAAGTGAAATACTTCTGATGTGAAGTATCTTTGGATTCAGATATACTGTTAGACACTTGGTACTGTATTATGTTTTCCGCTGTGTGCTCTGGGTTGCTAAGGTATGAAAGACAAACCCATCTGTGTGATTTACTTGGAATAAATCATCCTATTTTTGCAAGATCAGCATCATCTGCCTATATGCAGGCTGGTCAGCTACTCAATCTTTTGCCTAGTATATCATTTATTTGAATATTCTCACTTTCCCTATTTTTCAGTCTAAGCTCTAACACGTAGGTTTGCTTCAAAAAGACTTTCAATGTCATTTCCTAAGTGTTATATTTCTGCAGAATTCATTCAGTACATCTTCTAGGATATTATTCTCATCTTAAGAAGTTCCTCTTACAGTTGCTTCACAGCTCCTTTTAAAAATCTTTCAGCTAAATACTCCTGTACTCTACACACAACTGTGTTCTACATCTCCAAATGCACAGAACAAGTGTCCAAAACACAAACTCAGTATATATTTTTCTAACAGTTACTAAAAAAGATTAAAAATCTAACTAAGAATTAAAACTTTATTAAATGTATCTTCAAAGAGCAGTCCACATAAAATTAGAAAAGATGTAATGAGATTATATTCAGTTGTAAGAGTTATTACCACAATAAAATGCTAACTCCCAAACCCCTTTGAAATTTTGTTCAAATAATGCTGACATCTTCAGAAACTAAAGTTAGATTTACTAGTACTAAATTGATTTGCATAAAATATGTTAGTTTCCCCTTCTGTCTGTATGGCTATCAACTATTTTTTGCAAATCTTCAAGGTTATCCAATATTAAAAAGTCTTAATTCCTCTCCACAACAACAGTGTAAAACTGACATGGGCAATGCCAAACTTAAACACAATTACTAATATTTGTATATCTCCAGATGTGACTAATCTTTTTCAGGTGTTCATCATGTCAGTTCTCAGAATTCACTGCTTTTCCTCAAATCAAACTAGAGTTTCAAAATGAGATTAGTTCTATCGTCATGAATATTCTGATAAAAATCCAAATGCTCTGTACTGTCAGAGCAAGCCAGACCAATGTCATTAAAAACAAACAAGCAAAAAAAATCTCAATACAATTTTTTATGCACTATAAGAGTGTTTATTGGATAAAGAGTAAATAGAATCCTTAATCCTGAGACCTTCAAATCTTATAAGGACAATTAAAAAAACCCTTGCAAGTTGAAGTCGGAAATTCTCTGCAAACCCCACCTTTAGGCGTTCACTTTGAGTTGTGTTTTTGTTGTTCTTTTTATTCAGAGTGATCTGTGTGCTGAGAACGCAAGAAAGCATGTTAACCAAAAGATGAGTCAAACAGTAAGATACTGTGGGACATGAATAATGGCACAGCATTTCATAACTGGCATGTTGGGTAAAGATGAGTGCCATTGAAGCAATGAGGTATGAAATAATACTTTCATAACTCACACACAAAAGTGTTTAATGCAGTTATAGTTTTATGTTGTAAAATGCAGTGTAAAAAAATATAAGTTAAGAAATGGGGTTCATAGGTTACAGCAGTTTTTATCACCATTAAATCACTCGATTCCTACTGTTTTAATTACAGCTGAGCATGTGTTTGATAAAATGAATAGTTGTGACTTCTACATTTTTTTATATAGCATTGCAAATTATCATTTCAGTGGTCTTTTTTTTTTTTTTTCCTTTCTTGAACTGTTACTTTTTAAATCTATTTTACGGAAGTTTTTAAAATTTTCAAAAATTTTACCAGCAAAGAACGAGAGCCTGCATATTGTGTTCACTAATAACTGCACCAGTTGAAGTCACCACCACTGATAAAACATAACACCCGTCTCCTCACTGTGCTTGTGTCAATGCCACAAATGTTCAGCAAGCATTAACGAATGTCAATGAGTGCCATTTTTTCCTCCTGGAGGAATTCAGTGACACACCTTTGCTTCATATGCACCACCATGTCAGACGCCATTTTGTCAAACTTTTATCTCAAGTTTCCTTGCAGAGATTTTCAGGTACTCATCCCCCAAATGTATCACTATCTCTCCTTCCCGCAGACAGGTAGTAGAAAGGAAAAGTGAGGCACAAAGGGATGTTACTTGAATGAGCTGACAAATCTTTGTTAACCTATTATTTATTTATTTATTTGCTTGCTTGCTTGATTATGCTCCAGTCTCCTTGAAGTGGGAAGGCCTTGGACTAAGCACTGAGAAGCCAGGGTTATATGCAAGAGCTCAGAAAAGCCTGGAGGCTCTGAGAAACTGTCACTAGAGATTATGGTCAATGTTTTAAAGTCATACTTGAATATAAGCATTGTGTAAAGCACGGCCCAGACATCCCACTGGGACTGCCTACGTGGTGTTATCTCCACGGCATTTGTTAAGAATATGAATCAAATACACCAAGCTACATCTGCACAAAACTAGTCAAATAAATGAGGAAAATGGCAACCAGGTACATCAAATGATTTCTATGGGAACAAGGGCTGGGGAAAGTAGGGGTCACATGTGATGGGTGGATGTCATCTGGGGCAAGTTTTGACACTGGTGGATTAGCTATGTTCAGAAATTTGTAGATGCTTGTTAATATTTTATTAGTGTCTGATATCACATTTATCATTTTGTTGATTCTGAATGTGCAGTTCAGTGGTTTTCACATAATCACATCATTAAGAAATCAAAAGGCTTTGAACTCTGTTTAATTTGACTACATGAATTGAGTAGTTTTTCCTGTGCAGCTGTATAAATAAATTCAGCATGCATGACTTCTCTCAAACCAGCCTGGCAGCCATATGATCCACACCAGCTAGACAGAGGATTTCCATGCAAACCTAGGAAAGGGAGCAAAAGGAAATACTAATGCTAGAGGGAGAGCTGGGAGGCAAACTGTATTTGAATTGAGTGAGAGGACTGAAAGAAAGTTGCATACGTCATGGAGGAAGGAGAAATGAGGTGAATGAAAGGTTCTAGAGAAGAAGGGAAAAAAATTATATAATAAAAAAATGTCTTTTAAAGGAAAAAATGAAAGAAATGCTAATAAACTTTAACAGTTTACCTGTCCATTGAACAAGTTTATCACAAAATCTGAGAAATCATATATATATTCAAACTTTACAAAGACTACGCAGATTTTGCGAAGATGTCCTGTTTTGAAAGAGAGCTGCATATTCATTTCTTCTCAACTGTTGAGGAACCACTAATTTACTGGTCCAGAGCATCACTTTTACATTTGGTGAAATAAATTAGGACTAGTTTTCTCAATCACCATTTTCAAAAGCATTTAACAGTAAATGAATGCTGGACGATTTTTAGTGGTGATGAAGCTCTGCTAACACAATAGGTTTCTTATTTGTCTCATACTCAAAATGCAGAAGGTTAATTATAAATGGCAGTAGTTTTAACTGTGTGCAATTATACAAAATCAGAACTTGAATTCCAAACTTAATGCCATTTGAGGTCTTGCTTGACTTCATAAGGATGAGTGTCTTGCTGGACTAAGCCCAGCTGAGTACATAATAAGGGATTTCCTTTGGGATATTTAATTAGGTTGAATGCAGTTTGAATTACAATAAATATTCAAACTGGAAAAAAAACATAAATTTCAGAATCCCATCTTGATCTTGATCCATGGAATCTTCATTGAAATATTCTAGATTTTGGGACTTGTGCATACAGCTTCATTAAATTATAGGTAGAACTATGTGTCTGAATTCATATAATACACATTTTGCTAGAAAAATTTCTGTCTGAAACTGTTTTTTTAACCTTCGAAGGGCTCATGAGGAGCATTCAGCTACATGACAACAGTTACTTAGAATTTTTCTCTATAGCTGAAAATTTATGCACAAGCTTCAGACAAAATGACAAGAGAAACCCCTGGGATATTCTTTGGAATAGATTTTAATAGCACAGTTACATTGAGCTTTGCATCTAGAACATCATATCACAACGACTACTAAACAAAGCATTTTTCATGCATACATTATAGTAAATCCCTTTTACATTACATCATGAAAACTAAATGTATTGATCTAAAAATTTTGTTCTTGTAGTCCTGCATAAATTACTTTTCTTGTATTATTCTTATTACAGAAGGATGATAAAGAAGAACTGCTTTGAATAAAAGTGATAGAGTATAAATGAAGCAAAGTTTATGCTTAGGATAAAACTATTTTGATTACACAGAAATAAGACATGAAATATTTCACCTAATGTACAATAGATATGACAAGCCTCTTGGATGCCTATCCCTCTCAAGCAGACATGGTGAATTTGTATTAGTCAGGGGATTTTATCCATTCACCTCATTTTAAATGCATAGGTCTGGAAAAACTGAGCATCTACAAGTCTTCTGAGGAAAATTCCTGGAGCTTTAGCCTGCCTCCTCATCTTTAATTCTCATCTTTAATTCTCTTGCAGCTTAAGTGAGAGGAGGGATGTTCTTATGTAAATTTCATCTAATTATATTGCAGTCTTTTAACTCCCTTGGTTCATCTTCAATTTGTCCAAAGAATTGATAGCCATCACCAAAATGGGTAGGATATGATACTAGCTGTTATTTGTTTGAATTGTGGAGCTGCCATTAATGTTTCTGCAATAATTAGATATTTTTCTAAAGTATATGTGTACATGTACCTATACACAAACACATGTATATGTATATAAACATACACATATAACACTTACACAATATTCAGTTGTATAAATAAATTCATGTTTCTTACAAAAGAAGAGGGGAAATAAAACAGTATCATAACAAAGTATTCTAAATAATATTCATTTTTATGATTGATATGCCTAATACATTAATACCTCACTTTGTGGAAATTTCTGTTTACATAAGACCCTATCAAAAGGACTGTTTCTGTCATGGTATTTTCCAATTTATTGCCTCAGATGAACATATCTGATAAAAATTTGCCCTTATATCATCTTCAGTTTCTTCTATGAGTTATTGTTGTCCAACTCAAAACTGATGACAAGAAGAAAAAATGTTACAATCATTCAGGTAGTTTGATTTGCAGTTTGATCCAATGCTTGAAGCAATTAAAACAAAGGACTGTGCTAATTATAGCATGCAACATACAAAATGAGCTACCAAATACATGCTTTACTACACACCAAAGCAGTACTCATTTTCAGACAGAGTAGGGTAGTCTTAAAGGTATACAAACATCCTAATTCGAATTAACCACTTTGCCCATGGTCTTACTTTCTGTTAAATCACAATATACTATTTTAACAGTTAGATTTTGAATCCCAGTAGCTCTCCAAATAAATTAACTTCTCTGCCAAAATTGCTTAATGAAAGGTGTGACTAGACTTTACATAAAATTGTCAAGGTAGTATTAAATATTGATCTCCTAGTATGCTGGAGCAGATCATTTACTTATTTAATCAATTATTAAATTAGCTCTTTTATTTTAGGATTAATATTTTAGAGCATTTGAATACAAACTTCAATGTAACTAAGCCATTTGTAACTTTATTTTTAAACGGAAGATCAGGCAGCAATATTTTGTGTTTACAGTCCTAAATTATAAAACTGTTCTGTCTGTAATGTTTTCATATTTATATATTATGTATGCGATCTCAGAAGCCTATAGTATGTATAGATTCTGTGAATCATAGTACTCTGTGAATCACAGTACTCTGGGAAATGATTGAAGGAGCCTATGTTTAAGCATCAGGTCTAGATAAGTGACAAGACCTTGCTAAACACATTGAATACTTGACAAAAGCAATAGGAATCCTTTTCAGAAGTTTATTGAAACAATAATCAGGAAGAGTACATTAAAATTTATCTTCAAATAAACTACTGCATGACTAAGTATGAGACAGTTCAGTTGTATTAGATCGAGTCCTTAATTCCAAGCGCACTGCTCCCATGGGTTTCTTCTCCCTCTCCACAGAGCCAGGGTCTTTGTGTTTGCCTTGGCAAAAATCATCCTAGAGGAAAAAGACTCCATCAAAACTTGAATTTGAAAAATGTCTCCCTTTTCCTTTCACTTTTTCCCATCCCTTCCCCTGCTTTTAAGTACAAATTGTACTGGTTTTATTGACTTTGGCTGAATGGTCTAACTGCAGAACTGAACTGGATGATTCTGAGATAACAGCACACTATTCACATGGCTAGAATAAAGAGTACCAAAACTAACACAAAGCTTTGCTGTAATAACTTGCTGGTTACTTTCTGTGAGGTTTTCAGTTTTTAGACTGGCTGTCAAAGTTTATGAAGTGGTCATACCACATGACTATGTCAATAGATATTCATGCCCCATAGTTATTACTTTCTTAATAGTTTTAATTTGTTCTTCAAATAAAATCAGTGGGATAGAGATTTCAAAGATTATAACTCCCTATAAATGGAATAAATTGAAATAAAATGTATTGCTGTCTCTAATGAGGTAAAGCATCAATAAATTCAATCAGTATCAGGCCTATGAGACACTGTAAAAGACATAGCCTTCGGTGATCCTGTTCTTCACAGTACACATGTGCTTTTCTCAATTATTTTTACAGAGTTATCTTTGTTTACCACTCAGGGAGGAAGAAATAAAAAAGTCAGCTCAAGGCTTAAAACTGTTTTTACATGGTACTGTAGCTGTAGATTTAAAGCATCTAATTGGACATCTTCTAAAAGAATGTATTAAACCAGCACTTCAGGAGCCAAAGAGCTTTACCATCTTTTATACCTTTCTGACAGTGGCCTTAAAGAAAGAATGGGAATCAATGGACTCAAGGAACTAATGGACCTGCCAGTTCTCTGAACATCTCTAAGAACCATGATCTAGACAAGTGATCAAAGATAATGAAAAGAGTGAAAAACAAAGGCACCAGAGAGAAGAGCCTGAAATAACTTCTGATATGTTTCAGGTTTTTTTTTTCTTGTAATTCCAGTCATTTACCACAATTAACAGAGGTTACTCTGATTAAATTGTGACAGGATCACATGCATGTGTTTTACAATCTCTTGCACTGCATTTCAATTAAAGGTACAGTTATTGAAGTATTTGTCATCCATTAACCCCAGTAGCAGGCTAAGAACCATAGTAGGATGGATGCAGATACTGGAACAGAAGAAGTGAGAAAACTCGCAGGCTGAGATAAAGACAGCTTAATAGGTAAAGCAAAGCTGAACACATAAGCAAAGCAAAATAAGGGATTCATTCACTACATATCACAGCAGGAAGATGTTTAGCTGTATTCAGGAAAGTGGGGTTTCATCACACACAACAGTTACTTGGGAAGTCAGATCAAAATCTGTAACTTTCCTTTTCCCCACTTTTTATTACTTAATATATTATATGGCATGAGATATCCTTCTGGTGATTCAAGGCCAGCTGTCCCAGCTGTGTCTCCTCCCAACATTTGAGCACCCTCAGGCTGCCCATTGGCAGGACAGCGTGAAACAGCCCTGATGCTGTGTGAGCACTACTCAGTTACAGATAAAATACCAGTGTGTTATCAATATAATCAATATAATATCTATAGTATGTGCAGTATTGCAGAAGCCATCTCACAGTATTACTACAAAGCAAATGAAGTTACTACTATTACTAGTCTGAGGAAAGTAAAAACAAAAACAAAACGAACAAACAAACAAAAAAACCCCAAGTCACTCCAACAAAAGAAAATGATTTTTTTTTCTTTAAAGGCTAAATCAAATAAATTTCTTTTTAGGATGATGTAGAAAAAATTCTGGTAGAGTCTTTTAAGGGCTGATATCCTTTGATACCCAGTTTTTCAGAGCTTAATCCAATTTTACTTACAGTATTGAAGATAGCTATATGCTGCCATCTCATTCATGTCCGCTGAGAAAGTGTTAGGGTAGTATTCAGCAAAGGAGCTGAGTTATCTTTATGTTTGACTTAGAAGAACTTAGAAGAAACTCAGAAGAAACACACAGTTCTAGGGATAGGATCGCACGAGTGACATTCAACTTTTAACTGGGTCTCCCAAATTTTTGATTAAAAAGTTGGGTTCTCCCTGCATGGTTCTAATTTAGACTCATGAGTCTTGCTGTTGAACTACATAATAGCCTAGTTACAAATGAAGGGACAGAGCTTTCCATTTAAAATCCTAGAGACAGGTCACTCAGTCAGACTGTAATACCTGCATCTTCAAACAAAGGAGAATCTACCACCCAGATCTCTCCTCTACAGCACTCCTAAATGCTGGAGTCACCTGGTTGGTAGATAAAAGTTATATCCTCAAAGGGATGAATGTTTTTCACATGTTATTAAGAAATTAATTAATCTTGGAGTTTAGGCTCAAGGAAGACAGTTCTATTCCTATACCGCACATCCTCATGGAGGATGGAGAAGGCGATGGCACCGTGGTAGTTAGCTGATCAGAAAAGGAGATACTGCTAAAGAAACAGACGTTGGCCACCTGTTCTATTTGTTCTTGAAATATTTGCTAAGACAGAATGATGCTTAGGCCTTCTTGAATTAAGGTCTTAATTTCAGGCACCACTTCACCTTCTGTCTACAATGAAAGAAGAGTGCATTTGTGTTCTCTTTTTCTGTTCACAGCAGTTGGATTAGAGATCCAATATTTGCCTTAGATTTAAAAAAGAAACTATGAAAAGAAAGATTTTTGGAGGAGACCTGACACTTATATCCTTCAGAAGATGGAAGACACTTCTTTAGTGATGCACCTTTCACCACTACCAAATCTTTCTTGCTTGCACTAACAAATGCTTTAGTGATGGAATTTTACCAGTTGTTTTCCTCTGACAGTCATTCATTAGAGTGCACTATACTTCAGACAAAAACTAAAAAAGAAGGCATTTTGTGCACTCTGGGAAGCTGCTGAAAAAGTAAAACCACAAATAGACGACTTCTATCTCACAAAAAAAAAAAAAATCAGAAAAGTAAAACCTGTTCTGCCAAGATTTAGAAAAGTACTCTTTGTTCCTTCTTTCTTTTTTCAATAAAGAACTTGTCACTACAAATCTTTCATTCACATTCATTCTGATCTCCACTGTAATTATCCAATCCTTAGCAATGAAGTGCAGCTAAGACATGTTCTTGACTGAATTTAGAAGCTGATCTCCCAGCATTAGATCTGATTAAATAACATGATACAAAGAGATCACAGTTATTTCCACTCTGGTACTTTGTTGGAACTTTTGAAAGAAATTCTCTCATCTATGTCAGAAAGAGATCCAATCTAAGCAAGATTCAAACACATTTTTTTAACAAAATCTTATTTTGTTAAAAACAAAACAAACAAACAAACAAACAAAAACTATAATACATACATTGACTGCATAAATTATATGTCAGGACAAGTAATATCTTCAAAAAAGAAAATTTTGTGTACCTCTTTGCTTTAGTTCATTTTCCTTTCACGTATTTCAGGCTTTGAGGCCCTGGAACATGTTCAAAGAAGGGCAATGAAGCTGATGAGGGCTCTGGAACACAAGTCTTACTATGAGCAGCTGAGATAGCTGGGAGTTTTTTGTCTGAAGAGGAGGCTTAGAGATTACCTTCTCTCTTCACAGCTACCTGAAGGGAGGTTGAGGTGAGGTGGAGGTTGACGTCTTCTCCCATGTATCTAACAAGAGGACTTTAAGCAACCTGGTGTAGAGGGAGTTGTCCCTGTTTATAGCAGGGGGCTTGGAACTAGATCTTAAAGGTCCCTTTCCAACCCAAACCATTCTATGATTCTATGATGAGGGGGAATTACGTCGAGTTGCACTGGGGAGATTCAGCCTGGACATTAAGAAATCCTTCATCTCTGAGTGAGTGTCATTTCTACCTGAACAGTTTTACTAGACTACGGATATAATAGAATCAAATCAGACAGAAGATGATTAATAGCATCAAGATTTTGTTCTTATTGATTGTTGTTCTGTACCTTGAGATTTCAGTAATCACACAGTATAAGACAAGCAGAGACAAATTAGTAAGAGAAAAGGAAAACAGATACCTATGGAGCACATGTAACTGAAAGCAATAAACTGGCATATTTTCATAATCTATAGAAAGGATCTGTGGCAAAACGTGACTAGTGATGATGTGGGTAGGACAAAAAATAGAAATAAGCTTCCCACACAGATGCAGAGATTAGAAGTAGAAAAGGTAAAACAGCACTGGCAAAGACAAGATGGGGAAAATAAGCAGGAAAAGAGATAAAAAGAAAAAGCTACAAATGGGAACTATAAAGAAGAGAATAAATAAATAGAGAACATCAGGCTGGAATATGCAAAATGAAAGGCCAAAACATGACTGAAAGATAGAGGTAACACTTTCAAAAAAGAGCAGTGGGTAAATAAGATCTAGTAAGAAGAATGTTTTCTGTAGGACAGTTGTGGAATGAGGCTGATCATTGATAAAGATCATGATGAACGTGGATATTCATTTTAGAAATATAGCTCTTGACAATTTCCTTTCCTCCTCTGTCAGTCACTGATAATGAATAGAGGAAAAGGAGAAATAAGATAAAGTGCTTGCTAGAAAGGTGTTCTTATTTCTCTTCAGATATGTAATTGGCAGCACTTGAGACTCCAGGGGAACTCAAAATTTTCCTTTTCATGCAGACTTGGGTTATAGTAATGCATTCCATGTATGTGGCATCTGCCAGCCACAGTCCTTTCATCCTGAGGGAAATCTGAGAATATAGTACTTACCCTACAGGCAGAGGAAAGAGAGTGGGCCAGTGCCATACCAATTATACATTTCTCAGAGGGATCCACTACAAGCACTTAAAGTCCTTCGATTCTGCTTCATAAAGGCAGTCTGTCAAAAGCTGAAAACAACTAGTTGGATTCCGAGCTGCAGACCTTCACTTTCAAGGATCTGGAGGAGCCAAATATGAGTGATGCCTCCCATAGTGATGAATAATCTTCTTTGAAATGTTAACAATCATATTTCATGTCCCATATTTCCCTCCATGCACAATTCATATGCAGCTAATGATGAATAAAATACACAAGGACAAACAGTTATAGTAATGTTTTCAATTTTTTTTTTCCAAAATAAAAATATAACAGAATCAATGAAAAAGTTTTTAATAGTTTATTTTGGATTTAAATTTATTTTCTTCTATTTTCCTTTCCTCGATTGTGCTCCTTAATAATGATGACTATATGCTGAAAACTCTGTAAACTTAATACATAAACTTAATGCATGAATTTAATAACCTATCATATACCTCTATGAACTCTTGGCAAAGTACCATTGGGAATTTTATGAGGGATACTATCTAGTTCTACTCTTAGGTAGATAGCAGATTCATCTGTCTTCACCAGCTGTTAAACTGTGTTTTTGCCTTGAGCTTGTTAACACTGAATTGTGGAGGTCCATAGAAATCAAAGGTATTCCTCTCCCTCCACCAAATTTGGCTTCGGTTCACTGTGGCATCTACTCATCTTGTCTCAGTGAGAGAAGCTTACATCAGTATACTTATTCACTAATTACAGAGCTAGATTAACGCCAAGTAATAAGACTGTTTACTAGGAAAAGCTCTGGGGAAAGCTCTGTTTATGTTGTGTTTGTATTTATTGCCAGATAATAAGAGGTGTGGTAACAGAGAATAGGAAACAAAGAGTGCCTAAGGCATCAATCTAGATTGGATGAAAATTGATAAACTAAGAATTAAGAGCATGCAGTCATACAAATATTGAAGCAAAGTAGATTTCCTTAATCTATAAGGAACTCTATTCTCAGGTGTTGTAGTTCTTATCAGCTCTACTTATTAACTGTGAGCAACATAATATAAGTAAGAATAATAAGTTACAAAAGAAATTAACCCTCTATTACAGACATAGGGTACTAAGGATGCTAGAAGAAAAATAGTTTCATTACACCACACCCAGAGGATGTCAGTTTATTTCCCTTTTTTTTTTAAACCAGCCACCGTTTAAAATTATACTTGAGGTGAATTGTTTACTTCTTTTCTCTATCCAAAAAAAAACCTATAGAGGTTTACTTATCAAAAACAATTTTCACTAAACAATTGATAACAATCACAATTAAATTTAACCTGCAATTTGAAGTAACTGAAATTATGCCCCAAAGCTCTGTGGTACGTTCACTGCTGCTCTATCAAGTCTCATTCCTCATCAAAACTTTATGTTTAATACTCCCCTTGGATTGTATTTTCCTTCAGTCTTTTAATGCTGTGAACACTGCCAACACCACAGAAGTAAATAGTTTGTTCATTAATCAGTTTACTGTCATTTACCTTGAAAGTATTCAGAAACAATTTTGGTTTGCATTTTCTTGTCTCATTGTCATACTGAGGTACTTCTTTTTGAATAACATGAGTGCAATTTCCATAATGAAAATATAGAAGTAAATTAAATGTAATTTGTTAAATATATGCAATATGACAGCATCCTGTTGATACCACGGCACAGATGTGGAAGCAATTTAATTATCAAGATGTTAGTTCTCTGTAGAAAATTGAGAGCTGTCAAGAAGCAAGACACACAACCCTTGAAGTTAGTTCTTTCTTTCCTATTTCACCTCCATAAACATCACTTGAATGTAAAGTTAATGAATATGGGTCGCAGACCAAACAAGTTTATTCAGCATTTTGCTGGTATCACTCTATTTGATTGTAGTGTTAAATTTATGCAATTAATGCTTTAATGGTCTTCAGAAACACTGTAGGAAAAATAAATCCTCTGTTTTTATTCACTGCTTGTGATCTGATCAAAAATTTATTTCTAAATCAAGTTATAATCTCATTGGAAACAGCTTTTGCATTAGAGCACACCTGAAATTCAGCAAATCTGCTTCTGTCACAGTGCAGAAGAACATTTGTACCTTAATGAAGCTGTACAATAGAGATGAGATACTTAACGATCCAATCATAAGCCACATTCTACTTCTGGCTTGTGACTAGACTAAACTCTCCAAAAACTAAGAGGGAAGGTATGTAAAGAGGCATACAATCAAATTATTTTCTTTCAGAAAAGTTTTTAATCTAAAATTCTTGAGTATACAATATATTCTAAAGGTATAAGAAAAAGAAATAAGGAAATGATGCCTTCTTATGGCACAACAGGAGTATTTTTAGAAAAGAAGACAACACTTATATTTACCTCTGCTTAAACATGACCAGCTTTCTCCAGAGAAACAACTTAACATTTGACTGCAACTCTAAGAAAAAGTTCTGCATTCTTAGTCTCTTTGAAATCCTGAAGCCAGTGACAGACTTTCCAGCTCATGGAAAGGCAGTATTAAGGTATTAGAAAGATGCTCAACACCCATTGCTAAGATTACAGAACTTCACTGCAAGTTAAAGCCAGCTTCTTATTGTCTGCACAATGAGATGAATTGGAACAATATGAATGTCGGATTAGCAGTAGAAGCTTCCTTTTTATGCACTTTGTTTTAGATTTGAATTGTCTGTGTGGTAGCTACAATTAGAACAAGATGCTGCCCTCTTTCCTCAATTCCTATGCAATAAATCAAATGTAAAAGCAAGCAGAAAAATGTCTGAGAAAGGCATTTCTGAGGAAGAGACTTGTAATAGCTCTATAGATTTGTGTACATTAGTTGAAGTGTTATAGAGGCAGACCTTCAGCTGGCATTTCAGCTCCATTAACTTTCAATAGCACTATAACAAATTACACAAGCTGACGATGTGCTCCATGATGTTAAATATCTGACTATCAGAGAAAAGTGGATTAAAACAAGATGAAAGACATACAGGCTCCTAACACTGTTTAAATTTAAGCTTAATTGTTTTGTGCGTTTCATCCTTACCTTATTTTAAGCATTATGCTCAAAGCCAATGAAAATACTGTTTAGCTGAGACTGGGAGACAGTATGATCATCCAGTTACACAGTAGTACAGCACATTAAATACTTTTCATTTGTTTGTTAAAAAGAAGTGATGCTTCCCTTTTTCCAGCCACTGGGGACTTCATCCAACAGTAGTAACTTTCCAAATATGATGTTGAGTGTCTTGGTAACCATGTCAGCCAGTTCCTTCAGGACCCTGAGATGCATGTTGTCTCAACCCATAAACTTGTACACAATCAACCTCATGAGGCAGTTTCCAACTTGATCTTTGCTTACAGTGCAGAGACTTTGCTTCCCCATTTCCCACTTGGAGGTTCAGGGATACAAGCCTGACTGTCAAAGAAAACTGAGGCAAAAAAGTCATTAAGTACCTCAGCCTTCTCCATGTCTTTTGAAGCCAGTTCTCCCTTCTCATTTATCAGAGGGGGTACACTCTCCATTGCCTGTCTTTTATGACCTATATACATAAACAAACTCTTTGTGTTACGTTCCACATCCCTTTCCAAGTTCAGTTACATTTGCATCTTGGCTTTCCTGATCCAATCTCTGTATGTCCAGACTGTGTCTCTATATTCTTCCCAGGACATGTGTCCCTGCTTCCACTGCCTATACATTTCCTTCCTTTCCTTCAGTTAGACCAGCAGGTTCTTGCTCATCCATTCCAGTTACCTGTCTCCTCTGCCTTGTTTCTTATGCCAGGGAATGAAGAAATCTTGTTCTCTCAGAAAGGCCTCCATAAAGAGCTGCCAGCTCCATTTCTGTTCTTATGTCCCCAAGGACACTTTCTAAGGGGGTCTCATCCAGCAAGTCCTTATACAGGCTCTCTTGAAGTTTAGGGTCTTGACTACCAGGCCCACATTCCTCTAGATCATTAACTCACCCAGTGGTCAGCGCCCCTGATTTAAACTTAATGATCTTCTCTACATTGGTGAGCACCAGGTCCAATAATGCTTCATTTCTGGTTGTTCTGTCCAATACTTGGACCAGAAAGTTCTCTTCAGTGGACTCCAGGAGTCCTTATAAAATAGCAACATTTAACACTAGCAAACACACACTAATCGCAGATGGATGTTATGACCCCCTTTATCTAAGATTACTTTCAGTAAATTATTTCAGATTTTTAAATAAAAAAAAATAAATGAATATAGCAGCTGTTTTATATCAAGCACAGGTTCTGGTATGCTTGATATCAAACTGTATCAAAGTTGCAATACGTCTTAACCTCCTGGAAGTATTTTTAATGAATTTAAGTACATTATGCAAACCATATTCTTGTGCATTTCCTGCACAGTAAAATGACTATAAATAAAACAAGGCTTTCCTAAAATGAGCTGAATCTTAGACAAAGAGATCTGTTAACTTAGTAAGCTACCAAGCTACACATTCAAGCTATAGTGCACTCTTCTTATACAATTGACACAAAAACGATTCATAAAAGTTCTGTTTTTCAGGTCATGACTTGGAAACAGGCATCTGAAAGATTTAATTTCCCTGAAAACGAACTCCTTGAAACAGAACTGAGATATTTCAATGTATATCTTTTTTTGACAGAAATTCAGTATGCAACAGAGATTGTGTATATTGTCACACAGCAGGCTTATCCTGGATTCTTCAAAATATATTGAGTAATTTACCTTTTTTTCTAGCCCATCCACCCTCCCCTCTGCAACACCATTTATAGCAATTGTTTACTCCTGTTCTACTCAGAAACAAACAAAAGAGAAACAGAAACACAAAGGTCAGGTACACACTGAGCTCCACAAACTTAGCAGAAAAGTCAGTGATATGAACAATGAAAAAGAAAAAAATTCCACTCCAAATGAGAAAGCTGTTGTGAAAATGCGTTGTTACTAAAGACCAATAGTAAAATGAAGAGCAAGCAGGTAGCGTTTATACAAAACATCATTTATATCTTCCATTTATACCATATTCCTTAAAATATGTCAGCTGAAGAGATAAAAGACAAAATGGAGCTATAAAAATATTCATAATTAAAATTTGATCGAGAAATTTCATATGAAATTTCATGGAAAAAGTGTTCATGATCCCAGTTATGAATGTAACCTCGTTAAGGAAAAGACTGAAACATAAAACATAAAATTTGACCTAAATACAACCTGTATGAATTGTGAATCCAAATCCACTATGTTGGAAAGAGGCAGATGGGCAGAAAATAAATGGTGCAAAGAACATTGGTTTCCTACTTACATCTGAAATAAACTGGATTCAAATAGTCCAGCTAATATGAGATATGATTTTTAACAAGATTCCTTGCTATGTGACATTGCTGGATGCCATGCTAATACCTTAAAATAGAAAGGCTTAAACTTAACATCTTTCTAGGAAGCATATAGTAGGCTTGAATAAAACCAGGATTAGATGATATCAGCAAGCAGAGGGATTACTTACAGTCCCATCATGAGAAAATATTAGTAACTGCTTATATGTAAGAAAGGGAGAGGGTCATTTGTCTGAATAATGCCACTACAGCAAAAAATAGTCAGCAAGTTGAAACTGCACATTAACCATTTTCTCAATCCCTTGTGAATAAAGTTCCTGTGTTGATCAGACTAGAAAAGTAGCTTTCAAATATTTCAGATGTACTCAACTTTCATTTGAAATGAGTTCAGACTGTCTTCCATTTGCATCCTGCCTAATCCCAACTTTTCAAATAATTTTTTAGCAGAATTGCACACAAGTTTAAACTGCTCAGAGATTCATATTTCCTATCCTTCATGGTATAATTCATACATTTATATTAGGATCAGAAAAGTCATTTATAAGGACAAAATTTATATCAGGATGTGGCAATTTAGTTGAAAACAAAAAAAGGTATGTAGGTATTTTGCTTTTTTCTGCATAGTATCAATAGAGAAACGGAAAAATTATTCATCTTTTCTCCAATCTTTTTGTGTCTGATGTCCTTTGGACCTCTGAAAATTGGGACTTCTTATAGAGATGACTTACATTTGCCCAACTACGCTTAGAGACATTGATGAGAATGTTGTTAGCCTGTTTTTTCCAATTACAAAAAAGGAAGCTTAACTTTTCTGTATATATCCGGTTTGTTTACAAGCTTCACCAGTGGCTTTTTGTAGGACATATCCAGTGTCATAAACTAAATCTCTTCTCAGCAAGATCACTTTTCACAAATTGAGACACTCAAAGACAATTGCATTTCTTAAGTGAATATTCAAATTAATTCCGCAATTTGATAATACATCAGCCTCTTGCTGAACTTCTACAGTGAGACAGTTTATGAAATGTTTGGCAACATTTTCTTGTAAAGAAATTTATACGCTTACAAAATTCTACAGTTATCAGATGAAATACCAAGAATGCAAGACACTTTTCAGACTACTGTTAATAATTACTAATTAGAAAAGTATTTGTTTCAGCACTCACAATTCTCTAGGCTTTAGAAGAAAGTGAACTATATGTAGCTCCAGTGTATGTTCACCACCACTGAACCTTCCTTGAGTTTTTCTGTTGGGATTTATACACAAAATCCCAGAGGGACCATCATGAAGCTTCCCTCACATGTTACTTCCATTTCACCTTTCTGGGTGATAAAAAACTAGTAAAATTCTGCATCCTAGATGCATGGCTGTGAAAATAAAGCCAATTGTATTATTTGCATATCTAAATAGTGGAATTAGGTGTGCCAACAATGAGCTACGATTCTATCTTAGCAGACAGCATGGCTTCCAGTGAGATTAAAACAAAGTCAATTTATAGGCCACTCCAAAAAAAAAAAAAAAAAAAAAGCATGTATATTCATTCAGTTTTCTGCACTTGAATAGCTGTACCTGACTCTGGGGATAGTAATAATATTTACTAAGCTAAGTACAAGTGTAAGCATCTGCAGAATCTGTGCCCACATGCTTCCAATATTTTGCTATTTGAAATCATTTAAATCACTTAAACATTTTCCTGTTATTTAGAATAAATAGCAATCATAATAAATTTACAATGTAAACAATTTCAGGGTAAGTGTCAAAATTCTTCTAGAGTTTAAAATGCATCTGACAAAGCATTAATGGCTCTCTCACATTTCTGTAACTAAAATGCAGCTAATTCAAAATGTTGTCCAAAACCTGTCATCTGGACTGAAAATATGAATGCCAGGTTTAAACCTAACGAGGATTAAAATGAGATTTAATAATGGAAACACCGTCAGATCCTTAACCATAGCAGAGCTTCCAGGCACAGCGATAATACTAGCAACAGTTGTTTGCAGATGTTCTTGTCATTTTAATCATCCAGTTAACAGAATTACCAATGATTCACAGTTGTCTTTAGTATTCTGTTTGCAAGCTATTATATTATGAAAAGATGAGGGGAGTCATGATGGTTTAATAGAAAAACATTAGTCCTTTTTAAAATTTATCTGTTATGGTATCTAAATGTGAAGTGCTGGTAAAGCTATCAAGATTTTTATTACAGAAACATTTCCTTTATAATTTTAGAGGAATTTTTATCTAAGGCAAAGTTAGACTATTTGCTTTATGTCGCTGTTACTGACAGATATTCTGCACAGTAATGCCCCATGCAGAACATAACATCAGGTTATATGCATTATATGCACTGCAGTTATTGCCTTTAGTGTTATCAATTATGTATCAAGTATACTTTGATACACAAAGCAGTACTGAGATGTAATTGAAGAATGAAAGTAGCCTCCATGGGGACAAAGAACAGGTGAAAATATATTCTTGTAAACCCAGATTTTGTATCTTTGGTAGTTCTGTCTGTTTTGTCTAGATTCATTCTAGCTAGCTTTGCTCTAGATAGGATCAAGTACTACAGGATTTAGTTGCAATAGCTATGAAAGACACATATATGGTGCCAGCTGAGCATAGATAAGCCTCAGTTAGCATGACTAAAGTGCCGTCTATCCCTAGGCAAGCCAGATATAAAATAGAATTGGCACATTTACACACAGTGCAGTCATGCCAATAAACTGAAACACAAACACATTAAGGTCACGCTGTAAGAGAACAAGAGAGATCATATAGTCTGAGAATTATGGCCATACTTTTACATCTCAAGACATCTTCTTAAAACATATTACAATTAAAGGTATACCTGTGGTCCAGACAAGAATCTGATTCCCCATTAAGCACAGTGTAACCACAGAATAGAACTGTATGTTCCTTGAGGCAGGATTTGAGGAAATGTCTGCAGATGCTACTATTAAGCTCAGTTTTGTCAGATGGCAGTAACAAGGCACTCCAGAAGGAAATGACAAAATTGAGTAAGTAACAGTAACAGCAGGTGATCTTCACTGTTGACAAATAAATGTTACAACATCCAGAGAAAAGCAGTCTAAACCACACCTACACAATGCTACCCTCAGAAGTGACAGATGCAATTCCACAAAGAGGAGCTGAATTCATCAACTGTTCCCTGAAATCACCAGCTCTGTCTGCAACGGCAGCTAGAAAATCCAACAAGATATCAAGAAGAATATTGAGAGAAAGACAGAAAGCATCATTTTTTTGTCATTTAAAACAAAAAAGTGCCTATATCCTGAATTGTTGTTCTGGTCTCTGCATGTCAAAAAGGACATAGCAATGATAAAGACAAAAAAGCAGCCACATTACATGGAGAAACTGAGAAGGCCTCAGTCTGGAGAGAAGAGGGATAAGAGACACGATTAAAGTTCACTAAACTCAATGTGAAAGTGGCTAAGACAAATTTCAAACTGAATTCACTAAATTTCTCAGAACAAGAGCAGGAATGGTTTGATAAAAATAGCAGGAGATCAATTTCAAATAGATAAAAGAGCTTTTCTTTACATAGTATGTAGTGAATCTCTGGAATATGCTGCCACAGCAGCAGCAGCTCAGAAAGAAACTTAAACAATTTATAGGCACCAAATCCATAAACAAGTGCTAGAAATAAATAGGAAGGGATCCTTTGCCATCTCCAGCATTACAGTAGTGAGTGCCAAAATGCCTATATGTAGAACAGATTGCAGAAAGTAATGAGGACCATGTGCTCTTTCTCCAAACAGTGAGTCTTCTTGTCACTAGTCCTTTTCCCCATTTCTGGAAGCACTGCAATCAATACCAGTTAATTCACAGAGTGTAACTGAACTAGCTCCCAGTCCATAAACCAGAATGCCAAATAAATCTAATATAAAGCTCACAAACCAAAGACCGTCAGATGTTAACCCAGTGAGAGTTGATGGAAAATGAGATTTATTATTTTTAGTATTCTAAACAATGTTGAAGCCATATGTTCTTAAAACCTCTTAATTAATCCATTTGTAGGCTACTACATAGTACCATATGATATTAAATATAATATTTGTCTTAAACAGATCAAATTCAATAGAAATTTCCAGTAGAAATTGTAATTGGCAATATCCTGATTTTATGAGAACTAGTATATCTTAACTCTTAATGACTGAAGACTTCTCAGTAGCACTCAGCAGGGACATACAGCTTCTGTATAAGGCAGTGATCTGTAGCTTCTCAACAGATGTGG
Organism: Cyrtonyx montezumae; assembly: GCF_038088225.1. Classification (NCBI taxonomy): domain Eukaryota; kingdom Metazoa; phylum Chordata; class Aves; order Galliformes; family Odontophoridae; genus Cyrtonyx; species Cyrtonyx montezumae. Next base: position 143,698,350 of record NW_027072034.1, on the reverse strand, counting down.
CAGTTCATGCTTACTGCAGGTCCTGTTTGTCACTCAGCCTGTTAAAATTGTCCTAGTATACATAATCATCTGTGGAAAAAAGACTCTCAAAAGTGCCTGGTTTCAAATTTAAATTCTGATTCTACATCTTCCATTTACCACTGCATTGCAGCACAAGCCTTCCATGGTTAAAGTGCTTGACAAGATGTAACTGTAGCTGTACAAAGAGAGCTGGCCAGGGCACCAACTGATTTTAATTTATTGCCAGTGAGAGATATCATTCCCAAGTTATCCAGAAGTATAATCATGTAAAAGTATAATCACTAATGAGTAGATTGTGTACCTCTACAGTCTGTGGGAAATCATATCCTATCTTTCTCTTATTCATTAGTGCACTGAATGTATTACCTCTGGTTTAGAAAAGTCACACAGAGGCCTAAAATGTTGTTGAGCTAAGTTTTTAAGGTTCCAGACAACTGCTATAATCATTAGTGATACACTGCATTCTCCAAAGCTGAAGTTCCCTTACTTTTCAAATATAAAGATCAACAGCTTTGCTCATTTTGTCCTATTTTTCTTTTATCAAATTATTTCTTGGTTTGTGATCCACAAAAACACATACCAACTGCCCTTAAATGTTCTAATCATTTGGCCAAATAACTTCTTTATCTATTCTTTTTCTGCTCTGTAATTTACAATTAGGCCTACACAGTGTTTCTTCTTAATAACTGGAGTGGGATGGGTTCTCATAAATTTGATTGGCAACAAAGCTCATGCAAGAGAAACACTCATAATTCCTTGAAGAAACACTCAGAAGCATACACAGATGACTAATGTTTGCTGAGTTTGATTCCTACTGAGCCAGACATGTAAACTGGAGAGCTGCCTAAATTTAAAAGCATTTATAGTTGCTGGTTATCACATTTTGGCAGGATTTAGGTAGACTGAATCCCACCCACAATATGTTTGCTTTGAAAGTCAAAACATGACTAGTACAGCTTCAATACAAACCAAGTCACACAGCAAAAACACACACAAAAAAAGCCACTGTTACATCAGCACACTTAACACACTTCCTAATGGCAATATCCAATGCACTGAAGCTAATTTTGAGCTCCATACGTAGTTGCCTGGTCGTAATCCACTGATCTGCACAGATGAGCTGATGGAGATGTTCTGCATTTCATGGCTGTCCTGAACGTGACTTGTCTTTCATGTCATTTTCAGTCACTGCTGAAACACACCACCCACCACTTCACTGTGCTCATACACTGCTTGATCTCCATAAACATTCAGCAAGCATCGATGAATATCAATGGATGCTTTTTTTTCCATGGAGGAACTCAATGACACACCTTTGCTTCATATGCACTCCCATGTTAGACGTTATTTGGTCAGATTACTTCACTGCTGCCATTTATTGCAGAGCAACAAAATGTTAATGGAATATAGGCATGAATCTTCAACCTCTTCTGCCACACCACCAAATACATTTCTGACATCATAGGCCAATATAATAAAATAGGAGGTATTACTTTTGGAGCAGCCCTGGCACGTTGCCTGAGTTTGTTCTTTATCCTCAGCACCCTAAAGTGATAGACTGCATTTAAAAAAAAACAAAGCCTTCCCAAAATGATCAAAAGTATATATGCTTTCGTTATGATACAGAATTGCCTAGTTTTACCCAATGCTGTTTAAATATCTCCATGAAAGATAACATATTATTCAATCTGATAGGTTAACACTATTGCCTGCAAGACAAAACTATTTTTATTCATAACTAAATGACTGGCATTTAATTATTAAGGAGATTTTACATAGAATAAGATCCCCCAGGATCTTATAAGGGCTTGTCTTATATGGAAATTTAAAATACAGTTTGTTCTCCGATTCAAATACCATCCATGGCTTATGAAACATATCACTATTCAACAATGCAAAATGTAACAGAAAAGATAAAATAAAGTTTGTTCTCTAACCAGTATTTGTGAATGAGTAGATAAGGAAGTAGAGATATCTGAATCCTCCTTAATCTTATAGAAAACTGCAGCTTGTTAGAGAAGGATTACATGACACAAACACATTATCAGACATTTACTTCTGGTTTATCATAAAATATTTGCTCCTTTTTACAGTAAGAGTTAAATCAATATGTTAAATAAGAAATGAAGGAATGAGAATAGCTCCTTTACTTTCATATTAAGCACAGACATAAAAAAAAAAAAAAGAGGCATCATTTAAATGGTATAATTTTAACTTATTAAAACCTGTTGCTGCATTAAGAACTACATTGCCTAACAGAGGTGCACTCAAAATGTACTCAATAATGGCACTTAGTGTGTTGGTTTTTTACAAGTGTAAAAGAGTAAATCAATCAAATAATATTTTCAAATTACAAAAGACGATTACTTAAGAGTAAATGAAACAATAACATATCCGTTAATCATTCCAGGGAAATCTTGTAAATGATGTGCCCAGTACTCTTCTTCTACAACAGGCAGGACTTCATCCCCTCAGTCTCTGCCTCGAGATTCTGTATTTAGGAGGTATGGTAGGAGGTAATTGCAGGTGGAGACTCAGACAAAAAAAAAATCAGATAGCACTTATAGCAATTGCATAGACTGTGATTCTCTGGAACTGGGATTCCATTTTCAACATGACAGCGGGCTCACAAACATTCACGATGTATTTCAGAGGAAGAATCACAAATGACTGACATGCTTTCACAAAATGCTTTCTTCCCAGAACAGAGCAGAAAGCAGCCCACTGGCCCTAAAACATGGAGCCTTTATCTGGATAGTATTCAGGAAGCTCAATTAGAGTAAGTAGAGATATGAGACTGCTGTTTCACACAGACTATCAATCAGGATAAACAAAAAGGAATATGATATCTGAGTATAAGATCAGCCCCAAGGGCTTGTACTAGACAGATTCCTAAAGTTGATGCTTAAAAGGACCTAACGGTATCCAAGATAAAAAAAAAAAAAAAAAAAAGCACTTACAGTATGTACTCATGCAAGTATGTTTATCTTTTTTACTGTTTTTCTGCTTTGAACACAGAAAAGTGAAATATTCCCTCTTTGAACACTTACTAGATACAGATATCCTTATTCACCCATGAGACAGAGACCTATGTTCCAAAAGATTTCTCAATAGTGCTGGGATTTGTGGAGATAAGTATAACTGGGGATATGTATGGGTATCAAAAGCCAGTCAGCAACATTCCTGAACATATGTTTTTGTTTAATTTTGTTATTTAAGAGAATAAAAAATTACAGTTATCCTAAAAGTAGCATGCTTCCCCTAAAAAGATGAGAGAGCTAAAGAGTTTGCAAGCAGAGGAGCTTAATCAAAGCAGAATTTTAAGTCTCCTTTTCTTAGAATAGCAAGTCTGAATAATTTTTATTCGTATCATTCTATATACAGAAAATATGTATTAAATTGTCTGATGCAATGAGCTTCATAAGGGAAAATGATAGGGATGTGCATCATAAAAATAAGAAATACAGATGGATAGAGTCTTTTTAAATATTTTTTCTCCAATATTGATACACAGTGTACTTTAACAAGCAGCAGGTGTTTTCTTATCTTTCCAGGATAATCAGTAAATTGCTTGCACTGTGTATCCATCAGCTTTGCCGTGACTCTTTCAGTGTCTGCTGCTATTTTATACGGTCTAAGGGTCTTTAATGTAGTTCAGTCTCCTGACAGGTATTTCAACCTCTACTCATCACCTTTACCTTAGCTGTTTTCAAAAACATGAAAGGCAGACCATTTATTTCAGCATGTTTCCCTTTAGAAATTCTATATTTTTTCTTGCAAAGATTAGAAATGTTACTAGAAAAGACTAACATATCGTTTTTGGGGTAGGGATTTTTTTCTTTTATTTCCTGTTGCAAAACTATTATGACATTAAAGGTGCTCCTCTCTTCTTTTAAAATAAATAACAAAAGGCTAGGAGCATAGCAGTACTCATGTGTTGGGATCCTGAAGAGTGAGGGAAGGATGACGTTCCCCCACACTGGAGAAGAGATTCCATGTAAATTCATGACTTTGCCTCACAAAAAGGTCCAGATTACAAGAGCCTATATTCAGGGCTTCCTGATTAAGGAAGCCCTGAGCAACTTGACCCAACATCAACCTTAATATTAGATGGGACAAGGTAACCTCCACAGGTCACTTTAGTTTAAGCCAGTCTGTTGTTGAGTTTCTTGCTCTCCAGAGACACCAACACTTCCAATTCTGTAATCTTACTCTGACTCACCGTGTCTACAGGCCTCTCACACTTTCCAGCCTAGATCCACATTCTTCATTCTCTTTCAGTCCAAAGTATACCTTTACAGGCAGAGTGATAGGACAAAGAAAAAATGGCTTTAAACTAAAAAAGAGGATATTTACATTAGATGTTAGGAGGAAGATTTTACTCAGAGTGGTGAGACACTGGAAGAGGTTGCCCAGATGAGTTGAGGATGTCCCCTCACTGCAGGAGTTCAAGGCCAGATTGGATGGGGACCTGGGTAACCAGGTCTAGGGGGCTGGAACCCTGCCCACCTCAAGGGAGAATTGGAACTAGATGATCATTAAAGTCCCTTCCTACCTAAGCCATTTTATGATTCAAGACTAACATTAGCTCCTCCATTTTCACCAGACTAGACTATTCACCTTATCTCAAAATGCTCATGCTACTCACACTTTCATCCTGAATTCTCGAATTCAATTTTTAGTTAACTCCTGAAAACTTTGATTTAATTTTGTTTTCTTTTAAAAAGGAGATGTAGCATAGAAGTATATGTATAAGAGTATATGCAGGGAGAAATCATGACTTCTGTTTCAATACAGAGACAAACCATCAGAGCATCCTCCTATAAGAAATTACTGACTTTAAATTTTTACAGGTGTCATAATCATTTGTTCCCCAATAACTTTACTATTTACACCAAAATAGGACCTGAATTGGCAAACCTTTGGAAGGGAATCACTACTTTACTATTATTATTTAACTAGAATCAGATGACATACAGAGGATAGGAGCCTGGACTGCTGCAGAGGTACTTTCTCCTACAAAGCATTACTTGGGATTCTACAGGATTATAAAAGAAGGAGGAAAAAAAAAAGGAAAAAAAAGAATAGCTTGATGAGAAATTAAGCAAATATATGTAAGCATTTAATAGAGTCATAGAAACATAGAATGCCTGGGTTGAAAAAGACCTCGAAGATCATTTAGTTTCGACCCCCTTGCCATGGGTAGGGTTGCCAATCAGGTTTTCTGAACTTATCTCACTGTATAACTGGGGTGTTTTTGTTTTTTTAAATCATAAATAGCTCATAAAGGAAATTAATGACAAGGTTTAAACTGTTAGGCTTCAGCAAATGTATTCTTCTATGTTCTGAATTCTGACATGAGACATTACTCATCAGATTTTTTCTCTGTACCCTAAACTGAAACAATGCCTGTTGAAAACATATGCTGTGAGGCTAATTACAATGAGATGACTGGACAACTCACTGGAAGAAAAAAGTCTTGCCACATATTTGCCTCTCTTTCTTCCTTTATTCACAGGAAATACAATTAAATGACCCACTCAGAAGATTTTTTCCTAAGAGTTATTATAAAATCTTGTTTTAATGACAAAGTAAGGTTTATTCAACATAGATAGTGAGCAGAATACTTAACTATCCATAACTTCTTTTTAATATAAACTGACTGACCATATTATATCAAACCAATGCAGAAAAAGGGAAATATTTCCAAAAGGGCTAATCCTTTAGAAAAATGTTAACGTTTGACTTTCCAGGATTTTTTCTATTGCTTCAAACAAGTATAACATAGGCAGTAAACTTCTAATCAAAATCAAACTAACTTTGCTATAATAAACTGGATAAACACAGATGGCAAAGTTAGACTGTGCATCCAGTTAGACAATCTTAATGACAATCATTTATCCCTATAACAGCTTACTTGTAGTATTAAAGGCTATGTTGTTCCTGTGTGTGATTTACAGGATACGCAGAAGCAAATGTCTGAGAGCATACTGCTTGTAACTGATGGGTTAGAGCTGTTACAACTTCTGTCTTGGCTGAAGCCATAACGTGTGCTATTATACAATGACAAAACCCTCAAACTGAAAATAGCAGGATTATATATACAATATTAGACTGTGTTAAATTGTACACAATATTTATGGCCATTACAGGGACACAGCAGTAATGAAAGCACCCTTGAAGTAATTCTAAAACAGCAAAAAAGCTGCAAGCTACAATTTCAGTCATTTTTTCTTTCTTTTTTTTAAAAAAACCAAACACACATACGTGTGATTCTGTGTGATTCAATAACTGACATTTTCACTCCAGACTTTAACCTCTGCAAAAACATATTATTTCTGCTAATGATTTTCATTCATTTTTTTCCAAATAAAGTAAGATTGATTAAATCATTAATTAAGACGGATTGCTATCAAATAATCTTAAAGGTATCTTCATCTGATTTTGTGTGAATTCCTAAGAGAAAGATGTACAAAGGCATTAGTACGCTAGTGTATGTTTGTTGATAATTCAGACCACAATTAGAAACTGGGAACTTATTCCTGTGAGGTTGTTCCAAAAGGAACAATGTTGTGTAGCTGAGAATTTGCTTTATCAAACTGTGTTATTGTTCTCTTTGTAACTGCTGTAGTTTCCATGGAAATAAATAGGAGACATTACTTTCAGAGCAATCTATGTATTAGTGATTCTTAAACAAGTAATCAACAGATATTACCTCTTAGATACACTGAACTTCTCATTCAAACTGATCTCTGTCTTTAACAAAAGCCAGAATGTTTTTGCTGTATTTCATATTTTTCAAGGGAACACCCTCTCCAAAATGAATGTACGTATGAACACCCATGTTTTGGGGTACTTCTGAACCTAGATTATGAATCCTGCAAATACTTGTCTCTGGAGACAGATTTTCCTTAGGTAAATAAAGGGAGTAACTAAATTATACAGAGGGTTCAAATGACAAATACATTTTCTTGTACTGATATCTAATTTATGGTTCTAATAGTTCCTATGTGCTTCACCCTCAAGTACTTTACAGATTTGAGTGGCTTCAATACAGCAAAGATTTTCCTACCACTATCAAACTTTACCACCTTTTCAAATCTGACTTGTTGCTAAAAGCTTCTTCTTTCCCTAAATATAGTGTGCAGCAGGACATAGTTATTGTATCAGCACTATATTTGTTGTTTTGTTTCATTTACTTAAACAAAAGTATGCATGATTGCTTCAGTAAATTTCTAAACAGAATTTCTTTCACTGAAATGCTTTTCCCTCTCTCCTGTAAATCATATAAATTTCTGACGTGCTACTGGAAAGCTTACCTTTCCACTTCAGAAATAGAGAACAAAGACATCTCAGTTTCTTGTCTGCTTTCAGGGAAATGATCAAGTGTTTTTGAGATAATAAGAAGAGATATCAATGAAAGTAATTACAATTCACATCTTTACATTTATTAAATCATTTTAAACCTTATTTTAAATACCTGATAATTATTTTTTCTTTCTAAGGCACCATACCTTTTCCTTCTGCTGGAACAAAAACATGTAGAATCTACAGCGGTCCTGTGATTTATAACCATGTCTGGATCATTAGGCAAAAAGACTGCCTTGATGAATTCTTACAGGCAGTGAAGTAGTCCCCAATTACTTCTAGAACTTGCTTTATTCCACCTAAATGAGCAGATTTTTTTTAAATGTCTACAAGTACCTCTGTTTCCCTGAACATTAAGCATCTGGGTATGGAAGCAGTTGAGACATCATCAGTATGTTGCAAATGTCACAAATGGTCAACTAGCACAGTCAGGTGAGTAGTATCTATTGCATGTGCTTTGTCTACCAAGATCTGGGTTTTGCAGTCAGCTATATGCTATAAAGTATATATAGCTATAAATTGTTCAAAAGATACTTTTCTATTTTTAGAAACACAATTATTTTAGAATGAAGTTGGTCTACTAAGAAGTTTTATTGAGGTATTATACCATATGAAGTATGTAGACCATTCTGAAATTAGTGCCTCCTACTTACAGGATACAATAGATAGATACAAAGAGCACTATAACACTGTTTGACAGAGCAAATTCTCATCTACAAAAGACCATTTGTCAACAACAGACATCATTAGCCATGCACTTTCACCAGTAATGAACAAGACCTGCATGTCATGCTTGTTAAAATCTGCACTAGTGGAGATTACACGCTGTCACTGCAGCCACTGCTGAAACAAACCTCCCTTCACCTCACTGTGCTCACATACACTGTTTGGTCTCCATATACATTCAGCAAGCACTGATGAATGTCAGTTGGCACCATTTTTTTTCTCATGGAAGAATTCTATGACACACCTTTGCTTCATACACACTTCCATGTCAGACACCATTTCGTCTGACTGCCCCTCCACTGCCATCTGTCACACAGCAACAAAATGTTATGTAACACTGCAGGAAGGATCATATTCTACTGCCATACCACCAGCATCTGCCTCTGATGACATGGGCCATCATAACAATTTAGGAGGTATTACTTTCAGAGCAACTCTTGTTTATTCTCCTAATAATTGCTTATTACTACTCAACGCTAACTTTCAAGTGAAAAGTGTATCCTGAAACCAAAGGAGTAGAGTCATCATCAACATTGTATTCCATTTAATCAAAGACTCCGTTAGAAACTGATTTCTGTTATATCATTTGGTATCTTTAAGTGTTTGTTCTTTTGAAACAGATTTCTGAATTAGGTATGGTCTCTGTGCATTCTTGCAATAGCCTACTAACTTAGTGCAGCCATGAAACTAAAACCTCATTAAACATGAATGACAGGTATGTTTTATGTTTTATTTTTGCATAGATACTTTCAGCTGAAGAAAAAATTATTTCTGTGTGACTTGACTCAATTCAAACAAATTGTACTCTGACAAGACTTGAGCATGTGCAGTCTTCATGATTTATTCCTGTACCTGACTAGTACTTATATTTAATCTCTAATGTCTATTAAAATAATCAAGATTTAGTTAATTCTCCCAGAAACTCTATGTAATAGGACATACAGATCAGAAATATAAAAGCCTTGGCAAAAAAAAGATGGTATCACTCTTAATCCTCCAGGTCCTGCAAGGAGAACTGTATACACACAAGGATGTGCATGGGATCAAAAGGCAAGTGGGCAGACCAAGAGGTAGCCTTGAAGCAAAGTAAGATTTCTAGAATCTTATTACTTATTTTACATGAAAATAACAGCACTTTCTTCCCATTTACACTTTAATGTCATTTTAAACCCAATTGAGACTCAGGATCTTGGGTCCAGTTGCCATCACAAGCAAGAACAGTTCTGCTGACAATCTTATGACAGAGAGCAAAAGATGTTTAGCAGACAGAAAAAAAACCTGTGAAGGCAATGGATCATCTCAGAGATGCCCTGGTCCCCTGATAGCTTTTAGTGTTTTTAGAGGCAGAGCCTGTAACCTTTCTCCAGTAGAACTTCAGTTTTGAAGGAATAAAATGGAGAAACATTTCCCAAGAGGAAATTTTCAGGGAATGTTCCCACAATTATAGTATATCCCCTTCCTTGGTCTGTTATCCCCAGAGGTAACTCTTCTAAGGTTAACGAGTGCATTTAGTGAGTTTATGTGTATTCATTATGATTTCAAATCACAGAAATTACACAGTCAGTTATAAAACATGAAAAACTGGAGAAAATATTCCATAATGCTCTATATATTGCTGCTTATAGAAGTTTTCTAACATGAACCTAATTCACTGAAATGCTGAGAAGAATTAGAATAAATAACACAGCCCAGATACAATTAATACTGCAAAACAGATGTTCAATAAGCCTCAGTTTAACTTTATTTTTTGCCGTAACTTTCAAGAATTCACAACAGGTATGCAGATTTTTCTATAACAGAATCCCATTTGTGTATAAAAATTACTCTTTAATGTACTTTTTACTCAACAGCACTGTTACATATTCGGGGATAAATGAGTCATCTCACTGTTGCTCATTGTTTGGCATCATTTGTTCAGTTATACTCCAAGTGGTACGTTAGATGGTAGATCAAGAAAATTCTCATTCTAATATTTATAAAAAAGCTGCATTAAGTTTCAGTTCTGACAAAATCCAATGGATTTACCTGCACTAGCTGCAAGAGCTTTTTTGGATTTGTCTGATCTTAAGCTACATCAAGGGCTAGACAAGTTAGCCTTTAATTTGTTTCAGATGATCATAGCCAATTCATCTGTAAGTACAGGCAATCTCGCAGGAGGTTGTTGTATTTCTTAAGACCTCAAAGAAAGGGATAAATGGAATACAAAAGAAGCATAAACCACAACATGGAATGTTCCAGTTTATGATAAAGGAAGAAAGAATCAAAATTCTCTCTCACTTGATCCAAACTGTAAAACTGTAATAAGTAAGGGGCATCTATACTTGATATTACCCTACTGAGCCTTAATGTGACCCCCCAGGAACAAATAAAAGAGAAAAATACAGCCCAGCAGTGAGACTGCTTGACTACATTGACTCCCACTGCTGAACAAATACAGACTAAGTGAGTGTATTTCTATCGAGATGTCTAAAACAACAATACTTTAGCAAGTAAGAATATTTTTCTGAATATAGTAACAAGTAACATAAGATTCACTCTCAAGATGTTTTATCAGCAGTCCAACAGTGCCATCTATCAGATTGCAAGAGAATTATATTTTTCAACATGGAAATGCAAACAGAAGTCCTTCTCTAATGCTAAACACCAGCAAGATTTCAGCTACATAGAACATACAAAAGAGCAAACAGCTATCATTCTTATATGAAACTGATGCAGGTAGACTTCCAGCCTGCATGGCGTGTGATATATTTTACATTCGATACAGTGAAAAGTATATTCTGGTCTGTTCTTTCAGGAAGGAAAAATAGTCAAAATTAGCTTTGCTTTTAAAAAAAGTTACATCTATATATTAAAGAGCATCAGTTAAATTCTTTTTCAGTTAATGGCTTATCTTCACTTTTCTCGTGATTGTCAATTGACCATCTGGAGTTAAACATTTGAATGCCACTCTGAAACTTACAATCTAGCAATCTTATGTCATTTAAAACAATGAAGAGAGAGTTCATTACATAAAATTGTTTCAAATTTAAAATCTGAAAGGCTACCATTAGCATAAAACATCCTTTCTTCCCCTGAAGTGCTAGGAGAGACTAAGTAAAAGTTATCCTACCATAAAACCTCAAAAACTAAGGTAGAGTGAAATTAGGACTTGAGAAGTAAGATAACAGTGTTCTACTTGACCTTCTTCATGAATGACTAAAAAGACATAGTGTAAAGTTAACATAATTTAAATGAAGGAAATTAGCAGGTGATTCAGAGGGTAGGCAACATATTATTCAGGTCTGGAGAAGTAAGATGTCACCTGTTAACAGAATTGTGCCTTAAAATACACTGGGAAATGGTGCAACACTACTTTTCAGAAATCAAATGGAACTGTTTTCCAATAACCCAGCCTTGTAGATGTCCCATTGTCACCGTGCAGTAGAAAATACAGAAAAAAGGGTAAAAAACATCTGATTAATAAAGTGCATAAGTTCTATGGCTCAAGGGAAAAGCAAGTAAATTTCACTCCTGTTGGCATTGTCTATATAAACTGCAAATTCTGTACAAGGATCATCCTATTTGTAGAGCACTAAGCAATACAGAACAAATAGATATGTAGATGTAGGTCTTTCTACAATAAAATAGAAAGATCAAGAGATTAGATGCTTCTGGTCTGGAATTTACATGACTAAATGCTTGACAAGTTCTCTGAAATTCATTATATAAATTATTCAGTAATATTTTTCTTTCTTTTGCCAAATTTATAGAGATGGTAGAACAATTAGTAAATTATTCAGAGATAGATGAATCTCTCTTCAGTTCATTGGCACTAGAACATTCTATATTGTATGCAGAATATCATGTTCATTAGTGAGATTTCAAAAGTTAGTTGCAAATTAAGCTGACATATTAAAATTTTGACAAGTCACATATGTGTTTATACTGGTATTATTATTAAGCAGACTCCTGAAACTCAAAATGTCAGAAATATTGAAACAGAAATCCTTCTTTTACAATGAGTAAGAAAATTAATTTTGTCATTACATCTTGTATAATTAATTGCTTTTTTGTTCTTTGCTGTATGACCTCAGTAGGAAGACCTGTCTTGAATAATCCACTGTCTGGCCTTGACTGGGAGACTGTATTTTTAGGCGTCTAATTCTAGGTGAGATGAATTTCATCAGATACTTTGGAATCAGTGGACTACATTCATAGTTTAATCAATAGTTTTCATTATGAATAATCCAACAGTATTTTAAAAATCAATAGAAAGTGAGATTTCCAAAAGTCCACAGTATTTCTGCCCCCATTAAAGTAAAAGGGAGTTTAACCACAGACTTATGTGAGCTGTAAAGAAGCAGAAAGGGTATCATTTGAAACATCTCACTTGGCAAACATAGCAACATCAACTCAGGACTGAGTATTTAAGAAGCCTTACCCTCTATCATAAAACCTTAAACCTAAACATATTCGTACCTTGGAAATGAACAGAAATAGCTATCAAAGTTAGTTGCATTTATAGAGCTACTTTAGATCCAAAAGTTTCAATAGTCTTATAGAGGTATAACCTAAATAAGAAAGCACTAGCTTCTGTTCCCTCAGCAATCACATTCAAAGAATTAATTTTGTTAGAACAAGTCTTAAAATATCCCTCATTATTATATCTTGCTATTTTAACTGCCGTGTAATTTTAGATCACATAGACTAAATTTGGGCTAGGTGTGCTGGTTTTATATCACTGTGTAAGAGCAAAGAGGACTATATAAACTGCCTCTCATGCAGTTTATTCCTACTAGGGCAAGACTAGCATATCTGAGATGACAGACAATGAGGTCATAGAAAGTATTGTTAAATCCAACAAATACATTTTGATCAAAACCACTTTCTACTACAGCTAAAATGTATATATATGTACGTCAATTCTACCATATTCTGTTATATGATATATATTATCATAATGAGCATGAATTTTGTTATCTTTGGAGAGACTACAGTGTGGGACAATGAAACCCTACCCTTACAATTCCTCCGTTCAAACTTAGCTTAACAGAGGTGTATCCAGCTACATGACCACAGATTGACCTTCCATGTTAGCTCATTTTCAGCAAGCAAAACTGTTCTGCGGCAGCAATTGATACAGAGTACTCTTTTAACTGATCTTAAAGAAAAAAATCTCTGTAAATGCAAATCCAGATCTGCAAGTACAGATCCAGCACAGTGCAGCAGTCCTCTGTTTATACCCAAACACATTGATATTCAATAAACAGTGCTGCATAAAATTTCATCTCCCTGTAGGGAAAAAATTGAACTTACTTTATTATTCCTTTGGAATATTTTAAATGAGAAAAAAATGAAGATAAACTGCAGTTGACCCTAGGCATTATAAATGTCATTAAGGCTCTCACTCTGTTAGGCCCATCTGTTGCTTTTCAGGCCAGCTATTCATTAACCTTATTAGCACTAGCCCCCATAGCCTTGAGTTGACATTTCCCTGGTTAATATGGAAAGCCCATTTCCTAGCACACACGAAGAGACTAATTAAAGAATCTGTATGAATTGTCTAACAGATGCAGTAGGATAGAGCAATAACCAATTTGTGTTTTTAGAGATTCAACGCAAAATTCCTTTCTATGGGCTCCTAATGGACTGCATGTTCTCATATATGAATATGTAGCTTTGCACAGCCACTCTCCTAACAAAGTAAGCAGAAAATCAGTCTTCTTGGCATCAGTAATAATCTATATCTGTTACAGCAATATAAGTCCAACTGGTACACTATCAGATTTTGTATTAGATTTACTGATGAGCCAAAAAACAACAGCAAATGTATTCACTCAGCAGATATGCTGAATAGCTTAAAGTTATATGAATACATAAATTGTTTATTGCAGTTAACCCGCTGATATGAAGTCACAATAAGGTGAATGGTTTGGTTTTCAGACCCAATGCTTTTTCATGCTGGGTATTCATGCCATTTTTCACTCCCACAGGGAACACTGTGAGCAGCTTAATTTGCAGAATGTGTTTAGAAAGAAATATTTTTTCTCTCCATTTTAGATTAGGTACTGCAAACATAAAAAAAATCCATATATTTCTAAACTTGCATACAATAAAACAAATGTTTCAGAAAGCAAACAACAGGAAATTCTTCCATGTTGTAGAATGGGTGGAAAACCTGACATTATTTCATGTTTTAAAAAAGAATGATAAACTCTTTTCCATCAAGAGGTTGTTTGCAATTATTTCTGAAAAGCCTAAAAGTGAAAGTGAATTAACGAATGGGCTGCACTAGAAAGGAGTAGTTCTTCAGTAGCCTTCCTTAGCATCCCTCTGGCATTTCTGATTCTTCTTGTACCTGTGGCAATACAAGGTAATTTTCAGATAATTTTTTCCCATAAGTGGAAAGTCAGGGTAATTTATAGAGGTGCCCTATTTCTTCTGACTGGTTTATTTAGTTAGAAGAAAGCCTTTTAGGATTTTAAGGTTAAAATTAAGATTGTCCTTTCTAAAAACACCCAGTTCAGCAATTCAGAAATGCAATTAATTAAAAATAAGATCTGACCTACAGACATGACTACAATTACTATTGGTGGAATGTACTAGAAAGCATATAGCTGTCCAAATCCCTTTTTCTTCAAGGAGATAGTCATCAAGTATTCCACCTCTGTTAATCATTGTGTGCCACTTCTGGTGAAGTTACCTGTCTCTACCATATCTATCTTAACTTCCTGTAAGATACAGCCTCTCTTTTTTTCATTTGAATCTTTTTCAAACACCAACAGATGCACATGAGTTGATATGAAAAAAATAAAGGAATAATAGACACATATGGTATAGATCTTATCCGGAACCCAGTGAAATCAGAGAAATGATTTGCAAAGCATTCACCTTGTTTTGGAGTGCACTGATTGTCTTCCCTAACGGTGATAACATTACCTCTGCACACTTCCTGAGGCAGTTAACCCAGCAGGCAGCTCAGCACCACTCTGCTGCTCACTAGCGTCACCCAGAGGGATGTGGGAGAAAACCAGGAAGATAAAAATGCAAAATATTAATGAGTTGAGATAAAGACAGTTTACTAAGTAACAAAAAAGCTGAACGCACAAGCAAAACAAAACCAGGAACCTCCCACCAGCAGCAGATGCTGTCAAATCCAGTAATGCTGACCCCTCCAAGCTCCTTGTGCACCCTCAAAGTGGGAGGCAGTGGAAACTCAAAAATTAAGTATAAGTTCTGAGAAAAAAATAGAAAAAATAACTAAATAACCAAATTTCTTCAAATCTCAGAATGTTTTAGATATACTTCAGATCTGATTCAGGAAATATATTAAGAAATAGATTTATGTATGCCATAGATACTAAGCTGCTTTTAGTTGATAATGCAATTGTAATTCTTAATATTAAAAATGCCTTACATCACATTAAAAAAAATTGCCTAGAATTTCAATGAGACACGGTGAGATTAAAAAAGCTGAAAGTTTCTGAGTGCTCCACTGCATTCACTGCTTTGCAATGTGAGGAGCAGCAAGTTGGAACTCAGTAATGGGAAAACTTTCACAGTTCTGATGCAACAGATGTTATTGCAAGTGCTTAGATTCCTGGAGATAACTACATAAGCTCCTTCATCCTAACAGAACATCACATTACCCAGCAATCACATAGCAGCCTCTATGCGAGATTTCACATAAAAATATAAGGCACCAAAAAGAGAAGTTTCACATTTAGCAAGCTACTGTCTTTTTTTCCAATGTAATTATTCCTGTTTTGTCCTTCATGTGCAGCTCTTCCAATTTATATGGCTGTGACAGTACATTTATCAATTTACTGGCACAAAGTTTGAGCTTTTCTTTAACTTGCATAATGCTACCTCACAAGTCAGTTCTTAATTGAAATCAAGATTCCTTTTATAAAGCCCTGTACATACAGAAGAAAAGGCTCTGAGTCTTATCCTTTATAATGGAACAAAGATGAAGTATAGGAAGCATGAGAAAAATGCACATTCTTATTTTCATTTAAGATCATATTTTTCCTGCTTGTCTGCAGTCCTTTGTTCTCCATTGCAGTGACGTCAAGCACAAAATAGCTACCAACTAATTCTGGTTAGTTAGTAGCTGTTATGAATTATACCATATACTTTTTTTTCCAATTAGAAGAATAAGCAATCTGCTTATTTGTATCAGCAAATGAAAGAAAAAAAAATGGAGAATGTGAATTCATTTCAAAACAATTGCTCGCAGATCTATGACACTACTGGAATGTAAATGTTTTCTTTGGAGCACTGGAAGCTCACCTCATATCCAGAAGAATTTAACATGTATTTCTTAAATAATCAATTTGAATGCATATTTCTCAAAGACCAGAGAAGCTCCTTCTATTTAGGAAAAGAAGAGGGCATGTATCTCAATTTTATAGAAATTGAAGAGAGAGCTGTCAAGCTTTTAAATGTGCAGGGAGCAGGTAAGTTTGTACTGCTTATTGCAAAAAAGCAACCCAATAACAATAACAAAGTCTTCCTTGTGAGCTAAATTATGTAAATTGAAGAATGCCCTTACTGTCAGCAGGTATATTATTTTGCAGAAGACAGACAACTGTGTTAATCTCCCTTCTGCTTAATCCCTGTCTCTCCACAAATAATCGTGTCGACAGTTTAAACTGATTTAGATGTGACTGAAATCAAGAAAAGGAGATAGTCTCAGGATGCTGGGGCTGATGCAGGCCTCCAAGAGGTAATTTTGTTTGTGCTGGAGAGAGAGTGTGGGAGAGAGAGTAAATCTAACAAATCTAACAAAGCAGCCCTCTGGCCCAGCCCTGAGGATCAAATCCAATTCTACCAAGATACACATTAAGCCCTGTCTATCACAGCTTTGCCCTTGAAAAGACAAATAATGATGAGTTTCACCTCGTTGTGCTCGTCTCTGGAGGGAAGAGACAAAAGACATTTAAGGAACCTGAACTACTGCTCATTTTGGGCATCTTTTATTATTTAATTCTTATTATCTTAGAGTGGGAGTAAAAACACTGTTAACTCTGTTAGTTTAACCACTTGCTGTCCCCTAAGTGAGAAGTAATAATAAATAGAGTAATGGATACAGTCAGTAACTGCAAAAGCTGAGGTCAGTAGAACAGTGCCTTATGCATTATGCATCTTGACCAAATTATTTATTCCAAGGTTCAGGTTTTGTACTTCATTTGGTGAAAAAGGACCAATTTCTACTTAATGCTATGCTGAAAATCATTGTGGAAAACGTTCTCAAAAGACTGACATGAACCAAAAATGCTCCAGTGCAAATTTGAATATTTAATTTCATCATTTTCTGATAGAATAAAAGTTAGATTCGCTCATTTTCCTTCCATGCCTGGATTCTGTCAAAAACAGTTCTTCAGCACCATTTTTCAGTACTTAACAGTTAAGTTCTAGATGAAAGAGACCCTTTTTCAATAAGGTTTACTAGCATGCCACTCTTGAAGTTTTTAAAACAGAAATTCCATCATTTAATTACTTTAGCTTTAACTCTTATCTGATCAGATTAGTATTTGCTAGGCTACACCTAAATAACAAAAATAGTCTTAAAAATAATCTTCAGTGCAAAGAAAATTACAATTGCCCAGGTGGTCTGCATGATCACAGCTTGCATTTGTCTTGGAGGAAAACCGGAAAATTAATTAGTTAATGTTAGCGATACTCTTTGAAGATGAACAGCTCTGTGAAAATACTAAGAATTATTACAGTTATTAGATAGCACAATTAACCACGACTCACAATTAAAAAATTGAAGTAATTCCACTGAACTACAGGAGATGCCATTGTTTGCAATTCATTGGATCAGCTCCTCAGAGTCCAGCTGTTGCAGAGAGGAAAAACAAAAGACAAGCTGAGGTCACAAGCATACAAGATCATGTGGCCCTGTAGGAATAACCAAAAGGGTGCAGGATTCAGCACCCAGCAGTGGCCACCAGCCATGCTTCAACTGAGGGCTGCAAGGGCACAATCCTTACTCCCCATTTTTGCTAAGTAGTCTCCCCTTCTATCAAGTCTCTCCCCCTTGAAGTGAGAAACATAGAGGAAAGATGTGAGAAATGCAAGTTGGGAAATGGAGCTTGTGCTTCTATTTTCTTCAGAACTTTTTTAGTCTCCCGTGAAACACTCCTAGTCACCTTCATCTGAGAATATTTCTGAGAAAAAACTTGGGATTTGGCAAAACAGCTTTTTAGTGTCAAAAAAAAAAAAAAAAAGAAAAAAAGACTTTCTCAAAATTGCTCTGACCTATTCTAGATGTAGTAGCTTACTCTCTGGACCCTGAAGGTGCCTCTTTCAGCTGGCACTGCCTCTTTACAGACAATGACTATGCTGTACTTCAGCACTTTTTGCTGTTTTGTAGCTATACTGCATTCATTGTGTCCTATGGAAGATGTTTTCATGCTATTCAAACATGGTACTCTGTGGTAATTGCCACCTGGAGATGCATTGTAAGTTGTTTAAACTGTTACAACATCTGCTGTAGATCTCATTCTCAACCTTTTTTTTTTTTTTTTTACTTAAAATAGATATATTTTTTAAATTCTTAAATGTTTTAAGAGCATAGGAATGAAAGAACTAAGGATATAAAATACAAACTGCATGTAATAGTATTAGCATATAGTTCAGTGAGAATTAATTGACAAATTTAGATTCATTTTCAGTCAGCCACCTTTCCTGGAACTACTCATAATTCAGACATATTAGATAAGTCCTTAACTGTGGTATTTTATGGACTGTTGAATATTCATAATTTAAACTATACATTTTCTTAAGATTGCTCAAAGGACAAAATTTCTATTCACTGATGGCTTCATCATAAACCAAGAACTGATTGTGTTTGCAAAATCAGAAATGAGTTTTTGCCAGTACTTTCTCATCAGCTATAAAATTCACTTAGTGAAAACACATTGTTCAGTGAACTACATTGTCTGCATACCTGCAGCAATATTCTAACATTATCGTGCAAGTGAAAAACAATTCCTGGCAGCAAGTATAAACTAATACCTTACTATAGCCACCTTGTAGTTTTACTATTTTTTTTTATTTTATTTTTTTACATTTTGAGCTGAATATAACTTTTATGAACGGGTTTTCTTAAGATGTTATGAATGACTGTGGAGGTCTTCACTGGGACAGTATTTCTAACACAAAAGGAACTGTCACTGAGCAAAGATACAGACTCTTTAAAAAGGAGAAAATCATCCTGGCAAGAGGGTTTGTGTTTGCCAAGATCTAGAAAATTTAGTGATAATTAAACGTAGTAAGAGGTAACCTCAAAGTTGATTGCGTAACTATAAAAAGACGAAAGCTATCACAATCCTGCAGCTGTGAGCTATTTCTCTCAAAGAATGATCTCTACAGAGATACCCAGTGCTCTATACTGCACTGGGGAAAACGATTAAGGGCAATGGCCATCTTATGTTGCCTGTGGTAAATGCAACCTCTTTAGAGAGTAAAGAATTTAGAGGTGGATGTCTGCAGTAGCTGAGCAATTCCAAACCTTGTAGCGCCGAACAGACACACTTTATAACAATGGCATTAGACAAGAATGCCCCCTGGGGTCACCAGCAGTCTTATTTGCCCTGATGCTACATCTATAACTGGATGCTGGGTATTGAAAGATTAATAATTCACCTTTCCAAATACAAGTAATAAAGGAGTTGTCTCTAGCTCAGGGTGAGGTGCAATAGCACAGCATTATTGTGAAATGTGATCAGTCAGTGTTCTTGCAGCCTGTTATCCCTGAAAACTCGCCCTCATGAGACTGAGCACAAGGGCTCAGGGTAGTGACAAGGGGAAGGTGTGCACTCACTGTTTGCTCGTGGCACAGTCAGGCACATTCAGTATAGAAATAAGAGATTTGAGCTCTCCTGCTAGCCTTTTTTCTATAGTAATGAAGTGTGATGTCTTCTGAAAAAGAAGGAATAGAAGGAAATGGCCCAAAAGGTTAAAATGTTTTAAAGAACCAGCTGTATAAACAAAGATAGCATTAACGTGTCACCAAATTGTGATGATAACATTTCAGTGGCCAGGAGGACAAGGAAAGTAATTGTCTCCCTCTACCCCACTCTCATGAGGTTCCATGCTGGAGTACTACTACATCCAGGCCTGGTGCCCACAGCACAGTGACAGGACAAGGGGGAATAGTTTCAAACTAAAAGAAGAGAGATATTAGGAGAAAATTTTTCATTCAGAAGGTGGTAAAGCAATGGAACAGGATGGCCAAAGAAGCAGTTGATATCCCATCCCTGGAAGCATTCAAGGTCAGCCTGGATGAGGACCTGGGCAGCTTGAGCTGGCAGGTGGCAACCCTGCCCGGGTCAGTACCCTGGAACTGGATGGTCTCTGAGGTCCCTTCCAACCTAAGCCATATGATGATTCTGTGATTCTAACCAAATATTACACATATAATCATCTTCATTTCATAGTCCAGAGCAATTCTAGTCTAACATGTAAAGACAAATGACAACAGTAGCCTTTACATTTCAGCATTAAGTCTTGTAGTTTAATTGATTATTACTACCTTCGCCTGACACTAACTTCTTCAAAGAAACTGTATTTTATGCACTTCAGTGCATTTTTGTATTAAATGTATTTTATGCTTGTAGGCATCCCCCATTTCTAGAACACCTCCCTCATTTAGTAGGGGACCTGAATTTTCGCTAGTCTTCCTGCAGGCTCTGACAACATTCCTATATTTTTCCCAAGTGGTCAGACCCATTTTCTGCACTTCATGGACCTTTCTCTTCCCATTGAGTTTATGCAAGAGTTCCTTGCTGATCCACATAAGTCACCTACCACTCATGCCTGATTTCTTACTCATAGAGATGCACCGATCCTGAGCTTGGAAAAAGCTCTGTTTAAATGCTGGCTAGCTCAAGTAGGAGAAAAGAGATTTAGACTGGACATAAGAAAAAAGTTTTTTACAAATGTGGTGAGGTACTAGAACAAGTTGCCTAGAGAGGTGGTGGATGCTCCATCTTTGGAGACTTTCAAGGTCAGGCTGATCAGGGCTCTGAGCAACCTGATCTGCTTGAATATGTCTCTTTATTTGCAGGAGAGTTGGGTTAAATCACCTTGAAATATCCCTTGCATCTCTAACAATTCTATGATTCTATGATTTAAAAAGATCAAGCAAAAACATCTTTGCACTTATCTCATTTTCTGATATTTCAAACTTTTACTTTCCCATCCTTCTACATCTTAAGGTTTTTCTGCTCAGTCAGATTTTTGGCTGAATTTGCTCATTCGTGTTCTGGTGACAAAATTTCTCCACTCCCATAGAAGTCCAAGTATTTCCCTTAATTCAAATTGAAGTCTCTGCTTTCAAGCTCCATACACAAATAGAACCAAAACATGCATATGCGTGCCAGGAAGATACTGGGTGTAATGTGTTACTTGGGCATTTGCAAATCCAACCCTCCTAATGCTACACATGCAAACCATCTCTATGAGAAAATAGTCAATTTATGATACTAATTAGAAAATTATGTTCTTATGTAATAGTATTCACCAGAAGAAACAGCCTGCATGGAAGACAAAGATACAACTTACACTGAAAACCATGCTCCAGATAGGAATTGTCAAATACCACTCACCTGATCTTCCCAGCCGCTCCTTAACACTGCACAGAAAAATTTGTTCACAAGTATATTATTCCATTATCCAAATAGGTTTTCTGCACTAACCATGGGTTGTAGCAACAGCAGCCTAGCTCTGTTTCACAGAAATAATGAGATTAAGAAAGGATTTTTTTCTCTTGTGCATGATGGGAAAGACGTAACTTAATATCTTCCTGATCACATTGTAAGTCTTAATAAAGTGATAAAAGTAATTACAGATTATTAGTGTTGATGCAGTGTTCTTAGATTTCTGTAAGGCCTTTGACTTAACACATTTTGATTACGAAATTAGAGCAACACAAAGCCAATGTGAAATTCATTTAAGGATTAAAGCTGTCTAATAGTTTGTTAAAGGAACAGTTCCCAGCTTCAAGCACCTATCTCATCTGCTGGTTCTTTGGTTCCCTTCATTCACTATATAAGAAGCAGAGAGAAAAAATAGAATTCCCACTAAGGGCAAAAATGTAACCCGTGCACTCCCAATTTGCCTTTTGAAGAACCCACTATTGCAATTCTCCAAGGAACTTTGGGAAATTAATAATGGAAATAACTGAAATTACAGTGCCTCAGAAAGGAAAAGTAAAATACCATCATTATTGCATCAAGAGTGGACAGCATTTTATGATATATCTGCCCTGGTGAGGCCTCAGCTGGAGTATTGTGTCCAGTTCTGGGCTCCCTAGTACAAAAAAGACTGAGATATCCTTGAAAGAGTAAGCAGAGGGCTACAAAGATGATAAATAGTGTGGAGCACCTCCCTTATGAGGAGATGTTGAGAGACCTGGGTCTATTCAGTCTTGAGAAAAGAAGACTCAGAGGGGATCTGATCCACATCTATAAATATCTAAGGAGCAGGAGGCAAAGGGACGAGGCTGGACTCTTCTCTGCAGTATGTGGGGAAATGGCCACAAACTGAAGCATAGGAAGTTCTGCACAAATGTGCGTGAGAACTTCTTCACAGCACAGTGACGGAGCAGTGGCACAGCTGCACAGAGAGGTGGTGGAGTCTCCTTCTCTGGAGATGTTCAAGACCACCTGGATGCCTACCTGTGCAACCTGGGCTAGGGAGCTGCTTTAGCAGAGGGGGTGGACTAGATAGTTTCTAGAGGTCCCTTCCAACCCCTACAATTCTGTGATTCTGTGATCTGTGATTAAACAGAAGTAAGAACATTACTAACAAACTTGTAGAAGACATGAAAGTATGTGTGAAAGGCAAGCAGTAAGAACAGATCACCAATACTACAGATGAGCACCATCATGAACACTTGGTATGGCTTTTGTATTTCCTAGTGAATTCAGTATGGTCAAACTCAGCCAAACTTACGCAATGGAAAAATCTGCCTCTACTATTTATCCAAGGCCAAATGTATTGAGAGAGCTAACCATCTGAACAGGACTTCCAAGTTAAACTGTGCTCAAAACCGGTCGCATAAACTTTGTACAGGTGAAGAGGGAATTGATTAGGGGTAGGTAAGATATCTGTATTACTGGCAGCAGTGTAAACACCCCCTGGAATATTGTGTTTTCAGTTTCAAGACTTGCAGTATTAGAAGGGTGATAATAAAAAAGGATATGTTAAACAGTTTTATTGGCTGGAAAATGCTTCTCACAACATATCTCCTGCAATGAAGTTTATTCTACCTGTCTTAACAAAAGAAAGGCTAGGTGATTTCATGCCAAAGTCTCCGCACCTACATGACAAACAGGCATTTCATAAAAGAAGATTCATGAGCTTAGCAGGTAATTCTGTAATGAGATGCAATGATCTCAATGATGAAAGACAAATACAGATAAAATATAAAGCACTAAAGTTAAAAACTAATAAAACATTAAAATAATTTGCTATAGATTATGGCAGACATCTCTAGTAACACTTTCAACAAGATTGGTCATTGCTCTAAGTGGAACACTCTCGTTTACAAGGGAATTAATTCAATAATTTCCAATGGACTGTGTTACATAGGAGGTTTCAGTAGAGGTTAATCTTGTTTTTTATAATCCATGACTGTCTACGATCTTGGTTCAATAAAGTGAGTTGAGCTGCCTAGCTGCAGGTGCACCAGATAATGGGTTAAGCTTTCTCCTGTTCTTACCACTGACACCTCCTGTTTGAAGCTCCCAGCAAACAGACTACTGAAATAAATATTCATCTTGACACAGGTGTTTGGTGTGTTCATTGTTTTACGTTTAGATATCTTGGGCCAGAATTAAAATTTCAAACATACAGGTGGGCTAAATTTGAGATATATGGTTAAAATGTAAAATACTCATTTAGCCCTTTCAAGAGTTGCCTAACACTAGGATTGCAACTGGAAATGTATGTACTAGCTGGAGTTAAAGACCACTGTAATGGGAACAGTTAAAGGACTGATAAGCCAGGCCATTTTCAAGCTTCAAAATAGCACTTAACTAGACTGTCACGCGTTAACAACATGAATTCCCAATGGTTAGCTCTTACCAGTTATCAGTCTTTATCAGTTCATACTCAAAACATTCAGACCTTAACAATTATATTCTAAGTAAGTTGTGACTACATAGTACCTTACAGCATTAGAGTTACCTATATGATAGTTATGGTTAAATGCTTAGGTAAATAGACTGAAATGAACAGATCTAAGAATTTTTCAACAAATAGACACCAAGCATCTGTTAGGAACCTGAAAGAAAATATATTAAATTGAAAGCACCCAACCCAGAATTTTTGTAAGATCTTTGCTTTGATTCTTAAATTCAAGAATGTTACCTCAGCTACTGCACTGCAGCGATCTCACTGTTGCAAACTGTTCTGTTTTCCACAGGTGTCTGCCATTGCTGCATGTTGCGGTGTATGAAAAAGACGCTGCACTGTTGTACCTGTTGGATCTCCCATGGAGATAGAAAAGATTTCCCAATTACATACTGTAATAGTGAAGATGAAAAAATAAACTGATAATCTCTCTGTTAACTGGTTATCATAAGAGAGCTGTCCTTCAAATCAGCCATCAAGTAAGCAAAATATTTCAGTTTTCTTAAGTGTCTGAATAAGTACCAGATTAAAGTACGTTGGAAGCTCCAGTAAGTTTATTCTTCTCTCATGCATATGTTAGATAGGTAAATCTGTAGATATTTTCATCTACTCCAGGGTAAGATCTGTTCAAATAACTCGGAGATTTTCTACTGATGTCAGTTAGTTTGTCCTTAACACTAAGTAAAAAAGGATAAAAACCACCAGAAGTTCCAGCTTTCTGCAATTACCGCATGGTATTGCTTTCTGCTGAACAAGACAAGGAAAAGCCTTCCAAATATATAGCATGCAAGTACCAAAACAAGTGCTATCGCTGATCAATTACTGCTAGTCTAAAACCTCAGTTCTGATTGTAGGGATGAAATGCCTTCTACATAGAGAATTTGGTTGCCAGCAAACACAACTCTTCTGCTGAACAGAAACATGTCTCATTTTTGCACTACATGTGAGAGTTCAGTGAAACCAAAGCCGGGAGAGAATCAAAAGCTATGGTTAATGAACATTTTAGATTAAAAACCATAAAACTCCGGATCCAATGTATAGATCTCTGCAGCAACCCAATGAGGAGCCCAAGAATGACTGATTCATGTGCTCCAACTTTTCATCTAAGTTACAATGTCATGCTGAAGGAAAGGAGCAGCCAGGCAAACTAGAGGGAAGGGAGGAATCCACATTTAGCATTTCATCATCACAGTAGCAGCTGATGATCACAAAGCTGGAGTCAAGAGACATGAGGAAGCATTTAGTCACCGCAAGAAAGCTCAAGACAGGATAATAAATGTGTTAAAAACACTACAAAAATCCCCACAGAATTGGTATACCTTAACTAATAATGTTGAGATCCAGTTTTGACTATAAAAAAACGGAGAAACTATAGAAACACCTTAGCAAACAGTTGAAGAATTGTTTTCGTATACTAATTTGAAAAGGAAATTGCATACTGGTTGACTTAATCCTTTCAGTTCCTGGAAATTTTCACAGACTTTGTTAAAAAGGGATCAGAATCAATTTTTTACATTCACCTTCCTAATGATCTTGGAGTGCTGACAAGAAAAAATAAAAGGTAAAGTCTGTGCAAAGGACACTGCTTTTCTCAGTACATAGGAAACTGCTGGTAGACTGGATGAAAAGGAAAAGAAAGATAATCTGTTTAAGCATAAGTGCATGTGAACACACAGCTTTTATGTGCATAGAAGTGCATGTATGTATAGATAGATATCAAAAAGTGTACTTGCTACAGGCAAAGTTTACCTCAAACAGACCACCAAGGGAATGCATTCAAAAAGGGAGGAAAAAAAAGAAGTGCTGGAATTAGAATGTTTTTGAGCACTCTGAATTTAGCTGACAAACATCCATTCCAAACAGATTCAAACACTGCGGCATGCAGCAATGGCAGACACTTGTGGAAAACAGAACAGTTTGCAACAGTAAGATCTGATGCAGTGCAGTAGCTAAGGTAACATTCTTGAATTTAAGAATCAAAACAAAGATCGCAAAAAAAGAAAATCTCAACAGGAAAAAAAAAAAAGATGAAATAGATGCAGTACAGCATACATAGCTTATTAAGTCAGTCACAAAATTTCTGTTTTAAGCAGAGCAGCTATTGTTTTTAACCACAGATTTATGGTTTTTAAACAAAGCTGCTGATCTCATGCAGAGTTAACCTGGATTTTAAATTCTCATAGAAGCAGCTTCATATGTTAGAGAAAATTCAATAGTTGGAAAATAGATTGTTTTTCTTCAGTGATTATTTTATTCCATAGATCACAGAGTTGCTAAAGGCAGTGGGACGCTCCCCTGTGGTGCTTTTTGCTTGGTATTTGTCAAGTGAGTTGCAGAATTGTTCATCCGGTACTAATAAACAATCTCATTAATGCTGTCTGAGCCCTGCTGCCGGCTCCAGCAAATCTGTCCAAACCTTCATAGACCAGTCACCTTTGCTGCAACACACACTCTGCCTAGCGAGCAAGGAGAACTCCTCCTCTTGCTGCATTCCATTCCTCCCCCACTCTCTCTTCATGGTCCCAGCCATTACATTAACACAAAAACAACGATGTAGAGAAAACAACATATCAATTTCACAGGTGCATACTGCTCTCACAAATTACATTACACTATGCAGTATGAACCATATGATCCAGGGACTGATATTTTTTCATCCCCTCATTATTCACAGACTTTGTTATTCAATGCAAACAGTTCATTAGAACTCCAGAGAAAGCTGATTTAAAAGCGAGGATTCAAATCTCATTCAAGTGTACCTCAGATCCCAGTCCCTAGTTTAGGAAAATCACAGTAATTTGCTCTCTTAAAGCTTAAAGTCCCTCCAAAAGCAAAGTCTTACAACTAACTCATTCCTATTTTCTAATTAGTCAGCCTGGCAAAATCTACCCATGTGGACATCAGTGTGATGGGTCCCCAGAAACTTCCACTCCAGGTGGAAGACGTGAAATAATTGTTTTCTGGAGAAGGCCCCAGAAGCATTTAACTCATTTTGTGTCTCTAAATAGGCAGGTAGCTAGATAGCCAGATCTATTTTTCTAAGATAAGACCATTTGCTTTGAGAGTTTAGAAACTTTAGCTTGGCTTGCTCTTATTCAGCTTTTGTTTTCACCTTATGCAGCCTTTAAAGAATGTACGTGTAAAGGTTTACAGTTAAAAAAGATACTTATCTGAGTTATTCAAGCATGAGAATAGGAACTACTAATGACAGAAAGACAAGACAAAATACCCTTATAGGGGAGGTCTGCAAATGTAAAGGTATTGGCAAAAGTGTTTATAGCATCTTTACAATGCAAAGATCTGAAGGTTTTAAATCCTCCAGAGTGAACACACCCAATGCAAAAAACATCAAAATTACAAGGAACTGTTGCATAGCATTTCTATGCAGCCAGAAATCTCAGCTCCTCTGTTTTGAGACCTGACCTACACACAAAACATCCAGATGACAGATTCCTTTGGGATTAGGGGCAGGCATTCATGTGTGTACATGTCACATCATCCTTTTGCTAAGACTATTCAGGTACTGAAATTTCAGAATCCTTTTACAAAATTGTGATGACAGACAGACACTCCTATCTGTCTGAGATAGAGTGAATTCACAAAAGGTGTTAGTTCTTTCTAAAGGAATAGGAAAATAACTGCTTAATGAGGAGCTGGGTAGCATAGTTTTCCCTTCAAACCTTGCTCACAGCATCTAGGGCATCTGGATTTTTGCAGTCTTACCCAGAATTATTCATACACATCAAATCTCATTTTATTCTTTGTAAGATATGTGTGGCAATTTGCTAATGCCAAAAGGGGAAAAATAAGATGATTCCCTACTATTAGATTCAAAGTTGGCTTCAGTAATGAGAAGCAGACATTTAAAACTGAGCTGAGTTCCATTAATACCATTTCATAAACTTTCCTTCTGCATCCTTGTTCAGAACTCTGCATCCTGCTCTGCACAGCAAACCAAGCAGCTGTCATATGACAGTGACAGCCGGTGCCATACCTAGATGTAAAATCATTCACTTGAGGCAGAGAAAATAGGAAAAGCCTCATGTTCTGCAATCCTTCCTTTCTAAAATACATTTTTATACAAATTTATAAAATATACAGCATTTTTTCAATATAATTATATTTTAAAGGAGTAAACACAAAAATACATGCCCAGTGATTTTCATTAATTAGCTCTTAATGAAGTTATGTCTCCTCAACATAAATTTTGGAGAAGTTTGGAATAGATATTCAGAGACTAAAATTCATTATGAATTGAACGTAGGTACATAAAAAGTCCATGAAGCACATGGTAAAATCCTGGAAAGCAATCTAATACATCCCATATTCTTTACTGAATGAGGTACTTCTGGTATAACTGAGGGATCAGCTGACCATATTTTCCATCACACATATCCATCACGAAAGCATGAAATGCAATGAAGATGGTCCCTCCAGTTGTTACTACAAAGCAAACAATAAATATATCATTAAAAAAAAAAAAGTTTGGTCTTGTTTGTTTCAATTGTTTCTATCTGCAAAAAGGAACTTTGCAAAAGGGATTAATAAAACACAGGCTCTCTTTTCATTTTATGATATTGCTGACCAACAGGGTGAAATAATCTTCATGCATGATTATACTGAATAACCTGACAGTCAGCTATGCCATTTCAATAAAGCCTGATCCAAAACAGTACGCTGAAAAGAGACATAAATTAAGAAAAAGACTTACCATCAAATAAAACAATTTATTCCTCGCACAATTTTCTTGTTATTGTCATTGTCCATTTTTGTTCTCGCCTTTCCTACTCATTTTGCCAAATCCAATTTTGCTTTATTTGATCTCTTATTTCTGTGTTGTGTACTGTCTAGTCATTTTCACCCTTTTAAAAATATCATCTCTGTTCTCTTTTTTTTTTCCTTTGCAATTCTCTACAGGACTTCCTGCACTCATCGCTTTCCTATATAATTATTGTCTTGGTTTCTGCCATCTCCTCTGTACATTGTCTAAATACTGTACTCAATCCTCTATCTTGAACATTCCCTACAAATACAAAAATGCTTTTTAATTTTTCTGCTCAATTGCATTCAGCTATGCTCATACTTCATTGTTCTGATTCCTATGTTTCAATTCCAATAGACTTCAGCAATTTATGACAAAGTTCTTGAGATATTAATTGCTTCCCAAATAAAAAAAAAAATCATAGACAAGGAAGCTAAATGTTTGGTATGACTAACATTAAATTTTCAGCAACACTGAGCAAACGAAGGGAGGCTCTCTAATAAATATCAGCAATTTAGAAAAAGATTGCATTTTTCACATTTACATTGGTACAGCACTTTACCTTTCAGTGTTGTCTGGATTTGCACATGCATGGCTTTGATGATTTTGACTGAGACAGCCCTACACTGCACACCAGCATCCAACAGGTAGCCCTGTGCTTCTGCAGTGACAGCCACGTGTCCATCAAGTGACACGCCAGCAAAACGTCTCTGGTCTGGAAGCAGTAAAACTGCATCTGGGCAATGCTGCATCTGACTAAATAAGCTCCATTTGCCTTTGCATGACTGAACTCAGTACAACACAACTACGCTTTACTCCTTCTGGACCCCTGGGTCTGCTCTGATGCTGCCCATAGGCTTACCTAAACCAGCTCAAGTAGCTTTCACTTGATATAGTTGGGCTTTTAAAATGACTAAGGACAGCAATTCTTCATTCTTATATTTGACAGCCTGGCTTATGGCTTTTCATTACCTGAAAGAATCAAATTAGAACCTATATAAATAATAGTGATATATAAGGAATAGTTTGTAAGGTTTAAATATATGTTTAAAGAATATATATATAAATATTCTTTTTACCATTGCTATGCAGCAAGAATTTCCATGGGCCGAGAAATATGTGAACCCTAAAGTAAGAATTTCTTTGTGACTGGAAACATATCAGAACTGCCCTGAATTCCATCTGGAACAACATCACTGAGATACTATGGCTTAGAAACAGCCTGAGAGAATGCATACGTAGGGATCATCACTGAAGCTCTGAAGTCTGTGCTTTCTCTGACCCTGATGTTTCTTGGGTTGTATTTCACACTATTTTTCTCACTCAACGAGGTGTTTTACCCTTTCTAAAACAAGTTTCCCCAAAGACATCACCATGCTGGCAGTGGGGCCCAGCCCTGCCCTGTGGTGGGGCTGTTGGAGTGGGCTTGTACTAGTGGTTTGGCATGGGGCAGCCCAGCCTCTCTTCTGCAGGGGCACAGACACACAACACAGTTTTTTAAATTACGTTAGCCCTGTGGTGGAGACATGTGCTGTCTCTTAGTGCCTGAATGTGAACACAGGGACATTAAATCCCTGCCACCCCAGAGCATAACACCCCAAAACGTGACAGAACAGCCTCAGTAAGTGATTATAGCTTGTTGTCAGCCAGGCATTTATGTAGAGTCTGTCAGTTTTACGTGATTTACATTGGCTAAGGCTGTGAACCATGAATAGAAGCAGCATTATTTGAGGGTTATGCACAAACACAGCTGAGCAGAATTTTTTGCCATTTATTTTAGCATCCTTAGATGTTTTTGTCATTTTGTCCATGACCACAGAGAGATATACTTATTACTTGAAATGCTACATTTATTACATTTTCATTCCTTTGATTTATTTAGCTCACAACAAGGTCAGTAGGATGTTTTCTCTCTGCCATATTTCTTAGATCAAAAATACACTGTGACATATTCTGAAAAATGTGCAACTACAATTATTCCATCTTTCCATATGGCAATAAAATATTCAAATATCTTGCAGCAGTGGTGGCATTCACATCAATTTATGTTTTCATATAGTACGTATAGCCTTATATGCTTACATTAGTATCATTTTAAGTACTGTAGTATGGAATATCCCTAAGGGATCTGATCTAAAAGGTGAAGAAGTATCTGCGATGGATTCAAGCATATCAGTATGTTCAGCAGCTCTAACTTTAGCAAGTGGCTCATTTTGAGGTATTCCTATGAAGAATTGGTACAGAATCATAGAATTGTTTCAGTTGGAAGAGACCTTTAAAGGTCATCTAGTCCAACTCCCTTGCAATGAACTGGGACATCCCTGGCTAGAACAGGTTGTTCAGAGGCCCCTCCAGCCTGACTATGAATGTCTCCAAGGATGACAGGGCTTCCACCACCTCTCTAGGCAATCTGTTCCATTGCCTCATCACTCTTATCATAAAAGACGTTTTTCACAGATGAAGAAGAAAAAATAGAACTATATTAAAATGAATTGAAGAGGAGAGAAACGAGACGAGGAACAGAAGAAAACTGAGACAAAATGCAAAATACCTGCCAAAGATGTTGCAAATTCACTAGTAGGGAGATCTACTGAAATGCCCACTTACTCACCCATCCCCTTCACCCCTCAGTTGGATTATTTACCTTTATATCTGTTGTGCATAGGTATATCACAGTAGAAAGGTGAACTACCTGTGCAATAAATCAGCTATTAATTATTCATCTTTTTTTATCAAAGTTGCTCTTGGGTTACTTCAGGATACACTGAAAGGGATGAGATGAACCCATCCTTTGGAGTGTAGGATCATCCAGGGACTGGAAAGCACTCCACCTTCTTGATATAGTTTCTTTGTACTTCACCAGATCATTTATCTCATAGTAAACTCTTGGGTACCTGCATAACAAATCAGCTCTTCCCTTTGACCCACTCTGAGAAAAGATCAAAAAGCTAATCTAGATTAACTGGAAATGCATATTTGCTTGACCTCTCAAATTAGCATCAGACACAGAGCCATTTGCACTGTACTGAAACTGCTTCCAATGTTTTTATTTTGGTTGAACTAAGTCATAAATTCACTGTAATTGAAAACTGAATATATTCAAGAATTATGCATTATACAGTCTTCAACAGATTACACTGAGGATGACCATGGTCTTGAATGTAAAAACTTTCTGCAGCTATATAACTTCTGTTTCAAAGATTTTAGTATATAAACATTTACTTCATTCCATAGTTACAAAAAGCAAAAAATAAAAAATAGAATCCTTTAGCAGTTTTACCACTACTGAAGTTCTTTGGCCTAATCTGAATATTGTATAAGATGTCATTCACTAGCAGAGGATTGCAAAAGGTCTTCTTTGAATATATCAACCTTCAAATGTCTGTATAGGACTTAAATTGTCCTTAATATAGTGTCTGGACTGAACTAATTATTGTGAACATCAAAAGGTTTCCAGAAATACAATCATTAAATATTTTCCTTTTCCTGGCATTAAAAAGCAACTCCTGGCTTTATTAGCATAAGTTTTCTCTTTAATTGAGTGCTAATGATGGTGCCTTTTCAAGGATTTTCATAGCCAGTACCCTGGGGTAAATAAACACATAAATAGGTTGGGGAAGGTTTGGGACTGAAATTTCAGATTAACAGCATCATTATAAAGAGGATATGCAATTACAACACTAAGTATTTCCTTAAATCTGCTCTGGTGCTTTACATTTCAAAATGACTCACAACATGACCAAAGTTATTAATATATGCCCAAATATTAAAAGAAAAAAAAATGATTTTCTCACAGCTTAAGTCAACCTTTAAATGCTCATTTACTGAATTTTGTTGACGCATTATATAACAGCATTCTTGTTTATTGTTTTTCCTTCAAAGTGTATTCAAATTTGAGTAACCTACTCCAGAGGAAAACCAGAAGTAAACGAGCCTCAAGCAAATGGAATCTGTAAAAACAAGATCTCAGACCAACGTGCTCAAAACAGATTTTATTCTTCCAGGTATTTAATTAAAGAGTTTGCTCTTTGTATTCACAACTGGTGTTTGTTGGTTCCTCAAGTTCTTCTATGATTCCCATTATCTGCTACACTGTTCTGAAAGATTTCACGGAAGAAATCAAACTTCTATTCTCCTTTATAAGTTAAATGGGTTCTTGATAAAGCTTTTTTTTTTTCTTTTTTTTTTCTGGTAATGCAGGAGGTATGGACGAGTGAGGAGTGTCACTAATGGCATTTTAGGCATAGGTTTGTCAGTGACAGAGTGCCACAAGCCTTGGTCCTACACTGTCTCAGTCTAGTGGCACCACAAGTCATTATTCTTTAGGAAACCCGTAAGAGCCTCCTGTCACCAACCTTCAGACTGTGAAAGCATTGTTTCCCACCAGAGAATATCTCTATTCCTGTTCTCAAAATGTAATGACTTCTGCTTAGATATTCCGCAAGGAAAAGAACATATTGAATTATTATTGTGTTTTATGCACTGATCTTAGCAGCAGTGGCTTTAACTGGAAAAATTATTGCTGTCTAGTAAATATTTTTTCCCACAAAACTGCTTTATTCTGTGAAGCAGACTCAAACCTTCCCCTGATCAGAAAAGGAAGAGGAGAAGCGAACAACAGTAGAGCTGTGATTCAACTACTTTCCAGATTTCCTAGGCCAAATTTCCCTTTGCTTGGTATTTTTTAATGCAAAATAACGATCACTCATACCAACTGGAAAATCTCATTCTTGAGGAATTCTGATCTTTTGATCAAAATGAAAAGCCTATGAAATATAGATAATGGAAAAGATAAAACAGAAAAATCAATATTGATTAAGTTCATCTTTGGATTATGTATCTGTTTGTATGGAACAGATATAGGCCACCAGATTGGTGAGGCACAATACAACCTTGGTGAAGCTATGTTGGCTGTCATGGATCACATTTTCATCTTGCAGGTAAATTTTTTCCAGCAATCTTGTGGAAATGCCAACCCCACGATGCTGAAAATCTTTCAATCCTTAAGATTTTCTACAGACAAAAACTTACATGTGCTGAAGTTTTTGCTAAACAGTTTCATGACTTTACTTTTTTTAGCGCTGAAGCAAGGCAAGATTTTATTGCAATTAAAAAAAATGCAAATACTATTTCAAATCAACTTCCATCTTTGAATAAGGTGCAATTCGAACACTTAGATATACCAGACTCAGACCTTGTCTTCATCCTTAACAATCAAAAAGTTTTCTCATTCATTTCTTTGTGCTTCTAGCTATGCGAATGCATCACCTTCTTTAACAATGGCCTCTGGTCAGCTGGCTTACTGCACTAGGCATTCAGCTTCAGATAGATGTGGGGAATATTAATCATGTCGATGTTTTACCTCCTACTGCCCTGACCTTCACTGGGGAAAGCAAAGATCCCAGAAATAGAATATGTGAAGGAGTAGATTAATTTGGGATGAGTCTTCTTCATTTTGGGCCAGAACCCAAGCCAGAATTAATCTAAAGACTCTACTTATGCCAATAGAATTATGTTATCGAAACCAGTTGAATGTCTTTTCCAACAGTAGACTCTTGACCTCTCAGATTTTTTTTTCAATTTATAATAGGCTGTCTGAAATATTAAAAACAGAATAGTATACATATATTTATATATAATAGGTTAATCTTGCGCTTAAGATTATATAGGAGAAAAAACAAAACTGCCATGATTGGCACCTTGCTAATTTCAGTATAAATAACAATTAATTATATTTTTGCATGGTATTTCTCAGATAGCCCTACAAGCTTTCTTCCAGTAATTGCTTGATCTTTTTTCAGCACCTTGTTAGTACAGTATTGTGAGCATATCCAGTCTTAATTTCTTTTTTTTTTTTTTTAAGGAAGTTTTTAGCCTCTGCAGCTACAGTTGAAAAAAAAAAGAAGTCTTTCTAACATTTTAATGGCATTAAAAGTCTCATCAGCAAATACAAAATAAAATAAAATACACAGAAACACAAAATCTCAGATTAGTGAAGAGAAACCTGTAATATCCTGTAACAATGATCATCAGTTTAGCATTGAGACTGGATATTCAGCTGTTAGTCCCATTTCACAATTGAGGAAACATAGGTGTCATTTTGGATAAAACAAGGTGATCTCCTTTTGAAAACAGTCCAAGTGCTTGATCCAGAGGCAGCAGGGAGGACAAAGGGTCTCAGAAGCCCCAGATAAAAGCTCAGACTTCATCTGCCTATTAGACTATATCATCACGTAATGAGCTGCTGCATCAGAGTAAACTAATCAGTCTTCACTCTGTCAGGGTGATCTTAGTGACAGGAAAGCCAGAGATCCCAGCTCCTGTGTGAAGTTCTCCAGGCTGTGTAACTTGGTGCAAAATCAAAGCAACAGTTGATGAGGCAAACTCATATGAAAGTAATATAATTAATTACGGTGTAAATAATGTAACAAATCCTCACAGATAATTTAACTAAGCATGATACTGACAGTTGGCAAGAAGCATTGCTGACCAGGATAGAAATAAACTTTCGTTTGGAAAGCATTTTAATGATCTGTATTTTTAACAAAGAATAAATTAAATGTTCGTGAGATCTACTGTGTCAATAACTTATGATTTCCTTGAAAATCAAATGCAACTGGGGCAGGAGCTGAGCAAGCTGCCCCACTAATGAGCCCAAGCCCTGTTTTGAAAGAAAAGCAGTGACAGAAGGTCGATAAAACTCTGACGGATGGGATGGGAGGGGGCTGCATGAGCGACCAACCGTGGTCACTTCTCGAGGCGGAGGAGCACCTGGCCTCTGGGGCAATCTCATGCGTTGGCATGAGCAAACACCTGCCATCAGAAGGTCCCTGGTGTTCCAGGAGCCCATGGCCCAGGATCTGCTCCACCATTTCCATATAGTGAGCACATCAGATGACACCTACATTTACACTCTCGCTTTTTTGCAGTCTATTCGAAGAAAAAAAAATACCTGACTTGAGTAATGTAGGAGGGAGTTCAGCTGTGAGGAGTAAGGTGCAATGCAAGAAAGGTTTGGAAAGCAGGAGTGCCACGGTCCTTCAGGAGTGTGCTGCATGGCTGCACCTTTGAGACTGAGGGCTCCCTGGGGAAGACCACATGTGGGGTGGCACAAACATGAGTTCTCCAGGGCACCTGGCCCCAGTTCTGTCTGGAAGCCACACTGGGGCTTACACACAGACAGTGTGCCCCCCTCTTTCCACGTGCAACACCCAGCTGGCACGCACAAACAAACCCCGCAACAAAGAGGCTTTTGAACACAGCCTATGAGAATCATTATCACTTACCACCTTATATTTTTTTTTTAATTTTTGTTTTACTTTGTGAAGACAAAATCAATAAGCTTTGAGAGAGGGAAAAAAAATCAATGAGTAGAGGTTCTTTTCCTCCTCTTCTTCCTTGTCTAGTGAAACCTCCCATTGTTTAACAGTGGGAGCTGATGCCACATGAAGAATTACCTTGAGATGCTTTGGAGCAGTGGTGGGATATGGCCAGCTCTGCTTTCCTCAAAGTAGAAAAAAATGGTATTATAGTTCAGGTTCACAAGAATGAATGCTTTCCATATCTCAGTTTGAGATACTTTTTTTTTTTTAACACTAATTTTAGAAAGGCTTTTTATTTATTTTACCTTTACAGTATTTTCAGTAGTAGCATTTCCTTTGTGAGATAGCTTAAGGACTTTAAAAGGAGTGCATGAAAACAATAAGCACTCCAATCACTCTTTGCAGTGTGATGAATTTTTTTATCCTGTAAATATTTTTGAAAGACTTCTTTTCATTTATACTACTTTCAATAATATCTTTTTTTGTGATAACCTACAAGTCTGAACAGTCAATTAGGAAAATCATGCCCTCTGAAGTGATTTCTCTTTTAATTTACTTTTGTTTCATGGATAATTTATATTATGCTTCTTAGTATATACAATAAATAAAAAGACAATATTGATAGTGTATTATTTGTTTACTGCAGGGAAGCATAATTGTACTGCAGACAATAGAGATTTTTAAATGAAACAAAAAAATTTACTAGCCAATGAACACAAAGTTATCATAAATAAATGGTTAAAGAAGAGAATAAACTCCCCTCATGTGCTCACATTATAGTGTTTCCTCAGGCAGTTTGGACTGAAGAAGAGTTCCTGCTGGGACATTTTAAGAATAAAAGCAATTAACACAAATAACAGCTGACTATTTACATTCTTGAGAATTCTCAAGACCTGATCTCTCTCTTATTAAAAACAACTGAAAGACTCCCCATTATGTAACAACACTGGATGAGCCCTTTAATTTTTCTGTCACTTCTTTACAGTGTTATGTGGGTGTGGTGCCATTTTTGCCAGTATTAAAGATGATAAAATGAAAAATTACATGGGTAAATTTTCTTTGTGCTTATGTTACCCTTTTTACAAGCTTTAAACACAATTTTGAGGATCAGGTCTAACATTCTCATTAGTATTTCTGACTCAGCCCTTTCTTTATCAAGCATGAGATACTTAAGGGAAAAATGTTGTAGAATGTTCTAAATTCATTTCACAATCAACTCTGTCTGTGAAACACTAATTCAGCAATATCACATTCTGGTAAGCTCTTTTTTTTTTTTTTTTTCCCAGAAATACTAGGTGAAATGTGCAACGTGATTGTTCTTATACATGCATGATGAAAAAAATATTGGAGGTCATGCACAGAGGTGGGACAGATTTATTAAAACACTTTGTGCAATGTCTCATAAAACCTTAATATCTCCAAAATTAACTTCAATTGGAATAGCAATGAACATAATTTTATGGGGTAAAAACTATCTGAATAGCCATAAATATACATTAATTATAAATACCAAAGTTTTGATTTGTGGTCAAAAGTGTTAAAAAGGTTGGCAGTAGATCAAGTTTTTTAAAAATTTGATTGTCAGATCTGGAATGTAGAAGGAGAATATGAGGGTAACAGAAATAAATTTGAGAAATAAAAACATTTAGGGAATTTAGAAATCCAATATCAACAAGTGGTAATGTAATGAGATACAGTCTCATACCTCGGAGTAAGACTAATGTAGATCAAAAGTTGTAAGGAGGAGAAACCAGGAAAGCAGGGAAGCAATCACGTTAGAGTTGGTCAGGCTGATGACAGTTTCCTGCAGCTACATGCTGGCACTGACTTTTGCCAGGCTGCCATCACTACCATTTTCTGAACTAATCCAAATTTGCATCTGCCCAGGTGTACAGAGAATGGGCATAGTATCAGAAGACCTCAATAAATGCAGATCTCCTTGCCTACCTCAGCTTTTATCCTCTTCTGAACACGGGTTTCATCACTTCGGTCCCTATCAGTGTTTATCCTGTTAACGAACTGGTGAGAAAGAAGTCATGATGATCTCTATATACTTTGCACTTTACAGAAAGATAGTAGCAACTCATTTTGATCCTCAGAAACCTTCAGTAACTCCAAAAATCAGTAAAATCCAATGCAAGAAAAGACAGACTCATTAATCTTATTTTTATTAATCTTCTCCCAGGTAACTTCTTTTTTATCCTTCATACTGGGATTTTGTCATTTCTGTATCACAAGCTCAAGCCTTGACATGTTTAGATGCTCTGAACAATAATGAGCAGGTATAGCTCATTCACAGAATGAATGCAAATACATTTCAAAATAATCTATAAATAATAGATATTTTTTTAATTATTATTTTTAAGATAAATTTAATAAATGAGGATTCATCATTATCAAAGGTTTGAAGGGAACAACCAGGCAACCAGAACCCAAGGACCATTTCCTTCAGGTGGCACTTGTGCTGTGTATGACCTCCCCAGGACCTCCCGCAGTCCATTTTTGAGCTCATTTACAGGAAGGCTGAGCCATCCCCTAGGACTACACCGTTGTTAATGTTAAATTGTCTTATCTTGCAATTGGCATAAGGCCTTTAAATCTTCAAATACACCATGAAATAGATGAGCAACTCTTTTCAGGTTGTATGCTGTGGTCATCATGCTGAATTCAGTGGAGCCGCACAAAGTTCACAAAGTTAAAAAGCCACAGTTGTGCTGAGTGGGTGCTACCATTAGTCTCACACTTTGAACAGCCCTCTTGCAGACTCCTTCAACTCTGGTTAATGCCAGTGTACATCTCCTGTAATTTGGACTTCTGTCCGTGTGTCCTCATCCTTTAAAGTGTTAGGCACACAACAGCTGTGGACAGCCATGCTTGTGCTGCAGGGCCACACCCAGTGCAGAGCCGTTTGACTAATACAGCTCTCTACAGTACAGATATTCCTGAATTTCTTGTCCATGAAGCCTGCTGTAGCTCAAAAGAGGTGCTTCTGCCTACTCTTCAGCTATTTCCACAAGACATCAGGAGGATGTTTACCCTAGGGCAATGACTTACCAGGTTTTGCTTCTCTCACGCCCCCTGAGAAGCGCATCTGGACAGCTGCAAGTCTTTATGATGAAAGTTAGCAAAAAACCTCTCTCCATATGAATTTTTGAGCCATCCTGAGGAAGAGAAAAGCCATCCATAAAAAGGAATAGCAGTACTTTCAACTTAATGACTTGCTGAGAGGACATTCACTTTTAAAACAGCTGTCAGGGGTTTTAATGCTGTGGTAGGAACAGGATTGGGTAACATTTACATCACGTCCTGTAATGTATCAAGCATGACATTGCTAGCTGGGGGAAGTGATTTTCTTGCTGTACACTGCACTAGTGTGGTCTCACCTTGAGTACTTTGTGCAGTTTTGAGCACCACAGTACAAAAAAGACATAAAGCTTTTAGAGAGTCTATAAAAGAGGGCTAGAAAAATAGTGAAGAAGCTAGAGGGGAAGAGATACAAGGAGCAGCAGAAGTTCCTTGGTTTATTCTGCCCAGAGAAGACTGAAAAGAGAGCTCATGGCAGATTACAGCTCCTCACGAGGAGAGTGGAGAAGCAGTGCTGGTCTCTTCGTTGGCCAATGATAGACACCAAGGGAAGCAGTGACAAGGGAGGTTAAGCCTGGATATCAGTAAAAGTTGATTCACCAGGTGATCGGGCACTGGACAAGGCTGCCCAAGGCAGTGGTCATGGCACTTGACCTGCCAGAGTTCAAGAAGAGTCTGAACAAAGCCCTCAGACACACGGTCTGATTTTCGGGGGGTCCTGTGTGGAGTTGGGAGCTGGACTCGATGTTTCATGAAGATCTCTTGCAACTCAGGCTACTCCATGATTCTATGATTCTACATGCAGCTGACAATGTACAATACATGGGCACATTTGATTCTTTTGTTTATTTTAAATGTACAGAAGTCATTAAGAGGTATTCGTGCTACTAAACAGCCTTTATACTCTTATACAGTTTGTTTCAAAACAGGCTGCTGGAATTTGAGTGGATATTTCTAGAAAGTGGATACAGCAAAAGGGCAGGGATTTGCATCACCCGAGCTGCCACTTTTGATGTACCAGAGCTCATCAGAACGTGCTGCTGCTCACTTCAGGGGCGCTGGCTGCGTACCCCAGCATGGCACACCACGCTGCAGATCAGCTCCCAGAGTTGCTGCAAGCAGCAGCACAAATATTAGCAGAATAATTTGCAGAGGCACTCTCAGTCCAAGAATGCCATCTTGTGGTCTGTGTCTACAAAAGAAAAATTCAAAATCCAGGTTGGCCTTCAGTGATGAAGACAGATTTTGTACATTTACTGTGCTAAAAGAAAATAAAATTAATTAAAGACTCTTTGAAAACTTTTAAAAGCAAAGTAAGGTTCTTTAGTACTCCTGGAAAAATTCAGATAATCTGCAGTTTACAAAGAAAGTAGTATTATCTAATAATAAATACTTTACAGCTGCACTGTTTTACAGTTACAGGGAGCTGTTTTATGTGTAAGAATTTTCAATTTAATTTTATGGTTTATAAATTCAGATATAGAAGTTAGATTAAATATTTCAGAGAGTGTCTTGGTAAAGAAATCTGCTCTCCCAACAGACATTAGCTGGTAAAGCAGCTTTTTAGTACAGGAGAACTGCTCTCCTATTGAGTTACATGGTAAGTTACACAGGTTTCTTTGAAGACATTAGTGGGCATTAAATATTTTATTTACTCAACATTTTCCTCTAAACTGTTCAAATATATCTACATCCTAGTTAAATAATTTTGGAAAGATGTTTAAATATATTCAAAAATATAGGTGTAACAAGGGAAAAAAATAATTTTATCTGTGTTAGAGAGTTGTATCCAGTAGGATGCAGCATTGAATGTGTCTGACACACTTGATTTTGCCATTGCCACACTTTTTCAAACTGCCTGCTTTGTAAGCAGCCCATCCTCCTGTTGCCTGATTGCTGGGCTTGGAAATCTGAGGCAATCAGATGCTCCCAACAGCAGGGCACATCTGGAGAATGCAAGTTCATTATGGAGAGCGATGAGCCCTGCTGCCTGCTCTGTCATCTGCTATCAAGGAGACTATTTCATCCAAAGATAAAAGCTAAGAGCATTGTTTTATGTTTTCCAAGGCTCTGCAGTGTGTGCAGCTCCTTCTTTGTACTGTTATTGTATAGCTTACTGTGAGGCCTCAGAATGCCAATTGCATTTCAGAAACCAATGAACATATGATGAAAGGGCCCCTTGGTCAATATTAACAATAAATTCGGGGTATATGATTCAGAGGGTATAAAGCATGTAATTATTAAAGACTTTACATTTTTGTTTAAATTTTAAGCAATATATTCCCGAGATGCAGTCGAAAATGATACATTTGAAATCAAATCATATAGTAATTATCCACATAATTATCCACTAATATATTTCTTTTGCAGGATCATTGACTTAAGTGGTAACTTTCCTTTAATAATTTATAATGTGTTACAGTCATTGTGGGTTAAATTTATAACATCATCTAGCTAACTGTAGGAGAGTTCTGATATAAGTTTATCCGTAACATTTTCTATAACAGTTATT
Organism: Cyrtonyx montezumae; assembly: GCF_038088225.1. NCBI lineage: Eukaryota > Metazoa > Chordata > Aves > Galliformes > Odontophoridae > Cyrtonyx > Cyrtonyx montezumae. The sequence goes on along the minus strand of NW_027072034.1, from coordinate 143,656,427 downwards.
TGCTCTGAGTTAACTTTGCCTCTTATCTATTACTCTGTTATTCATTTGGTTTATTAATACATAGAGTAGATTTTAAGTTACGTGCACAGAAAGTGAAAAAGAAGTTGAAAAATACAAATAGTCAGAAGAATTTTTAACAATGAACATTAATCCTGGCTTTCTGTGATGAAATTCTTCATAACTGATTGTCAGAAACTCTTAACTTTGACCTGTCTGAAGAAGCAAACACAAAAGTTGAACCTCTTCTGAGAGAAAGAATCATGAATGTCTTGAAGGAGGAATGTAAGATCACTGTTGGAAACTAGTGAATATCAGCACATGTCTAAAAGCCTCTGATCAAGGATATCATGGACATAGCGCTCTGAAGAGCAAAGAGAAGTGTGGAATATTCCAGTCCTTTTCAGTACAAAAGACAAACAAGTCAGGATCTTTCTATCAAGTGCTAAGATTTGGATTTGGGTAGAAAAATACACTCCCGTACTAAAATATTGATATCTCAGAACAGAAATCACGGAGATCTGCTCAGCAGCTGTTGAGCCTGTAACCAGAGTAATGGATATGCTATAGGCAGAATTAACAGAAAAGCAACATCTAGTTCTGGTGTTTGCTGTTATAAGTTTGACAGTTTCATTATTTTACCTTTTGTTCTAATTCTGTGGCTTTGCAACTTTTCATACTGTGCAATTTTGCATATGAAGTATGAGAGCAGAACCAGATATTTTCAGACACATCAATGACAAACAACTGTACATCCATCCATGCAATATATTTTGTCATGTTTACATTATCATCTTTCTGTTAGATCACCACATAGATGTGACACCAAACTTCATAAAGTGGAAAATTGTACCTACACAGAATGTGAATAGCTCAGGAGTGCATCTGCTCTATAATATCAGTAAGTTCTGACAATAAAGACAACAAGCATTCAGTCTACTTCAGAACCAACTGTCATCATATCAAAATACTTCTTTCCACTGAAGAAAACTTAAACAAATAATACAAACTCCTAAAATAATGCTATTCTATGTTGTCCTGTGAAACTGGTGGCTCTTTTACCAGTTGCTCTAAAGATAAATATGTGAAGAATTCTGGTGTGGTTCTCATATAATAATTCCTCAATTAAGCTAACAGGAAAATGAAGGTAGAATTGCTGTTTGTACAAATTAAAAATTAATTGTAAATAATGAAAGTTTCATCTATTACTAGAAACCAATTTATTGGGATTTTGCTCTTCTGGAAAAGGTCAAACATCTATGGAAATGTTTTAGATATTTGCATATACCTGTGGTATTTTACCTTTCAAGCAAAGGCTAAACTTTTCTAGGCTGAAGCCAACAAGATTAATGCAAAGGCCATTCACATCAACAGTTACATCTCACATTTTGTTACTGAAAGTTGCGTGTGTTGTGTGTTTTTTTTTAACATCTGATTTTAGCATGCGTTAGATCCTTGCGCTCACTGGGAACCATTTTCATCTATCAAAGCAATGGGGATTTCTTGGGAATTTTTATATGCACATTAATTATGTGCTGATCCATATGTTTGCTGTAGACACGTGCTGAAAATCACTTTAAAATTTCCTTTGATTAAAAAAAACAAACAGAGCTATTGCTCAGAACTCCATTTTCCTGGAAGGACAAGCTTGATCTTCTGCACTTCATTTAACGGAGCTTCGGTATTTACAAAGACAATGAACCATCATCATGCCAACAGACCAAAATATATTTTAAATCATCTTTGAATTTCAGTGGGTTTAGAACAGGTTTGAAAAGATATTTCTGTACAGGAATACATGTTTTATATGGCCAAATGCTGTGATCAATCCAACGTGCCTTTAAGGAACACAGTTCAGTCTCTCTGTTGTATTGAAAAGTGACCTTAGACATATTTGCATCCACCTGCACCTGTGTAAATAGATAGCCTTGGTGGAAACATGGAGATCATTTAAAGCAATGCCACACAATTAGCCTTGCCATTATTACCCACAGGTCTGCTATGCTACGAGACCTCTTTGAGACTCAAAAATACATCCATCCTGCATAACAATATATATTCTTTGTACGCTCTTTTTATCCTCTTTTATGACTCAGATGCTGGATTCTTCTGTGTGAAATTTCTCAGATGCTGTGAGTCATTTTATGGAGAAAAGTAGCTAAGGCAGAGGATGCTATTTTCCACCCTTCGTTTTGGGCCATTAACATGAACAAGTGCACTAAGGAAAGTGATTTCTTTCATAGCAGTAGTATCGGTTGTGTTCCCATAGAATCGACCAGTGTAAGATACCTTGGTCTGCTCTCACCACCCCTGTTTCTGATGAAGTGAGCAGCAGAAAGATGAGGAAGTGCTACAGTGTCTGGGAAAGACTGCTAAAAACATGGTGTGATTGCAGCACCAGCCTGCAGCGAAACAAGTGCCTCATGTGGATCCCTCCTCAGACCAATACCACTGCAGAACTGCCCGTGTTCTCTTCACAGAAGGCGGGTGTCCACATCACACAGTGCTCAAATAACATCACTTTTCAGAAACGTTTGGACATTTAATCAGTTGCACAGGGACCACAGCAGCAGTGTCCCAGACAACTGCAGAAAAAGTTAGCAATGTGTTGTAATCCAACCAGACTGAACTCCACTGCTTTGTTACTAAATAACCCAAATTCTGTCCTCAGAACTTTGTATTAGGGTTTTTTTGTTAGTTTGTTTTTTTTGTTTGGTTGGTTTATTTTCCAAAGGAAAGGAAATTAATTTTGAAGTTCCAAGAAAATCATCTGTGAAAGGAGGATGGTGGCTGTGTTTGCATCCAAGGAACCAATAGTTCAGTCATGTCAGTATTTCAAACAAACACTTTCGGAGATCTCTGGGAAGTACTGACTACCTGTCAAGAATAAGTAGAAATCCCTCCAGACCTTGTTTTGGACAGGAGGCTGCGTTAACCACCTGTCTCTGCATATGTCTGTAGGGACATGTGGGACCAGATCAGTATGACCTCCATGTTCTTTTAGATTTATTTTAACAGGCAATATGTTATGCTAAAACAAAACGGTCCCTGTGGCATCATCCATCAAAGAGAATACCTGCAGCATAAAGAGTAGGTCTTCATGGGGGAAAACACATGTTTCTTTTCAAAGTTGTCAATGTTTTTGAGTTTTTGCTAAAATAACATTTGGAGTTTTCTCTGGATAAAAGTTGGGTGCAATTAGAAAGAGCATATTCATTAGAAGGATTAAAACAGGATTTGGATGTGAAGTTTAATCAAGACTGGCATGGAAAGAAAATCAGAAATTATTGCATTGGTCTTATTTCTGGTACCAGACTTAAGAATCTCTGAGTTTTAGATTTCTTATCCGTACCTTACGAACAAAGAGACTTATTAAGGTTTTGGTGACATCTGAACTAGGTTTGTAGGACATTTTGGGTCTCCTTTATCTGTGTCCTTCAGGGCACATTCTGTATCAGATTGATTATACTGTATCAGGCTAGGCTAAAAGGATTTACACCTCCACCAGATACAACTTGCCTCTACAGAGCACTCTAATGAGTGTTCAGACGCTAGCAAACCCATGTTAATGAAGCAATCTTTTATTGCAATTATAACCAAGTGCACCATACAATGTTACTGTAGAATAAATATGTTCTTAAAGGTTCAACTACTCAACTATTTTCAAAGTAAACTCTAATACTGATAATATTCTAATATTACTGCTGTCAAGTATTTCATCATTCAATGACTAAGAAATGCAATGAGACTCGCAATAAATATGTTCAGTAGTATTGTTCATGTGGATAACACTGGGCATATACAACAGTGGTTCAAATTAAATGTGTTAATTTTTAGCAGGTCAGATGGAGCACAAATAACTGCAGTTTTAATATACGAATTTACTTTTGCTGTTTTTTATTTTGCCAACAAAAAAAATCAATCCTGCAAAAAATAAGAAAATTACTTACTCCACTGATTACAGGAATGTCGGTGATAATGTAATCTCATAAAGATTGTTTACAATTTGGGACAACAAAAATATTGTTAATTTGGAGTTAATCCAGAACATTTCAAAAACTTTCCGCCATTTTTAATTTGTGCCATTTCAGTTTTCCACTTTGAAACATTTTATTTCAGAAGCTATTTATACTTACTAACTCTGTACACATAGGGAGAACTAAATATTTTTCATATCAGGTGATCTTAACAGAAGAAAAGGATTGAAGTATTATTATACAAAAAGGAATAAAAGTAATCCATCCAAAATAGTTTATTTCGTGAGTTAAGATAGTAACTTGCAAAAAATCACCTTTCATGTATTCACATATGTATATATTTCAGAATTCTCACAAGTCAAATCTACCATGGAATTTTTATGGGTGCTAGAAGTCTCAAAGTCTCACAAAACCCCCAAAAATGTAAATTGGCAAAAGTGTAAAGATATTAAGAAGGAGTCAAATAACAGAAAATGGAAAAAAAGGAAAAAAAAAAAAAAGGATGAAAATTTGACCCATTCTATAACTGAGTGGATTTATCCAAGTCATCAGTGCTGCCAGCTCTTCTCAATTTTCAGTCTTTTAGGAATTCTGATTAAAATTGAAAGGAATAATTTTGAGCCTTTAGAAAAATCCAAATTTAAATTTAAAATAAGTATCATTTCACTTTGAAAAAAAAAGTCCTAGATCTTGTTGCTAAAAAAACAAATGAAGACAACTCATAAGTCTTGTTTTTGTTGACTTTCTGAGTGGAGAAATGTAAGAAAATCACAATTATTACTTATTTTTATTACTTCTTTTTACTGACACCATTTTTGAATGTTTGTGATTGCTCATTTGTAATATTTTCACTCTTCTTAAATTGCCCTACAAGATTTTAACATTGCAATGTCTATATGGCTGCATTTGTTTTCTGTTTCATATTTCTTATTGAATTATACAGTGGAAAGGACATTGAAAACTCATCTCTTCCATTCCTCCACCCCTAAGTTATTACCTTGAACCCAAATCCTTCATCACAGTTGTTACTTTGCCTGTTAAATCTCTAATGATGGAAACACCACAGTATATCCATTAGCTATCTAAATCTAAGCTGCACTCATTTCTTACTGCTGCGGACTTTTTTCCCCCTAATGCCAAAACAAAAACACCTTGACTGCAATTAAATCTTTTATTTCTTTTTCTGTATGAAGTTGTTGCAGAAAAACATTTATTTCTGCTAAATTACATTTACATGTTGAAGACTCAGTCTTCCCATCTTGGAACAAATCACTACTAGACAGCAATAAACCAGACTTATTAAGACAGATCAGTTGACTAATGAACTCTGTCTTGTTGTCTGAAAAAAAAGTAAGCTTCACACTGCATGAAACCTCCAGGAAGATGAGTATGGCAGGACTCATGCTGCTTTGTCTTTCCTGATCCTTCTTTCATGAGCAGGAAAAAAGCAGGAATAAAATGCCTGGATGAGTAATATAATGAGAAGAAAACGGTTCTTCTACTCTTCTAAGTCCAAATGTTTCTCACCCACTAGTTACAAAAATGTTGGTGTTTAACATACGTGGCCTTCTTCAGTAAATCTTATTTATATGGGTCTGAATTCTGCATTCAGATCTGTCATATAATCATACAGGAGTAGGACAATGACTATCATCTGTACTAGATGCATCAGAAACTTGCAAAAATTCTCAGGTTTTTGCAAAACTCTTGGTAGAGTATGAAGTGCTTATAATATGCCTTTATAGCTCTATGTATATCTATGTTTTAATGAACACTGCACTGTAGAAGGAAGAAGAGAAGTCTGGCTTCATTCAAGAGTTTTGGGACATGGCTAGAGATTGCCTGAATCGCTTAGCTGTGTTAAATTTAGAGGCCTGTCCAGCAGAAAAGGCACTTAGGATGAGCAACCCCTCTGTGAAATGGATTACACTGTACAAGTTTGCCTATACACATATGCACACATTGAAAAACAAAATATACAGGTGGAGTTATCATAGCATGCCTTGCAATTAATTAGATACAGCTTCGTAGTCCTAAAGCAAAATGAACTGCCTTAATTCTTTGCTCAAAACTGAAATCAACTTCAGGGCTGCTAATAATTTCAATAGGTTACATGACATAGATTTTTTTTTGTATATGTTCTCAAGACACCTGAACTTGCATGTTCCTTTGAGGTAGGAATCATTTTTATACTACCTACTTCTATAGCCTTGAGTCTCCAGACACTTATGCAGATACATAAGAAAAGTTGTACTTTTTAAATCATGAAGCTAAAACCATCATTTCAGCCTTTGAGGCTTGTTGTCACTTTAAAGCCTGTGTTAACAGTAGAGCAGCTGTTTTAAAATATCCACTTCAGCATCAGCTTCCTCCCAGTTGTACTGCGTTGATCACATATACTCTAAAATGATGGATTTGCAACCCACTTTCCCCACAAATACCAACTCAATGGAAAGTCACTCAGAATTCCTATAAATTTTAGAAGAAACTGTAGCTAATGTATTTTGATTTGTTGGGCATGTAGAGATGAATCAGCATGTAGAAACAGCAGCTTAATGAGCAGGAATCAGGGAAAGTGAGAAGTTCTAGCTCAGATTTTGGGCACAGGGAAATAGCACTGCTCTAGAAATGGTCTAAACAAAAAGTATTTGGTAATAAAAATAAATAATAATAATAATAAAAAGCAACAAAGAAACAAAAGAAGAAAAAAAAAGCAAAAAAAAGCCTCAATAAATGGTACCTCCAAACTATGGTATTTCTTCAAGCAGAGGTGATCTGTCAGGCATGAAAAGTGTATCACTGCACAGCATGTAGCTAATTAAAGGTGTAACATCACAGAAAACTGGAGTCCTTTTATAGGTATATAACTGAATATAACTTCTGTTGCAGTAATAATGACGTTAGGGAAGTAAACAAGATTTTGAAATAAATAAATCCAGTTATTTCAGAAATAAGAAGATTCAAATCTCTAATCTGAGATAAAATGGCTTTTATTTACTCGAGGATTCTGAAAAACATAAGAGAGATGAAAACAATGTCAGTATCTGCACTGCTTGTTTGATTTCGCTTTTCACTTGATGTCCTTTAAAATCTGTGAAGTTAATTGCTTTCCTGAGGCCACTTTCAGTCTGGAAGCCCTCAGAGAGGATGTAGAGAGACCTGTCCATTCTTGGTATGCATTATGCCCTCCAGTACACAGTAGATCACATAAGAATAAAGTCAGAAAGACAGCAGCAAACACCCCTTGCCAGCTGAGCAGAAGGTCCTTCTGGGTCAGAACTGATGCTTCGTTTCAAAGAAAAGTCTCACAGATAAGCTTAATTCCTCACAGTTAATTAATTTGCCTATAGTGATGAAAATTTTTCTCACTGCTGATGGAGTTATCCCACTTTAACAAAGCCACTAACTCCTTGTCAGTGCAGGAATTTCAATCCAGGTATCTTATTTCTTATGCTTGTTTCATGACCCATAGAGGATATGTGCAGAAATAGCTTAAAATTTGGCAGAGTTGAGCAATGCCACCATAAAAATAAATTAAAACCATTTGATTTCATTGTAACCATGAAGACAATGGTAAAGACATTGGTGTTAGATGCAGCACAACCAGGTTCACATTACTGGGCTAACTCAGGCAGGGCACAGTATCCATACTACCTGTCCCAACTGCACACAGTTACCACCAGTCTAGAGGGCAATGATAGGTGCTTCCTTGGTGGGTTGCCTAAAAAACACAACTTGGGACACAAAATACTCATTTACAAAATCAGTGCTCAAATTTCTCTCTTTAGCGGAGGTTTGGAGTTGAGCAAACTGACCTTTTTGATAAAATCAACTTTTAAATGGAAAAGTTGCTTAACAGTTATGCCATAGAGATCCATCCTTTGCCAGCACATCTTCTCTGGAGGAAAAGTCAGGATTTAATACTGCCACAACCTAGGGCATCCCATGATCTTCTAAATAGTTCACTTCCATAATTCATCCTTAGAAAATTATCAGCTTTATCTGCCAAAGGTCTGTTGCCATTGGTATTATCTATATGATCCTTTGACATCATTAGCAGCAAATCCACACTGTGACTTCTGTTAAAGCTGAAGGACACTGCAAACTATTGCTCATTTCTGGACTGCATAAATTAAACCATTCCAGTTAGTTGTAAATCACGTGAAAAGCAATTGACATTATATATCATAATGTTTTCCATACAAGTGTTGCATAGTCCAAAAAGAGTTGTTAATCTAAAATGTATTAATTTACAAACACAAATACAACATGAATCTCTTCTACTTAATAGAATGCATACTTACTGAATGATAAATCTTCTCATTGCCTTTAAATTGATATATTTATTTTTTGTTTGAGCTTTTAATCGTAGCATATTGTCTGGAAATGAGTATCTTTCCAGACTCATATTTGTCTGTAATACGTAGTATTTTTTTTAGAAGGGCACAGAAGTTCAATAAAAACATTACTTTAAAACCTCTTATTTGATCTGCATGTTCGTGCAGTTGTAAATCTCTTAGTGAGAGTTTTAAATAGTAAGAGCATTTACTTCAGCAGACATGTTAGAGTGAACATAGCAGGACCTAAATAAACTGAGCCTAGTGCATCTTCATCTTTGTTGTCACTGTAAGCTGGTGTTAATGGTAAAGCTATTCCACAAGAAAAAAAAATGTTATAATTTTATGTTATCGTTTATCAACAAAAAAAACATCTTTGTAAAATATTTCTACTACGTGAACACCTCATCCATCAGGATGAAGCACTCAAATCTCGTAAACATCACTGAGCAAATTTGGTGTTATCATTTGCTTAATACCCTATGCCTCCACTTTTCCAAAATAAAGGAACATCATTTTTTTAATTTTCTTTTCTTTTTACTATGTTAACATCCATACGAACTGTTCTGATATAGAAATTTAAAACATTCAGATTTCAATTAGCAGATCAATAAATGGAAGTATATCCTACTGTATGTAGGAGTATTTGTTTTGGTAGCCCTCAAATGCACTCCTAAGAAGCATAGTAGAATTTCTATTCATTTCAATCCTGTCATGGTATACCTGCGTAGGCTGTACAATGGTAATGGCTAAAACCAGCAGTCAATATAGTAATTAATAGAAATTATCTAACATTTGGTTTTTTTAAGAATATTCTACATTATGATAAGGAATTCTACAGATGGAATTCTATCATTCTACAGATGATAAGGAAAAGGCTGAGGTTCTCAATGCCTTCTTCACATCTGTCTTTAATAAACAGGACAGTTATCCAAATGGTACTTGCCCTGACCTGGAAGTCTGGGACGGGGTGCATAATGCACCCCCTGTGATTCAAGCAGAGACGGTCAGAGATCTTCTCCTCCATCTGAACTCCCACAAGTCCATGGGGCCAGATGGGATCCACCCAAGGGTGCTGAGGGAGCTAGCAGAGGTGATTGCCGAGCCACTTTCTGCCATCTATCAGCATTCCTGGTTATCTGGAGAGGTCCCACAAGATTGGAGGCTTGCCGATGTGACTCCCATCTTCAAGAAAGGCCGTAAGGAAGACCCGGGGAACTACAGGCCTGTCAGCCTGACCTCGGTATCAGGGAAAGTTATGGAACAGATGTTATTGAGGGAGATCACACGACACGTGCATGGCAATAAAGGGATCAGACCCAGCCAGCACGGGTTCACCAGGGGCAGGTCGTGCTTGTCCAACCTCATCTCCTTCTATGACTGGGTGACCAGACAGGTAGATGAGGGAAAGGCTGTTGATGTAGTCTACCTGGACTTCAGCAAGGCCTTTGACACGGTCTCCCACAGTATTCTCCTAAGGAAACTGGCAGCCCGTGGTGTGGACAGGTTCACTCTTCTCTGGGTGGAGAACTGGCTGGAGGGCCGTGCCCAGAGGGTAGTGGTTAATGGAGTTAAGTCCAGCTGGCGTCCTGTAACGAGTGGTGTCCCCCAAGGGTCAGTTTTGGGGCCCATCTTGTTTAATATCTTTATTGATGACCTAGACGAGGGAATTGAGTGTACCCTCAGTAAGTTTGCAGATGACACAAAGCTGGGAGGATGTGTCAAACTGCCTGAGGGTAGGGAGGCCCTTCAGAGGGATTTGGATAGGCTGAACAGCTGGGCTGAGCAAAATGGGATGAGGTTCAATAAGACCAAGTGCCGGGTCCTGCACTTTGGCCACAATAACCCCATGCAATGCTATAGGCTTGGGGCAGAATGGCTTGAAGAATGTAGAGAGGAAAAGGACCTGGGGGTGTTGGTTGATGCTCGGCTCAACATGAGCCGGCAGTGTGCCCAGGTGGCCAAGAAGGCCAACAGCATCCTGGCCTGTATTAGAAATAGTGTAGCCAGCAGGAGCAGGGAGGTGATCATCCCCCTGTACTCAGCTCTGGTACGGCCGCACCTCGAGTACTGTGTTCAGTTTTGGGCCCCTCACTACAAGAAGGACATTGAGGCCCTGGAGCGTGTTCAGAGAAGGGCAACAAAACTGGTGAGGGGCCTGGAGCACAAGTCTTATGAGGAGCGGCTGAGGGAGCTGGGATTGTTTAGTCTGGAGAAGAGGAGGCTCAGAGGAGACCTTATTGCACTCTACCACTTCCTGAAGGGGGGTTGTGGTGAGGAGGGGGTAGGCCTCTTCTCCCTGATAAGTAATGACAGGACGAGAGGGAATGGCCACAAGTTGCGCCAGGGAAGATTTAGATTAGACCTCAGGAAGCATTTCTTTTCTGAAAGAGTGGTCAGGCACTGGAATGGCCTGCCTAGGGAGGTGGTTGAGGCACCATCCCTAGCGCTGTTCAAGAAGCGTTTAGATGAGGTGCTAAAGGACTTAATTTAGTAGTTGGGTAGAGATAGTGATAGGAGGATGGTTGGACTAGATGATCTTATAGGTCCTTTCCAACCTTATGAACTTATGAACTTATGAACTTATGAACTTATGCCTCACATCTTCAGCACAGGAGAAGACACTAGGTAGAGTCAAGGTAATATGAACTTCAGTCTGTCCCCAGAACTAATTTTAGAAAGATAGGTAATAAAACAGATCCATGTAGTTCATTAACTACACCTAACTCTAGAACTGATGGAATACATCACTGTCAGCTTTAGTAACCTTGGACACAGAAGATACTGCCACACGAAGATTAATGAAAATACCATATGCTAAATGTGAAACAAATCAGAGTTTTCAAAACCAAAACTTTTTATTGCTGAGGTGTTAAAATGCTAATAGTTTATGCAAATAGCTTTTAAGAAGCATGGAAGGTTTGATAGACACTTTGAGCAATTGCAATAATAAGACAGCAGCGTGAGCAGGATCTCTGGCACCAAGACATACACAGGTCTGGAGGAAATGCTATGCTATTATCTACTGCTGCAATTGTCTTTGACCCTATTTATTTTTTATTCTGACTTTAAATTGAGAACTCTGCCCTCATTTTCCAGACAGCTTCATATTTCTTGCATGGAAATTAGAACTTAAAAAAAACAAAAAACAATCACCACTTGCTTTAATGTTGTCAAATCATATTTTATTTGGCTGTTTTAAAGTGTTAAAACACCTCTGGAAACTCTGCACAATGAAGAATGAGATGATCTTGACCTTCAAGAAGAAGGAACACTGGGCTGGCTTAGGCATTTGCCAGCAGAAGAATGGAGCTGATCCTTCCCTTCTACTGTGTCCAAGAAACAGGGCTAATTTCTTGCAGAGTAAAATGTAATACCCCAAAAAAGCACAATCCAGAAAACAACACTGAAAATGTAGATATGCATATCTACCTCTAGTCAGTTGTTATAAAAAAAAACCTTTATCTGTTTACACAGCTGAAATCGCCATTCAGAGATTAACATTTCCATTAAAAGTTAGGATCATTTTCTAATGTAACCAACAATGCATCCAACCCCCCCCCCCCTTTATTTTTTTTCACCTTGGAAGACCTGCTGATAAATAGAATGTCAATGTTTTCAGAAGAAATAAGCAGTGTGGGAAGAAATAAACAACTGTGAAGCAAATTAGATTATCTGATGAAGTTGATCTGAAAAGCTTGTCTTTAAGCTTCATCAGCATCCTAACTGCATCCAACATACTCACTCCCTAATCATCACCCAGAAGAAGTGCTGTGGAGTAACTTTAATTTCATTTTCTCCTGGAATGTGTACATTATGGACCACTCAGTTTCATCACTGAAAATATGGAAGTCATAGAAAAGGCTGAAAATTTAGATTGCTAGTAAAGTTGTACAATCCATCTGTAGTTTTACTTTTTTTCTGCATAATTCCACCCATTACTGTAATGGTGTTTTCCTTTTGTGTGTTTTGTGTGGAGGGGTAAAGATATCTGCTTTCATTGGGAAGGAAAAAAAATAGTACTAGAACAACAGAAAAAAAACACCTCTTAGTACAGGTCTTTACTTTCCAAATGAACTGCTGCCCAAATGCATCATTGCCTGGTTTGGATACACAAAATCTCTTTAATTCCAAGTTCCTCCTGTGTCTGTATTTAAACATCAGATTTTAAGGCTAGTTCATGGAAGTCTACATGTCAGTCTGCAAAGAAACTAATTCTGGGGCATCCACAGCACAGGTATAAAAGTCACACAAATTGTGAAGTAAAGTACTAGCGTAAGAACTACTACTGCAAAATAAAAGTTGAGGAAAAAAACAGAGGTGCAGGTACACACACAAATCTGGACCAATATTTAAGAGTTGTTTTGTTTTTTTTTCCAGAAAGTAGGAAAATGCTGTTCCCCTTTCCCAGCCCATTTCAGATGTTTGTTTTCTACCTAAGCATTATCCACTGTAGTTTATTTCACCATGTTCTTGTAGAGGCTTTATCAGTTCAGAGACGTCAGAACATAAAAATGAGCTCAGCTTATATGGGCTGTGAAATCAACAAGCTGAGCCAATAGAAAAGCAGTCAAGGTATGTTTCTTAGAGGTGTGATCACACCTCTTTCTTTAAAAAAAATACTTTTTTTTTTTTGCTTATTCAACCACTTCTATTGATGTACTACTAGTAGAAAGTACAATGGGATGACCACAGTCAGTGCAGCACTGGATTTTTTATAGCATGGAAGCAAACCACAAGAAAAGATCTTCAATAACCCTGAAGTCCAGTTTGCATTTTACTCCGTTATCACCAGAGATTTCAATGAAAGTAAATCACGGCTCTCCAGCCTGTCCAGGTCTTGCTATTAAGCAGCACAGCCTTCTGCTGTGTGAGCCACTCTTCCCAGCTTTGTATCATCAGCAAACTTGCTGAGGGTGGACTCTTAACCCTTCATCTGAGTCACTGATGAAGATGTTCAACAAGGCCAGAACCAGCACTGATCCCTGGGCAACACTGCTAGTCACGGGCCTCCAACCAGCCTGCACCGTTGATATCAGCACTCTGCCAGTCTGCCAGTTCTCAATCCACCTCACTGTTCATCTCCCTGAGCTTACATACAAAGATGTTACAGGAGGCACTGTCAAAAGCCTCTCTGGAGTCAAGGTACACAGCACCCACTGCTCCCTCCTCATCTACCCAGCCAGTCATGGCATCACAGAAGGCTACTAGGTTGGTTGAGTATGATTTCCTCTTGGTGAATTCATACTGAATGTTCCTGGTAACCTTTTTCTATGTCGGTTCATTGGAGATGACATCCCAAACAGGTTGTTCCATCAACTTTCCAGGGACAGACATGAGGCCTGTACTTTCCAAACTCCTTATTTCCAACACTCGAGTGACATTGGCTTTTCTCCAGTTCTCAGACACCTCTCCCATCCTCAATGACTGGTTTGGCAGTCACTCCTGTCAGCTCCCTAGAGGTGAGTCACCTCTCACGTTATGGGTTGCAGATTAAGCAACATTTGTCACAGTTCTGGTTGGCCTGTCTCATTCCCATCAGTTGCAATGCCATAAGCTCAGCCATTTTGGACTCACCCCCTTCAATTTAAAGCACATCTCACTACATCGGCCAGCCTGCTGCCAGAGACTGCCCTGCCTTTCTTAGACAGGGGGACCCCATCCCTCCCTCACAGGTTATAATCTTTATATAAAAACTCCCACTGTCATAAAAACCAAAGCCCTTCTGTCAGCACCAGCCATTGAGCCAGGAATTGCTACACCTTATACATCTATTACTGGTTTCCCTCCTTCCTCAAACTGTCTAAATTGAAGAGAAGTCGATTTGGGCACCAGTGTTCCTCACTTGTAGCTAACGGCTCTGTGCTCCCAGGGCTCTAAGGCCTTTTTTGATTCTACCTACATTCCACCTTCCATTGTCAGCCATGCCCACGTTTAACTTTATCTTTGTTATAATTGATTGTTATATAAAAATAGACACAAGAAAACTGAAAAGCGTTAAGCAGTGTGGACGATAAATGCTTCCTGCACAATGATCTTTAGTGATGCAGTCGCTCACGACAGCTTTTGCTTAACACCTAATCCCTTGTGAATATCCACAATACAACCTTTATCAGCCTACAGAGCAGAACAGACGTCTCATCGCTCACGTTCACCTCCAAACTTGAATATTTTTGTCGGTATCTGCTGTGTGTTCAGCTTCCACAATATGGTCTGTTTATAATGCTCTGCAATGAACCCAGAGCAGAACCCTCTGAGCACGAGGGAACAGCTAAATGACACAGCATGAAAAGGTAACTGCCTGTCACTTCAGTAAGAGCCAGAGACTCTTCGGTGAAAAATAAACGTTCCCCAAACTTGCAGCAAGACCTGAGAAATCTACTCGTGATGGATTACAAAAATTAGAAGCAGAAAAGACTGTTTAACAGCAAGAAGTTTTAATAGCAGCATTTTAAAAAGAAAATATTAAATATTTTTGTGAATGTTGATGGTCTGTGTGTATTGCTCCCTCTAGTGTAAAAATACAAAAATCACAACAAACATTGCAAAATCCACTGCATTTGGTAACAAATACAAACTTTTTTTTGTTATTAAAAAAAAAGAAAATCAATCAATACACCTTTTTTTCCCCCCTAAATATTTATAACATGATTTCTCACATTTTAATACAAGAGAGACAAATTAACTTTGTTTCAGCTTCTGACCCAGGATTCTCACTCTTTCTTTATTAGCTGGGGATGATCACACCAGAATTGACAAGTGAATATGCAGATCTGCACCCTGCTTTTACTGCTGTGACGCTCCACGAGAAAACAGTAGGATATCTTTAGGTAATAAGTTGTTCCCTTGTTTTTCCTCCACTAGAATACTAATTTCTACTCCATGATTACGTCGGTTACTAATGATCAAGAGCAAGGTCTAAAACAGTGAAACATATCCTCAGATGCATACGTATTTATTTGACTATCGAATTAGGCCATAAAATTAGGAAATAAAGCAATTTGGGAATCGATCTTTTTTTCCTAAATAAGCATGCATTTCCTTAAAACACATCACTGACGACCAACAAGTCTGACAAATCATTTTACATTTGAAACCAACCTGAAGAACCACTGGATAAAACTCTGCTTTGGCATAGTGTAGGAAAAGCTGTAGCCACTGCTGCAACCTGAGTTTCTATCACACGTACAGGAGGAAAAAAAAAATCAAAGCCCTCCAGGCCCATTTCTGAGTACACAGAACAGTTTGCATTGATATTCTCTCAAAATCAAGAAAAAGGTGCCTTCTCCAAGAACTGACAGGAGATGCCTCTGTGTGTATAACTTATTCATTAAGTGGAAATTTATACTTCACAGGTATCCAAGTTCTACCCATGTGAAATTATCATCTTCCTACTCTGAACTCCAATTAATTTTCCAAGGTCTGCAAGACCCCCAGAACACGTTTTCTCTTCCTGCCAATCGTTATCCAGTTTCACACACACTGCTCGTGTCTGAAACACGACCTGGCATAGGCTACCTTTGAAGGCTGTCTTAATAAGCAAGAAGTCTGCTGCCTCAATATTGTGCAAGCTCGATTCCCATCAAAAATAAGCATAGTGAAATGTCAGATCCTCAAAGTCATTACACAGAAGTACTAATTAAAGCAAACAATCAGACTTTCGCTTGTTTTCTACCTGATGCGCAATCGTTTCCATCACAGCAGAACACCTGCCCTCACTATTCCCCCTAAAGCCAAGTTTACTGTCAAGACTGGGAGAACTGTTTGCTCGATCATTTGCGAAATGTATCCAACTGAACTCTGCAATTACTGTAGTCCATTACAGGCAATTGCTCCCAGCTAGAAGGACATAACTAGAATACCTACCACGCAGAGGGCTCAGTAAGGATGGTACTGCATGCTGCAGCAAGAAAGCAAGGTTCTGGAACTAGCACCTCTTTAACAATTCAGTCATGGATTAAGAGAATGGGCACTACAGCAAAATTTCAGGGGCCAAATTCAGGACAAAATTAACAGTTGAGAAAGAAATTTTATTTCAAGCTTCTAAGGGGGTATTACAAACAATAGAGAGAATAAGAACATTAAAAACTATTTATAAAGTAACTGTCCCTTTAAAATAAAGACTCAAGCAGGTTTAACAATGAAGTATGCTATCCATGAAGGTTTAAAAAAAGGTTTAAAAAGTATTGGTTTTGCTGTATTTGCTAATCCTTTATAAAAAAAGCTGGGCATAAATACTTCGTGCATTCATATGCATTATTTGGTGTTTCATATTATATAACTTGGTACAGTATTTAAGATATCACTGCAAAAGAGTTCAAACAGTGCATTTATAAATAATGGAGTCATTATAAATCACATTGCAAACATACCTTGCCATTTTCATTGTTACAAATTCTGTATTCTCAGTGAAGGTAGGAATAAAGTAGCTACAACAATCAATATCTTGACTTTATTATCTTTTTTTTTTTTTAATATAAAAATGCAATTCTGGAAACCCCCCCTCCTTCGTCCCCCTGCCCAAACATAATGCTTTACTTCTTAAAAATAAAAATAAAGTACTAATTCTATATACATCACATGTACCATACAAAAATGTATCCAAAGTTTCTATTGCTACCAAAGTGTTCTAAATTAAAAGTTACATAAATCCCCTCCTTGGAAACAGAAGATTACAAGTTACAAAAAAATCAAATTACACACAAACCATCAAGTTATTTTATACAATTTCCAATACATTTTTTCTCCCAAAGCAAGTTGTCTTCTCATGTGCCTGTATAAAAATGCATATCAATATATTTGTCAATTTTATTTTTCATTATAAAGCAAATTAATACATTTTCTACAATAAATAAAACACAGGGAGGCACATATATCAATAAAATAAAATCAATGGGAGATAAATGGGATATGGTTTTTAAAGAAATAATGTGCTTGCAGGCTTTAAGCCAGATTTGTTTAAAACAAAAACAATCTTAAGCTATTTTGGGCAACTATGGAGTGTTTTTGGTGATTTGCAAGTGATGTACATAGTAAAATCTTTTTTTTCCTTGATGCCTTTCTCACAAAGTACCCTCCAAAATAACGCAACTTCCTTTCTTAAAATACATATTTGTAATCGTAAATTTACATCAATCTTAAAATATGTGGTACTTTGTGCAAAGAGCAATGATTTACACAAACATTCAGAAGTCTTTTTCAGAAGCTACAGACCAAGGAAGAAATGAAACAAGCAGCACCATATCGTATATGATTTAGGCAAACATATATTTGATGTAATTTTGATATTAGGCTTTACAATTCACTAAACACCTTAAGCTGGAAGATGGTGCTTAGGTAACTTAAAACTTAGAAACAAAGAAGAAAAAGCATGGAAAAAAAAACCAACTCCCTCCCCAGCAAAATTATAAAAGAAATTAAAGAGCTATCTAAAATCAGAATAAGTTAAGTGTTGAATATACATTTATGTACAATTATGCACACTATGAACAAGATGTTTTAACATGTTTAGTGGAAAATCCTCCAAACTATAATACGATAAAATCATTTATCAATATGGCAATGGTGATTTAGAAGAATTGCTCCACAATTTCAAGTTTGAAGAACTCAGCCACTGAATCAACAGTTAAGGGGTTGTATCTTTAATACATTCTTTCAGACAAAGAGGTTTGTTAAGTAGAGTTCAAGTCTGTCTGGTACTTTTCACGCCTTGGTTGAATCTGTTAGTCAATATCACTGAAGTCACTGACTGGTTCTCCATGTACTCTACTCAGGTGGTTCATAGCACGATCAAAAGCAATCCTTACTGCTTTTCGAATGCTTGAGTTGCGACCTTCCATCATTTTTAACTTGTCTATGGTCTCATCTATCCCAAGGGGGACCATTTTGGATTTGGGAAGCCACTGCCTATAAGAAAGGGCAAAATAAGTAAGTTAAATACAAAGTAACATCATCAAGAACTGTAAGGCCTGCTATGTCATGTTTCCCATTTAGCGGGTCAGATTTATTATCTTAAATAAAATAGAAAAATTCCTTTTATGTTATTACTCGTTTTAAGCATTTTTAAAAATATGCAATATTAAGACACAATCTTCCATGAAACAAAGAATATAAACCAGTTCAAGAGGTAATGTATTATTTAGTGGCAAGTATCAACTGACTGACATTACTATGAAATATTTATGCAGTTTAGTTGAGAACCACACGATCGCAGTATACCCCAAGCTGAAAGGGACCAACAAGGATCATCAAGTCCAGCTCCTAGCTGCACACAGGACCACTCAAAAATAAAACCCTATGTCTGAAATTATTGTCCAAACGCTTCTTGAACTCTGTCAGCCTGGGATCTTGACTGTTGTTGCCCTGGGGAGCCTGTTCCAGTGACCAATCACACTCTGCTGAAGAGCCTTTTCCTAATATTCAACCTGACCCTCCCTTGATGCAGCTCCATGCTGTTTCCTCAGGTTGCTGTCACCAGATAGCAGAGGTGAGTGCTGCCCTTTTGCTCTCCTCATAAGGAAGCTGAAAAAAAACAAGAGACTGCAGCTGCTCCCCATGTCATGCCCTCTAGGCCCTTCCTCTTCACTGCTCCCCTTTGAATGGTCCCTAATAGTGTTGTGTCCTTCTTACATTGTGGCACTCAAACCTGCACAAGGAGCATGGGGTGAGGCTGTACCAGCACAGTGCAGAGCAGCACAATCCCCCTACCCTGTCGGCCTAGTATCCTGGGTATGAGGTTGGTCCTTTCAGTTGGAAGTTTAAGAACAGATGGCAGCAACTACAATTAATATGCCTCATGAATCACTTGCCACAGCATTTTTTTTTCCTCCACTCTTTCATTTCCAACACTACAAGGAATTTGTGATTAACATTTGCCTTGCCATTACGACACATCAAATGGTCTTTTATCAGGAAGATCCCACCGTCAAGAAAGTTCTTAGTGAAATCTCATACTGTTGAGTAAAAGCGCACTCTGTATTCAAAGTACTCTTCTGTTTTAAGCTCCACACGTGTAATTAACTGCTCAGAAAGGTAATCCATAGACGACAGAAGCTAGTACCACAGCCAGAAGACTGTGTGTGCTGAGTGAGTGAATAAAAATCAAACATAGGTTCAAAAGTGAAAGTTGAGTTATGAAGAACAAAATTGATGAATATCAAAATAATCACTATAAAAGAAGTTAAGAGTAGCCATAGCATACAAAAAACCTGAAAAAAATATTTAGCTTATCCCATCTATCTATACAGAGTATCTGCTAGAAGTAACTCC
Organism: Cyrtonyx montezumae; assembly: GCF_038088225.1. NCBI lineage: Eukaryota > Metazoa > Chordata > Aves > Galliformes > Odontophoridae > Cyrtonyx > Cyrtonyx montezumae. The sequence goes on along the minus strand of NW_027072034.1, from coordinate 143,636,848 downwards.
GTGTAATATTTGCAAGATTTGGAGTCAACTGCAGGCAACAACCAAAAAAGGTTCAAGTTCTAGAGGACTTCTGAGATAAAAGCAAACATAGCAGTGATTAAGAATGTGTTTAGAGACAGCTTGCATTGCCACTGTTATCAACAAGTCAGAGCAAGAAGCAGAACACTCAATCTGTTTAAGAACAGATAATGTCCATGAACAGACAGGCAGAAGAAAGCAGGATCTCATGAAATCCTGCACAACTAAATAAAGAAGATCCGCTGAAGTGCATGAAAGAAGATTAAAAAGACTGTAAAGAGAAATATTCTTTGTTGAAAGGAAGAAAGAAATAGCTGAAAAGCTTCCATATTTGGCAAAACCCAAAAGATGTAGCAGAGGAGAAGAATGTTTTATTCTGTGAATTCTCCCTCATGCTCCACACAGCATATTGCTGATACTGAAAGAAAAAAGCAATATTTCATGGAACTTCAAATGAGAATGTTAATAAAGCATTTAACTATGAAGATTACAACTTTAAGGAAAGTACACTCAAGCAGATTGAAAAAATTGTTGTCATTTGGAATAGAATGATACAAGTTGATATCAAATAAGTGATTTTACCAGGTCATTATCAGCATCAGCTAACAGATCAAAATAAAAGGCCATTTAACACTTTATATTATTACCTTTCAAATAGACAATAAATAAGTACCATTCAGTACAACACACGTTAGTCCAAGAACACACTCAAAATGAAAACATTACAGTTGTTACAATCATGGGAAAAATATCTTTAAGACAGCATCTTAATCATTTCTTAGACTTAAGCTATAGAGTTAAATCTTTAAGTCATTGTAACAAACAAAACATTTCAATTACATACCAACTTCTTTTATTGTCAAAAAACAGTACTAAGAATAGTTTCTCATCTGATTTGGTCTGCATTTGTTCTCCAATCTTCAGTACATCCAAAGGTGGCACTGGTATAGTAACACCATTGTGATGGCCAGCAACACGAGGCATTTTAGGGTCAATAATCTGCAAAAGAGAAGAAAGAAGGTTTCCTAATTTTTAAGAATACATCTTATGTAAAAAAGAAAGAAAAAAAAAAAAAACCCGCCAACTTGTATGACATTTGTTCTAGTATGAATACATTTGTTTCTGCAAAGAACAAATCAGACACAAAATCTGAATAAACAGCTTTAAACAAGAGAAAAAAAATAAATAAACAGGAAAAAAAGAAAAGTAGCTTTAAAAGCTTTGCATAAGCTACTTATTTATCAGAAAAGGCAACTCATTTTTCAGTGAACTTTTCAGTACAAATGAAACTCCTCTGTAAGAAACGCATAACATTAGCAATTGCTCAGCTGCCACCAAAAATAGTCTGTACCACCCACCTCCTGTCCTACAAACTCCTATTATTTTTCCAGCTTCCACTACCTTAATTTACCATAAGTTGGTAATGAAAGTCAACAGAAAACTAATACTGGAGAGAGTTCATGGAAATCACAAGAACCTTATTCTCCTGACTGAGGTGAAAACATCAATCAACTAATAACACAGAGAAATGTCAGTGTTTACCAAAGGAGAGGAGAGAAAAAGAGCCTTTCGGCACCTCCTACTTACAATCAGTTTAAATCTAACAATAAAATGCACCATTCACGAGACAATCAATCACAAAGCACAATAAGCATCTGATCCAATTGTGCTTGGGTCACCCACTGATAGGTGAAATTCACGCTCAGAACCTCATCTCCACTAGTTTTCACTTGAGTCTGCGTAACTACACTACTTGATCTCCCCAGTACGTATATATCAAAGCAGTCATATGGTCATCTAGCCTACTATATGCATAAGGACAGGTTGGACTGCTGGGCTGAGGCCAGTGGGATGAAATTCAATAAGACCAAGTGCTGGGTCCTGCACTTGGGCCACAGCAACCCCAGTCAACACTACAGGCTTGGGGCAGAGTGTCCAGAAGTCTGTGTGGAAGATGTCAGTTAACTGGGAGATGCTGGTTAACTATTAGCTAAACATGAGCCAGCAATGTGTCCAGGTGGTCAAGAAGGCCAGTGACATCCTGGCTTGTATCAGAAATAACGCAGCCAGCAGCAGCAGGGAGATGATCATCCCTCTATGCTCAGCTCTGATGAGGTCGCATCTCAAGTACTGTGTTCGGTTTTGGGACCCTCACTACAAGAAAGACATCAAGGCCTTGGAGAACATCAAAAGAAGGGCAACAAAGCTGGTAAAGGGTCTGGAGCACAAGTCTTATGAGGAATGTCTGAGGAAACTGGGATTGTTTAGTCTGGAGAAGAAGAGGCTTAGAAAAGACCTTATTGCCTTCTGCAGCTACCCAAAAGGAGGCTGGAGCAAGGTGAGGGTCAGCCTCTTCTCCCATGTAAGTAGTGATAAGACTGCATGGAATAGTCTCAAGTTGGCCCAGGGAGGTTCAGTTTGGATATTAGGAAACACTTCTTCCCTGAAAGAGTGGACAGATGCTGGAACAGACTGCCCAGGGAGGTGGTTCAGCCACCATCCCTGGAGACGTTCAAGAAACATTCAGATGTTGTAATAAGGGACAAGTTTTAGAGGGGAAATATTGGTGATAGGTGGATGTCTGGTCTAGATGATATTGGAGGTCTTTTCCAACCTTGGTGATTCTATCAAAGTAATAAAGCCACAGACTTTTTCCATAGCACCAAATGCCTGAAGCCATTCAAATACTTCATAAACAGTATTTTCTCTACAAGCTGTTGATTTAAGCAGATCTGTGTGTATTTCTCCTAAAACAACACAGACAACAGTTTTAAGTTAACGCGTACAATTCCCAACTGGATCAAATCACTAAGTTCATAAGTTCATAAGGTTGGAAAGGACCTATAAGATCATCTAGTCCAACCATCCTCCTATCACTATCTCTACCCAACTACTAAATTAAGTCCTTTAGCACCTCATCTAAACGCTTCTTGAACAGCGCTAGGGATGGTGCCTCAACCACCTCCCTAGGCAGGCCATTCCAGTGCCTGACCACTCTTTCAGAAAAGAAATGCTTCCTCAGGTCTAATCTAAATCTTCCCCGGCGCAACTTGTGGCCATTCCCTCTCGTCCTGTCATTACTTATCAGGGAGAAGAGGCCTACCCCCTCCTCACCACAACCCCCCTTCAGGAAGTGGTAGAGTGCAATAAGGTCTCCTCTGAGCCTCCTCTTCTCCAGACTGAACAATCCCAGCTCCCTCAGCCGCTCCTCATAAGACTTGTGCTCCAGACCCCTCACCAGTTTTGTTGCCCTTCTCTGAACACGCTCCAGGGCCTCAATGTCCTTCTTGTAGTGAGGGGCCCAAAACTGAACACAGTACTCGAGGTGCGGCCGTACCAGAGCTGAGTACAGGGGGATGATCACCTCCCTGCTCCTGCTGGCTACACTATTTCTAATACAGGCCAGGATGCTGTTGGCCTTCTTGGCCACCTGGGCACACTGCCGGCTCATGTTGAGCCGAGCATCAACCAACACCCCCAGGTCCTTTTCCTCTCTACATTCTTCAAGCCATTCTGCCCCAAGCCTATAGCATTGCATGGAGTTATTGTGGCCAAAGTGCAGGACCCGGCACTTGGTCTTATTGAACCTCATCCCATTTTGCTCAGCCCAGCTGTTCAGCCTATCCAAATCCCTCTGAAGGGCCTCCCTACCCTCAGGCAGTTTGACACATCCTCCCAGCTTTGTGTCATCTGCAAACTTACTGAGCGTACACTCAATTCCCTCGTCTAGATCATCAATAAAGATATTAAACAAGATGGGCCCCAAAACTGACCCTTGGGGGACACCACTCGTTACAGGACGCCAGCTGGACTTAACTCCATTAACCACTACCCTCTGGGCACGGCCCTCCAGCCAGTTCTCCACCCAGAGAAGAGTGAACCTGTCCACACCACGGGCTGCCAGTGCTAAGCTTATACTACCAAGTATTCTGTTTCTTTAATAAGCTTCAGAAACAGACAATATTTTTATACTCATTTTGCAGCAGAAAATAATAGTTCTAACACTACCAAGATGCCTGTCAAATGCTTATTCAGTTGACCCTTTAAACAATGAAATACACTGCAGTAACAAAGCCTAGTGAGATAAGCAGGGTAATAGATATCACTGGCTCAATATCTGGTACTGTAATAATTCTACAAATAGAATTCATGGAGAAGCTGTAAAGAGGGGCAAACTGATCCACTTTTACTCGTGGTAATTCATAACTTCCCATTCAGGCTGAGCTCATGGATCAAGATTTTCAAACCACTAACAGTATTACTGTTTATATCAGTATGTACTGATGGAAAACTGTGCACTCACCAGAGCTGGATAAGAGGGATATCCACTGCATTTGGCCCATACTACTTTCAGAGGCTCAAGAACAGATGTTGCAGCATCAGTCGAAATCCACATACTGCTATGACCAACTTCTAAAAACAAATAATAATTTCATTTAAGATTACCATTTTAAAGAACGACACCTCAGACTTCTAACCAATAAATCATGATAATTATAGAACAAATGTATGCCAGTGACACATTTTATAGAAACATCAATAAAAACAGCATTCCTACCAGCTCTTCATATCTCAGATACTGCAGTTACACAGTATTTTAGAAGACAATGCTTGATAGAAATAGCTTTCCAAGTGCCAGAAGAAAATTTATTTCTAAATTCTTTCTAATCTGCTCCTACTCAAAATAAGCAGTGCTAATTATGACATCTGACATGCAGATATACATTTCAACATTGAGAAAAGTACTAAAAAAACCTTTTAGGAGTAGTAGTAGAGGGGAAAAGGTTCTTGAGCTGCTCACTAAACAAAGAGGTCAGACATTCTCCACAGCATATTCTAGGTCACTTTTCAAACACAGGCTTATCATTCAGTTATAGTTTATTTCAATTGATAATAATTTCAACATCCCAAGAAAGTACTGTACTGGGAAGTTTAACCTCAGAGATTCACTGTCCAGTAACACAAGTTAGAAAATGCAATAATTCACTGTAACCTGCCACCTCATCTTTACCAAGATGTTAGATATTTCTGAAGCTAAAAATTGTTACGGGTTCTATCGCTGCTGTGCACATCAGACAAGCAAAAGAACCAAACACAATTTTCTACAGCATTTAAAACCTCTAACAAGTACTCAATAGAAAACAGGGATATTTGCTATCAATTCCAGCAGGCTTGCTTTACAGATGAGACTTTTAATCAGTAGATTCCATGACATGAAGCCATGGAAATGACTTATTTCTACTGTTTTTTTGTGGTTGTCTTTATACTGAACTAGGTAACCTTGGAAGAAAGAATACTGGATCTATTTACTGGCTTATTTACTTGTCCCTTTCTACATATTTTTAGAGAGGTTTTTTCAGGATTTTCTTCACTTTCTCAGTAAAAGCCATAATATTCTTCTGATGTAAAAAAAAAGAAAATAAAAATAATTCAGATAGACACTCTTATACTCCTAAGACTGGAGCTAAATATATTAAATACTAGGCATGATGGAAACACACATCACCACCTGAACAGTTTATCTGGATTTATCTTAAAACAATTGATCAAAGTAATTTCTAACACCATGAAGAAAGTAATTTAGGTAATTTTGTATCTCTGCTTTATTTATATTAATACGTTAAGTAGTCACATGGAAACCAGACACAGTTATGTATGTTTGGATTAATATCTTTATCTGTTAGATAAAAACAGTGCAGGACCTCTTTTTTGGGGCAGCTAACAGAAGAAACAAAAGAAACCTACATTATTCTCAGCTGCAGAATTGATATAAAATGGAGAAATGATATTTTAATGCAGTGTAGAAGGTGATAGGACAGTTACTACTGAACTTTGTTTTAAACCAGAAACTTCAACCTCCAACAAGAAAGCCTTTTTTGACTGAAATATGACTGTAGTAGGAAGAATGCACAGTACTGTAAGGGTGGTTGTTGTTTTTTTTTTTTCCAAATTACTTAATTTTAACATCAAAGTTGCCTCTAAATCTGCAGATGACTCCACAAGATACTGAGCATATTTAAGCTCCAAAAATGCTGCTAAGACAGTTGTGATCCCTCCAGAGCAAGTAGATTATTCTTTAGTACAAATGATGCTTCTCTCTTACTGTCTAACTTTTGGCTGTCAATGACTTACCAGATGAAATGAAGACCACGCAAAAGATAAAATGATTTGAATCAAATGCCAGGAAATGTTTCCCTACAATCTGTCCCCCTCCCCACTCCTGCTCACCAGCATGAAATGACTGAAGGGAAAAACAGAGTCTAGACATTGATAAATGAAAAAAAAAGTTAAGATTTAACAAGGAAAGAAAAAAAAAGTCTGACAAAGTGGAGAGATTGACTGGAAAACAGTGGGGCAAAGAATTTACAAGCTGAGACAAGAAGACAGAGACAGAGGCTAGAAGCAGGAGAGGTACATAAGAATCTTGGATAAGCGAACAAGGAACAGCTATAAAAAAAGACCAGGCAAGATTCAGGAGACAGGCAGAAGAATGCTCTGCCACTTTTGCCCCACAGATTCCCAATCCTGTAAAGGAAGCCAAGACACACAAATCTCAGCACAGCCCTGTATACAGCAGCTGTTTATAAAAACCAATCATTGCACACATCTCTAGTGTGTGTGTGTGTATTACAATGATCACATCCACCAATCAGTGCATAACTGCATCCCATCCATACAGTTTGTTGTACTATTACAACAAACTGTACAATTACAACATACCATACCAGAGGTTCTGAGACAGCATCTTGTAAATAAAACCAAAATACTCTTTGGATCTTGGGACAGTGCAACTATAAGCACTGTGTTTGGTCCTAAAGCATGGGTACTCTCTTCAAGCAGAATTATTTGACATATCTTGCCAAGCACAGGCAACCCTTTATTTTAGTTACTTTGTAAAATCTAGGAGTTTATTAATCTAAGTAAATCATGGCAAAGTTCAAGTTATGTACAGAACATAAGATGCACAGTTCACTTCACTCCTGCTTGTTTCTTCCTCTTTATCTGCCAGTGCAGATGGCGAAGAACTCAAATTAGACTGAATATCTATTAATATACAAAATAATACTACTTTTCCTCCTTTCAAGCAGCTTACAGATGATATATTCAGTATCTGACAACAGAGAAAGAACTAAGATCAAGGACAGTTCCAAGAAAGTGGAAAGCATTAACTGTAAGACTACCCAGGACAGAATAAGAAAAACAAATGGAAAAAAAATCAAGTCTTGTATAGTAAGTTATCGTACAAAGAAAGATACTAAACCCAAAAGAAATGAAACAGTAGCTGAAAACATACCAGCTGCAAGAAGGACAACAAAATGGATCATACTGGAAGGAAAGAACATAGTAACACAAAGAAACATAAAATCACAGGAAGACAAGAAATAGTCCTGGTTAAGTGGAGAAGAGCTGCAAGGTCAGAAGCTAAAGAAAGGCCTGCTAGACACAGCAAGCCTGATCCCCAGCATCAGTGTAGGAACATTGTATTCTGCAAATAATAGTCATGTACAGATGAGACAACTTAAATCTTGCAATACAATTAAAAATATACAAAGAAAAAGGAAGATATATTACCAAAACATAACACATTTTCTAAAATCTGGTTGTTATACTCTATACTTCTAAAAGTTTCCACTTTTCTCCAACTTTTCTTCCTGAATCAAAGCAAACCATGTCTTACACATCTGTCAGTACAGAAAAGTATGGAGGGGTAAACTCTAGAACAAACAGCTAAGGAAAAATGCTAACAGATCCACAAATAGTACTGTAGTTAAAGTTTTGCTTGTACTACTACTGGAGTAGCCTAAATCACTTTAAATATCACTTACTGATCAAAACCAACATCTTTTCTCTATAAAGCTCTTAAAAAGTTCAAAATAAAAACTAGCATTTTCTGCTGTACTATCAACATCGCTTTCAGAACTCTCAGATGTTTTTCAGCAGAGAAAATAATATTAGAATCTGTTAAACTAACAGACCAAATATGGTATAGAGTATTATTAAAAATACAATCATTTATAGTTACCAGCTGCAATTCTTGCTGCTTTGGCATAGTTTCCATTTTCAATGCAAGATATCAATTCACTTCGATCCTCCAACGTGTGTCTTCGTATAAGTGCTGGTTTACCTTTACCACACTTTGGTAGGCTGAAACTGTAAAAGTATTAAAACTATTACTCAGTGAATTAACACAGCTCACTACAAACAAAGAGAGTGAACAAGAATTTATAATTCTACAAGGGAAAAAAATGCTAACAGCAAACTAGTGAATTTCATGCAAAAAAATTAAACAACAAAAACTAAAATTGAAAAGTACTTTTACACACATAAACTGTTGGCTATCAGCAAAAGACAAACAGTATTCAATTGCACCTCAACTTCTGAGCATGTATAACCTGCAGCATGTAGGAACAGCTGCTCTGCCTCCAGAATTACAAAGGACACTGGCCAAATTGAAACCTCTGCTGAAACAGTCCCACTAAACCAAATGTAATTATTTTCTTGCTCTTTTCATTACAAATTCAAACTCTTCAACTGTGAGAGAAGTGTCTGTGCACAAAGTGAGGAAGTTATGCTCAAGAGTTTTTCTTGCACATCTGAGTTTTCTTGAAGAGATCAAAGAATGTGAATAGCAATTTGAGACAAGTGGAATCCTCAATATATCGCTCACAAGAGGTGCAATACTAAATTCTCTTTGTTTCTGAAAACGTGTTTGACACAAATGCATTAAAACCACTTCCTTAAGCAATTTAATACCAAACATGAACAGATAAATGAATCTTAAAAAAAAACAAACACAAAAAACTCCAAAAAACAGTCTTATCCTATACAACTATTTGTCCTATCCTACTGTAATCAACACTGTTCTTCTATTACATACTTTCAAACTTCTTCACCTTCTCATCATACCAGCTGAAAGAGGTATACTATCACCTACCACATTCCTAGGCTAAGAGAGCATATATCAGCTACTGTTATTCCATGGATTCTAACAAACCCACCCAATTCCACAGCCAACACACTCCACTACCATGCTCCTTCCTTCCTAGCCTCACAAGCCCAAGACTGGTGACAGTTACAAGGCCTGCTCTGAAAGTAATGACTCTTACTTTATTACACTGACACACAATGTCAGAGGTGGATGTTGGTGGTGTGCCAGTAGAAGCTGAACCTTCCTGACAATATTCCGTTACATTTTGTTGCTGTGTGACATATGGCAGCAGAGGTCAGTCTGACATGGAAGTTTATATGAAGTTGTCATCAAATTCCTCCACAAGGAATAAAAAATGGCAACATTAATTGATGCTTGCTTAGTATTTATGGAAACCCAACCGTGGCTGTGAGCTCAGTGAGGTGGTGGTTGGCACATTTCAGCAGTGGTAATAATGGGTTACCTCTGCTGGTACAGGTTTTTATGAGAGTGGCATGCAGGCTCTTGTTCATCACTGTAAAAAAAATGCACAGCTAATGGTGATGACTTTGTTGAAAAATAGCCTTTTGTAGCTGAAAATTTGTTCTATCACAAAGTCTCATTGTGCTCTTTGTATCTGTTGTAGGATCCACGGAAATAAATAGAAGGTGTTATATTCAGGTATCTTTGGAAGATGGTGCACCATTAGTGATGGAGAAATACATATCAATGGTGACAGTGGTGACCACTCTGACAGCCTTATCTTTAGCAACAGAATGCACAAAAGAGACAATGTATATAGGGATACAGGTACTATAATCACTGCAGAAACTACCCAGTGACCTGAGTCACAGATCAATAGTCTACAGTTTCACAACTTTTGAATTTACTGTGTCTGTGCAGAAGACTCAGCTGTGTAGACTGCTCCCTCTCTTCAACCCTACAAACTAAAGATATGCATTTTTAGAGTTCAGGATTGTGAAGGTAATTAAAACAAAATTCTACACATATAAACTTGTATATGCGTGTATATATTTATACACAGCAGAAAAGCAAGACAAGCACAGTTAAGAATAACCTGCTTAGATCTGCAATAACCCAAATACAATAATGGAACACCAGCAATCCTAGAAAGTGCTGCAGGTTTGACACATAAAAAGACATTGAAGAATTTTTGTTTCTAGAACGTATGCAATCCTTCAATGTGGGTCACAAGCAGCAGAACAAAACTAACATATCCAACCTCTAGTTTATATTTGAGATTTAGTTTTACCTGGTGTTACACAAAAGACTGTTACTAGATGAAATACTAGATTCTGATGCACAGCGGCGACGAGGTTCAACTTTTCTCCCCGCAGCATCATCTAACGCTCTCTCTTTATTTCCATCTCCAAAACCATTCGAGAGACCTACAGTGCAACACAAAAATAAACTGCATCAAGCTGGAAACCACACTGTTTTCATGAACAATTTTATATTCACAAACACTGTGTCATTACTGTTCTGTAACTCTTGAGTATTTTGATGTGATGAAAAAGGAAGGACATGAACAAAATAAAATACTCAAAAGATAGTATTATGAATAGTAGGATCTTGTCCAGTTTTATCAGTTAGGATGGAAATTCAGGTAACAGAAAAACGGTGAAGATAGGGGAAATGTCAAATGTAGTATCAAATTAGTCTCCATTTGCAATGTATTCAACATGTAGTTTACTAAAACAGTCAGGCTGCAGAAGCTGGGTAGAAAAGGCATGGGAAAAGAAATATCACACTTCAGTCAGATTTACCATGTCAACAGAAGACTCATTTGAACACAGAATTACAAACAGAAATCAAGAACTACTGAAAAAAATTATTTTTTAAGAGTAGTAGGGATTCTCTCCTGAAGTTTTCTAGTTTCTCCTGAAAGTCTTCTAGTAAATTTGAATTCACATCACAATGTACATTTTCTGCGATTGAAACGTACTGGTACATATATGATTTTATTTTTTACTATCTTTACCCAAGCTTAGATATATCCAAGGATACTCTATTTTTACTTCACAATTTTAATGAAAATTTAACAGGAAACTCCTGATTTGACGGGCTCTCGTTAATCCTGCTGTGGTTTGCCAATTCAGAAAACGCTCAGAGTTTGTTATGCTATTTGATTAAACAGATCAGTGATAAGGTTTGAAGTAGCTTTCATAAGAATTTTATGTTTTCTTTTTTACGACAGAATCCAACATAGGCTCCAGAATATCAACAGAAAAGAAATGGCTGAAGACAAAAGAACTAGTTTGCAAACAGCTACTACAAGCTGCAGACCACAAAGACAACAGTCTTAACATGAACTCAGTTCTAATTAAAATTATGTCCTGACAATAATTAGAGTTTTCACTTCATATTTATGACCAGCATACTTCTCTTAATATACTCATCACAGCCATCCTATTACTGGTCTTAAAAGTCACTGTGATTTTTGATCATTCGTGGTTAACTAACTGATGCATCATCATGCATCTCTAAATGGCAGTAAACCAAAGGAAAATTAAGATAAAACTCTTTTGCTTTAGTTTGTCTGCTACAAAGACTCCTGCAAAGAAGAATAACAACTAATAAACTAAACAAGTTACTTCATATTATCCAGTTATTTCAAGTTGTTGGCATTTAGTAACCTCACTCCCCCTCAAAGAGCTTGCATTTAAATTAACACTACAGTATTATTATTTTTAAGAGAATTTATTCAGTAGTCTGCAATACTCAAATATGAGCATTCCCTTTCACTGACATCTAGTACATCACATAAAATTTATTTAAAACTGTTTCTGAAGTCCTATATTTAGCCTTAATTTCCTATATAATAAAAAAATGAGGGCAACTTTAGTCCCAGACTATGTGAAAAGACCTGTTGAAACAGAGCATTCTTTATGAGACAGTTTAAACATCCCTATAAAACTATCATGGTACACTTCATATACTGTCCAAAATGAAAAGCCAAACAACTACTCTATAAACATGAATTTAAAAAAAAAAAAAAAAAAAAAGATCTCCCAGGACTCTACAAATAGCTTTTCTATTCTACAGTACATCAGGTTTCTTCTACAGGTGAGTTGTAAAAACTGCTTTGTTTCCATCCTGTCACAAGCCAGGGACACATTAATGAAGTTATTATGCAGGCACCTAGTTAATGTACATCAACTATCAGCAGAAACAAGTTAGATCACAGATTACTTTTTAACTCCAGGACAGATCAAGTAAACATTGCTATGAGAACCACAGCAGGGTTCAGGTTCTGAATAGGCTGAGAAAGTCAAAGGAAATAAATACTCTTCTTACTGAATATGTAAGTGTTTAATTACATGTATTCCAAATACAACTTACATCAGTGCTGTATGCATATGTAGCTAGGACAAAAATAAAAGTGTCAGAAGTGGCTTCCTATTTTGATTGCTTCAATAAGTTTATGATCATACTGCTACTTCCAAGGACAGTTTTAGTAGCCTCAGTTCCTTGCAACAGTTTCTTCTCATCTTCACCTTGTCAATACAAGAAATGTAACCCTGTGATTAACTACTTTGCAGCCACACACTGGGAAAAGCAATCACGTGATTTCAGGAGTGCTGATGTTGAGAAATAAGGAAAGCAACAGGAACATGCAACTACAGCAATGGAGATAGCTCTCTACAAAGGTAAACAGACTGTGTCTGGAATATAATAACTTATTTTACAGCAAAGAAAGTTCTTCTAATCTACAAAATGTTTGCCAACACTGAAAAGCAAAAACAACCTGCTTTTCTTCAGTCTTCCTCCCCTTTCTCCCAAGATACATTTCTCTCCTTCTTGGGGAAGTATGAAAATTAAAGAACGTGAAGCTATCTGAAGGAGCGGTTTCCCTCAGCATCAAGCCTTCAGCTTACACACACCATGAAGTTCAGTCTATGCAATCCACTCTTAAAATATTGCCTACTTCTTACAATTACTGAAGAATGGAATAAATCCCGACACCCAGAATGAGTGACACCCAGAATTAATAGCAGTCTTCATTAAAATATATACATAAAGAAAAAGATGTATAAGCACACAAAATAAGTAGAACATTCTACTGTACAATTTAGCTGTCCAAGGAAGATTTGACTGGGTTTTTGGTCAGGGAAGATGAAGATGGAACACTCTTAACTAATCCGCTCTCACTGAGCATGTTCAGGGAATAAGAACACTGGGACTGGTAAAAATCTGCGACTAATTTGAGTCACATATACTACAACATGTACAACTTTATAACTTACGGAAATGGGGCAATATATTGAATGCAGAACATAGTTTCATATATGGCAAAGACTTCCTCCAACAATGTTCTTTTATATTTGTTTTGTTTTAAGGTTGTCTGGTGTCTCCAACATGATCCAAAATAATTACTTCAAATGTAATAGTCTTTCTGCGTTCCAAAATGATCATTTAACTGAATTCCACTCCATGTTGAGGATAACAGAAAATAAATAGGATCCAAAGAGATAAATACCCAGCATGATATTAGTTAATATGAGAACCTGGAAGACAGTGAAAAAGCCATTAAGTCTCTCTGAAAGGTAACAGACCTCTTAAATAAATAAGCCATCCTTACAGCAGCATCCAGAGACAGGGAGAATGATACAAGTGTTCCACATATTCTAATATTCTAATACTTAGCTTTAGTTTCCGAGGGAGGAAACTAGATTAGAAGGTTTCACTTCTTTTCTTTTTCAACAAAAAGGACTGAATCAAAGTCACTGAATGCACAGAATACCATCTCCACGTCCACGATATGCATCAAGAACAGCTTTGAAATGCATCTAAAAATCCCCATAAGAATTAGAAGGGGGAGATGATCGTATTTTAAGTGTATATACGTACACAGAGACAGGGGGTAAAGGGATACTTTAGGTCAATAAAGGAAGGAAGAAACGCAGAAAGTCTGTAAAACTGAACTTCACAGAAAACCTATGAACGTCTTTCCCCAACTGCAAATTCTGCTCAGTAACAATATTAGAAACTATCCTTCTTTTCAGAATACTCAGACAAATATTTGAGCACGACAGAGTTCACAGTCCTTCAAACAGTCCTCACAGAATGCAGACAAAATGGGAACCAGGTCCTCTTAACTTGAAGATGACAAAGTTCGGGGTGAAGAGTCCCCTTGGACATGAAGGTTTTAAAACTGAAGTTATTTAAAACTTGGTTATTGCAACCACTCCAAGATGTAAAAAAAATCTCAACGTGAGCCTACGATGGGGTACCTATGATGAATAGCAGCAAATTTCAAGGTCCAAAACAGAAAAAAAAATCACCTTTGTTGGTTTAGGTAATACATAATGAATATAGTTTGGAAGCTCACAAGTGAGTCAGTTTGATATATTCCCAAAGAATGCTTAAGAATTCATCCTCTCTCTACTAATTCACTTTCAAAACAAGTAACAAGTCTCTACGTATCTGCTAGAACAGCTAGAACAGCAAACTGCACAACAGAAAGGAAAGTTAATCAATATTTAATAACTGCAATTTCCACTAGACAAGGATCATCTGTTGATCTGTTGCTCTTTTCACTGCAACAATGGGATTACTGTATTGCAGGATGATTGCTTGAGACATTTTAAGATATGCAACAGATACACTAGTAGAAGAGTTCGTTAACATTCCAGAAAGAAAAGTCAAAAGAAGAGCTAAGAGTACACATATGAAAATACCGCTTTAAAAATGTTCTAAAACTTTTTCCAGAGAGTATCAGCTCTTGTGAAGGTGCTGAAAAAAACGATGATAGTAGAAGAATTAGTATCAGGAAGTGCAAGCACAAACCTAAGGAATTTAAAACTTAAAATTTGAATTCTTTAGTCAGCTTCCGCTGATATGATTTATGACATGCAAAGTAGACAGAAAAGACTGAAAAATACAAGACCTAAGTATGTATTTACAAACAGATAAATGATATGCTATTCAGGATACAAGAAATATAATGACCACAGAAAGTCTTTAATAATTAGGACAATTTAATTCAAATTATCTTGGCAAGACTTTTTATGAAGTCTTGAGATCAGAAGCCTACATTCACAGCTATAAAATCCTGATATAAATAAAACAGAACAAAAAAAGAAATATCATAAGGTCATTGTTAAAAGCTTAAATTTAGAAATATTATTTTCGTTCTCAATATATTACATGAAATAACATGAGAATTACCTGCCAACTGATATTATATAAAAAAACCCAGTGCCTAGGAGTCTTTCAGAGCTGCCCAGCAGGACCTACAAATGCAGACTATTCCCTAAGCACTTATTATCATCTTAAGGACTTTATGGGGAGAGCTCATTTTTTTTTTTTTTTATTTCTTCTTTGAAGATTAGTGTTTCCCTTTAATTGAGGAAACACAATTACTGGTCATGATATCCGAAGGGAAAAAAATAATAAATGGAAAAGTTAAATTGAGAGCTATCTTATATAAGCACATCTAACAATTGCAGCCAATTAAAAAGTAAAATAAAAGGCATGCCACTTACAATTTATTTGCCTTTTAAAGGTGTTTAAAAGGTGAATTCTTAATTTGTTTCATTCCAAAAGCATGAACACAAAGTGCAGTTTCCTCTATACATACTGAAGAAACTATGTCCTGATACTACACAGGAAGCATGGAAGAGAGTTGTCAGTTAAAAATTTGTCAGAACATTTTCATCTCCAAGATTAAGGGTTCCTCAATCTTACGTGCCCCTTCATTCCATTTTTACTTGTTTAAACTTAGAAACAGTACCAGAAAAATTAACAGAAAAATCAAATAAGAATCAGGTCCCTGAATGTGCATTAAGCTCTTTCAGCTAGTCTTTAACAGAGCAATAAAGTGATAATAGGAAGGAAGTATAGCTGACTTTCTACAAAAAGAACATTAGTCTCCACCAACCGTTCCGTTGACATTAAAAACCTACCTGTGTTCTTAAAATAATAGGACTAAGCATACATGATAATGACTGGAATTTAGATTTCATGTACAATACACTAATTTACTGAGTCTGGCAAGCATGCAGTTAACTTCCCCAGCAGCAGTCCAAACACTGCTGTGCTCTGCAGCTGTGGCTAGAAGAGCAGTGAAAATGCTTTGGCTAGTGCTTAGCAGTGCTGGCACAGGAACAAGGCTGGCTCTCAGAGTCAGCAGGCAAGGGTGGACAAGATGTGGCAAGGAAACAAGGTGACTCCAACTGGGCAAAGGAATATTCCAATAAAACCTAGGAAAAATGAAAAAGTGGCAGGAACATTTGCTACACAGACATTTGTCTTCTGAAGCAATCACTCTGTGTACTGAGGTCCTGCTTTCCAAGAAGTGGGTCAACATTGTCCGCTGATAGGAAGTAGAGTGCAATTTATTATTTCTTTTTCTTCTGTGTGGCCTATGTTGTTTTTTCTTTTTCTTTTTCACTTAAGTTTATCTCTGAGTTTTTTTGTTGTTTGTTTTCATTTTTTTTTCTCATTGTATTTTTTCCCCTATCCTTAGGAGGAGGCAGAGTGAGAGAGCAGCTGCACAGGCAACTGTCGACCCACCACAACTGACTGCATTCCACTGGCATAATGTTATATTCCCTGCAGTCTACCTTAGTTTCAATGAAGTTTACTAGACTAGTTTTTGTGAAAAGTCAGAGCTCAATGAGTCTTCAATTAGCATTCATGCTTAAAGCACACACGCTGTCTGACTAGATCAACAAATCCATGAATTTTACCATCTTAAATGGTGCCTTAGTGAAATAGAAAGCTGAAAATCAATTACACCAAAGAAAAGCAACTCTAACAACTACTTAGTACTGACTTGCTGCTCAAGTCCTGAAAGACAAAGTAGTCACTATTTCCATTTCCTTATGCTAGATGACATGTAGGTCAACCTAACACTGATTAATACTGTAGATTCTTTATGGTCTTCAGCAATTATCAAAAATAAAACAAAGAGGAAAAAAAACCAACTGATTATTTACAATATAAGGTATACTTCCTTAGAAATTACTGCTCTCACTTTTTTCCCCTGAAAGATTAAGTAATTTGTAGCAACAGTACCTATTGTGATCTAGTTACAAGAAAAACTTCAAAGAATAAACTAAAGAACTATTACATGTAGGAAGACTAAGAGCTAATAAGCCAAGAATTGTATCTTCTGTATATTTTCCCCAGATTTACAGCATTTACTTAACTGCCTTTTCCTAAATCAGCTAGAGATGCTACTGGTACTAAGAAGATAACAAAGTCACCTCATGAACATTATGATTTCACAGAAAACTGTGAGCATCAGAGAAAAAAAAATAAAACCGTTTTCAGTTTTAAAACTAACATCCTATTTTCTCATAGCATGGAGCATGAGCACCAGTTGCCAATCACTGTATCTGTAGAAATGCTTACTATTTGCTTTTCCATTTGAAAAGTACACACAAACATACATAAATTCACAATTCAAGTGCTATATCATTTCTTGTGTTTCTTTCTATTTCAATCCTACTTGGCTCAAAGAATCCCTACTTGCTAGTTGGCATTTCCAAGAGAAAAAAAAATCTTGCCTGAGGTCTGACTTGAAAGGCTGAAGTCAAACTCTTTTTAGGAGCTTTTGATGAAGTCACCTAGCAACTCAGAAAGGAGGTTCCTTGACAACATACCATGTAACTGCCACTAATGATTTTCTAAACAAATTTTCCTTCACAGAAAGGAGCTTTCAAACATGAGTTTCTAAAAGGAAACCAACATTTATTTCTGCTTACACTACTGCCTCAGCAGAAACTTTAATCAGTCACCTTGCCTTTGAACCTCTACTTTGTAGAGTATTTAAGTGAGCACTCCACAGTGGCATTGTTTCATGCAAGTCATTGTGGAGGACTGTTAGTTTAGAAAAACATGGGCATAGAAAGACTGTGTAATAAAGAGAATGAATGAAGGCTGACAAAACACTAAGATGCTCCTGAACACTCAAGTCTGCTCTATCAGAACAGAAAAGGATAGAAATTTATTAATTATGAATCCTCCATTTGTGATAAGTTTATTATTTTGTGGGTGTTTTTTTTTTCTACTTTAGTTGAATATAAACCATTGTACTGGAATAAAAAAAAGAGCAGTAACACATAACCAACTGCTTTTAAGAGCAAACTAGACATAAGAATTATGTCTGAGTAGGCACAGATTTAGAGGGAGCATATGATACAGTGAGACAATACATAATACCACAGTCCATGATCCAACTTTATGGAGGGCATTTCTTTATGCACATAACCATACAATCTTTGTCATCCCTGAAGGATGTGAAGGAAGCAAAAAACAATATAGGTGTGTGTGTGGGGAGAGAGAGGGACAGGGAGCGAGCGAGATTTTCAACCTGCAGCCAAACATTTTATGTCATATTGTGGGAACTGTCTCCCCTTCTCTCCAGTCACACTGGAACAAGCCTTAAGGTACATGTATTTTTCCCCTTACATGTTCACTGCCTGAAGTTCAAGTGTTGGAGGCACTGTATTCATTTTTATGATCACTCATCTCATCTCTTAATTCAGATCTGCAGGCAAGCATGCCAGAAAAAGGTCAAAGATGAACCTTATCTGTGAGACGCTAATTTGATGAAATACAGTACCACACATTCCCAGTACAAAGGACTTAATAATATCAAAGTCTGAATGTTAAGCATGGTCACCACCAAGGCAAGTGCTATGCTTAATTTATAACCATGAAATGGATCTCCACCATTGTTATTTTTAAGTATTTTTTTTTAAATACATTCAACAAACCCCAGAGTTCTTATCCCATTGTTTATATCACACAGGAAAAAAAAAAAAAGAGTTAAATGCCACAGATGAAGCTCACAGGGGGCTATGATATTTCATCTTTTAAAAAGCAAAGTCTGGGCGAAGAAATGAGCTAAGCAGTCCAAAAAAGTGAAAATACAAAAAAATTCTCCCAAAATTCCTATAGCATCAACAAAAAATAGAAAGGCATCTAGAAATATATATTTTTTTTATTTCTAAAGAAAATTCAGTTATACTAATCTTAGAAAAAAACAATTGTAAGCTGGGTGCTAATAATTAGTATATTTAAAATAACACAAAAGATAGTGCTTTCAAAGAGACTGATAATCTAAGGTCCAAGAAAAGCTTTTAAACTGCACACTTTAACACACACTACAGATACAGAACATTTATCCAGCTGTTCATCAAGTCCCACTGTTCTTGACTATTCTACTCTAAACTCTCTCTTCTAATAATTTATATGAACTAGTACACAAATAGTTTTCATTGTGAGGAATTTAACATGGATCTTTAGATGCAATCAACCAAAAGGAGAACTTACTCTTTTAAATGTTGATGCACTTCTTAACAGGTTTTAAGTAGTCTGCATACCTTCTTTCCTGACTTAAACGTACTTTATTGTACACGTATTAAAGATACTATCCTATTTCTTAACAATTTTCAATATATCGAATTAGCAAAAGATTCAGTAGTTCTGTCAGAATTCTTGTCTAAAGCTTTTGTGGCCAAAATACACATAGCACATCAGCATCCTTCCCCCTCCCCCCACCCCCCCACTGTCCCTCTGAGAAACACGTAAGGTATTTTCCCCAATAACTTTGGTAGTATTCTAGTCCAACTTAGCTTTCTCAGCCTGCATGGTACTTTAATGCTGCTGTGCATAGTTCTATCCTGATAACTCAGCAGTTGAGCTCCTGTAGTCCATACAATGACAAACTGACCAAGAAGGGGGGCAATTGCTCCCAAACCTTTACAGCCTTAGCTTTCTTAGCGCATACACCTTAAAATGTTTTACACTTTCAAAATTCCTGGAGACAGGCGGATGTAGAAATTGGACAACACTAAATGCTTAAATATCTAAGATTCATATTCTACAGGAAGCAATCAATATGCCTCTAAAGAAAAAAAATAGGTATAACTCAATGCATAAAAAGACTAAAACCACTGACATCTACACAAGTTACTGTCTTTTACTCTTCAACACACTGTTGTTCTTGTCTATGTTAACTAGACTTCAATATCTCTGTTATCTGTTTTTTTTTTTCCACCAAGCTATCTCTAGCTTGGAATGTTATTCATTTAATTTAGAACGTCAGTTAAGTTCTTAGATATTCGTTAGTTATTATTATTTTCTCCCATTCACAGAATGGTGATTGAATTATACATGAAAGAAGCCTGACTCGCAATCAAGTTGATTTGTGTTCCAGAGTCAAAGATTTAACAGAGACCATTTTGAAGAATCCAAGCAATAACCTGTGTTTTGATTTACTCCAAACATAACCCGTCCTTATCACATCAAATAAAATTAAGTAAAAATGTTCATCACTACAATTAAAAAAAAAATCAAGTACAAGTGGAATTCACATACAGGTTACCTCAAGATAATTCTTATATGCCAATTAGCACTTTGTAGTGACCAGGTAGAAACAAAGGCCAACACTTGCTAATTGATTTCATATGGCACAATCACGTTTGCTATATACCAACTGCTATGTGCCAAGTACCTATTGCAAAATGACAGTTTGCCACTTCAACTTCGAATCTCTGCTTTTTGCTGCATTAATAATACTTGAATTCAGTGATCCATGTTTTAAATTCATGCTTTTCAATACCCAGATTTTTCACTGCCCAGATTTTCTCAATCTGTAGTGGCAAGTGTGAAGAATACTGAGAAACTGAACTTACACTAAAATACTGTATTACTGCTATATAAATAAGAAATATCAGAAAACCAATGTTCTGCACTGTAATAGTCATTGTTTGCAACCTATACATGGCATGCCATCTGATAGAAGCACTTCATGAGGGCCACTTAACATGCAGTTAAGATCTGACATGCCTGAACTCCAAGAATTACACAGTGATCTCCAGTGTGATCAAAATTTCCTAAGTAGAACTTCTCTTCTTTTTGAAATCGTTAGATACCATACAAAGCAATAAGAAGATGAATGTAAAGAACATTTTAAAACACGTTACCTTGTTATGTAATTTTCAGTTTCCACATAGCAGTTATGAAGATGCATTACACATGATGGGAATGTGCCCCAGTAGAAAACTACTGCTTCACATTAAAAAAAAAAAAAAAAAAAAAGATTCACAGAAAAAAGAAGGCCAGAATGTTAAAGAGTGCTTCTGGCCTTCTTTAAAAGAAGAGGTCATGCTTTGCAATAACCAGTTATTTCTGAAAGATGCTAGAGAAAAAAAGCTGGAGTAGAAATGGATCCTGAATTTTTATTTTTCTAAACTAACTGGCAAGTAGACCAACCTCAACTGTACTTCTGAGAACAGTAAACAGTAGTCTATGAGAATATGGCCATAGCAGATGAAGTAGGTATGGTTTCACCTAACCAGGTAAAGCTTTGGAGTCCTGTTCCAAATCTCATGCAAAAAAACATGAGTGTCATAAAAGGAGGACTCCTGGATAAAAGGCAAGTGACAAAACAAGGCACGCCTAAATAATGTGCAGGAAGTATGGAGGAAAGTAAAACAACCAACCATATCAGTAAGGAAGGATAGAAGAAATGTGATAAGCACTCAGCAGCCTGGGTGCAGCTCTTGCTCAGTCACTCTTCCTAGAGATCTATGTTTCAAAGCTTTGTATATTAAGTTTGTATTAATGATTTTTTTTAATCCACTAAAAACGAGGATATTTAACATTCGTACCCATAAACTGCGCAGTGCAATAACTGAGGTCACTCATGAAAGTACCAACTCCAAGGTGTGCATAAGGAGCCTGAAAGTAAGCCTTATCTGTTATGCCATGTCTTTGAAGGGAAAAGAATCATGTCTGCTGAATTCTTTCAAAGAAAAATATTCTTTACAGCAGTGTTAAATTAGAATTCAGTGAAAAATAAAAATCCAAGCAGAAAAAAATTATATTACTGCATAAATCATCTTACTTTTCAATCTTATCAGAACACAGACATCTGCATGAATCCACAACAGCTCGCATGTGCAAAAGTAAAATAATTTAACTAATTTTATATCTTGAAAAGCAGATAAGATTTGTGCTGATTTATTGCAAAACTGTAGCTCAAAATAGCTGCCAATTGCAAATTGCCCAAATTACTGTGAAGACGTGTTTGAAAATAATGTAAGGAGGAAAATTTACAATGCAAAAGGAAAATTTTGGGTTCCAAATGAAAAATAAGCACATGAACAAGATTTAACAAGTTGGCACATTTGAATTAACCACATATACTTCAAAGAAAACATGTATTTTTAAAGAAAACTGGAACACTTTCAGGTGAAAATAATTTGGCCAGAAGAGTTTGATTAACAGACATTCTCTCCTTCAACAAACAACCAAAAACGTAAACATTTAAGCAGTAGTTCCAGATACATTTATTTCCATGCATGTTTGCATTACTTTCAGGAAGATTCTAAATAATTTTATTTAAAAAAATAATTGTAAAAGAAATACCCTTTTGGATTTTATTCCCATCACTGACCTATATATTAAATTAAAAAACAAATAAATGAAGCAAAAAAAATAAACAACTAACCATACTAAAAAAAAAAAACAGCCTAGAAATTCTGAAATGTAAAGTGTACTAAAATTAGGAGATATCCAAAATTGTTTACGTTTTTTTTTTTTTTCAGTATAATCAAAAGCACATTTGTCCAACATATACGTATTCCACAGAGAGAAAAGGAACAGCATGATAGATTTTAAATGTAGTCAAGCAGCTCCATTTACTTATTTAAAGAATGAAGTCAGTCTTCCTTAAAAAACTCATTTAAAAATGTTTAAAATGAAAGTTTCAAGCTTAGGACTAGTTCCTTGCATGACCTAGCATAAAATGACTCATGTGCATGTGATAAAATACAATATAATTTTAGCTTCCCAGATCAAAGACTGGTAAATTTGAGTATCTGGAAATCAAAGCTTTTTGCATCATTAATGAAGTCTGATACACTTCTATCATCACCCTACCTACATACAATTCCTGCTTCTGAACTGAAATTCAGATCAGGCTCTTCCCAAGCTTCCAAAGAAAGGAATGCAAACACAGATTTTCCAATGAGGGGAAATAAACAAACATAAGCTGAATTCACCATAGTACAAACTCCTAGCATTTTCACATTCTATTGTTCTAGCATTACAATATTTTCCCTTCTTTGTTGATCATTAACAACAAAAATTTGTGACTTCACAAGAGAAGTTTGAATGAAGACATGGGAATATACAGAAAAATTGCATGCTCTTCTCATACCCACATATGGGCTTTCAATGTAGCAATAAGACAGAGTGGCTATTTCAGAAGGTAGTATAAAAGTTGTAGGAAGGGCCATGGATACCATTAAGGAAATACACTTCTGTAATTTCCTTGTGTTGCTGTTCCTTCTCAAGCAGGGCTTTATTCAAGTACCTACAGCAGATAGACTATGGTTGTTACAATTAATTGTACTGCACAACCAAAATAACCTTGTTATATAAAGGCTGTTCAGACAAGTCTTCTTAAGAGTACAAGATTGCATTTATTCTTTATCTATTCGAAGTGCACAGACTTCAGAAGAGAAGCACAGGAAAAAACACTATCATTTGGGATTTTTGACACTTTCATAGAATACACGGTTGTACAAAGCAGCTCATACTTTTAACATCAGTTTCCCACTGTGAAAATGTGTATAATGTGTAACATTATAGCAAAATGAAGTCATACACTGAACACACGTTTTCCACGTTCCTTGTAAAACTTCTAGTTTTGATACCACATGAAATTTTCTTTTAATTCAAGAGGAAATATAAAAAACAAAAACAAAACAAACAGCTGATTCGTATTGCCCACTATATGCAACACAAGGAAATAAGAATAGAAGTAAATAAAAATGAAAATATCACCCACACAGACACGTAAATTTAAAAGATTCTACTGCCAAAATGAAAACTGTGAAAAAGGAAAACTTGGTTCACTAAGTCCAACTGTAAAGAGCTAACATAAAAATGATTCAGTAATTTTCTGAACTACAGCTACATCTGATTACTCAACTATGAGGGAAATATTGAGTGCTAAAATCTGAAGATTAACAATTACAGGTATGTTAACTTTTGAGATGCATCCATTCAAATAAGTTTTGTAACATTTACCTGTATCCAAGCGCTTTACAGGGGACTCATCATCAACCTCAGAATCTCCACATGCACTCCTTGATCTTTTCCTTGGGTGCAGAAGTGTCTCCAACCTTGGAAGGACTACAGACAAAAAGGTTTTGGTCCCTAGCTGTGGAGAAGTTGGCTGGGTTTCAGTGTTCTTTGCAGACTTTTGGGGGCTTATACTTTTCGATTTGCAGAAGAGAATGGATGTACGTCTGTTTACATCAGTTGATGACTCAGCTACAGCAGAAACAGTCGACTCATTGAGATTACTGTCAAGTAAGTGTTCTGGAGTGTGTCCATTTATTTCTTTCTGAATGGAAGTGCTATATAATTCATTATCAAATTTTACTCTTTTGTAAAGCTTACTCTGCTCTGGATTGAGTTCTACTGGTTTGAGGGTTGGTGGTTCTGAATTAGTCTCCAAGTTTGAAGGAAGAGGTAATGCATCTGATGGTTCAAGTTTAGGGGGAGATTTATCTCCTGAAAAAATTATAAATAGAGTGTGATTTTTGAAAACTTGTAGTTATAAAGTCTATTATAAAACTCACTATAAATGTGCAGCCCACCAAATAAATTGTTGTTTGGAAACAAAGCAATAACATTTTAAAAACAATTCTTGACTAACAACAATCTGTCCTAGTTAGTAGTTCCTACTTTTATACTGGGAATGTAACATGGATAGAAAAGTAGGTATTTATAGCTAGTGTTAACAATTTACACCTGGATCAATACTTCTTACTTGTCATGCAGTTATGTTAGTTTCATTAACTAAAAATTAAGAAAACTTTTTTTTTTAAAATAGAAAGTAGGGGTGGTGGATGATTATGTTAAATGCACTTACACTGCCATTCAAGTAAAATATTTGATAAAATACATTATACAAATTTTTTATATACACCTTACCTGCCTCTGACAAATTTTATCCGCTAAGCATTTAAAAATTGTATTTCTAACCTGATCTACTAGAGTGAATTAAAGTGCAAAAATTCATGAAAGGCGATTTCTGCAAAGCTACTTTACAGTTCTGACTAGTAGTTTTATTTACAAAACAAAACAAAAAGAACAAAGAAAACATCCCACTCCCAAAGTCTTGCAGCTTTACTAGGCACTAGCTGGCAAATAGAGATGTGACAACGTAGACCTGCTAGAAATCAGAAAAGCCATCCACTGGTGGTTTTCTTTCACCCCTTCCCTTTTTTTTTTCCCCATTATCTTTTCCCAGTTTATTTAAGTAATTTTACACTGAGAGAAGACAACGGAAACGTAAGTGTGAACATATAGAGCCAGTTTCAATTTCTCATCTCAAATGATGGGAAAGTAAGCATTCTACTGTTGTAGCATTCCTGAGTACAAGCAAGAGGACAACCCAACCTGCTGAAACAAGGAGACCTTAAAATCTTTATAGTTTCCAAAATAATCATTTAGGAAGTGAAGTAAGACAAAAGAAGATGCTTATTCTGTAAGAACAGACATATGAAACCAACTTAATGTTTACACTATCAAATGAAATTTTAAAGTTTGATTATTTTCTATGTCACCTGATGAAAAGTGACATAGCAAGATAAAACAACAAGGGTTTTTAATCCTCTATCTATAAAGGATTAAATATTATTATTATTTTTCGCTTTGGTTTAGCAATGCGTACTTTGAAACCAGTGACTTCTAGGGCTAGAAGAAATACTGACAGATCATTTAAAGTACCTGAACAATAGAACAGATTACACTGAAAATATAGTGCTTAAAAAATAGTGCGACTACACTCTCATCCTTTGAAAGCATACAAGTATTACGACTGGTAATATTTCAGGAAAACGTAGAATAAAATTCAGTGTTGAATTATATTATTTAATGTAGTACCAATTTTAAGAAGCCCATAGTTTAGAATATCCAACGTCACTGTTCTTTTTGAACAAATTCTAATTTTCTCGCAATTAAGAGAAGATTCTCAAAAAGATTTAAGCACTCAAAAAAGAAAACAAACAAACAAAAAAAGCCAATGACTAATCAGACGTTAAAAAATAAATTTCACTGGATTATTCTGCTACCAGGTTTCTCACATAATCAGAAACTGAAAAGAGAATTGAAAGATAAATGTATAATTCACAGCACTTCTGAAGTCATCTCCCATAAAGATCCTGTGCAGAGGATTCTAATGACTCCCTTCCACATCACTCTTTTTAGATATTTGTTCTCCTTCCTTTAAGTACCTTCTACTTCAGAATTGCAGCTTGAACTGATAGCTAACTACCCTGCACTGTAATTGTAAAAGCAATGCCAATCAACTCTGGATCGTGTCCTTATATTTTTGTTGTTGTTTTTTTTAATGTGTTATACAAAAACTGTTACTGCTCATTTTTAGGACTAATATTTGCACAACAGCTGCAGAAGTTAAGGGCTGCGTAATGAAAATATTAAGCTACAGGTTCATGTACTTATTCTATGACGAAGTACATTAAATTCCTAATCACTATACTCAGAGGCAACATCACTTGAAAGAGGTTTAAAATAAAGTACCATAAAATGTTTTAAGAATATTTAACAGCTTCAGTACAAAATAAGTCATATGCTGACTCAGCTGCACCTTTTTTTAACTGTTTTCACTCAAATCTCAAGCACGTTATATATCTGAAAATCATTCTTAAGCACAGTAAGAATCAAACACTATGTTACTGTTTGAATGGCAGTTAAGGACAGTCTTTTTATTCACTTCACCTCTCAATCATGTTGACAGCGTTTATCTGCACCAGACTTTTTTTTTTTTTTTTTAATTAAAAATGCTTGCACTTTCCCTTCCGCTCTTTCCTCCCCCATTCAATACTGTTACTCAAAATGAAATACCTCCATAATGTTCCTACAGAAAAATAGGTTAGTTTTTCAAAGAGCTGACCAAAAAACAAAAACTCAAAGTTTATTTTTTTTTTTAAGACTGGATTTTTTGCATCCTTTTAACTCCATAACTTAAAATAGAAGAATAAATACAATATCCAGCTGTAAGATACAGGTAGGTGTTTCGAGCAAGTTGCTCCCAATGAAATCAGTGGTAGCAAAAAGTTGATGTAGTTCTGAAACCACTCTTTTGAGGAGGAAGAAAGGCGCAAGGGGAAGGGCTGGTTAGATGTGGGTGCCTTGATTCAACAACACGAAGTTAGATGACTCCTATCAATAGTTAGCTACCGTTACTAAAAGGGAAACAAACAAACATATCTACCCTCCAGTCTCACAGAGTCTTACCAAAAGATAAGACAGAAAAGCTAGAAAACACAGTATAACAGCCAGCGTTTTTAGCACTGCTGACATAGGCTCACGTGATCCCCAATACATATTCCAGCATTGAAGCGGATTTGTAGAAATATGAAGATACTTTCTACTCAGACATTCCTGATTCCTTTTTGATGAGATTGTTTGTATTTTACCTTGTTTAATACCCAGATTTTAAAAGAGCTTTACTACTGTGAAAGGAGGTTTTCATTACAGGGATCATTCCCATATTAAAAATTTATTGTACATAAGTGGTATCTGTCCATTTAAAAATTAAACAAAATATTCAATTATTGTCTTCAATTTACACGATTAGAGAACCTTATTGAAAAACTACTAGTACTAATTAAAACACAGTTTAAAAATCTTACCTTCTTCTTCTCCGTCTTGTTCTAGTGCTGCACTTTCTTCTTCAAAACTTCCAATACCTGACTCTAATTGAGGAGCTTGGTTGTGTTGTTGACTTAACTTGTTGCGAATACTGCTGATTTCTTTCTTTAACAGCTTTGCTCTTTTGCTCCTTGACCCACTGGATTTCATTGCACAGGTAAGATCAAGTTTTTCTAGCAACTCTCTCAGCTGTTCTTCCAAGGACATATGCACTCGGTTTGCAGGATTCAGTAACCTATCCACTGAAGTCAAAACACGTATAATTGAAAATGTGTTAATGTTTCCACACAAAATTCCAACAGGAAAAATCAGTAAGTAAATAAATAAATAAATAATCACATGCTGGAATCAAAAGCTACTTGGATTACAATATTAGTTAGGTTCTTCACTGAGGATGGTGAAGCTATGTTAGTACAAGTTCCTACTGTATAATATTGCTACAGTTCTTCTTGAGTGCTATTTTTCTCAAGAAGCAAGGATAGAAAGAAGATAATTAACCTATTAGGTTATCTCCTTGTCAAGGAACAGACCAAGATTACAGTAATGTAAGAAGAATGTCAACTATTCTCCATTTTCAAAAACACAGAAAACCAGCACATGTGTCTAAAGGATGTTACTTTAATTCCCAGTATTACAAGTGTCCTTAACTGTTAAAACTGAATAGATTATTTAAGAATGCACTGAAGTTCATGCACACTGGTAGCCATTTTCGATGACTTATGAGCACATACAAACACATAAAAGAAGGCACTGATAATCTTTTTTCATGTACCTTATCAAATTAGTCTTTTAACACTGTCAAAATAAGAATCTGGAAAACAATGCTTTCTAATAGCAGATCAAGTTGAAAAGAATCAACTTAATCTTTCAAAAACTATTTGCAGAAGAGAAAATTCTGGTGAATGACCTAAAGAGTTACAATTTCAAACATTTGCACGGAATATAAGGAGCCCAAAATGTGGGTTTTAAAAAGAATGCAAAAACTTCTTACCATCTTCCCAAGAGAAAGGCTGTGGTGACTCAAGTTTAGGCCGTTCAGGTAAGTGCATTCCAGTTTCATTATCATAACCAATTCCTTCAGCATCTCTCCTAGCTTGCCTGAGAACAACACCTCCTTGATCTCTTAACCGCACTGCAGCTCTATAGAATATTGTGTCTTTTGCATTGTACTTCATACAGTTATCTATGATAAGATTGAAGTCGTCTTCAAATTCACTGAGGTTTCTATAGCCTTGAGCATCTAACCGTTTTCGCATGGTAGAGAAATCCATAGGATGTTTAATGTGATCCAAATAGTCTGGAACCTTCGAATAAATATTTAGATCAGTGGGTAAAAGCATAATAAAATTTTCTTGATATATCAGCTATCAACTGTTCCACATGTTTTAACAAAGTAACAGCTCAAATCAATAAATGCAAAATATATCTGAGAACATCTTGAGATGAAGACAGTTACATACCAACAGAACATTACATATTACAAGACTTTGCATCCTGTGTAACAAAACTCAGCTCTACTAACAGATGCTGGAACTATTTGTTTTTAGAATTCCTCTATGCACATGCGTATATGAATACAAATCTATTTTATACATGTATAATATATATGTACATGTATAACTGTCATGTACATACGCAAATATACACAAACATACATAGAGAGATTATATATACATATTCTATTTCTATCTGTACCTATTTTCAGAGTAAATGAAAAGGAATTTTACCTCCAAGAATACAGAATCCACATTTCAATTTTTAAGACTGTTTAAATTTGCTGTATCAAATAATCATACAGCAGTAGATGAGTACTATCAGTATAGAATACTGCCACTTTCGTCTGCCCAAGTACTTACCAGAAACTGCTTTGGAGTATGAACATACATACTTTCATAGCAGGAAGTTATAAAACAAAAGGTATCGGAATAGAGGTTAGAAGCTGACAGTGCTACCAACTATGTGATGCAACAATCTGCTTCTTCTACTGTGGTGCCACAAGTCATAGCTAAATGTTAAGAAAGCAATCTGAAAAAAAAACCTGAGCTTGAAACATACCTCCTTAAGGTTCACTGGCTGAGCAAATATACGAGCAGAATCCTTTTCCTGCAGCTGATCCAGGACCGATCGAAGAAGAACAGTGAATGGAGTAAGCTGAAGTTCCATAGCAACCTGCTCAATCTTGACCTAAAAAAGTAATGAAAAACAAACAATTGCATATTTATTAAAATACTGTTTCAATGTAAGTTGTCTTGCAGCAGAACATCAGAAACGAAGCACTATATAAAAGTGCTTCAGCTGAAATAGAAAACAAGTTTTCAAAACTAACATTTCTACATCTTATTACTTTCAGCATCATCACTTTGAATTGGTATGATATACGTTTTCAGCTAATGATTTTATAAAAGTTATTCTTATTCCTTGTTGCAGACTCAGTTCCAACTCCAACTGCCCATCTCAAATTTTTATTTTATCTACAATGAGTTTTGCGGCATTTTTAATCTCAATTCTTTATTTGAAAAGTTGCTAAATAAGAACAGGTGCATATTTGGGAAGAAAAAAAAATAATCAAGAATTTAAAAGCAACGTTTAAAATTAAGCTTCAAATGTCACCACTAAAATACTTCCATTATGGTAAAACCAAATTCTTATGACATATCAGTGGTGTGAATGTATATACAATTAAACACATTAAGTGAGTTTCACAACAAAAAACAATTAGACTTTAAAGGGAATCTTGCTGCTTTCATAGTTTTTATATAAAAATGTTATCTTTCTGCAGTACCACTTCCTCACATCTTAATCCCAACTATGTTAACTCCGTAATGTCCCAAGAGTTAGACAATGTTTACTAATTTGTCAGAAAAATGAAAAAGCACTATTCAATAAAGGCTTTTTAATCAGGAAAATGTGATGATTAACTTTTCTACAGCTCTTCAGAAATCAAATAACTTTGACAATATAGTCGAATGATTTGTTAAGTAATTGCATATATTTTTATCAGCTTGTGTGAGCACACAATAATCTTTGTACTGCAAAAATTATGTGAGAATACTTAGTCATCTTCCCTTCAGAAAGGTTTCACCAAATTAAAATGGTACTCCATTTACCTGTTCTCTTTTTAACTTTTCACGCTTACGGATTAGTTCAATCAATAAGCGTGCCCTTTCAAGATCATGACGCAGCCTTTGCCAGTACTTCAATTTTTCTTTTAAGGCTTGCATTTCTTCATCATCTTCTCTCTAAGAAAAGAATCAAAAGATTTTCAGGAAGTGAGAAAACTAATCGCTTTTTATAAGCTAGTTTTATACACAATTCCAGAAATGTATTCACAGCAAAGATTAAACTGTGTTGGATTTTTGCTTTGTTTTTTTTTTTTTTAATTGAGTACGTGGTAGTAACCTTCATAACACAGTTCTTTTATTTTTCAGCTGTCTAACTGAAAGCAAAATTTATATAACTGAAATCCATCCCTATAATTAAGGTTATTTACATAAGAAAAGCAATATAGCAAATAACAAACCAGTAGTATAAGAAGCTGCAAAAACAGATATAGTATTGTCACATCAAAACCCAAACCAGGAGAACTAACCCTAAAGTAGTCAGGCAATTGATGGTCTTTTTAGGTCCTTACCAACTAAACCATTCATTCTAATATCACCAGCATCATCAGAAGCAAAGTAACACAGTCCACCTCCACCACTTCCAGCAGCGTAAGGACATGTTTCTAACAGCAACATAACCATTATGACTTCTGAATACAGGAAATGAAGTTATTTGAAGTTATCTGAGAAGCTGTTTTTCAACTAGTACTGCAAATAGGCACTATAACAATACTACAGTGACCTGGACAACAGATTTATTATTTTGTTGTTGTTGTTGTAAAAAGTGTTTAAATACCTGTAGTACTTCGTTAGATCTGTATACACAGAAAACAGCCTCTACTGTTTGTTATAACTATTTTTCATAAGAAAAAGCAAGATATTGGAATAACAGCCACAGTATTCAAGAGGGAGTTATAATTCACCAGAAAAAGGCTGTTAAGAAGTACAAGTCCTGATAGTACCAAATACAGAAAATAAATGTTCTTTAAAGGATTCCTATACTTTAAATGAATATTCTAACCAAGAATCCCAGAATAAATGCATAGCTTCGCTTGCCCAGAACTAGCACAATGCAATATATATATGATATTGTTCCTTTTGATGTTTTTTGTTTGTTTTAAACAAGCAAATGATAAATAAATTCCACCAGTTATAAAAACTAGAAGACAGGATTAAGGAAAACTGGCTAAGCAGGTGAACAGTAACTACACATTACGAACTGTGACATTCATAGCAAAAACATCCCTAATAGAATGTAATTACAGCCCTGTAAAGGAACTGTGTGCAATTTTTCAGCCAGAAGGTTCTGAAAATAATATTGCAAAAAAAATGGCAGTTTAAAAATAGCTAATACATATGTGAGTGCTGAGCGATCTACCTGGTATTTTAGCACTTTATACATCTTGGAAAAGGAAAGGTAAGTAGCTATGGAAGCTATGAAATCTGTTTTATCCAAATCTCTGACTTCACTGAGATAGAAAACCTTTTAACTGCCAGCTAGCTCTGTAACAAAAGCTCATTCCTCTTTGCAAAAAAAAACCACAATGACTGAAAAGTTGTAACTAAAACTTTCTACTTCCCTTTCCCAACATCTATTTCTACTAACAATCTTTCTTTAAATGAGCTAGATCTTGATTTTGACACATAATAATTTAACTGCTGAAGGTCATAATATTTTCAATTTCAACAGAAGTACAAATATTACCATTCACATTTTCAGTTCCTTACAATTCCCAGAGATTCACTGAATCAGGATATCTACACTGCCACTATGCCACTTGTGCATACCCCTTAATCTGTGAGTGCAGATCCCATATGTGGAAAAAAAAAATCAACAACTGTTAATTGACATATTTATACTTATTTTTTTCCTCCCCCATGGTTTTACTGTTTTTAAGAATTGAAATTAAGCTCTGGCTCCTGCCAAAAGCAGAAGGCATGTTGCCTGTTTGCTTCCAGCCATATAATAGTCTGCTCTTTTGCTCTGTGTAATTGCACAATTCATCAAATTAGGGAACTGATCCTGCTAGAAGTCAACAAAAGCATACTAGTTTTGAGGTGGGTCAGGAAACCAAAATACAGCAAGAAAAGAACACTACTCTGTTAGAGCAGGTCTGAAGTAGTTCATTTGAAACTTAAGTACTTAACTAAATACGAAGGTGCAGTTGCACTAGAAAAAATGTTATTTTTAAGATTTTTTTTTTAATTGAATCAGTTGTTTCACCTGATACAGACTCGTGCACTAGACAAACATAACATTTCTTCCCCAAGATACATTTAAATCTGCTAACGTGACCCAAAACATCAGCAATGCTTTGCTTATTTTTATGTGTTGGACATACATACATGCCCTTCTTTAAAATCACTTTGGCTCACAGTTTAATACTGAGCCTCCAATTTTGCCTCAGCACTATGCAAAGTAATGTTTACAGTGATACTAGCTGACATCAACCTCCTTTGCACTTCATTATCTGACATGTAACGTATGCCTCGATTAAAAATGAATTCAGGCAAGCTAAAAAGAGTTACTGGAGTACTAGTTTCCATTACCTGCCCAGTGAAAATTTTGAATAAATGTTTATTTTAAAAGTTTTATTTCACAAAAACTTTCTGACAAGCAAATTTTCATATGACTTTCTCACTGAGTCTTCCTCCAAACCTCTCTTACTACACCAAACCCAGAAACAAGTTCTTGCTGGCAAAAATTAAATTCAGAAACTGTGACATTTTCCGATCACAACTTAGTTTTTGATGAACACCAAGCGCTGTATTGTCTAGAGAAGCTAAAACCAACAGTGCTAAGTGAGATACATTTCTAAGTCACACAGATCATGTATCAATTGAGAACTCGTCTTCAGCATCATCTCCCACCATAAATGATACGTTACCAATTGCTAAGTAACAGTAGGAAAACTATCACTGTACCAACAAATCACTCATGCTGAATGTGAATATACAGGGACAGCCGCAGTGCTTACAAGGACTGTAACTTAACAGGAGCCAGACAGAATTACTGTGATAGTGTTGCATCTTGATCAGCAGTTCTATTAAGGTTTCTGGTATTACTCATAAGCCAGACAAAACCATTTTGTGACTGCAACCTGTGTTCTTACTAAAATCCTCACTACAGATATGACTTTCATCAGCATCACTTTCTACTTCTGCATTCCAAACAGCAGCTTTTGACCAACCTTACTATAACAGCAACAGCAACACTCTGACACCTCATTTTTACTGACAACTCATTTTATTCAGGGTCTAGGGCTGCTCACTGATACATCATCACCTTCAAAAGCATATAATTACTGAGCTCTAACATGTGGTCATTCAGTAATATGAAACCATGGAATGCCTCTTCCCCCATCAAATCTGTTCTAGTAAACAAACATTACATAGGGACCACAAATGCCTTCTGCTTGACATCTTGAAATCACTTTCAAGATTTTGACTGCTAAATAGCCTTAAGCTATTTAAAGGTCATTTTCTTTTTTAGATAGGATGCATTTTACTAGAACAAAGCTTCAGCATGTACTCGTGCTTGTCTGTAACTCCACTGAACTGTGCCAAAAGTGAATCCAGAAGTTAAACCAACAGATCCTTGAACTTCATATCTTGTTTCTTGGCTCGGTTATAACAAAAAAATGTCAACAGGAAGGTTCAAACTTGAATGCCATAAATCAGTATGTTTCATCTTTACTCCATAAAAATTCCCTGATTTTCTCTTGTCAAGGAAGAACACAGCTTTGAATCTTCTAATGAATTTTAGAAATATAATTTCCTTTCTTTGATTTTATGAATTCAAAGGACACTGAGGAATTATTTCCAAAAAGCACAATCTAATCAATGAATAAAATCTGATCAGTGTAATTAAGATAGCTTTGGTGAACATTTTTTAAAACATGTAAAACACATTTACATTTTTTTGGTAAAACATGTAGTCAAACATAAAGCTATTTAACCAAATATATATATATATATATATATATATATATATATATCACGATTTAAAGGACTTAAATAAATATTGTGACCTCAACTTGTAACTGGACATTAAAAATAAAGTAAAGCTTTTACCCAGTGGTGAATAAGATTAAATTTTTATTTGGTGCTGGGTTCCTGTTAATTTTTTCACTCTTGTGTCACGTACCTGTTGTGTGTTTCGTTGTGACTGCAAACTGGACTGCAGCCTTCTCAACAGAGGAACACCATTCCTAGACAGCCTTTTAAGCAACCAGTAACTGTGCACTCGTTCAACAAACTGCTTCTTCCGCTGAATGGCCACCTGATTCATAATCTTATTTAATCTAAAACATAGAAAAATTGATATTGTATTTTTTCCAGCAAATCGTAAAACGTATTTGTCTATAGAAGTTAAACATCAGGCAGACATATATAAATGAATCATGAAGCAATAGCAGTGATCACCACAATTCAATCAATTACATCACTTTCAGTACAATTACCTCTTAGTAGTAGACTAGAATCAAATATATCGTCTTGATACCATATTTCTATCAAATATGTTAAGGTACTTTAATGCTAACTGATTCAAAAGGACATAAATCTTTACATGATCATCAATTTTCTCAATAACAATCCCAGTTTAAGGCAGAGAATAAATTTTAATGTGCATTTTAGAATAATTTTCTTATTGAAAATAAAAAATAAAGCTTGACAATATCTTCACACAGAATTAGTAGTTTATTTAAAAGACAATACATCTTCAAAAAGTACAAAAAAAAAAAACCCTTGGTGGTTGTAGAAGTTTATCTTTGTATGATACTAAAGCCTTTGCAAATTTAACATGAGATGTCCCAATGTACCAGTCACCTCTAAAATTAAGAGGATTGTTCATTCCTTTGGGGGCAAGGGTGAGGCAGAGAGAGAAAAGGATTTTGATTCATCCTTGAGCTGGATGTAAAACAGTTACAGAAAGGACAATATGAATGAACAGAAATCTGTTAATTCTTCCTGCAGTATATTTCCTATAGGAAAATTATACAATACATAACCATAGTTATAAAAAATTGTCCAGTTGAATGTAATAGCAAAACAAGCAAAAAATAAGTTCAAGAGAAGTGTCTGATTTGTAGGATACTAACATGAGACATTTAAATAAAAATTCTAAGCATGCATGAGTATTTTTCAGTTTTCCCCTTCTACTTTTAGGAGTAAAGCAGCATCTCAGCTAAGTGTCAGAAGAAATGCATTCAAATATCTAAACGAAATGTAAAGTTGTGAGTAAGTCTAGAGAAAAATGATTTTTAGTAATACTTCGGAAGCATGCATGGTAGTTTTCAAACAAACATGCATGTGAGTCTACTGTGAGTTAACCAAAGGTCATCTATCCCCAGCTGTTTTTTGCTATGTACAAGGTAAGGTGCAGTAGGTCTACTCAATGTAGCTACAGAACTTTCAGTCACGACAGAGCACAGGCAATGCCAACACAGATCTTCCAAATACAGTGCCATTCTGTCCTTTGTTTCTTCAGTATTCTTGACAAATTCTAACTTAACCTAAAGTAGTTTTAGAAAGTCTGTTGAACACTTTTGTTCACTCAAGAGTCTAACCTGCAAAAAACAGGCCTTGATGTGACCATAATAAACTTCAAACACAAATGAAACAGTTAATTATACAATTAAAGAAAAAAAACAACAAAAAACCTAATACTAAAACCAAAAAACAAACAACAGCCAATCAACCACCACAAAACAAACAAACAAGCAAAATTACTGTCATGTCACTCTCTTGGAAACAGCAAAACCCACTGAACCGAGTCAAAACGCA
The DNA here is from genome assembly GCF_038088225.1 of Cyrtonyx montezumae. Taxonomy (NCBI): domain Eukaryota; kingdom Metazoa; phylum Chordata; class Aves; order Galliformes; family Odontophoridae; genus Cyrtonyx; species Cyrtonyx montezumae. Next base: position 143,600,299 of record NW_027072034.1, on the reverse strand, counting down.
GCCAAGTAAACACCTGGAGAGATCTCAGAATCATAATTCTATATGAAGCAAAGTGCATTGGCTTGATGCCCATCAGATGTGGCAAGACTAACCAAACATCTTTAATTACAGCTTCAAGTACATTTGCCCATTCATATAATGAACCATTCTTTTCTGAGATAATTACGATAGTGAAGTGTTAGAATAAGCTTAGAAGAGATGCTTGCAGAAGATATCCAGCTTTCAAAATACAAACAGAAGGTAGTTTGCTGCAAAAACTACCTAGCAAGCTGTAGCAATCTACTGCTCTCTACCTACGCTTCAAATAAAACCAAACACTGGCTGCTCATATTTCATCTAGACACCAGGCTTTAGTAGTAGCAATATAATGCAAATCACCTGTCTATTTCTCGAAATACAGAGATTAGACTTTTGCCACATGAAGAGCCTCCACAAAACAGATGACCTTGATGTTACATCTGCTGTTAGACCCTAAAAACCCACTAACTACAGCATAGCTCTCTGATCAGCTTTTTGCTTAGTCAGATGTTCCCATGAAGACTTTTACAGTCCAAAACACTCATATTTTGACAGATGATATGACCATTTGGAGGAAAATAAGATGGGATACACCTTCTGCTGTAGAACCCTAGAAGTAGCACAGACAGATCAATTCATGCTTTTTGAGGCTCCCATCCTTGACATAGCTTCCTCATCTGACAAGAATGTGCGTCGTGCTCACAAAGCTACACTCAAGCTGTGCTGAACTTGAACACTCACATGAAATTTAGCACGCTATGTACCAAACTCAAACAAGTTTCTTTCTGCTACGAGCTAGAATTTAAGTCTGAAAGTTTGAAAGTAATTTCTCAAACAATTTTTTAAATCCTTTGAGATCTTGAAGGAGCTTGCTGCACATTCACACCCACTGCCCCAAGAGACGTTAAAGAAATTATAGAATAGTGAGGAGAAAAAAAACAACAACCAAGCACATAAAAAAAAAAAACAAAAAAAAACAACCTTAATTCAGGGAAGATAAGAGAAATATGTTAGAAGAGTATGTAGTTTTGCAATCCAGGATCTGACTTGCACAAGACAGGACTAACTGGTAGCACTGTCAAATCCCCCCAAAAGAAGTGAGACTTGCAGAGGAAGGTAGGTCACCTCCCAGAACTACACAAAATTCCACAGTGCATTATCTTTAGAAATAACAGACAAGACTCACTACCTTGAACAGTTTGTGTTTTTTGTTTTTTCTTGTATACATCTCTGTTGAGACTGAAAGAAACAAGGTTACTATTTCAGAGATCTCATAATGATAGAAATATAGGAACACGCATTTTGAAGATAATACCAGAAGTATCATTTCCACAATCATAAGTGATCTTACATATCTCAGAAGCAAAAACAAACAAACAAACCTGTAACTAAAGCAATCACAGAAAGGAAGCAAAGGAGATCAGAACTGTCTGTGCTGACCACGTTTCTCAGATAAAAGGGAATTTACTAACACAATATGCCCAAGAAGCCTTGTGAAATGGACCATGTAAAACACTAAACATCTTCCTTTATAAATATTTAAAGCATTAACAGCTAAACCCAGAGCAGAGCAAGTGGTGTTTCCATGACATCTGGTATGCCTCGTTAGGTAACTGGTCTTAAAACAGAGGTACTCAGTTTCAGGTTGATAAAACTGACAGTAACAATGCATGAACTGACACTCCAAGCCAGCCATTTTCTTGAGCAACTTCATCTGACCACTGCAGCCTTTTGGATACTCTGACATCACCAGGCATACTCTCTGTACTCCTTACATTCCAGAATTTCAGATACAAGAACATTTTTCAGAACTATGGTACTGGTGCCACAGACAACTGGGAAAGCTGAAACAGTACCCTTGTATCTAACTGTAAAGCGCTGCAACATGCAGTACAAACAACACAAACAGCCTACAATCCCTGCTTATCTTTAAGAGAGAGGTACTTTTTCAGTGGAAACTTTCCAACACCAGCTTTCAAAACCTGAAGCTACAGTCTATCTGAGGGTGAACTACAGCATTAAAAATACAGTTCATTAACAAAAACAGAAGGATCAGAAGAGAAGAGTTACATTTTGAAAGTGTTAAGACTCAAATACTGTAAATTAAATTGAAACTTAATGTATGTCTTCAGTGAGATCTTTTTTTCAATCAATTGCCCTACACCAATCCACTCCTCAGATGAAGAGGTTTGATGCCTACCCTGTCAACAGTGGTGGTGCTCAATGCACTAGTCAAAGAAGAATAGTAGTGAACAGTAACACTCAGACCTATATTTCTTCATTTTCTTTAGTTAAGTATCTAATATATTTTCCTCCAACCCAAGAAATATGCTGCTGTCACAGTAGCAAAGTCACAGCTTACTCCTTCCTACTCACAACTGCCTTCCTCTCCCAGTTTCAGCTACATGTCACTGTGGCAGCTATGACAGTTACAAGAAGGAGTGAAAATAGAGTCTTTGGTGACTAACTAAGCAGAAGTTTCACACAGGAAAACTGCCACTTTTCTATTACTTACCTCTACCAGTTCTGCAGACCACACTTGCTTTCTAACCTCACAGATAAGAGTTTAAAGTACTCTAATAAGTGAAGACTTCTACAGTTCTCTCTGTCCTCGAGTTTTGATAATATAAACCAGAGAGAAAATGTCCATAATAAAGCTAAGGACATTATTTTTCCAGTATTACTGTAGGAACTCTAGCAGAAGTCTTCACGTAAGAACCAGTAAGACCAAATACCCACTTAAAACCAATCCTTTTTAATAATAAACTAAACATAGTATTTTACTATATGGCCCATAAGCCTCCAGTTTCATCAATCTGTAATTTTCTACCTTCCTTTATCAATCGTGGCTGTATTAAAGTTACATGCAAAAGACCAGCATAAAATCGTGCTCAGGATCACTGAACTTCTGTCTCAACCTGGGCTAATATCCCTGAACAATCAAATGGAGTCCCAGTTTGCTGAGCAAATAAAATACTCCTATTTTCAAATACAAATATTGCAGATATGTTTTAAAAGCTGTAAGAACAAAACACAAAAACTCTACACTGAATAAACTGATACTGAGAGGAGTATGAAGAACATCTTGCACAGTGAAGTTCCACAGAACACAGAGAGAATCACCAGAAGTGGGGAAGGAGGGGGAAGAAAGACAAATTAAGTACAGATGGTAACAGTGATTGCACTGACACTAATTGGAAGAGAATTAACAGAAAAACAAAGTAAAAAAAGCTACAGAAGTTTCTATTCTGGGAGTTGGAATGAATTCTGGGGACTTGCCAACTACTCCTCCCAGCTCTGTACATGAGATCTTCAGCTTCTAGAGATGCATGCAAGTTTTTTGTTTTAAAATTCTACCTAATAGATTTGTCTTGTACAATCTCTTCTTCAGATTCTGAGAATCTAATAGCACAGATTATATTCACTTGTACACTTTCTGAAGTCTCAAAGTTTCTTAAGGTTCCTGTCATTTAAAATTTATCAGCACTTAATCTGATTTTGACTGTGCACGTAGGAAACACTTTTTCATGCTACAAAAGATTATGAAACTGAGCATCTGTACCTCTACTTGCATAAGTGGCTTAGAAAAGATTCTTTGGACAAGCAAGCAGAATGTTGAATTTGAGGTTCTAAGAAAACACTACATTAATTCTGGCCAATTCTTTATTAGTTATAACCAGCTACTTAGTTCCTACCATAACAATTAACTTTGTGACCTTCTAAACTTTTGGATAACAAAATGAACAAAATTAACTAAAACAAAATCCAGCAATAACAGAGGCAACACAATGCTGCCACGCTGGAAAACGTCCTTAGTCCTCTCAGAAAAATCACATAAATATACTTTTACCACTTTCTACACAAACAACTTATACAGTCATAATTTTTCAAGCGTTAAAAGTATTTTTCTGCCCTTTTTTTTTGTATCTGTTACAACCATAGTACCTATAATTTTGAAATATTATCTTAAGAACTCAATTCATATCAAACTACTAACCAAGTAAGAAAGAATTAGGAAAAACTCATTTTCTCTATAATAAAAGAAAAATTAATTTACTAATTCTTATGCATTGTGTACCTTGGACCATTGAGTAAAAAAATTACAAGGAACCATTCTTCAGACAATTCATACTGAAATTCTCACTTTTGTACAGTACTTAAAAGACGCACCACCCCTCTAACTTCCACCAAACAAACAAACAAAAAACAGTTCACACAATTGGTGAAACACAATAGAATTGAAGGAAAAACACACTTAAAATATAACTTTAGTGTTTTACTACTGTTTAATTTAGGTAATGAGTTTTGAATCATCCTAACTGTAAATCAAGCACTCAGGGGATGCACAGGATAATAACCATGCACTTGAACAAAATAATTAAAATAGAAATTAAAATGTTAATCTTCACTGTTCTGTATACATGAAGTAAAGACCCCAAAATAACATTATATCTCTGGTTGGTTCCTCTATCCCCTTTGCAAAAAGAAAGCACTGAAATATGAGGCATCACTTCCACCCTAAGGACCAGGGGATGGTCACCCTTCAGAAATCATTCATATGTGACTTTTACTATCAGATACACAACTTACTTTAAAAACAAAGTAACAAACAAACCCCCTTACTTTTACAACTTATTATAAAGCTGCATTTACTTATACACATGTACTAATTGTTATCACAAGGCAACAAAAGTCAAAATTAATTGGCTCGAAAGCAAACCTCTAAAGCCACTGTATCTTTCATTATCATTACTGTTGATTTTAAATACCACTGAGGCAAAGTTAGCAATCACTTTAGCAGCTCTTTTTCTGGTTTGGGAAAAATTATGCTTTGCAAGTATCAGAAACGGTTCAGGGGTTAATCAAACCTACAAAAAACAGTGAATGCTGGTATCCCCTTCTACATTCCACCTAGGTGGTTCCACCACCTAATGATTAAGTATAATCATAAGGCTATATTGTGTTCTCCTATAAAGCATTTCCACATCATTGTGTGAAACTATACACACGTATATTCAAGTACAAATGGCTAACATATCTGGATTTATGTGGCTCCAATTTTGTTGCAACATTGGTTCTCAAATTATTACTCAAAGCTTTTTCTAATGCTGAATTTTAAGTAGTTATTTCTTATTCTTGTTTTAGAAGGCAGAAAAAAAATGTACTAAAACCCAGAAACTCTCACATCACATATATGATTAAGAAGCAACATCCATGAATACAAACTGACAGAGTCTCAAACTCTTTCATAAATGTTCCCTTCTGGTTACACTGTCTCACCACACTCTCTCCACTTACTTCTTTGGTCCATATTTCATTTTAGAGGCCATGAAGATTCCTGTGACTGGTATACCATGACTACACTACATTATCTAAGACGTTCTACTGGATAAACTATGAAACAGTAACAAAAAAAAAATACTGTTTCTGCACTGATATATACAGCAACAGAAACCTACTTTTACTATCAGAAACAGCATGCTTTTTAATCACACCAGATTAATACAGAAAATTCAGGTAATATGAAACATATAAATGTTAACTTCTAAAGAGAGATTAAAATATCTTTAGCATTTCAATAATTTCACTTATTTCCTCTGTTATCTGCTTTCCACTCACCTACTTTCACAAATTGTTAACAGTATGATGTAACACAGCTGACACACATGAGAAACAAGTCTAATGCCTTGCACATACTTACACTACTGAAGCAGAGATTATTTTGCTTACTTTCTGCACCCTGCACAAGTACAGCATTTCAAATGCTTTCATAATTTCAGACACTACATATATACCACGTATAAAAAGAAACTACAAATGAAAGCATTATTATGCTTCAAAATACTTGCTTCCACGTAACAGAATACCTGCATAAAGGTTATTTTTAATGAGACAGATTACACAAGGTCTCAGTGTGTTTCCAAAATACTGAAGATTAAGTATTTTATTTACTTTTCCCTCAGGTATATGCCCACAAAATCCTACTTATACAACATCTTTTCAAGAACACAAATACTGACTTTGTTTTTCATAAAACAATCCCACCTTAGACACCTCTTTAACAACACAAGATCAAGAGATTACACCAAAATTATCTTACTTGTACTACAGAATTAAGCTCTCAAGAGTAAGAGAAACTCTATAGGTTTTCCACAGCAAACGTTACAACTTATTCACAGGGTAAGGTAGCTATTATAAGGGATAATGATAAGACAGCAACAGGGGGAACAATTCACAAGAAAAGGAGTACAGAACCATTACAGGGTAACTCAAACAAGAAGTAAGGCCTGGACTGTCAGGTCAACTGCAAAAGTCAGAATTTCCTACCGTGGAAGTTTTAGACCTAAAATATAAAGAAAACACTTTTCATAATTAATTAGGGGAAAAACTAAACTAAAACTTTATCTAACTATGTAAACCATCACATATCAGTGAAGCATGGACCCTGCACCTATTCAGTGCAAAACCAACCCATCGCAGCTTCCAGACAGATCTGCTGGTGGCCACAGGAGGCTTGCACTCTGACTGCTGTGCCAACGTGTCAAGTACTGTCTGTACAACATAACTGACACAATTCAATGCTCTACATTTAAAGAAGAATTGAATGGAATTTCTGAGAAAAGAGAGAAACACTAACATAGCCAGAAAAGCCAGATGCAAATCATATCCATCCAGGAAATTTCTCAGTGATCCATCCCAAGTGCTAAGCATCTAAGAAGCAAGCAATGAACTGACCTCCAGGCTCTGACATGACATAGTGCATCTCTGGAAGTGGATACTTAACTACAAACATCCTGAAAAACTGGGGCACAAGATGACAAATGAATGCCCAGAAATAAAAAAGAGCTGAAGCAAGCATTGATCTCCTATTATTGCCTTTTAAGACCCTCTGATGCTATGCTTAGTAGTTCACAGATGACAGTCTGAAAGGCCATTTAATTAGATCACAAATAACCAAGGCATTATATTACCTATGGAATTTGACAGTTAATAGTTTCAAGTACAACATCTGCTAAGAAACAATTGTAAATGGAAAGAACAAAGGTCTCAAAGCTGCTCAAAGCAGTATCTAAGGAATGGAGAAATAGATATAGAAATTCATGAGTTACAAAAAATGGTGCAGAAATGATGACACTGTTTTACATTATTTTTAACGCATTTTAAAATTAACATAGGCATTTCAGAAAACAGAAGTATTAAAATGGCGTTAGTAAAATGTTCAGCTTTTGACATACATTCACCATCCAGATAAAGAAACAACATAAATTCCTACTACCTTCAACTAAACATAACTGTCAAGAAAAGTTTCTCAAAGCAGGTGTGTTCAAATTGGCATTTGTGTACTACTGCAGCTACCATCTCTAAAGAAGCAGTCACGGACACGTATCGTCTGGGTATTAATGATGAAGGAAGTAAACCAAACCAAACATCTCCCCAGGCATTCTTCAGTCTTCATTGATGTAAAGAACAAGGTTCATTTCAAATTTTAAGAGGAAAAAAAGAAGCACTAGTGTTTTAAGCTGGAGCACAAGTGTTTCCTCTCTGAAAGTGAATAGTTTTAATTGCTATTCTTCAAGACTTCTGGAAAGGCAAACTGTATTCCAACTCCAAGGAAAGAAAAAAAATCCACAAATTGAAAAATACACTCAAGGTATCATTTAAATGGAGGCAGATGCAAAACGTGTCACATAATTCATTATTAGTACATAGGTGTGTAATTAACTCCACATTAAAAAAACCATAGCTGTTCTTTACAACCAAAAAAAAGGAACAAAAATTGGACTACTTTACCTTTTCATGTGCCCATTTCTATTTCACTTTTAATTCAGGTGTTAGTTTTCCAGGACTAAGTGAATACTTATCAAAAATAATATTTAAGAAATTTGAATCTTGAATGAAGACAACAAATTTACAACAAATGTTATATGTTTTTGTTTTTTTTTGTTTTTGTGATGTTTTTTTGTTTTACATTTCTGATATAAAGTATCATTAAAATGTATTATCTCAACAAAATATCTATGCATGTAGTAACATGAATCTGAACAAAGGAATCCCTCAGTAGAAAGAAATTTAGAAATCAGCAGTCTTTATACATCTGTTCCTAGCAGCTAAAACACTGCTAAAATAATTCTGGTGATGGCATCCTTTCAGCGTCAGGGTCTGACTTTAACAAAAGATATCTGTGAGAAGAATTGCCAAAGCCACAGCTAAGAACATAAATTCAAATTCTCAACTCTCATTTAGCCCATGTTCTTCCTTAGTCTACTGGCAAGAAGACAAAACATAAAAATCAATCAGGATGGCCTTCATTCAGTTAAAGGCAAATTCTTTTTATAAACTTTCTCCCATGGACAACAGTATTATCTGAAATGATAACATCCGTTGCTAATTGTCGACTTAAGCCCTTCATCTGCACATCACTTAACAAAAAATTCAGTTATACCAAGTAAACCACGATGCAGAATAGTGCAATCACTAATGATGCTTATAACCATCACACAGGAGCTAAAGGCTGACAAAACTAGTCAGTAAGTACCCACACACATTAGCAGTTCTTATTACAGGAAAAGACTGCCATCTCTAAGAATGTTTAGATTAATGTTGGCTACTTGACACTTGGTAGCCAGCTTTCAAAAAGCATGGTTTATTTATATCTTAAGAGCCTGGTACACAATTAAGCTGCACATGGAACTGATGCTTCTATAAAGAAACTTTTTAAAGTACTGTTATTTCATTAAGTAAGAATTTAATTCAAGGGGTAAACAAACATACTGCTGTTGTAGATGCTGGAAGCAAAACAAATAATAAAGACAAACTTGGTTTTTGTCCCAATAGACCAATTTAACGCTTCTCAGCACAGTGTATTATGTCTGAAATGCTCAGCAGAGCCAAAACCATGCTTCTCTAACCCAGAGCTTTATTCCATTGCTCAAATCATACAAACATATATTTCCACTGCTGAAATGCATTATAACTCAATTTAAGTGAAAGAAATGTGAAACGAGATGGCACTGCTCTTTTGAACTACAATGTAGCTAATTTAATCAAAATTCATTCCAAAACTCTTTAACTCCTGAAATAAAAAGCATCCAAAAACCATCATTCTGTCCCAATTCTGTTAATTACATATGAAAACAGAATTTAAAACATCCCTGCTTTTTCATTCAAGCATCATTTCACTAGTCTCCCCAGCTCTAGAGCCATCTGCCAGCCCCCTGATCATCACTGCTAAAATGTAAAAATATGGCATGCTAAAAGTAAAGGGCATCTTCAGCTCTGATGTTTACATTTTGCACTTAAGTAGCAGCTTCTGTGAAAACTGCAATGGATAGACTAATAAAAGAATCAGCAGTTCTTACAAAGGATAAATTCATAAGCAAACACGTGGTGTTAAGATTAAAACTCTTTCACACACATTAGTTTTTCTTCAACAAAAGAAATTGTACTAGAGTTACGGACTACAGATTTGATAGCGTTAATTGTGTGGGAAAGCACATTCATGTTGGGTTATACAACTAAGACTGCATTAACCAAAGAAAAAGAACGAGGGGTACCAAATTCACCCAGATCTTCATAAATGCTATTGCATTTGCAAAAAGTAAATGAAGATGCAGGAAAAACCTCCTGAGAAATTATTTTGTACCACAAGGAAACTATTTCTTGGAAAACTTTTTGTACTTACATAGACCATACAGTACGTTTATATTTAAGTTAGGTGAGATAAAAGCAGTATTTAAGTCCTATACGTGCAAATCTATTTTTCATTTTGGAACTCTTAGGAAAAGAAGTTCAGATTACCAGCTTATAAACACAGTTAACTTTGAGCCTGGATTTTTAAAAGAAAGGTCAAGTACATAAGCTATTTTGAATTCTGTGGTTAATTCTCAAAAGTACAGCAGACAATAACAGAGCACATAACATGATTTGGTCTGACAAAGAAAAAAAAGGGGGGGAGGCTCTTGATAACAAGGCAGACCTCTTACTAATTCCTTTAAAGAAGTTATGGCATTTACACTATCACTGAAGTGCAACATACATAATTTACATTAATCTCCTGAGCATGATCTTTAAGAAAGACACAGAAGAAACAGACAAAAACTTTTAAGCCTTCATCTAAAAGCATCGGCTTAGAATTAAACAGATAAATTAAGTAATGGTTTCTCTCACTTGGATGGTTTGCTTACCTCTGGGGGGGAATATAAGGAGCAGATACTGTTGGCATAACTGTACAGGGTTCAACAACTGTTTTCTTGGCTTTTTTTGTCTTTTTTCTGACTTTTGATGTAGACCTAGCAGTTCTGACTGATCCCTCCTTTCTACAAACACCGTTTTTGATTTCAGCTTCTCCATAAATATTTAGAGGTCTCCGTATGCAACCTGGTGGAGTATGTACATCACAATAGGCAGTCTTTTTTACAGAGAATGTTGTCCCACTGCCGGTCAGTTCTTTCACAGGTTCCATTTTCATATACAGACCAGCCTTTTGAGCACATGTCACATGGAATGCAGTATAGCAGTTTGCTTTGTGGCACTGGATGCAGGCACCAACACCTTTCTGTTTACAGAGGTAGCATGTTAACTTCCATCTGGCTGGGGGAATGTTCCTGACACCGTCAATTGGCTCAATAAAAACTGTATTGGCAAATCCAACCTCTGGAATCCACAAAGCACACACAACATGTCCCCAACGATCATCATCAGTCTTTTTAAAGGCACCTCCCTTGTTTGGGCACAGCACACAGTCTACAGGCCGAGACCGGGACTGCAGACAGTGTCTGCAGAGCCACTGGCCCTCGGGTATATATGGCACCCCATAGCATTCCTGATGTACTGCTAAATTACACATATCACAAAACAGGATTACATTGCTGTTCTGACATTCACCATCCATGCATATACAACATACCGCGTCTTCATCAATTAACGACTGATGATCACCCTGTTTTTGGTTCTCACAATAAGACTCTTTCTCAAACCTATCCATGAGGAATTCGAACATGTTTTGGGAAACAACTGACACTCCATCACTTTTCCGCTTTTCATTAATTATTTCTAACCACGCATAATCTTCCTCATCCATGTCATACTCAACTTCGTTATCAAGTTCTTCTGCTGACTTCTCAATGAATTTATAATAAACTGGAGGTCTCCGAGGAGCTGAAGGGGGACTGTATTCAACAATCCGTACTTTTGGTTCTGGGAGAGGAGTTGTTGTAGCAGGTATGCCATGTGAGCTTGGAAGAGCTTCATTTTTCTTTTTCACTTTGTTATTTTTATGCCGTTTGCTTCTTAGACAAACTGGTGGTCTTTCACTATTTTCTTTATTGCTGTTGCATTCACTCATTTCCTGGGCTGTAAGATCATCTTCTAATATAATCTCTAAAGGATCAAAGATACTGATCCTATGTAGACGACCTTCAATTTCTATTTCAACCATTCTTTGAGCTTGAGCATACGTCAAGGTTTCTCGTGTGGGGGAGTGCTTAATACTGCATGGGGAAGAGGAATGCCTTGTTGACGATACTCGATGACATCTTCCTTTTCTCCTCATTTGGTAATGTTTCCCTAAAATGAGAGCAATAGTTAAAATTGTGAACTCTGAAAATTTATCTAAGATTAGTTTTGTTATAGTAAGAAGCAACTTCAGTTTCATGACCCCCAAACTCCCTACCCAACTTAAAACAAAAAACAAACCCTAGCACATCTGCGTACGCACAGCTACACACACAATCCGCAAGTGTAAAAATGCTTAAGAAAAGCCAACTGTAACATCTCTCAATAAGAGAATAAGAAACACTCAGACAAAAATTATAGCTGCTACATTGTAAGAAAATCTTTAATACAGTATTTCCATTTGCTGAATATTTGCAATTTCTTTCAACAGCTTGAAACTTTTTTCTTACAGATCTCCTCTCTAGAAGAACTAACATAATCCCGAAAGAAAAGTAAGCTTTAGAAGTAAGGTTTCCCCACAACTGTATCCCACGCAACTTGAAAATCATATTAACTGCTCCTTTATTACCCCCACACTTAGAACTAAAATTCTTTTGAGTCTATTATCTTTACCTAGCTACACATCCACAGGAACAAATCTTGTATTTAAGAATTACAACATCTCCATGTCCAGAAAGTTATCATCAATGTACATTTTACTGTTTTATCTGACTCCCACGTTAGTAATATGAATCTCATTCAGCAGCGAAACTTTCAAATATAGCAATACGAACAGAATGACAAGAACAGAATTTAAGTATGGTGAAGTATGGACCGCAGTTAGGAAATACTGAACTTGGAAAGTAGGTTTGATTTATACTGAAAACATTCAAAATGTGCAGCTGTGTGTGCATGTGCATACATACACACCTTCATCCCTCAATAACTTCCAGTCTTGAAATCCAAATCCAAGCTCTTTATAAAATGAAACTGATGTAACTCTCAAGTTTCAAGGCACCTATTGGAATAAGGCTAGCCTCTCTTACATACATCATACAAAAAAGCCCTATTTTTTTTCCTCCCCGTGAAACACCATAACTAGGATGGGAATGCAATTTGATTACAAAAATCCTAACTGAGAGCTTCCATAGTTACACCCTTTAAGACATTTCTTTCTCTATCAAGTTTGACAAATACTAGAGAACTATTACTGTCAAGCCTTCAAGCTCTTCAATCCTTCTTTTCTCTCCCTGATAAATCACTAATAAAACAAACCTATCTTTAATGAACTGCTTAAAGTATTATTACAGACTCACCATTTTAATTCCCATCAATCAGAAATTCTGCAATTCATGTCAATGTCATTTGTTAGTTAAAATAGTTCTACTCACATTAGCATGCATTGTCAAAAGAGCAAGAGCTCAACGCATGATTATTGTCAGAGCAGTATAATTACTTCACAAAGAAAACAGCAAAGACCCCAATGGCTAATACACAAAACACTTAAAATGTGTGCCACTTTCAACAAGTCTACTCCCAAAGTCCTGAAGGGACTTCTTCTAGTGGAGGGAGAGATAATGTAGGCAGATAGAATTAAAAGCAGTCCTTTAGAGAATCTTATCTACCTGCTCTCGCAAATTCATCTTCTTTTCCTAAGAAGAAACTTAAAAAAATGAATCTATGGTATGCCTGTTATTCATGTGAGATTTAAGTATTTTACTCACAGATCTAACCTCTATATAGGTATTCCTTAATTCTTATTACTTGTTTTTGCAGCACAAGCTCGAAAGCCAGAGGTTAATCATCATATTTCTCTGACAGTCTTTATAAACAAGAGATGAATAAAAAAAAGATTCCACCACCTCTTCAAACAAGCGTGGAAGAAAATAGTTTAATTCTCTTTAAAAACACAGAAAAAGTTTGATTCACTGATACTATTATAAAAGGTCGAAAAACTAGATACAGTGATAAGTTATCTGAAATGTTTAGTTAGCTTCCAGTTTCACAGTAGATGTCGTAACGCAGAGGCGAAGCATAACACAATGACCCTCATTTATTTATTAGCATGAATGAAGATTTTTCAGCTCCAACACACATTGGTGTGTAACTGTACAGTAACCCATTCATGTCAGCATGGCTGCATTTTGTGGTCTATTTTGGTACTTGTCTTGCATTTAGCCACCAACAAAAACAAACAAACATAAAGAACCCAGATCAATTAAATTATGTTTAACTCAAATTTAACTTCTATTTTGTCCAGATGTAAAGGTCTGTGTTTAGTCTTTTAGAGTATCTCTCCCTACAACTATGAACAGAGGTACAACCAGCCAACATGTCCACAAGGGCAGTTTTGAATTAATTACTAGAGGAGAGATAGAAAGTAGCCTTCAGAAATGAAAAACTGCTTATTTGCCCACATTTAATTATCAAGTCTAGCCCAGAATTACAAGGGGAAGAAAAAAAAAAAAAGAAAGCTATACTTCTAAATTCACACTCTCTTCCTGAAATTCTTAAGCATGACTGCAAGAGGGCAACAAGAACAGGAAGAAAATACTTTCAAGCACATTCTTGCATAGGACTACTGTCATAAATGTCAAATTGTATGAATCAGAATGCTAAAAAAAATGACTGAACCATCATCTAAGCATCTTTCTTGTAATACTTATCTAAAAATAAAGCTAAATCACAAAGCAAATGACAATTTGATGGGAGAACAGATACTATACAAACTGTAACAGAGAAAACACAGAATTGGAGTTGGTACTAAGCTGGCTTGATTTTGTAAAAACTTAAGCATGAATAACTTCAATGTCCCACAAGCCAAAGAAGTGGCAGCTTTTTATCTTTCATCCTCCCACCCCCAACCCGAAGAATAGTTGCAAGTGTCCTATGAATATTCTGGAGGAGGACTACATTTCTGCATACGGAATTCATGACAAGCAATTGCTTTGCTTTTCCTTGTTAATTAGCAGACGCCTTTCTTCCCTCGCCCTCTCCCTCTCCAACATCCTGCAGGCCCGTAGGAATGAAGACCATGCATACAGGTTCGAAGAACACTGAGCTATGACACAAACTTCATTCGATTCTGATGATATCACACCTTCAGCACAAGGAGACGACTCTTGTTAGCACTTTTCTACCCCTCAGAACAACAGAGATCAAACGGGAAAGTTTGCAGCTCTCCTCTGAGCATTCCATCAGCTGCTTGGCCAGAGAGGCACTCCTGACACTTCCCCTTAACCAACAAGATTAAGCAGACAGCTGTTTGTGTGGAATGCACGGGAGGAGGCCGAAATATCTTTATTAAGGTGCAGGAGAGATAAAACCAACAGGAAAAGTACAACAGCGCAGGCTTCTGATCACAAATTCCTTTCACAATTTCTGTCCCGGTTACCTTGCACCTCTTCAAGCCAATTGCCTCGGGTCCCCGCTCAAAGGAGAAGGGAATGCCATTCTCAATGGACACTTTCATGCGGACCATAAAAGAGAGAAAGGCGCAGGAATGCTCTTCAGCCCCAGACAATGAGGCCGGATAAGTAAACACCGCTTACAGGCGACCGAGCGGCGGGGCAGGAGCACTGCCCTCGGGGAAACACGAAGCAATCGGCGGCCGCAGCGCGGCGGTTCAGCTCGGCCCGGGGAAGGCAGCGCGGGGCTGTACGGCTCCCGCATCCCACCTGCCATCCCGCCACGGCCGCGGTGCGCTGCAGCCCGGCCCGGCTCTGCCCGCCCAACAGCCGCCCCCGGCCCGCCCCCGCCGGCTCCAGCGCGAGCACTTCCTGCCCACGCCCATGGAGCCCGCAGCGTGCACGCACCCCTCTGCGTCCGATGGTTCCTGCCCGACCGCGGCGTTCCCCCCCTCCCGGCCCCTGGGAGGATGGTTCCTGCCCGGGCCCATCATCTCAGCCCTTCCCTCCCCTCCGCGAAAATACTCGGCCCACAATATGGCGGCTGACAAAACAGCTCCAGCGGCGCCTCCCCCAGAGCGCCGCGCTCCGCTTCCCCCCGCACCGCCTCGCCCACGGCCGCTCGCCCTCCGCGCGGTCCCCGTGCGCCGGGCCCGGCCCCGCCGCCCTTCCTCCCCTACCCCCCGCAACCCCCCCGCCTCCGGAGCTCCCGGCCGGCTCGGCCGCCACGCCGCCCGCTCGGCTTCACTCACGTTGTGGGAGCCGCGGAGCGCGGCTGACAGACCTCCCGCCTCTGCGCCCGACGCTGCGGCCGGTCTAATGGCGGCGGTCCCGCCGGCGCTGCTGCCGCCTGCTCCCGCGTCCGGCGGCCGCGGGCGGGCGAGCGGGCGCTGAAGGGGCCGCGCTGCCCGCGGCGGCGGGTACCCAGCGCTGGGTACGGGGCTGCTGCTGCCACCACCGGGCACAGCGCATTCGTAAGGCGCGGCGGCAGGTCGCGGTCCGGCTGCGGGCTCGGCGCTCGGCTCCCCGGGCTCGGCAGCTCCCCTCCCCCCTCGGCACAAACAATGCGGCTTCACCACAGCGCTGCGCCGACGGGGGGGGGAGGGAGAGGGAAGGGACGTGAGGGCGCCAGGCACCGCCCAGCCCCGCCGCGGCTGCTGCCGCCGGGCGGGGCCTGCGCCGCCGCTCCCCCCCGCGTTCCCGCCCCTTTATGGCGGAGCGCGGCGCGGGGCCTGGCGGAGGGCGCGGAGCTGCGGGCGGACCCCGCGCTGGCGGCAACGGAGCGCTTCAGCGCGCGTTGAAGTACCTCAGCGCAGGGGCGTTTAAACGGCAGCAAACGGAGAAAGGAGGGAAAAGCGGGGCGGAGGGGGTCAGGGCCGCAAAACCAGGGCTCCGAACTACGAGTAATCGGTATTTATTATTTCTTTGGTCAAAGTTCAAGCTCGAGCTTAGAAAATTCGCTTCGGTTTGCTCTCACGGGGTCTCTGAGTCACACTTCTGCTTTTGGGTAACAATAACAACCTTACATTTCGGCTGAGCACAGTTGTGTCACCTGTAGCTCTCCATGCAAAGGCTGCCCTTTGTTAACGTACCATTTTTAGGACAGCCATTATAGCCCTAGTGAAGATGTGGAGGATTTTGCTGTGGGTGTCCACAGGACAGCTGCACCCACACGCTCAAAGAACCCCTTTTGAGCCAGCCAGGCTTGGGACCAGCACATGAGTTTGCCCATCACCCAGAACAGGACCTATGTGCAGTAAGAAGGAAAGCAGCACAGTGCGGGCATGGTCTTTGCTGCTCCTCTGTAGTGACCATCACTGAATGCCTTCTTCAGAACGATCCCCAAACTCTTTCTCACCTTATTTCCAACACTGCTGTTTGCCTGCCCCCAGAAGCAGTCAGTCCAACAATAAGTAAGAGTCTAGAAAATCAGAAATAGATACACACATCATTACTTACTTGTGGAAAGTCCAGACAGCTAAAGTCACTTACTTCAGGAAATTCTGTACAACAGGCAGCATCAGTAACTTCCAACTCATCTTTTTACTGTCAGGGACCATGCAGTGGGCTGATCTCTAGCAAAGCAGGAGCTTACAACAGCCAACCTAGATATAAATTTTTAGGATCAAACTGACCCATTAACTTCAATTTCTAAATTAAAAACCAAAAAAACAAACCAAAACAACCATGATTGGATGGGTAAACTGTGTAGCTTATCTGGGTGTTTGTGTACTGCTTCTAAGGAATTGCTCTCTGGTAATATCACCTACATGACCACATATACCATCATCAGCCTCAGAAATTTTACAGCACATCGGCTGAAATGAATGAAGGTGCGTTGGAATTGAGCCTGTGATAGTAAATAGGAAGCAGTGCACTAAATCGTGTATGTTAGCACACAGTCTAGTTGTAAAACTGACTAGAAATGATAAATACTGTCAAGAAGCTAATAATAAGTATAATAAAACTCCATCTATGATAGAAAACATGTTTTTTCATCTTTTAAGTGATAACCCATATGTGTATCTGTCCTGCAGCTGTACAAATGCTTTACAACTGGAGACAAGCTTTCCACAGAGCTTGATGGCATCCATACTCTTCCCATGTCTGATGCACAAGTCAGTCTGGCTCTATTCCAGTTTCTTTTTTCTGCCAGGTAGATTACAGCATTCCACAGCTGCACATCCCTCCAATAAGGCAATGTTTCATCTATGTACTTGTTCCATTTAACTATCTTTCTGCTGTCTGATCTTATGCTTTATTCTCCAGTATCTCTCTATTTATGTGACTTTCTTGAGATTCATTGTCCAGCTCTCCCTTCCCTGTACGCACAGCGTGTTTGGTGAAAACATGCTGTCCATAAGGTGTCATGTCTGAAACTCCATGCTGGTAAAACCAGGAAGTGGTACTTCCAAAATCATTCCATTATAGAGGCGGCATCATTGATTCCCATGACCTATTGACCAAAGACTTACAGCACAGCCTGAATCAATCAGAATGATGTGTTGCAGTGCCAGGACCTGATCTCCTAGAAGATTTGAAATGAGAGGCTTCTAATCTACTTTAATAATACAGAAAGGCCTCCAGGATCCTCAGATTCTCTGCAGTTTCAAAGGACGACTGAGTTTCATTTCCTGGTGCCTGTAATGAAAGCAGTAACCTCCCCTCAAAGTACTAACATACAGGCAGGGTCCACCACTGCTCTTGATACTCATTCCTGAGGATAACTGACAGTGAGATATAAGGACTTCTCCTATAGACCATTCAAGCTCTGATGCAGAATTAATGTAATCCTGAAAATGCACTTCACAGCAACAGCACAAAGACCCTAACAGGCCTGACACAATGACATTATATAGCCTACCAAATCAGGATCCCCAGTGTTAGATACCAGTAGGTTAGCTCATATTCTTTCAAAAAATGCAACAGTGTATTATCTGGTCTATTTGAGAAGTCCTGAGCATTAGTGGTTAATGGAGTTAAGTCCAGCTGGCGTCCTGTAACGAGTGGTGTCCCCCAAGGGTCAGTTTTGGGGCCCATCTTGTTTAATATCTTTATTGATGACCTAGATGAGGGAATTGAGTGTACCCTCAGTAAGTTTGCAGATGACACAAAGCTGGGAGGATGTGTCAAACTGCCTGAGGGTAGGGAGGCCCTTCAGAGGGATTTGGATAGGCTGAACAGCTGGGCTGAGCAAAATGGGATGAGGTTCAATAAGACCAAGTGCCGGGTCCTGCACTTTGGCCACAATAACCCCATGCAATGCTATAGGCTTGGGGCAGAATGGCTTGAAGAATGTAGAGAGGAAAAGGACCTGGGGGTGTTGGTTGATGCTCGGCTCAACATGAGCCGGCAGTGTGCACAGGTGGCTAAGAAGGCCAACAGCATCCTGGCCTGTATTAGAAATAGTGTAGCCAGCAGGAGCAGGGAGGTGATCATCCCCCTGTACTCAGCTCTGGTACGGCCGCACCTCGAGTACTGTGTTCAGTTTTGGGCCCCTCACTACAAGAAGGACATTGAGGCCCTGGAGCGTGTTCAGAGAAGGGCAACAAAACTGGTGAGAGGTCTGGAGCACAAGTCTTATGAGGAGCGGCTGAGGGAGCTGGGATTGTTTAGTCTGGAGAAGAGGAGGCTCAGAGGAGACCTTATAGCACTCTACCACTTCCTGAAGGGGGGTTGTGGTGAGGAGGGGGTAGGCCTCTTCTCCCTGATAAGTAATGACAGGACGAGAGGGAATGGCCACAAGTTGCGCCAGGGAAGATTTAGATTAGACCTCAGGAAGCATTTCTTTTCTGAAAGAGTGGTCAGGCACTGGAATGGCCTGCCTAGGGAGGTGGTTGAGGCACCATCCCTAGCGCTGTTCAAGAAGCGTTTAGATGAGGTGCTTAAGGACTTAATTTAGTAGTTGGGTAGAGATAGTGATAGGAGGATGGTTGGACTAGATGATCTTATAGGTCCTTTCCAACCTTATGAACTTATGAACTTATGAACTTATACACTGCTATAATCTCAAAGATTTGTTTCCTCGCCTGCTCCATCTCACTAGTGAGATGTAATGCCTCAAAACAGTATTCATTTCATTTTTGGAAAAGGAGGAAACAACTCTAATGGGACACCACACAATTACAAGCAAAAAGATAAAGGTTCAGAGGGCAGCAAGACCCTCACAGCCTGTTTTTGGCACTAGCTCAGTGAGCATGCAATTTTGGTCCCACTCCATCACAATCAACACACCCCTACTTGGCAGCATCAGGTTTTGATTCAAGTTACCACTGCTGACTCACTCTGTGAGAAGGATTTCCACAGATGGAATATCTTCTGCTTACCAACTTTTACCTGTGCTACTTATCAAATTCTCAAGAGAAATATTTCAAGATTAAGGAATCGCATAAACATAAAGGCTGTTCACCTGCTTTGGCATCTTCTTCCCCTTTGGATCAAGTTTTGAGACATTGCTACATTGCTCAAGTGTAGCACCTGCAGAGTAACATCTTTGTTTCAGATCAAAAGAGACCAACTCAGGCTTGCTGCTGCACTTATTTTGCAGCGATGCTGTTCTTCACTGGATGGAACTGGACTCTATACCCTTTTCCCTGTTTGAACAACAGACTGATAAAATGAAAAGAGCCAGATCCCACTCCACACAATCTTTAGAACCTGCAAGAATCCTGAACTATACATTTTGCACTGCCATAACATCTGTGCGTGGGTCTTCATTGTATCACAACAACTTGGCCTAACCTTACTAAGACTTGCAACAGCTGAGTAATTCTGCAAACCAAACTTTCCATACAAAGTTTCCAGAGCCCGCTTCCCCTCTTTATGGTTTACTTCTGCACACTCACCAATGCATAATTAATAATCCTCCCTGGAATACTGTCTAGTAATATACAACGTTACTATGGTTCCTCACATCCTGCAGGGACATCCTTTTCCATTTCACTTACCTCATCAGTTGTGGCACTGACAAATTACTCAAGGAGCATGACTGTGCAGAGCCAGCTGTTATCAAAAGAAAGGTTGTTCCCAAACCTCAGAAACCTGGATAACATACACAGTGAATAAGATGCTCAACCCCACTACAAGAAATATTACAGCAGCAAGCTGACAAAACCACACTTATCCTTGATCTCTGAAGTGGCACAGTTTCCCTGCGTCTCTGTTAGCAGGTCTTTAGGAGCTACTTAACTGAAAGACAAATCCATGTATCCTATTGTATCACTAATCCATCCCCTAGGCATCATCAATACTTTGGCAGAAAGATATTTCTGTATTATACATGACTGAGTGAGATTTATGGTCAAAAGCCTGAGATGACAATTTCAGAACAAGGAAGAACATTTTAGCTTCAAATATGGAAGAAAAGTCTTGAGCCTTTTTGCCACTAGATTAGTTAATATCTTTTTTGTTCTTTGGCTAAGAAGGAACATGCCTTTTCCTTTTAATTCCTCTGATCCCAAAGATTCTGGACATGTTTTAATAAAGGGTGAGTTAAGATGAATTAACATAGGTGTTCATTTATGTTCACCAACTGCTATGGAACAAAAGGTTTTTTTGCTTCCTTTGGCCTCACTAACTTATGTTCTATACGCATCATTTTATCTTCCCTGGAAAGAAAGCTGTTATTTATAAAATTGATGAGGAGACCCTTTATATTTCCAGAACACTTCAAGGTGATCCAAAAGAACAGCCTTCTCTGAAATGAGTTTCAAAACAGACTGCACTCTCTGTCAGTGCCTCTTACAGTACTGATAAAGATAGAGCCCTTTTATCATCTGTGCTCCACCAGAACTCAAGCTACATCCCTGCTTGCTAATAGCTCTGCGACTCTCATCTGCTAAGCAGTCCTGTGGAATGTTATCTACAGATAACACTAAAAGTATTAAGACCATTTGACAGAGTGGTCTTCAGGCTGTACAGTTGCTATGCAAAGGCCTTTACCTTATTTCCATTTAAACATTTGGATGAACTACTGCTTGGAGTCACCTTCAGCAAGAAGAGGTTCATAGCCTGTCACTTCAGCCACAACAAGATGTTAAACAGTTCTTGGAGAGGCACAACTGACAGGCAGAAAGTAGGTTTCCCTTCTTTATCCTTCTGCTGTCTTGACTCCTTTAACATCACATACCTTTGGGATTTTGCAGTTATAAGACTCTCTGCAAAATGTGCTCATAACCTTTGAATGACGTAAGGAAGATGGGGCTTGAACTCACTGCTGCAGATACTGCAAAGATGAAAACAAAATCAGTATTAGGCTTACATTAAAGCTTATGTATGTTACATTTCACTAAAAAATAAACCAGAGAAATTTCAATTTTCACAAAATGCTGCAACAAAAGCATAGGGCTTACCAAACTGCTCATCTGCAGGATGTCTAAATAGCAGAACACCAATGTGCTTAATGAAGAAGACACAACATATTCATCCTTTCTGAATCAGGACAGCCAGCCATAGAACTTATATCAACTACATTGCTGAAATCTCAGGATTGTTGTCAGGTAAGATTCAAAAGCTGAGAAGAAAATCCCAACCTTTTGAGCAAAATCCTTTGCGCTCATGTATAATTATACTGTTGTGTACAAAAGAGCAGATAGAGCCCTAATACAAGGAAATATTATAACCCTGTCTCTCCTGTCTTGCCTCTTTAGCAAGAATTATTCAACTCCTGGTGTTTGCAGTTTGGCACTTTCAATATATCCTGTACACCCACAAAGGTCTTTTTGGGAAGTTATCCTTGCCAAACAGTAACAGCCATCCTTATAACCTTCCATAAACATATGACAGATTTTCTCTTTAGCCCCCTGAACTACTTCACTGCACAACCAGATGAGCACAACTGCCAGTGTAAGAAAGGCAACTAGCAAGTAAATCCAGTGTTTGAGTGCCCCATTAACATTCCTAGTTATTAGGCATCAGTATCTTAGACAGCAAAAAAAGCTACCTGTTTAAAATTGGAGTGGCTGTCTTCATCCCATAGAATAACTAGCAGAGGCAAGACAACATGTTACTGGTAAGGGATGGGAATGAAAAAGCAAAATAGTAATGGCCACGTGAAGTGTTCTAAAAATATACTTAGCAAAGAACTACAAAAGACTGTGGCTAAGCAATTTACGATGTATTTTGAGATTTTTCTCCTCTTCCCAAGATGTGCTGAGGAAAACTCAATAGCAGATAAAGGCAGAATTTATAGGAAGTTAGCAGAACAAGAAATTGAAATTGTTTGAAATGCAAACTGTATTAAAAAAAAAAAGCCACAGACAAAGGAAAAATGCTCTGCAAAGACAGACTTGACATGATGTATTTCTGAAATCAATCATAATTTTTGTTGCTTGCTGTCCTCATTAGTTTTCTGTTTCAGAAGACTTTTCACTTAACATGAATTCAAGTAACTTCAAGCAAGCACAGACCATGTAAACAGTATGGCTAGATATATATTCTTAATTTCTCACATACCTTTCATACTCCCTGTTCCTCTGCTGTACCCTGGAATCAGTCTTTATCCAAAGAAAGAAATCTTACTTACTGCCTCCATCAAGTCTGGTAACTTAGAAACTTCATTTAACAAATCCCTTGGAGTTACTTTACTTTCTATTTCTATTCAATTCTATCCAATCGCAGTGAGACAAATCCAGTCTTAATTAGTTTACTACTTCTTCCTCATTCATTCTTGAAGATAGAGACCTGGTCTGCAGATGGTTAAGATGGCATGCAGTGGAGTAAGCCTTGCTGTGAGAATCCCTAGTCATTTACTGCTGAAGTAATCCTAAAATAGATGGGCTCATTCAGAATTAAAGCCATGTCTTCTCATTTCTGTGGGGAAGAGCTACAAAGCAAGGCAACATCAACAACAAGGGAAGAAAAAGTCAAGTCATGACTCACATGCAAATACTGACAAGACAAAAAAAAAACAACAAAACAAAGATATAGCTCATTGCTTCAGAGAAAAAAAAAAAAAAAAGATATGCCCTGATTAGAGAAATCTGATACTCATAAGCAAGCAGTAATTAGTAGGTTTTTTTTTGCCTTGTCTCAGACCTGGCTACTTTGGCCAGTGCCTGATGCATCTCTCTATTATTCACAGAGATCTTCCAAAATCACATATATACAAATCAGTTCTGTTACATAATATGGCTTCCTAACACAGGAGAATCTTAAGAGGAAAAGAAAGCAACCAAGACAAAACAAAACCTATGCCACAAAAGTAGAATCTTCAACTGGAGCATTCCAGCATCATCCTCACCCCACATAAAGGCCATGCATGAATAAGTTCTGTGAATATCCTGCCATATGTACACTACTCGTCAAAATTACACTTTACATTGCTGACGTGCCATTTATCCAAGATAATACAGAGATTAGCCAGTTGTTTATAACAAATTAGGTAATTCACAGAAAAGCACAAAGGCATCATGGTTTTGGCAGTGAATATTGCTTAAAGTTGCCCACAGTCACTGTGTAATAGCTCATTCTTTTCTAATCATCCAGCTTGACAGTTTGGATGCAGTTAGCATAGCCAAGTGCCCGCTGAAGTTAAAGGAGTATTTACGCTAATTATATAAGCAACCTCTTAAGGTTAGTGTTCTTAGAAACCATACCCTTGTGATACTAAATGGGACTCCTGAATTTAGTACTACTGATCTTTATCTTACAGTTTTGATTTTGAGTCACCACTGTCTACAGAGTCCTGGAAGAGGATGTAGTCTACACAAGCAGAAAAATGGACTGTTTTATTTAACATATTATCTCAGTGCATACAAGATGCAGCAATTATTTGTGCCCAACTTAAGAATTATGATTTTAAATATTTTCTTAAAATTTCATCTGGAAAATGCATCACTGATATATAAGTTGTTTACAATGAAGTTAAAGGTTTGAGTAATTTGGTCTATTAAATAACTTTATAAGAACAACTTTAGAGATAAATTCTGCTAAAACAAGGTAACAACAGCAAAATGAGTACTGCTCCCAACACTGGTATATTGGTAAGGTGTCTCCAGTAGTAAACAAATTCAGAAAGGCAGAACTACATCAATTTATCATTGCAGTATCAACATTATACTATCATGGATGGAAAACTCAAGGTGAACAGCTCAGTGGCTGGAGTGACTCTGGGACCATAGAACACAAAGCCCTGTCTGCAGCAACTGAATCTCTAAAATCATAACTTCTAACAGAATACTGACACAGATGCATGAATTTTGAAACAGATACATTTCAGGATTATTCATGTTCTGCCACAGTAGAAGTAGACATTCAGCTATAATGTAGTTGCCAAACAATTTTAGGCTTTTACTTTGGCCTCCCTTGTATTGAGAATGACAAAGAGCTACTTACCATTACTGCAGTGACATCTCCTTGTTCTCTGAACCTGTAACACCCATTATCTGGAAAATCCACACAACTTCTCAGGGAGAATGCTTTCTTTGCTTTATGACATTCCAAGAACACAACAGGGAGATAGGTAATCTGCAGTTTATGCCAGGGACTGAGAAATGAATTTCAGATACTCATTTAATATCAGATCACTTTGAATTCACGTCAGTTAAGTTAAAAGTGCAAACAAAGGCATTTATTCACAGCATCTGAATCAGAAGTGTTTATAAAATAAAGGCAAGCTTAAAAAAGAATTTCAGCTACTTACTGTCAAGATGCCTTGCATACTTTTCTAATATCCACCTTGCCAGTATATTACCTCCCTCCCCCTCCCCCCCCCATTTACACCTAACTGCATGCTTTATGGAGAATTGGCATCCTCAGACTAGCACTACAGCACTGCTGCAACACCCACCACAAGCCGGCAGTCTGGAGCCCTCCCCTGGAACTGCAGTTGATTTCTTTCCTTGCAGTCATGTCATCAGATCACCATCACCTCTTTGTTCTATCCTTCATATCAATTTAAGGCTTGTGAGGAGTTTTACTGGTCCCAATTCACCTAGATTGATGAGACCGAATTTTTTTAAACTTCCAGTGTATTACAAATAAAAAGAGAAAAGTTTTTATTCTTCAACTATAAATTGGAAGCTCTTGAAAGTTATAGCTGTTAAAAAAAAAAAAGCTGTCACATTCATATTCCTTTCATGGCATGCTGAGAGTAACTGCAAAATTCCATGTTAAATACATCATGTTGCATCAGCTGTATAGTTCATTAAGAGATGTTTTTGAGATAATATATTTTTTATTTCTTAATATCGCATGTTAAATAATCACCACATTATCAGTCAGCAGACCAGTGAGAAAAGTTAGCTGAGCTCCTGTGTGTCTGTTTTTGAGCCCACCTGACCTATCAGGCCAAGACAAAACTGAGTTTAGACAGCTGTGCCCTTATAGATGCCTGGTTTGCAGTGTTACAGTGCAAGTCAGAGTAACTTTGCCTTAAATCACTTTAGCCTCAGTATTAGCAATTCAACCATACAGGTAAAAACATGCTGTCAGTTTTGAGTGGAAGGAACATGGAATGAAGGGCTGTTACCACACACGCTCTTAATGGTTACTTTGTTGGAAGTCCAAGTAGCATATGAGTGAAAAACATTAGGCAAGAGACCTCGCAAGGAAGCAACAACTCATTTACTCTGTTTACCAGAATCATCTTTGAGATACGCAAATACTACAGAAGTACAGCCATACAAGTGGTACAGAAAAGGTGTTCAAAAGCTCCACTATTCTAAATCAAAAAGGGATCAGCTGATCTGCTACGTGTCTTTTTTCTGTTTGCCTCCATATATTGATATATGTCCAACAAGACATTTCTGACTACGTTCAATAATAATAAAAAAAAATCAGCTAACTTGATAAAGACAGCTCAAATCAAGAAACAGGTACTTACTTAAACGCAGTGTCCAGAGAGAAGCTTCTTTCTCTAAACACTGTCTTAATTTAGCTTTGAAGAACAGCATCTTACCATTAGTGTTGCTACAGCTTTTCTCCTGCCTGTATTGCAATAAATGTCACTGAAGTCAGAGCAGTAGCAATCTACGACTGCCACCAGGAATTCGACCACAAACGCTCAACCCTCACCACATCACATTTTCATCCGTCTCTATAAAAGAACACGCATTAAAATAAAAGCAGCAAATCACCACACATCGCTCCCAACCCGGCAGAGAAGCATAGCTCACCCAATGCCCTGACGGCCTGAGCAGGTCTCCTCGCACAGGAGGGCAGCAGCAGGGCGTTACCCAGAACACCCACATCGCAAGCACGTAGAGTACCGCTGTCGAGCTGGAACCGACACAGCGCGCAGCCCTGACCCTGCGCAGCTCTTCCTGCACGTGCTATGGAGGCGAACCCATGAAACGTCGTGAGGCGGCCTGAGGCAGGTAGCGGGCAGCAGGCACAGCTAAACGCGCAGAGCAGAGCGCGTAGCGGCTATCATAGCACAAACACACGGCTCTCGAACGTGTGCAACAGCCGTTAAATCCCCCGAAGCAGTAGAGAACTCCGCTCAGGTCGGCGACGCGCACCCGCTCAGCGCGCGTGCTCCGGGGCGGAGCCGCCCACACGACCGGGCCTGCAGCGGCTCCGAGCGCGACGGCGGCAGAGCGCGTTGCGAAGCGCCAGCTGCTTGAGAGCCGGGGCGCGCCGCAGCCTCAGTAGCTCCCGTCCCGGCCTTAAAGCCACGGGCGCTCTTCGAGACCCAGAGGAGACGGCTGCCTCCCGCCGCCCGGATCCAGATGGCGCCGCCGTCCGCCCCGGCCCAGGGGGCGGCCATTTTGCGGCCCGGCGGATGACATGTTGTGCGTCGTGCGTGCCGCCGCTCGACGATGCGGGGCCGCCCCCCGCGCCCGGCGCCTGCGCAGCGCGCCCTGTGGCGGCGGAGCCGGGGCAGCCTGCTCAGCGCCGCGGCGGCGGCGGAGGCTGGAGACAAAGCGCCCAGCTAATGAATGGGACGGGCCCGCCCGGCCCTTCCTTTTAACTCTTTCGGGTCCGGCCGGGCGGCGGCGGCAGCGGCGACCTCCGGCTTTCCCTGCGGCGGCTGCCCGGGGAGGTGAGTGGCCCCGTTCCGGCACCGGGAAGGGGCCGGGCAGGGCAGGGCAGGGCGCTCCGGCTCTCCCCGCCCCGCCGCCGCCGCCGCCGCCGCCCGCTCTCTGCCTCCGCGGCGCCGGTGCCCGCGGGCTGCAGCTCCTCTCCCTGGCCCTCTGGCGCCCCGTCCCGCCCGGGAGCGCCAGCGGGACGGCTGCGGCGGGGTGGGCAGGGGGCGTGCGGCGGGCAGGAAGCGGGGAGTAGGCCGGCGGTGCGGGCTCCATTGTCTGCGGGGCCCTGGGAGGGGGCTCCGGCGAGCCGGGCTGCGGAGGGGGGCGCCGCCGCTCCCCAGGGACCCGGAGGGCTGTGCCGCCCCCCCGCTCAGCCCGCGGGTCCCCGCGGAGCCGTCGGCTTTGTGCGGGCCTGTCGGCTCGGCGGCACCCCTCCCACCTGGCCGGGCCCTGCGGGAGGCCGCGGGAGCCGAGTCCCGGCGGGGATGGGAGGCGCTGGGACCATGTGGCCGCCGACGGCTCCGTCCCAGATGGCCCCGGGGCGGGGGCAGCCCCCGCGGGAGCGCGGAGCGGGGCCCGGTCTGCGCGGAGGGGCCGGGTGGTCCTGAAAGCGTTTCTCCGGTACGCGAGGGGACGGGGGAGGTGACCTCAGCCGCGGCGTAAGCAGCGCATCTCTGCGCCGCTCCCAGCCCCGTCCTCCTGGGGCACAGCCGCTGTTGGTACGCGTGGAGAAAGTGCGCGGTTCAACTTTACGCTTCACTCCTCTCGTTCTTACTCCGGACACCGTGGTTTCGCTTAAAGATGTCTTCTGTGACTTCCAGGTCTGCGCTGAGGCAGTGCTGACAGCAGCCGCCGGCTGTGTTGCTCACGGAGTTTGGAGGATGTCGTGTGCTCTCAGTGCTGCACGTGCACTATGCTAAAAGCGTAGAACATTTATGAAGGCTGGGAAAGTCAGAGCATTTAGAGAGCTGTTTTAGCATTAGTGGTGCTCCATACGTTACTGTGGAGTTCGGCAGTGTTCTTTCTCAGTGTTCTTCCTCAGTGCTTCTGTGTCAGAGGCTGTTGTGCTGTGTTTCGGAGGTATCTCTGGGAGATGTCAGAAATTCAGCATGAGCTGTCATGCTGTGACTGCCAATCCAAGCAGAGACAGGCTTATGAGCCCCCATAACACAAACAAGCTTCTCAGGCTGTTCTTAAGCACTACTTTCCATATGGCACATCATGCACTTGTATGTTTTGCTTTTTATGAGGAGGAACATGGTGATTTTCCTATAAAGAATTTTTCAAGAATTTGGAGTCTTCCTTAAAACAAGCCAGGTACCCTCAGAAGTGTGTTTGTGGGGTGTGTGCTGGGGGCAGCAGAGCCCCCAAGTCATCACCAGCTGTCCCCAGGACGCTGGCCTGCAGTTGGAAGGCCCATGCAGGTGGTGAGTGGGGGGGTTCTGGTTGTAATTTGCCGTGAAGTTTGGCTTGGGGGGGGGAGGGGAGGAAAGTACTGCTACTAAAAGCAGCAGCTCTTTTGTTGGACTCCTGGAAATGTGGGTGTTGTCTGCTGGGGGCAGGGTGGACTGGGACCTGAAGATACCATACACTGGTGTGTGTGGGTGTCCCTGTCCTTTCAGACTTAAAGTTCTGTCAGTGTCTTTCTAACGAGTACTGAGGGACTTTCTTTGGAGTTAGGGATTGATAGAGAATAGGTAAAACGAAAGTAAATGAAATAGCTCGACTGAGCATCTCGAAGAGATGTTCCCTAGTGCTTTTTAATAACTGTAACTCCTTTGCTGATACTCTGTATGAAGCGCAGTTGTTACAGGTTCTGTCAAGGTGGAATTGTGTTTGCAGAAGGGCTCGTGGTATGGGATTGTGGATGAATGCAAAAAGGGTTTAAGTGTGTATGGTGTATCACAAAGGCTTATAGTGTGGAAATAAGAGAGCAAGAGAACTCCACTGGTGTTTAATTTGAAATGATCTCTCTTTCGTAGGCTTTATGCATAACACGGAGTAAATGATACTACTGTAGCTGTCAGCGATTCTTAAGAACAAGGTGTTACCAGAGGAAGTCCTTACAAAAGTCTGGGTCTGAAAGAATGTAGCTGCTGCTTTATGTGGCTTTTGAGCACACTGAAACATCTCTTGTTTTCCCATCGTTTTTCTTGGAAGCTGTTTTATTCTAATTTTCCATGACCCTAACTGTGGTAAATTCTACGAGATTTATTTGTGGCCCTGAGAAAGTTTAAATCAAGAATTGATGTAGATGTTTTGGGTTGTATCTCCCAGTGCTTTGCTGTGTTTTACCACTCCCTGCAGTGGAGTCTCTATCGGAGTAGATTTTCTAAGTTCTGTCTTCTGAGGCTTGCTTTTAATTTGTACAAGTTCTCACTTTCCAGATGAGCATGATGGGCTTGCTGGTGTAATGTGCAATTAAACTAATCTGCTTTATGCAAATAGTGTGATTACACATGCACATTAGCTTACTTTCAGACAGAAAGCATTCATTTGTAGTTTAGTTGAGGACTTTTCAGTGTGGGCCATAGTGTTCATAACATGTAATAGCTTGACTGAGCATCTCAGAGAAGAGTGTTCCCTAAGCATTTGTGCTTTTCAATAACTGTAACTCGCTTGCTGGTACTTTGCATGAAGCACAGTTGTTACACTTTCCACTGACAAGGTATAAATCAACCTACAGCAGTGGACCATGTTTGACGTTTTTTTATTATTATCTTTTATTTTTAATCTTAAATAAGGATATCTTAGGTATTTTTAGTTATATCAGCATAAATGAATGTAATTTGCATAGTGTTTTCTGTTCTAGCATACACTTCAAATGGGCTTCACAAAAAGGTGTTCTCTTGCGTTTGGCAAGCGAATGTTGCTTTCTGTTCAGCTCTGGCAACTTGCTCTGCATTTGCTACTGGCATTACCAATAACTGCCAACAATTCTGAACTGTGAGATTGTTTAATTTCAACCTATTATTGAAAAAAACTGAGTCGTTCCCGTGGCCTAAAGATAGCTTTTATGTGAAATGTGGAGTGTAAAGCACACACAAGAACTAAAGCTTTTGTCGTTTTTTCTCCAAGCATAGAAACTGCTATCCAGAATTACATTGTGATAAATATTTAAAATGTGGTAGCAGAGTTTTGTTTGCTGTTTTTGTGATGAGACAGGGTGTAATGTGATAGTCTGTTAAAAGAACAGTAGGGAGACCTTGGTCTTATTTGTGTTCAAATGTAATCATTCAGAGCAAATGACATTTTTTTTTTATACTGAGCGCACATGGGGAGAGCAATATCAGCCTTCTGTAATATTCATTTTCAGCTGATGTTGACATAAGAAATATTAGAGTATTACCATAATCTTTATTTAAACTTGCAAGTGGTAAGCTTTGTTTGGCTGTTACTGTTCCCCTGTCTCTGTCCTCTTCCCCCTCCCAGTTCGCTTTGTAATGATGTGTAGGGTTGAACCATCATTCACTGAAGGGTTATTACCTCATTTTTACGTCTGTCTGAAAACTGACGGGTATCTTCTTTTTCCATGTCCTGTCTGCTAGCTTGTGGTCACTTCTGCCCCACAGGTGTATTCCTCCCTTGGTGTAGTGGAGTTGTTTCTGTTCAATTGCTCTGATTTTCTGTACATTTTATCCACGTGCCAGTTCTGGATTTCAGCAGCCAATTATTTTGAGATTACTGGTTGAAAATAGGCATGTTTTAGTAGCTGTGACATACTTCAGTATTACTTCATTGCATTATTTACAAAATGAATGAAAAAAGATAAAATCAGAGTCAAATAATAGAATATTTTACATCTACCAAAGAATTTGTACCAATTTTGCCTTGGATAATTGAATTCATTAGTACTCCTTAAATCAGGCTGCTTACCTGTTGCTGTAGCTCTGTATGTGGTTTCCTGAATTTGTTTGCCTCTAAAGAAAAGAAAATTAGATGCAGTTAGTGACTTTTTCCTTTGTTATTCTTTTCACTAAAAGAAACAATCAAGAGAAACCCAAATATCAATTTAATTTGAATGAAATGTTTAGCCCAGTCTGAAACTGTTTTTACAGTCATAGTTAATGAATGAAGGAATGAGAATGGAAGTTTGTTGTTGTTTGTTTTGTTTTTTCTTAGACACCAGGAAGGGTAAAGACATGCATTCATACCCTTTCTTGCCTGTAGTCTGATGGCTCAGGAATTGCAAGGAATGTGGGAGAGCCAGGTTTGCTTCCCTTCCGTGCCCCGGGACCTAAATCCACATATCCCAAAGCCCCCTAAGCAGCTGGGAGCCACGGGAATGGGATGAGTCTGCTCTTCTCGCTGACACCTTCTGCTTTGTGCACGTAAATGTCCCCTTGTAGAAGGGACAGTCAAAGGTCTCAGCAGTCAAGTTAGCCAGGCACAGAGCTCGGGAGATGTTTGTACTTGCTGAACAGAGAGTATGGACGTATTTTGATGTGAAAATATCAGCAAAAGACTTTTCATGTAATAAATCGGTGTTACGGTTTTGTGATTTTTGCTGTCGGTTTTCCACATCAGGACATCATGTGAAACAATGGGAGTTAAAGAGTTAATGTTCTGGTTCCGTGGACTGACATTTTGAGTCCTCAGATGGGAGGGGAGGAGGGGCATTCCTGGAGGACCTGGCAGAGGGGAAGAAAGGTGGAGCTCCTGGCGGGACAGCAGCCACCCTCTCTCTTTTTGCTGCTGAGAAAAGCACGTGCTTCCCCTGCAGTCTACTAGCATAAGACCTCGTATTTTTGGACACTCTTGTCTCCCTCCTTTCGTTTGATTTCGTTGGATTTAGTAAATTACCATTCTTCCTCAGGTCGTTGCTGTTGTTTTTGTTGGGTTTTTTTGACCCATCTGCTATCTCTGTACCCTTCCCCCTGTCCCGAAGCTCATGGCCCGACCAACCAGCATTTTTCTTCTATGAGAGGCTTTCAGCTTCTCAAAAAATACATGTATTTACACACGTGTGTATTTCTGATTCACTTTCTAACACGCACAGTAAACACTGATTGCTGGGAAAAATGCTTCCCTGTTGATGCTTGATTCTTATCTTCATAACACGATGAAACCTTATCCATTAAGCACTGCAGAATTCAGCTTTTTAAAAATCTTATTTAATTATTCATTTGCATTCAGAGTTGGAGTAGAAAGTGATGTAGTGGATTTTCCAAGATTGCAAAAAGATACCTTGCTGGTGTTCTGGTGGTGGTGGTTGTTTTGTTGTTTTTTTTTTTATTTGTTGGGGCAGTGAAATAGCCAAGGACTCTGTATAGTGAAGCTCATGGCTGCATGGTCAGTGGGGCTAGAGAAGCTAAATTCCAAAAATATGCCCCATAACAGACTGTTTTGCTGTTTTTGGTGCCTTGCCAAAGCATATGCTCTGCTTGTAATCATTCCTTTCTTGTATGCGGGGAATTATAAACCTGTGCTTATCCTACATTAAGATACATTGGTTAATACACTTGCTAGGTGCGGTGTGCAAGCAACGTGTACAGCTCAGGAAGGGAAGCCCAAGCTTCCAAGTGAATCCTGTAGTGCATTAGAAGGTGTCAACGAACTCCCTTGAGATGCTGTAGTGTAGTGCAGACCACTTTGGTGAGAAGTAAACTTGTGTTGGCTTAATTTTGGAGAGTAAAATGTCTTATAATCACTCCTAAGTGGAAAAAGAATCCATGGAACATCAAGACGTACAAAAAATGACTTTTAACATTTCCACATATTCATCTTTGGTTTTGCTGTTATATTTTGTTTTCAGTGCTAGAGCCCCAAATCATCTAATTTTTTCAGACACTTGTGTGACTAACAATCCCCCTCCTCCTTTTCTTGTTATTTTTTGTTTGTTTTGTTTTTTTTTTCAAAATCCCATGTCTTCATGAGTGCAACTCCTGGAGCTAAAGACAAACTCAAAATGTCCCCTGACCCGCCACTGTGATGGATGACGTGACTAAAAACGTTCCATTTAAAAGGAGTTACTTTCTTCTCTTCCTTAGATACAATCATCTTTAAGTTTGAGTAACAAGTGTTTAACTTCAAGTGAAGCCTCCTGCATGCAGTGGAACAGATATGTAAGTTTTTGTTTTTTGTTTTTCCCTCAGTAAACTAGTGGACAGCTTGTTTGTTTGTCTAGGTTCTTATATTATTAGTAGTATTAATTTATAGTAAGCCAATAGATAAAAGGTGTGAGAAATTATATGTTTGAACTGGCTTGTATGGAGCTTAGTAATTTAGCAGGAGGTTTGTGTGAGTGTCTGAGATTTAAAAATTAACTTTGGAAGCCTGGATATCTTTACAGTGTTACATTAATAGTAACTGGCTTATGATTTATGGTGCACCTCCTACTCTGTGGCAACAGCTGACATATATGCATCCTCACTTTGCAGTTTATCTCCTGAAAAAGAGGGAAGTAACTTGCATGCTCTTCATTCATCCCATGCCCCAATTACAGTTGCCTCATTCAAGGGTTTTTTGTTTACTTTATGTGTTCTCACTGATAGAGTAAACTTCTTATTTTCTTCTAAGGATTTTGTCTGAAACACTTTTTTTTTTCTTTATGCATTCAGTTTGGGCTGCAGCTGCAGATTTTTGGAAGCATAAGATTAATTTCATGCCTAAATATATATATGTATGTAGATTAACAATTATGTGTAAATTATGTAGATTAACACTGTTATTCTTGTATAACGCTTCAGATAATGCTTCTCCTCCCTAACTCCTCTCCAATAAAAACAGTTCAGCTTTTGGCTGTGTGATTTGCTGACATGATCTTAGCACAGACAGAAAGTTTAAGGGAGTAAAACTGCTGAGCTAGGAAGTCTTGATGGGGTCGTGTAAGACTGACCTCCATAGGGAAGTAGATTAAAAGTATGATTCAGATTCATTTCTTGAAGGAAAGCTTTCCTAGGTTGTACGTACAGAGTATGTGGGGGATTCTTTAATATACTTAAGACCGCTTGTGGATCTTTCTTTGTCTGGGTGTAAGCAAAAGTAATTGTGCTTTCCAAGTCCATAGTATAGCCAAAGAATGGGAAAGAGTGGTCATCATTTACAGCAGCCTGTTGAGTCAATTCTTTATCACTGTAAAGAAATCTTAGAAAAGGGATGATGTTTCATTTCACAGAATATTTAGAAGTTCACCCATATTTGCTGCTGAATTCTGATACATCTCATTGAACGATCACTTTGTACTTCGTGCTGTTTCACTGTATAATGTCAAGCACCATAGCGTTTTATATTTTGACCTGAAGTGGCTTTCAAGGCTAAAAGCCTCTGAGGAAAATATCCATTCTACCCACCTGTCTAATGAAAATCAGTATCTTGTCTTAGTATCTTCAATAACTTTTTTTTGTATTATAATCCAGATGAGATAACTGTTGACTTCAATTTGAATTGTTTTGATAGGTAGCAAAATGTAAGTGGTTAGTGCCAACACGAGCTCCAATAGAAAAGTACATATATTTTATTGCCTATATAGTGATGTTTGTGCTTCCTTCAAATTCATATCAACTTTTTTTCTTTTCTTTTTAACTATTTTATTAAGGTTTCATGAAAATATTTACATGTTTATTTTGGGGAGTGTGAAATATGAGTAATAGATCATATATAATCATAGAATATGAAGAGTTGGAAGGGACCCATGAGGATCACTGAGTCTAATTCCTGGCAACAATGTCTAATACTACTTCTTGCTGGGGATTACTTTTCTGCAAAAGGTTAGACACTATCAAATTTATCTTGCACTTTAAAATATTCATCCTTCCTGTATGATAGTTGAAGACTGGCTTTGTTTTTCCTGTGAGTTTCAGTGTATCAATATGCAGAATGAAATATGTTTGCCACTACTGATTGTACTGTATTGTGAATGAACAAATTACTGCATGCTGGTTCCTAGAGCTGAGTAGCATGGCCCAAAGAGCTAGCATTTTGCAAATGTTCCTGCTGTTTGTCATGCTTCCTTCATTAGTGATTCATGAGGCACTCTTTTGGTAATGGATATGTATGCAGACCTGAAAAGTTTATTGAGAACAAAGAAGGAAATGTTAAGCTGTAAGTAGGTTGGAAATACTGTAAGTCAACATCCTTGAAAGTTTACTATAAGAATTAAAGCTGTTGAATGTATATTATAAGCAATTTAGATAACTGAAGATCTAGTTCCTGATCAGGAGGACCTACTAGATCCCTTGGTGTGCTGTGAAAAGCTAGAAGGGGCAGCACTAAAGTACTACCTGTTTAAAGCTCCATCAGACTGTTGGCACCCAGAATCTGGCAGTCTTTCTTGTTTAAGATTTGGGACTACAAAGCCATGCTGAAATCCAACATAGGTGATGCCAACTGTTTTCTACTTTGTTTTTATTCTGTGGTTCTCCTATATTAAAGATGAGAACATGATAGTGGTGATCCACAGACGGAAAAAAAACCCAAAATGCAGTGGGATGAGCGTCACTGCCTGGGAGGTTTTTGCTTGTTGAGATGTGCATTAGTAGCTGCTTCAGCAGCAGAGTGGGCCAGTTTTCAGGGTGCCACGTGGGGTTCAGTCCATGCTGTTGGCAGCATGCTTGCATTTGGCACTGGGCAATCGGAGGAGCTGCAGTTGGTTTCTTTTTCCTTCGTAGTGGTGTGGAGTTGTCCTCTGTGGCTTACTGTGCTGCTGGGGAGACTGTAATCTGTTTAAGCCAGGAAATATAGCGGTGCTCGTAAAGAGCAAGTCCTCATTCTTCCGCTTTCTCTAAACGTTTCTATTAATTTCCCTTTTCTGTACTTCACAAAACATTAGGTTTATTGAAACAATTTTGACTTCTATACAGTCATAGAAATCAAGCAAATAGGAGCATCAGGGACTAATCCTTTTCTTTACCTAATCTTGTACTAAAAATATATCCCACGTATCCTTATTGTATGATACCCACATATCTTTATTGTATGATACCCATGTATCCTTATTCTGTAAAAACGTACTCAAATAATAAATTGCATTACAAAAAATAAGGCTTTGCTTTGAATAGGATAGGTTCTCCAAAAAACTTTTTTTTTTTTTAATTAAAATTGTATCTTTCATTAGCTCCTTGAGCAAATTGCTATTTGCTAAAATTAGAACTCGTGTCTACTGCAACAGTAGGGCTCTCCTATAAGCCACTTACTTTGCAAGAAGAAGACTGAGCTATTTGTTTGTCAGGGACAGGAATGTCTTTTTTGGATTTCCTGCCAATGCTCAATGTGGTGCTAGTGGAAACAATGCTGGCTTTCCTGGCTGGGATGGCTGTGTCAGCTGTGCCTTTGCTGCAGAGTCTCACCTTGTCTTGAAAAGGCAAAGAGAAATTGTCCTGTAAAGAAGTTAACAGGGAAAAGACCTTTTGTCACGGATGATAGGGCCAGCTTTGAGGTTGTTGATTCTTAAAACAGGATATCAGATGAATGTGTCAGCTGTTGGTGATGAACATACAATTTATTTAGAGAATCCCCCCCTCCAATAAACAAACAAACTTAAAAATGGTATTGAAAAGTTCCCTTCTATCATGTATGGTATGGCTGACTGTATTGCACGTGTTATAGAACCTTGTTCCTGACGCTGTACTCCTTGGCAATATAGAAGAGTATTCCAAAGCTTCCTAAAAGTATCTTGTGTAGTAGATGGTCTTTTCCTTGCTTCAAGTGAAAAATAGATGTATTTCTTCAGTTTTTCAGGGTCTGAAAATTTGTGTTCACTTTCTAACCTGCCTTGATGTGCACAAGACTACAGTTCCAGGATTCAACTGTGCTATAAATGTACAGTACTGTACCTTATTACATGTACACAGGTAGGATGGAAAACCTCACCTTAGCACAAGTGAAGCTCTCTGAGGTAGTAGCAAAATGGCATTAGTGAGAACACAAAGTTACATTTAGTGTGGGTGCTTATGAAGGGTTTTTAAAGCAGACCTTTTCATACCTGATCCTTGTTAGTACCAAAAGAGGTATTCATACATGATAATTTTAGCAGTTCAAAAGATAGTTTTTCCTTTTTTTTATATATATAAAAAGTTCAAGATTTTAGTATTATGTGCTACATTCTATAAAAGATACTATTTAGATTTTGTGTGGTCTTTTTTTCTTGTAATACTGTGGATATTTACAGCAAGAGTCCCAGGAAGTCTCACTAGGCGTGATGTGCATCTCCTAACGCCGTTCTCACTCTCTGTCATTTGTGAAGAGCTGAGAACCCCATTTTCTCCTTTACAAATGTCTCACTTTTAACTCTTAGGCATAGCCTTTAATTTTTATTTATTTTTTTTAATGTAAAGGAAGTAACAGAAGTATCTGTATGTTGCAAACTAAGAGGACGGACTCACCCCAAGAGAAAACAAAAACAAACAACAAAGCCATCCTACTCATAACACTTGTTTTCTCAGCTGTACATTGCACAGGAGGAGAAACAGAAGAGTCCACGGGCTTAAGTAGAGGAATTGATCACTTGGGGAAAAGGGAAGCTTTGCTTTGAGTTTTCTTACACTTTTCTGAAACCTTATTGCTGTTTCTTAACAGCATGGAGTAAATGTTGTGTCTTTCATCTCTAATTTTTTCAGAACTTATCTCTTGTTCCTGCATTTTTGGTTGTTTTTTTTCCTGTTCCGTGATAATACCAATGTATGTTTCCATACTTCTGTTCTTATTTTTCTTTGAATTTTAGCCTGGTTTCTGGAACATTTCCCTTCCCATTGCCCCAAAGTACAGCATGAGATATTGAAAGCAGTTTGGCTTATAGAATTATTTAGGGCAGAACTTCAAAAGAGTACATACTTCAGTTGTTTTAATTCTTTTTTCTTAATAAAACTTCTTTCTCTCTCCCAGCATTTCTGAGAATAGCCCCCAATTCATTAGCATGTAATATTTATTTGTCCAAAAATGAAAAAGATTATAGTTCTCTTCTAACATCTTTTATCTTCCTAGTTTTTATTTTTCACATGGAGCAGCATTTAGCTGATGTGTAAGATTTGCAATGATTCTGCTTAAAGTTTATTCAATTAATTGTTTAAAGCATTCTCATTTTGATAAATGATAGGCAGATCTGCCACTTGGTAGGTGTGAACAGTAACAAATGTTGACTTAGTTTGCTTACCATGACAAATCTGTTTTCTTTTTTTTGTGAGCAGTCTCTTAGTAAAAGCTGTGACATAAATGATTAGCATATGTACTGCCTGCTTTTTCTCCTAATTTTACTTTATTTATTTTTACAGCTTACAACTATGGGGAGTTAGCAAGGGATATGTGAAGGAAGGTAGCCACTGTTGAGATGTGGTGGTATATTTAGTGCACCAGGAAAGAAAAACTATCAACAATTAAAGGCTTATCAGGTAATTAGGTAGGTGTAAGTATTGTTACTGTGGGTGGTGATTGATTATGTACGGTGTTTCATACAACATGGTGATATTTATTTATTTTTTTTCATATAGCATTGAAATGCTATTAGTTAGTCCGAGATAAAATTTCTCTCTTTTTGTTGTTGTTGTGTTAGTTTTATCTGTTGGTTTGTTTTTATTTTTATTTTTTTATTTTTTTTAAAGTAATTTCTGTTTGAAATGCTAAGGAGTAAGGGTTTCTGTGCAATGGGCTTTCTAGTGTTCAACAGAGTTTTGCTTAAAGCTTCATAATGGAGGGTGAGGATTCAATTAGATAAATATTTAATAGATTAGTAGTGTTGAATTAAAATAATAAGTTGCTAAAGACTGATGTCTTTCTAAAGTCAGTTTGAATTTTGGCTCCCTACCCTGTGTCAGGTGTCTGTTTTATCCTACAACAGGATGAGCAGTGAGCCTGCATCACTGAGGCCCAATGAAGCTTCTGGGTACTGAGCCTTCTTACACATCTGATGAGGCAGCAGCAAGGATGCAAGAACTAAATGTCAACTGAGTATGAATAATATGCATGTAACACAGACATCATTATTTGTACTGGACTTTGAAAATCATGAGTACCAAATGTATGGTATTTGAACGCCAGTATCCCCACCTTTGTAAAAGCTGAGGGGTTCAGGAAATGCTGATATAAGAACTGAATTAAGAACCAGATCCATCCAAAAATGCTGTTTTTGAGAATGAAACCTTACTTCATTTCTGCTTTGCATATATTTTGGAATATTTTTTTAAATGGGTGCTAACCTGAATTTTGTACTATTTTTCTTTAGTTTTGGATTTTATTAATTTTCACATCTCCATACAAAAGTGTAAGAGCTGGTGTCATTCTTTGCAGGGGGAGCTGGTCCTCACTCTTCCTCTTTATGCTTGGATGCAGATGGCTTAGGGCTGGAGACAGAGGTGCTTGCACAAGGCTGGGGCAGGGAGAGGCACAGCATTCGCTTATTGAGTTTTTCCTGAGGCTTCAGGGAATATGGGAAAATAATGGGTGAACAGGGAACCATGGACTTCTTCATGTTTACAGTAGTAGGAGGAGAAAAGAGATGTAAAACAACAACAAAAAGCTAAGCTGCCTTTGAAAGAGGTGGGGTGTAAATCAGTCCAAACTGATGAAATGTTTCTTGCTCTCCGTGTGCTGGTTGGATTTTTAACTTGACACTGTCTCTTCAGCAAAAGCTTGGGACTAAAACTGTCACTTCTGAGCTGTGCTGCTGCTTGTTATCTTCTTGCATTGTCTTTAATTCAGCAGTGGTAGGGAAAACTGTGGAGAGAGAAAGAAGTCCAGAGGCTGCTATGCCAAAAAATGACTTGTCACTATCTAGTCTATCGCATGACTAAATATAAAATAATCCATATTCTCAGTAAAATTACTTTTGGGGGGGGGGGGGAGGGGGTGGAGCCAAGAAGAGGGATGTAGCTGGCAGTCTCTGTAACTTTTCAGTCTCTGTACTTAGGCTTAATTCCTTCATTTGTAGTTGGGGTTGCACACATAGGCTATGATAGTTATGGCTATAATATGTGGCTCTCCACACCTTGTTTTTCCTCTGGCTGCAATGAATGACTGCTTTAGGCCTCACCTTACACCAGGCACTGAGGTGTTTTTAGTAATGTGAAGGGACATTAAAGATCTTTGTTTTGACAAATCAGATGAAGATAGGTAGCAAAGAGCATCAGGGAGCTCCTGTGCCTTTCTTGGTGTCTCTCATTCTTCTGGCTCAGCTCTTGGGTCTCTCAGCATGTACCTTTTGTCCCATGACTTTCCCTCCAAGTGCACCACTGTGGGTAGATTTTCTCTATGTGAACTGTCCTAGCTTCAGGGATGTGGGAGTTAAAAGTATCATCTGCCCTGCCAGAATGCTGCCCTGCTCCTTCCAACCTGGCATAGCTCCTGCACCTGTATCCTGCCCAGCCTATGAAATCCTCAGCCTTCGAGGAACGAGCACCAGTTTTTTAATCTAATTTTATTTTTTCCCCCACCAGCCTTAGTCTTTTCTTGTATGTGCAGACATACTAAACTGTATGTCCCCTAGGGCATTTTTCTCTACCAAAATGTTTGTGTCAGTCCAAAATAGAATCTTAAACATAATTACTAAAGCTTTTTTTTTCTGCTCCCCCCCTTTCATTATAAAATCACATCAGGAATATTTAGGGACTCTGGGTGTAAGACATAGTAAAGACTACTGTAAAGCTCATGTTGGAATAGATTAAAGAGAAAAGAAAGATTAAAGGAAAAGCACTGCAGCCATCTTACCAGGGAGTAGGTCATAGAGGGAGAAATTTAGACCAGGGATTTGTGGCTGAACAAGAGAAACCTGTATACTTCTACTGCATAGAATCGTGGAATAGTTTGGGTTGGAAGGGACCTTTAAGATCACCTAGTTCTGAGATTTTTTTTGGCATGTTTTCTAGGAAGTACATAAATTCCTATTAGCTTCAAGTCTTTGATATGATGTTAATGTCTAATATTACTTGTCCTAATTGTTACATTCTGTCCCAGTATTAAGTTAGGGTAAAGAATATTCCTATCAACAAGGAGCAACATGAAGCATCGGTGGTGCTGTTTCCATACTTCACTCTCTTGTCCAGATTGAGCATTTGCGGTTGCAGACATAAGAGGACATTTTGCAAACTGAAGAGAATACCTTTGTAAAACCACAGAAATTATGGGTTAATGTAATCTGGACTGCAACTCATAGACCTTCAGGATTAAAAGAAGTAGCTGTAGCTCTGGCTTTCAGGTGTCTAGAAAGGTAATGGAATAGTAAAGATGGCTTTACCCTTCTTTCTCTCCCAACAGTCCTCCACAAATCATACTTTCCATGAAGTCCAGAACGACTTGTTTCTTTCATTAAGCCTAACTTTCTCTACTTTGATCCCAATTACATAGTTACATTCATTAGTTCATGCTTGTATGTCTGTATAGGTTCCTGTGAACTTCGGTGAGACCTGAGCACAGGGCCCACATCCTGACACAGTCTAACCAACATGCTAATGTCAATGTCTCTTCCAATACCACATTTTAATCACTCAGTGTCTTGCAGGGTTCTGTAGCTCTGTATGGGTGAGTCACAACTCAGACCCACACCATGTTGGAGTCAGTCTCCATAGAAAAAATCTGTTACTGTTCTTAATTTTACTACTTCAAGAGGCTTGTAACATGGAGTAAGGCTTCTCTAGGCTATACCTTCATCAAGGTTTGTTTATTTTTACAGTTTTGGGGGTATGGTGTTTTTCAAGAAAATATTATTAATTAGCATGGTACCTGCCATTGAAGTGAAAGGTAATAATAACTTCTTAAAATGTCTCTTTCTCATTGCTTTTATTGTAAGCATTTTCTTTTCACTTGATGCTGTTAATGATGCTTGTAACATTTCAAAACTAAACAAGATCAGCACTATTTATTCTGAACTGACATTCATTTGTGCAAGTTGTTTTTAATGTGTATTTATCTACTTCCTACGCATGAAATCTATCGCTACTCTTGATTCTAGAAACTAGTAAATAGTTTTGCTTTCACTTTGCATCCATATTGTGCATCTGTCTTGAAACCACTTAGTCTTGCATTCTGCAAGTGTGTGCATGGCTGATCTTTTAACATTTGTAGTTGTAAACTGATTTCTCTAGTTAGATTCATATCTAGTTAGGTTCAGATTTGTTAGTTTTGCAGTTAGGTTCTGTAATATAATCAAGTCCATGATTATCACTTGACTACTCAGTCTAAAATTTAAAATTGTTTAAAACTTGCAGGACGCTCTCTGCTTTACAAATAAATGATCTGCTCATGATTCAGTGTTATTGCATGCTTTTTATAGTTCTTTATATGGTAATACATATCAACATAACCCCAGAACACTGGTATTTCTCTTACTCACCCTATTCCTATTGAGTTCTTCAGGTCACAGCAATCTGCTGTGTCACTTGTTGGATCACTGACGTTCTCCTGACATTTCTCATCAAC
The DNA here is from genome assembly GCF_038088225.1 of Cyrtonyx montezumae. Classification (NCBI taxonomy): domain Eukaryota; kingdom Metazoa; phylum Chordata; class Aves; order Galliformes; family Odontophoridae; genus Cyrtonyx; species Cyrtonyx montezumae. The sequence continues at coordinate 143,557,629 of NW_027072034.1, read as the reverse complement.
CACTGTACACTCTCAGTAATCCAATTTTGAATGGAAAATCCTATAAAATGTTTCTGCAGGCTTCTGACCGCAGCAAGCCACTGATTGTCTACTGCCATTTAGGGACTAATAGTCTGAGAGCAGATTTGAGTAGATAATTGTTCTCCAGTTTTCATTTATTTTTCCTTGAAGATTTATTTATTTATTGCAAGACTTCTCAATTCATAGAATTATGGCTACTTTGGTAGTCATAAGCAAATTTGTAATTTATTCTAGGGTACCATAACATTTTAAAATTGGATATTGTGTTGTATTTGTTTTTAAAACAGACATATTGTTGCAAAGAATTGGCTTGGGAGGGAGAGATTAAAAATATCTCTCTGAACCTACATGTGTTGAGGACTGTATTTTAAAGATTTCCTTTTCACCCTTGGGAGTGCTAGAGGGGACGGAATTCAACTCACCTTTATCAGCCTGGTATAGTAAAACTCAAAGTAACAGAGGTCAGACTTGGATGTTTACAAGGAAATAGAAAAAACTACATGCAAAGTCTTCCAGGGAGCATCCACCTTTTGGAATTTCTTTGGGACTGTGAATTCTTATCAAATAGACTGAGCATGTTTTCTTGCCTTAAACTCAAATATAAATAAATATAAATAAAATAATTTAACTTAGTAACACTGATAGCATAGCCCCCTTACTGATGCTAAACATTATTATAGAAGTAATACATAGCTGCGAAGGGAGGCTGATGTTAATTGCACAAATAGGGGACAGAAAAACATGTGAATCAACAATTAAAGAATGAAAATCTGCAAGTTAAAACAAAAGATACTGTGAATAAGCAGGAAGCATTTCTGGTGGAACCAGAACAGTTTCTGGTCCTAAAGAAAATGAGATAATGATGTCAGGAACAGATGAGATTACTTCCCATGCCCTGTTTTTTGGTAGAGGAGATGACAAGCATTAAAAGCACCAGGCAACAGCAAGGAAAAATAGGGAAGGTCTGCAACCCAGTTCCTTCTTTGAGGCTAACTAATCTATTCACCTCAACTTGAACTGGGACCATCAGGGACCAAAGCCATCAGTGATTAACTACCTGGCTTCTGCTCAATGGTATCTGGTAATAAGGTAATTTAGCATAAGATGATTAGGGTCTATTTGAATATGTGGTGATGATGAGTGGTAGTGATTAACAACTAACCATTGCAAATGTGTATTGTTAATGAACATCAATCTAGGAATGTATTGTTAAAAAGTTTTCAGTTGTGCTCCTTTATCAGGCTTCTGTGTGTTCCAATCACAGCATCCTTAAGTTCAGCTGCATTAAGAAGTGATTATTCAGGCAAGGACAAATGAAGCATCTTCATAGGTTTTTTTTTTGTTTTGTTTTTTCCTATAAAAGCCTAGAACTGTCTTTTCTTTTTTTCCTTGATGTTAGTGTTTGGTGCTTGTGTGTGTGGCTTTTCTTTCTTTCCTTTTTTTCTTTTTTCTCTTTTTTCTCCATGCATAAGAAGTTGCAGTTACGAGTTAGAGCTGTAGTTACATGTTCTGAGGCAAAGAAATTGCTTTTCTCAGAAGCTGTTGCTGGTGGGTTTTTGTATTATGTGTGAATCCATCTAAGAATTTGTAATGTGCTTACTGTAGCTTGGCACTTTATAATTTATACTTTTATAATTTTATAATTTTTGGCACATGCATAATTTATATTCCCTAATTTCTGAGTGGAACGCTCGTGAGACTTCTTATTCTGTGATCCCATGTCACAATTCAATAAACATTCACGCTTTTGCATGTTTGCAGTACTATTATTCCAGACTCAAAAATTAGATGAAAATTCACATGAAGCATTTAAAAATCCTTCTATTCAAAATGTTGACTGTCATCCTCATCCTAGGTGCATGTGCTTCCATATCATCAGTATAGGTGTGACTGCTATAGGTGTAACTTCTGTTTTGTTCAGTGTTAGATTGAGGGTTGTAAATTTAGTCTCTACTGCCAGACCTAATTTCACAAACCTGTGGAAAGCACTAGGTAGTGTTTGTGAGTTGGCTCATAGAAATATGAAGTTATTTTTTTTTCTTCTGGTGTCTCCTTCCCAGAATCAGTATTCTCTTCTGGTGTCTGAAAGTAATTTTTTATTATTATTATTTTTATTTTTTCTCCTCTCTGTGGGAAGGAGAGAGAAGACACAAGTACTAAAACTTTCACAGAAAGAAAAAGCAGAGCAGCCACCTTCCTCATTGCAAAATTTTGATGGCTCCATCTCCCTTGTCTTTAAATAGCTGTAATAAGCTGATTGCCCTTCCTTTTCTCTGCTTCTGCTTCAGTGGAAAAAAAAAAAAGTGAAGTTATCGGTACAGTACATTTTAAAGAAGTGTGAAATCCAGGAAAAACTAGTTCTTAGCTGTTCTTTTTGACCTCTCTTGAAAACAAACTGTAGAGAGATAACAGTTGCAGTAACAAACTACTATCTTGTTGGTCTTGTACACTTCTTGTACACATTTTCTTTTCTCAACCTATGTATGTATCTTGTAGGTATGACTAATTTCACCTTTTGTCTGCTGAAGGCCTCATTTAAATAACATAAAAATTGTGTGATAAAATGAAATTTGTGTGTTTATCTTCAGATAAAAGTTCCATAAAATCAGTTTTGCACAAATTGCAGTGGATAGTGTAGCATCAGCTCTGTGGTTAAAAAATATTTTTCATTGGTAATGAAGATATTGATAACTACATTAATGATACAAACAGAAATGAAAGGGTTTGGCAAAATTTAGAATTCAGATAAAAACGTAGGAAAAATAAAAATTCAAAACAAAAAGTGGCTGACAAATGCTGATATCTTTAGGCTTGAGTGGGGCTGGTGGGGCTCTTTGTTTCTGTGCCAAAGGATAGCTTTACATTTGTATTTAAGTGAATGTTTCTGTGCTAATATAACTAAATGCCTGTTTGTAAACGTCTGTAGATATAGGTAGCTGTATGGGCATGTATGTATGCGTGACCATGCAGTGGTTGAATTAGGGTGCACAATGAGGTGTAGGTATATAGAAACAAACACAAAAGGATGTGGACTGTAGGTTTTGACAAAGCTTAATCAGAACTGTGTGTGTAGATATGTATTTGCCCACTATTGCCCAATACAACAGATACACTGAGTAAATTTATGGTCTAGCTTTTAGTTTTGTTTAACAGGGAGGAAGGGAATGCCAATAACATTTGGCTGAATTCTTTTTACCTTAAAGAAAGTTGGGGAAAAAATACAGAAAATTTATTGCATGTTCTTAGTTCACATTGTTTACTAACTCTACATTCTAAATGTGTCAATCAACATTTGTTATCTATTTCATTTCTAGATGCTGCAGAAGAATCACAGTTGTCCGGTCAAGATGAACAGAATGGCTTCCTTGATCAAGAAAATAGAACATTCGTTTTTTAGGATGTCTACAACATGAAGCATTTAACAGTAGCTGCTAATCTATGACCTGAAATGTCCTGATCCTGGGGAAAAAAAATGAGATTCCATTAACTAAGTCTATAATTTCTTAATGCATCCTTATGATGAATCATATTTGAGTCTGCGCAACACGGATACGGAAGTCATAAACCAGAGATTATTTTAACACATACATTTGTGTTTGTGCATTCAGTGTACATCATTTTAATCAATTTTTAAATAATTACCTGTATTTCTTAATAAATGAAGACTTGGCAAGAGGAATTTGTCAGCCATGGAAAACAGTAAATCAGGTTCCCCCATCATGGATGGTAATTTCATCTTGGGAAAAATCAGTAACTTGAAAGTAGAGCAAGAGGAAGATGGCATTAACTGCACTCTAGAAAGAATGGATATAAAGACAGAACAAGATGAATTCAAACATGCAGACAGCAGTGATGAGCACGAAGACAAAGAAAAGAACTTCATTAGCAACAACTCTAGCAAATATTTATCTACAGAAAATGAAGATGATTATGGATCTCTTTTTTCCCAGTATAGTAGTACGCTGTATGATGTAGCAATGGAGGCTGTGACACAAAGCCTCCTTTCCAGCAGAAACATAAGCTCCAGAAAAAAGTCACCTGCTTGGAACCATTTTTTTATATCTCCTAGAGATAGCACTAAAGCAATATGTATGTACTGTATGAAAGAATTTAGCAGGGGTAAAAATGAAAAGGACCTAAGTACAAGTTGTCTCATGAGACATGTGAGGAGAGCCCATCCTACTGTACTAATTCAAGAAAATGGGACTATGCCAAATATATCTTCCTTTTCTTCACCTACGTTGTTACTGCCTCCTCAGTCTGCAGATATGGGAGATCTGAGTTCTATGTTATCCCCTATAAAACTGGTAAAGAAAATGGCTTCTAAAATACCATCTCCAGATCGAATAATTGAGGAATCTGTTTCTATTGTTTCTTCTGAAGAAATAGCAGATCTCTCTGTTTCTGAAAAGTGCAACAAAGAAGAAGTCATGGTTGGGTCATCTCCACAGCTGCCCAACAACCAGTATGATGAAACTGTGGAGAATGTAGCAGAAAAAACTGTTGTAATTCCAAAGAGCACATCAGGTTCTAGAAGGAGATCCGCTGTCTGGAAACACTTTTATTTATCACCTCTTGATAATTCTAAAGCTGTTTGCATCCACTGTATGAATGAATTCAGTAGAGGAAAAAATGGAAAAGATCTGGGAACAAGTTGTTTGATAAGACACATGTGGAGAGCACATCGTTCCATTGTTCTGCAAGAGAATGGGGGTGGTACCAGTATACCACCTCTCTACACCACACCTCCAACTTTGTTGCCTTCTTTGCTACCATCAGATAGTGATCTGAATTCTATGTCATCCTCTCCTGGAAAGCTAATGAAAGAATCAGCTTCTGTCTCATCTTCTCCAGACAGAATCTCAGAGGAGATGCACACTAATCTCTCTTCCGGAGATGTTCTAGTGGAAGACTCAATGCTGTCATCTTCTGATGACATAGGCGAAGTCTCCTTTGTGTCCTCCCCTGAGAAACCGTGTGAGGGATTAGGCCCGCTTATATTTGAACCGACTGCTGTATTTCAGCAAAATAAAAGGATTATGAAAAGGCTTAAATCAGAAGTCTGGCATCACTTTTCATTGTCACCCGCTGACAGTCTAAAAGCAGTATGTAGATACTGCAGTTGTATGATAAGTCGTGGTAAAAAAGGAGACGTGGGCACAAGCTGCTTGATGAGACATCTATATAGACGCCATCCTGATATAATTGGAAACCAAAAGAGCTGTCTTGATGTTAGTTTGGCAAATTCTCCTTATGCCACTTTGGCTTCCGCGGAATGTTCGTCCTCAAAGTTGACTGAATTACCTACAATGGTTACACACGATAATCAAATTATATTTCCTGTCAATAGCAAGAAGACCTCAAAACTGTGGAATCACTTTTCAATTTGTTCTGCAGATTCTACAAAGGTAATATGTATGCACTGTGGACGTACAATAAGTAGGGGGAAAAAGCCAACAAATTTGGGCACGAGTTGCCTTCTAAGACATTTGCAGCGGTTTCATAACAATGTATTGAAAACTGATGTCTCAGAGACAGTATTATCCTCATCTACGGATAATCACATGCCACTGAGCACAGAATTATTAGCATCTTCAACTTTTGATGAAACCAATGACAAGTTTTGTGACTCTCACCCAGTTGCCAAAAAAATCACAAGTCTCGTAGCTGAAATGATTGCACTTGACCTTCAGCCATATTCTTTTGTAGACAACATTGGCTTTAACAGGCTGCTTGAATACTTGCAACCTCAGTATTCTTTGCCTTCTCCATCTTACTTTTCTAGGACAGCAATTCCTGATATGTATGATAACGTAAAACAAATAATTATTTCACATCTTAAAGAAGCTGAAAGTGGAGTGATCCATTTTACATCAGGAATATGGATGAGCAACCAAACACGAGAATATCTAACTCTTACAGCTCACTGGGTAACATTTGAGTCTTCATTTCGACCGCAGTGTGAGGATTACCATTGTTCAGCACTATTAAATGTATCACAGATTGATTGTGACTACAATGGAATCAGTATTCAAAAGCAGTTGGAGTACTGGTGGGAAATGTGGATTACTTCCATTGGCCTTCAGATTGGGATTACTGTTACTGATAATCATAGCATAGAAAAAACTTTAAATGAGGGTGATCATTCGAGTGTACAGTGCTTTAGTCACACTGTTAATGTCATTGTAAATGAGGCCATTAAAAGCCAGAGAATGGTTCAGAATTTGCTTAGTATTGCAAGAAAGATCTGTGAACGCGTTCATCGGTCAGCAAAAGCAAAAGAGAAGTTAGCTGAGTTGCAAAAGGAATACGAGTTGCCCCAGCATCAGCTTATACAAGATGTTCCATCCAAGTGGAACACATCATTTCATATGCTTGAACGTCTTATTGAACAGAAACGAGCAATTGATGAAATGTCAATAGAGTGCAGCTTTCGGGAGCTGATAAGTTGTGATCAGTGGGAAGTTATGCAGTCAGTGTGCCATGCTCTCAAGCCTTTTGAAGCTGCAAGTAGGGAAATGAGTACACACATGTCTACTTTAAGTCAAGTGATCCCGATGATCCATATACTTAACAGGAAAATAGAAATGCTATTTGAGGAAACAATGGGCATAGATACGATGTTGAAATCTTTGAAAGAAGCTATGGTGAGTAGATTGTCCTCCACACTTCATGATCCAAGGTACATTTTTGCGACGCTTCTGGATCCCCGCTATAAAGCATCTTTATTTACTGAAGAGGAGGCTGAACAGTATAAACAAGACTTAATCAGGGAGCTGGAAATAATGAGTTCTACCTCAGAAGATGATAAACCTGTTTCCAATGGATGTAATATAGGTTCACCATCTACAAATTCATATGGAGAGGATAATCTTTGGTCGCTCATGGGTGACATGAAGAAAACAAAAGACCTGAAGGAGAGAGCAAAGTTACCAGAGGAAATGGTGCTTTCTTACTTGGAGGAAGAAGTGCTCGAACATAACTGTGATCCTCTAACATACTGGAACTTTAAGAAGTCATCTTGGCCAGTACTGTCAAAATTGGCTGTCAGGTTCTTGGGTTGTCCACCAAGCATTGTTCCTTCAGAGAGATTGTTCAATACATCCAATGAAAGCAACAACTTTAGTCAGTCGAGATTAATGATTGAACACTTTGAAAAGCTTATCTTTTTGAAAGTGAATCTTCCTTTAATATACTTCCAGTATTGAAACTAATGAACAAACTGCTAGACTAAAAATTTTGTTGCTCACTGGATAATAACTGTAACTTGGATTGTTAAATTGCTCCAATAGGGGCCATGTATGACATCTAATCAGTGACTATAATTCCAAATTTTAGTTTCCTTTTTTCAGCTTTCAATATGTCTACATGTGCCTTATTCATAGTACTTCAGGCCAGATATTGTATATATGTTTTTTTTAAAAGTCCACACTAGAGATAGACTGTCTTGTCAAATTATACAGAATTATGTAGGTTTTAATCCATAACTGTAAATGAACTTTAAAAAAAGCTCAGTCGTTTGTTTTAATAGGATGGCAAAAAAAAAAAAAAAAAAAAGAAGAAAAAAAAAGATGTAAACAGTTCTATTCTGTAGTTTTTTATTCAATTATTCTGTAAAAATCATAAACCAGGTACTGTATTTTAGTTGAACATTGCTTTAATTGCAAAAAAACAAACAAACAAAAAACAACAACAACAAAAAACCACCCCACAACCAACAAACAGCTCTTTTAGTTGTCAAAAAAAAGCTGTATTTGAAAGATGGGATTCAAGCCCTCTTTTTATCATATGATGTTTTTAACTGCAAGCCCTTAAGTACTTAAAGGATTACTAAGAGTCATTGAGGAAGATGTGTTTACAGGAGACTATTGATGTAGTGTATGAAAATACATCTTAAATTTGAGATGATATGGAATATCAGCTATACAGCTTACTGTAGTAAAACTTCCCATCCTGGGTTCTCCTGTTCAGGTTATACATTTAATGGCATGATGGAAATATTCTGGGTATTTATAAAAGCTCTTTGGAAGTTTTATCAAAATTTATGAATTAATGCTTGTTATTTAATGCCATGTACAAAAAAAAAAAGGCAAAAAATTTACAATGAAGACTATGAAGTCATTCTGAAGCCTTTTCTTATCTTTAGTGCATCAAAACTGTAAGGTTCCCTATTGTAAAAACCGAGCCCCTTTTCCTAATGCAATTTCAGTTCTATAGAACAGCCTGTCTTAAAGCTCCTAGTACAAAAATAACTGATCTTCTAATTTCCAGTAATAGCCTTATGGATAAGGTGCACTGCTTAGAATTTTATGTAGTAGGGTTGATTCTTAACTGTCAAGAGTCCGTCAGGCAAATGGGATATAGAGCCCTCAAAACTTCAAGAAAGAAGAAAAAAAAAAAACAAAAAACAGCCAGCATTTTAATTTGAAGGGAATGTTCTCCAATGATTTTTTAACTCTAGAAAGATTAATCTTCTCATTTCAGTTTTCATTAAATACTTTTTGGAAAACAAGTCATCATTTGCCTATGACCTTTTAGAAAAGTTGTAGCTTTGTTAAAATACTGTACCTATGCCTAATCTAATTTTGCATTTACTATGTTTTAGTGTATTTATAAATGGTGAACTCAGTTTCTGAAATTAAACATTTTATTTGCAATTTTCTAGTGGTAGTCAACACTGCCTTTTTTTTTTTTTTCTTTTCCTCCAAATGGATTAAAGATGACCTTTGAATAAAAATGAATTGCTATAATTGCTATCATAAGTATACCACAGTACATGCTATGTGAAAAGATTTGTGTTCCATTTATCTCTTGCTTTTAAATTCATTCAAGGTGTTTAGCCAATTTGTTGAATCCTTTCCCAGGTGACTTCTGGTTTCCACATGATTTTTCTTTGAATATTCAGTAATTTCAGTATTTTAATTGCTAGTCAGTCAGTTCTGTTTACATCTGTACCGTTATTATTATTAATAATACAGGCAAATTACTACATGGTATACTTAGGAAGAACTCATACCACATTATGTCTCCAGTATTTTTAAAGCTAATTTTTAATACTATCAACAGTCAGCATTTCTCTATACTTGTAGGGTTAAATGAGAACGGGTACTCACATATTTTTCTGCAGCAGTAAAACAACTTGTTCTAGTTCATGTATAGTTTGAATGAGGTGATTTTGAAGTAGCTTATTGAGAAGCGTGTTTAAATGGTTTCTGGTTAATTATTACCTCATTCTTTTCCTGCACCTTAACTGTGAATATAGCCTTGACCTTTGTGGGATGTTTAATATCTCCAAACCCAGAAGGAGTTACGTAGAAGGTGAAGAAACTTTTTTAATTTAACAAGGGATAATTTTCACTCAGGACTTCAGTGTGATTATGAATACAGCCTTAGTCTTAAAGCACTGTAGAGCTCCATTGCACCAGCAGGAACATTGAGTAAAGTTTACCTGAAATTCCCAGTGCTCTGAAAGCAAGTACCTTGGCTCCCCTCAGTTAAGGCATTCTTTATTCCCTGTAACTCTCATGTAGGAAGTTGAAATGATGGCATTTCGAGGTAGCCTTGATTTTTTTCTTCTGAAAGATACTTATTTGTGTGGCCACGTTCCTTGTAAAAACATCTTCCAGGAGCATGAGAACTGTAGTAGCTATTTTAAGAAGCAAAACTTAGTCTACTTCATTTGCAAGTGTAATTTCCTCTTTTGAAGGGGATAAGTTCTTAAGACAGCATTGTGTCAGTATGAAAAGTCTTGATGAAAGTCTTGATCCTTCTGTAGAGTTGTGAGCATTTCCATCCTTAGTTGAGGCAGTGATGTTGAAAAAAGAGGGCCTTCAAAAGAAGTAAGTGCGAAGAGCTTTTGCTGAAGCATTGAGGTAAACTGTCTATGGGTGGGTTTTGTGTTGATTTTATTTTAGAAATATTATTTTTAATTGAACTTCTCAGCAATTGCTAAAACTTTTTCTCCGGCCCTTTTCATATTTGTAATGAAAAGCCTCCATTAGAAAGCTCCCTTATTTTTGCCTTATACTCTCCCAGACTTCAATAGGGCACAAGCTCTGCTAACAGTAGGAGTTTTCATCAAGCAGAGTTTGTGCTGGACCAATCCGTGCAGCAGTACAGTTCTCTAATGTATAATCTACATGAATCTCCAACAGTGATATGGACTTCATTTAAACACTTAATTTCAGTACATTAGCAACTGCATCAATAAATTTAGTGCAGGTGGTACTGAAGATGTCACTCTAAGGATCTAATAGTTTTTGTGTTTTTTAAGAGGAGGCAGAGGTGTAACCACTAACCACACTGCTACAAGAAATAGTTTGCAGTACTAAAGGTAGGAAGGGGAAAAAGCAGGTATCCTCAATAACCTTTTCAAAAAAACCCTTCAAGTCTTGGAAGGGTACATCATGTATTTATTAAGATATCTATTACACTCTATATATTACACAATAATGCTCCTCCCATATGGCCCTTTCCTATTTAGCCTCTTTCCATTACCCACCATGGAAACCTGACTACAGAATTCATCCGGTGACCGTTTACTGGGAATGTGCATAACTTCACTCTCCTAGAATAGCTTCTTAATTTACAAAGAACAGGACTCTCAGACTAGAACAGTTTAATTGTAGCATAAGGATGTGATTAATAAAATGCAGATATATACGACAAGCTCAAAATAGCTGTGTAAAGTGGTTGAGAGATCTGTCCCCTAAAACAGCTTTTTTTTTTTTCATTGCTGTACAGAATGAAGAGTAACAAACCTTCATAGGGATTTCCAAAACTGGGAAAAAATAAACCTGTAATTAGCAAATATTACTTTTTAATTACAGATTAGATTAACTTTTTAAAAACCATTTAAACCAAGTCTTAGTCTTCCCACAAGTATGTTCACGCTTTGCCTCATTCTTAGCAACAAGAGTGACTTTATCTTCCTGGTTCCCTTGCAGAGCTGACCCCAAAACTGCCTTGTTTCATAAAATGAACACGCCAACCAGAAATGGCAACCACAGTGATGTCCCCAACTTAGGTACCAGCTTGGATCCCAAAGGCTGGATCTATGCCTAGCAAGTCCCTATTTTATTATTAATAATTATTTCTCCCTACATTAACCCATTACTTCTTTCACTCTCTGGATTTAAATTGTCAGTTTTAAAGGAAAACATGGCCACAGTTTCAGAAAGTATTTTTACCGTACACTTGACCTAACTGGACAGCACTCAAGCCTTGGTACAGAATCAACAACAGTTTCAACTGAAATAAAAAACATTGACTGTGCTTGTTATTCTAAAAAAGGGTGTAAAGGAGCAACCAAGAGTAGCTGTAATTGCTCACGGTCACCTAAGGAGCTGATATGAGCTGCATATAAAATGGTTTGTAGACTTAAGTACAGGAATCATATATATTTAAATAAAAAAACCCAAAACCTTCACTGAGATATTCTATGTCATTTAAATGGGATTTTTTTGCAAATATCACCATAATTTTGTGTCACTCACGAAGCAGATAACGGCAAATTTCACGTAAGACATAGCTGTGACTAATTATGTAACCAGCTAACTGGGAACACTGGAGCTAAACAGACTGGTGATAAACTCAGTCTGTGGTTTTGCTCTTTTTTTGCAAATAGAAAGTGAAGGGGGGAAATTCAGAATGAACATAGGTGGGGAAGGCAAGAGTAGATTTCTATGTAGCTGGCTCTTAGAAAAAGTGCTGATTCAAGGGAAACACACAGACATACTTGCACTGAAACTGAGATACAGCAAATGAGCATTGAAAAGTTTATTGGCTTTCATCAGGCTCCTTAACATTATGGAAATAATGAGAGGTTTAGGAAGAGTGGTATAGTCCTTAGATCAGTTAGCTACAGTGCATCTCCATCTTGTTCACCTGAACATATAACGTACACGAGCATGGAGTGTGAAGAAGGAGTGATCAAACTGTTTCAACCACCATACAGTTACAGTGCATTGAGGCTGTATTCTCATGGTCTGAATGAAGCTGGTTAGAACCCAATACATCTTTTGACTTTTCTCAGTTAACACAGAAATGTATTTTGTCCGATCCCTGACAACCACCCTCCAGCTGCCCTCTCCCCCACCTTCTCTTGAAACCCACTGCAGGCATGGAGGGCACACACAAGGTAAACAACTGTATTTTTCCCCAGCTCTGCTTTAACACAAAGAGAACCCATAAGGTGGACACTGTTGCTTAATCTTTTTATTTCTTGATGGAAGAGGCTGAGCCGTTATGTTGTGAATTTGCTGCTTCTTTCATTACTGAAAATACCTTCAGTCAGCAAGTCCTGCAGTGTACAGCCACTTTTAGTATTACCGTGTGGGCTGTTCTAAATCTTGTGCTGGAAGACACTGATCATCTGCCAACTCTGGGCCATTCCTGGTGAGAAAACTTTCTTCACTTTCTTCTATGCAAATATCCATGCACATTAGAATAGAAAATGAGCTCTATATCTCTTGTGGAAGTTCTTCACCGATCTAAAGACAACAAAAGATATAAACTCCATCTCATTTGCTGGAAGCAGCCTTTTGGGAAAAAACTGCTAGGCTCTGTGCTCCAGTTTGGCAGATATTCCTTCCTGTTCAGGGTGAGGGATAAAGTAACTCTCTTGGCCTACACTGAGGAGGTGCTACACGTACTGACTGCCACAGATTGATACAGCTGCTGGTGCTACACAGGTTGTGATCTACAACCCCAAGTTGGTTTCAGATGGGAAACTAAGCACTTTTCAAGAACCACAGATGCAGAGCAAGATGTAATTGATCTAAATAAACCCTAGGGTGTCTGAAACTGCAATTCTGTATACATGGAGGAAGAACTGAAATACTGTTATGTCTTCTGGGAGAAAGAAAAAATGAACAGGCCAATTTGAGCTGCTAGCATCTACTTCCATCAGCAAAAAGGCTGAGAGCAGTAGTACACACTCCTACCATTGCCAGATACTTGCCTATACCTTAGGCAGGATACACTTCACTTCAGGCTCTTGAGTTACACTTCACACTGTGAGGGAGTTACATGGAGTATCAAGCTTAACATAAAGACTTAATCCTTACTCAAAAATTTTCCTTCATAGTGTCCCAAGTTCTCAGCTATTTGCACATATACTTCCTTCTGTATCATGTGAATTATTTGATGTTCAAACAGGCTCTGGAGGAAGGTGAGTTTTCTTCCAAAGACAAGTCAATTAGATAGTACTTCAGTGATTTCAATTTCAAGAGGAGCCAGGACTGGACTAACGAGTTCTGCAGGTTGCCTCTGCCAGATCTCAGTGTGAGGAAGCCTACACAACAGCCACCCACTATGGGACAGGCTCCACCCCACCAGATCAGTTCCTCTGATACATGATCTAGAGGATAAAAAGAAAACACGGGTCTTAAAAACTGTTTACCTGCACGTGCTTCAGTTTCTGAATGAAATGCTTTAATATTAGGAAAAAAAACAACAAACAAATCTTTTTCCTCAAGTTTTCAGTCAGCAAGGAACAGCTTTCTGCCCGTGCTTATTTCACCAATTATGAATCTTTACACTCACTAGTGGAATTCTTGTCATATTACCACCGTCCCCTACTGAAAATTTTCCTCTCTATTTACCCATTTATTTCTTCCATTCAGCAATGGAGGCAGACATCCTTAACAAAGGCATCTAATAGAGAAGAAATTACAGAGCATGCTATTTTATTCTTCGTTACAGAACTTTAACACACAGTACTTAGATTATTTCTTTCCAAGGGGACTACTTAATATAGAAATAAAACAGCACCTATCTTCAAATGTATTCAAGTACACATTTTTGTAGGTAAACTTTTGCACTGCAAATTAAGATCCATTGCAGGAAAAGAGGGGGAAACATTTTTTCAATACTGTTTTCTGTGAAATCCAAGTTGCACTGCTCATTCATGAACTACTGAAATAAAGATAACCATTCTTTCATACTGTTTAACACTGTTACAAAATAGTGCTTGCCAGGAAGCCCAAATGCTTTTTAAGTGAACCCTTTGCTTTAATTAGTATGGTAGCCCACAGGGCACAATTATGTATTGTGATGAAGCTACAATGAATATGGCTTTCCTATGCTGATAACATCATTCAAGTTTCACACAGGCAGTCTGACAACTAAGTGAGTTACAGTCCTGCAAATATATCAAGTAATACATCTTTGCACACACAGATTACATATAAAATTATTGCCATAGTAAAATCTTGGTCCATTACGCATCTTATATGGGGCAATTAGGGCATATTTGTGCTGCACTGTGAAACAGCTACCCAAACCAAGTAAACATTTCACTTAGTAGCACTAAACTTGAAGGCAGCCTCTCTCATACACATCTAATAATACCTAACTCAGATTTGAGTTTATACTGACTAGGAACGCATTATAATAATCATGTAATAAACAGGATGGAGCTAAATACTGATCAATACAAAGATTTTCTGTACCTTTTCACAGAAGCTGAACTGCAATGCCAGAATGATAATTTGCTGTTGTCATAGATTATTCAGTCATCAGCAAAACTACATCAAAAGACTTACTTAAAATTCACAGTCAAGATGACAGAGGAAGTTTTTCCAACAGTACTAATTTTGGTTTTAAGTTTAAAGTAAAAGGAGGTAGTGCAGTAAGGTTCAACCCAATCTTACTGATTCCAGGTATATTTGCCAGTGGCCTGTGGGTTGTCTTGTAATGTGATATTTGCAGAGGGTTTGTTTCCATCAGTATGTGTGTATAAGAAAACATCAGCTGGTCTCCTGGTTTAATGTCTTCTCTTTTGTCATACCTGTAGAGAACACAGAAGGTTTAGTTACATTCATCTTTACATATCAGAAGGCAGATACTTTCCAAGATAAAACATGCATGTAGAACATTCTTGCTTATATGCCTTTTTTTTTTTAAATTAATTGGAGAACAAAATACTATTTTTGAAGAGGCTACAGAGCTGGTCATTCCATGCAAGTCTTTGTGCTGTTACTATGATCTAAATTAGGACTTGTAGAATATTTCTCATCCAGTCCTTTCAGTTCTGTGGAAAAGCAACAAAGCCTATGACTATAGAAAATGACTTAAGATTATGTTTTGTCTACAAAATTCACGTTTGGATGACAGTCTTGTCTTTTTATTTTGAAGTTAAAGGAAAAAAAACCTTATGAGGCACTTCATCAGAAAACTTTCTTTTCTGGTAGAAAAACATTAAAGTTGGAGCCCCAGAAAACATCAGGGAAAATGCTCCTCTGAACACCACAGGAAAGGAAGAACAGCCTGGAAATTGAAGTGTTAACCTGGCACTTGTTCAGTTTGCTGATCTACTGCATGTTTGGGCAGGGCATTTTTGGTCAACTTTTATAAACCTGTTATATAGATAATGTGTGTATTATTACAGAATACTGAAATACATAAAAGCAACTAGTTAATTTCAAAAGTACCTAATAAATAATTGTAAGTGGACACTTGAAGAAAGCTTATATTCAGCGTAGCAGCAGAGGGAAAAAAAACAAAACCAAATGCCTTAAGTATTTGACACACATTAAAGATCTAGATGCAATTTCTGCCTGATCTGAGTCCAGAACTGAACACTTGAGTTCAGTTCATCCCTCACATATCTCAGAGGGACACAAAGTTGATATTCTAGACTTTGAGGTATCTCTCTCACTGTCTCACGAAGACACTAATATTTTGCAATAGCTATTTGTTCTTCTCTGAAGAGAAGAAGATGGAATTTGTACCCTGAGGGTTAGGATGGTCATACTGGACATGCAGCGTAATTGAGTCCTCAATCCAACAATTTCAGAAGGGGAAGGATAAGTTAAGACCAGCCCACAGTATTCCACAGACACTGTTTCCTGTATTTCTGAAAGGGGGTGACCTGGCTTCAATTTGTTCTGTGTTCCAGAAAAAAAAATTCTCCTACTTACTAATGATGGGAAACAGTATAGAAGATAGAGGTTAAGAGGAAGGTTACTTACCTTTAGTTTGCTTATGACAGAACAGTTATAAGTATCTAACTATAACAAGTGTTAAAAAATCTGCAAGCCAAGTGAGAAGTGGTGCAGCTCTTCACTGTTACCTTCTTCTGCAAGCTATTCTCCACTAGCTTTTGTAACTTCGGCACCTGATTCCTCCCACACATTTCACAATTAACTTACTCAAGTCTGTGGCTGTTAGAGAAGTGGACACAAACACTGAAGTTGTGCAATCCCAACCCTGTAGCTACTCTTGGATGCAACTGTAAGCATCTTTTACTACATGTAGCTTTCTGGCTTCTCATCTCCCTGAACTCACTGTGGGAAAAAAACCCTGGAAACAACGTATATATCTACAGAGAAGTCACATCATTTAAGATACTTGAAGCAACAGGTACATTGCAGCGAACTTAAGAATTTATGTTGATTGTTAACAAAATGCAGAACTGGACCCTGCATACCAAGTGCTTTCTCTAAAAAAAAAAAATAAATAAAGCACACTGATCTCATCTGCTATTTTCAGGAAGATCAGTTTTGATGCCATTTAGTATGATAGATGTGTTAAAGCTGGCAGAAAGAATGATATACTTTGTAAAGCTTTACCGACTACTATTTTTGCATTTTCCTCATCAGCAAATAATAAGGCCTTTCATCTGGTTACAAGCATTTCTGAATTTTATTATTTTTAAATACTTGAAGCTTACACAGCATATTTATTCCTGGTTCAAAGAGACTACGCTAATTGAAGACAAGACTGTAACACCTGTCTTGTGTAAGAATCTGCACCAAGCTTCTTTCAGTCACTCTTTGAAGAAAAAATGGATTACATGCATTTTTCTTGAGGCACATAGATCTAATCTAAGCACACCACTGAAAGCTGTTAACTTCTAAGAGACTTTTATTTGTAGACAGATTGTAGTTATCCTTAAGAATCATCAGTCCTCACAGCTGCTCCATCCATAAGATGGAGACCTTATAGCACTCTACCACTTCCTGAAGGGGGGTTGTGGTGAGGAGGGGGTAGGCCTCTTCTCCCTGATAAGTAATGACAGGACGAGAGGGAATGGCCACAAGTTGCGCCAGGGAAGATTTAGATTAGACCTCAGGAAGCATTTCTTTTCTGAAAGAGTGGTCAGGCACTGGAATGGCCTGCCTAGGGAGGTGGTTGAGGCACCATCCCTAGCGCTGTTCAAGAAGCGTTTAGATGAGGTGCTTAAGGACTTAATTTAGTAGTTGGGTAGAGATAGTGATAGGAGGATGGTTGGACTAGATGATCTTATAGGTCCTTTCCAACCTTATGAACTTATGAACTTATGAACTTATAAATCTGTCTATGAAGATGGTAGGTTAGTTTTCACCCATCTGGAACTGTCCCATTCTTAAATAAAGAGAAAATGGGCAGCTGATGCCACTAACTTTGCACTATTGTGCTGTCACACAACATGGTAGCCCTTCCTACATGAAACTTTATGATGAATCAGCCCTCCCTTGAGGCCTTTTTATGATGAGGAAAGATAAAAGCGATAGAGACAAACTACCCTATCACTGCAACACTATGAACCATCCATCAGTGGCAGGGATATTATTCATTCACTTTCCAATCCCACTGCACTACAGCCTTGCAAGCAAAAACCTCAATCAAACAACAAGAAACTTCCAAATAAACTCCATCTAAAATAGCCCAATTAAGTTAAGCACTGTATTTAGAAGGTTTTGTTTATAAAATATATTTAAGAGTAGTTTACGTCTATGTTTATATGCCTAAAAACAAAGACTGGAACATTTTAGCTAACATGAGTGTTCAATCACTAGACCCTCTCTAGATAAAAGATGCAAGGAAAAGTTATGAATAAACATTGGATTGGTAAATATGACAGGAATTGTGCCTTTAATTGTCAGTACCATCATGATACTACAGAAGAGCACAGAAGAAAATAAGGCATAGCAATATGGACAATTCCTGTAGCTCCCCCTGGGAGCACAGTATTCCCTTCTTTCTCTCTACTCCAAAATACCTCCCCCCCTCCTCAAACAATGCCAATAAATTAATATCATTTCTTCATCTTATCCTGAACACCCCAAGCGGGGAAAAACAACTCTATGTTCAGACAAACTAAAACCAAAATCTGTTTGTGCAAGGATAATTAAGGTTTTTCATTGAGATTAATTTTAAATTAGAAATCCTGACTTCAGTTGTCAGGGTAGGCTCTGAATCATAAAGATGCCCTTTTCTCGTATACATCCTGAAAAGCAAACAATGATATGCCACAAATATCTTCTACTATTTGTTTAATATTATGATTCTTAATACACCATGTATCACTTCCACTCACGGTAACAAAGCTCTCAACTGCTGTCACAGAGAATGAATGTAACCATAGCCTACGTGACAGAAGCTTTAATATAATCCATTTGAAGGATGTTCCACATAAAAACAAATTTTGAATATTAGTAAGTAGATAAGCCTCACTTTGCAACACCACTTAAAAACAGATAAAATGAGATTCCCCCCATAAATATTAAAAGATAATTTATCAATAAAAAATAATGTATGTTCTATCAAGAAAAACATTCATCTGCAACCACGTTTTACAAAACCCAGTGAAATAGCAAACTTTGCTCTTTTAAATATATTAGTAAATAGTAGCTTGTAGCTTTAGTAAAAATAACTTTTGCACTCTTTCTTTTTCCTTAGGTATTTAAAGATACAGTATTTAAGCAGAACAGAAAATTGTAGATTTCTGTTTCTAAATTGACTGCACATATCCAAATTCCCTGAAGATTCATGCATATATATATATATAAAAATAAAGTCAGGTGCTTATTTTATTAAATATATATATTTCTTTTTAAATGTGAACATACCTCCAATCTGAGTTGATTTCTAGAAACCGAGAGACTCCTGTTTGTGCTGCAGCTACATCAATGTGAACAGAGACCTCTACAGAAACAAAAGTTTCAAGATCACTGTAAGATCACTGATTAGTTTGGTAACAGAATAGTAGCTGTAAAGATGTACATAAACAGTGCAAAGAAGCATTCTTTACATGTATTGACTAACAAAAAAACTACCATTTAAGTTAGCTGAACCCACCTCAAAACCAACCACACATACCTGCCGTTGAAGGTACCAACTCATGCAACTTCTGAATTGCTACTCCTCCAGGATAATTGAAGTGTGAAACATACAGAGAAGTTCCAGAATAAGCAGCATTAACTAGAAGATGCGTTACAACAAAAAAGGATCCAAGTTTGTACAGCCAGGATTTTCGGTAGTTATTCAGGCTATTGAGAGGGGGGGGAAAAAAAAGTAAGACTAAACTTACTTCTGTTTCATAATGGTCATTGATTGTTTTGATCTTTCACAAAAAATCAAAGTTAGATAATACAGAACAGTGAAAGCTTTATTACAATCATATAAGGAATGTATTATTACTTTAAGACTAGATTCCAGCAACAAACATTTGAATGTGAATATTTGTATTAAGAAAACTAAAGCCTATCATTACAGCTAAGTATTTCTGTGCTCTTAACTTGTACTTATGAATGTACTTTCCAGATAAATTGAGAACTCAAATTTGTTTACTCAATATACTTCATAATTTTATATAAACGCCAAGTTTCATGAGCTCCACTTGCTCATTAACCAATTTCCTAGGGAAACTTATGTTACCAACATACTAGTACCTTTTTCTCTTGTGGATAAGCTGAATTACAATAGCATGACTGCAATTCAGAACTCTAAATCAGAGCTCTTTTTTTTTTTTTACTCTGCCATACACTTGCCAAATCATTTCAAATCCTATCACACTTTCCTTTGTCTCTATTTCCCTCACTAGTACAATAGGTAGAATGATACATTCTTTCTAGAGCTTCTCTAGATTTTAGAATCACAATTCCAAGAGAGAAAGAAGTGTATAAGAACAGTAATAAGTTTTCCTTCTCTTTACATTTTCAGAATAAAATGAAAAAAGTAATTTCAAACTTACATTCGTGAGCACACTTTAGCAGCTACTATGTTGAAGACAGGGAAAGTGTATATGATAAAACGTAGCTCTTTATGTGGAAGAAATGAATACAAGAAAATAAAGCCCAGTGCTGGCAAAAGCAACAGCCGAGTTCTCTTTTCTGATGCACCTAAAGGTACAAATACAATGCTGCATCCCAAAGCACGAGGCAGAGCTGAATAGAAATACCACAAGAAGGGGGATGTCTTCGAAGTGGAAAGGAGAGTTAAGGACTGTTTTACTATTAACAAGACATTATTCTTTACAGTAGCATACAAAATTTGCAAATATGCAGTAGATTTTTTTCCATATCAGATTATTCCAGGGATTTGGTTTTCAGCTTTACTCCTTTGAGAAACAAAAGCAGTTGCCAATCCGCTTTCAAATCATCTAATAAAGGTACATCAAGTAGTGTTAATGAGAAAAAACACAGGAAAGGAACCTAGATTTATACTTGGACACCACATAGAAAAAAAATCAGGAGGAGAAAGTTTAATTTTAAGGGAAGATCTAAGGTACAGACATTGTCTTATACAATTCACATAAGTTCTACTTTTCATTAATATTTATTTATTTAGTCAACATAACACTTAAACTGAGTCTCAGGAATAGGTCTTCACTTTAGCTAACAGTGTTACAGCTCTCCTTCCCTGGATGTTTCAAAGGATACTCCCCAGTTGGAACTTTTGTTCAAAACTGTGTTATACCACAGTACTTTCCCTTCAGGCCACACAAGTTGCCTCCAAAACAGAGAGTCCACAGCCACTGTTAGTCCTGAAAGAATTAAATACACATCTGGATGAATTAAAAACTAAGATAAATCAAGCAAGTACATCCACACTGCACATTTACTGATGACAGCAACATGAACTTGAATATGCACTGTAAGCCTGACCCAAAACAACAGAAAAGGCAGAATCTGTCTATAATGCAAGGGAAATGCAGGAGGGGGAGGTACTTCCTAATGGAAAATGACATGTCACCTAAGAATCTAATTGGGGATTTGCTTAACTCCAACCCCAGGCTGGAAATACAATGGTTTAAATAAATTGTTTAAAAAAAAAAAAAAAAAGAATAGAGCACTGAGTACAATGAATGGTAAGAAATATACATTTTAACTTGAAATAGTACTAGATTTTTATTGTAAAGCTGCTAAGAAGTTTGTTACTATTTACTAGGTGGGAGGGAAGAAGGATGATAAAGGAATAAACGAAAACTAAAAGAGCAGCAAATCCATCAGTCCTATCTCCCCCACTCAGCTCTCCAAGAATTGCTCTGGTATTTATGAAGTCTGGGAGTGGGAGT
The DNA here is from genome assembly GCF_038088225.1 of Cyrtonyx montezumae. NCBI lineage: Eukaryota > Metazoa > Chordata > Aves > Galliformes > Odontophoridae > Cyrtonyx > Cyrtonyx montezumae. Next base: position 143,536,325 of record NW_027072034.1, on the reverse strand, counting down.
ACCAGGGAAACTCCTGTTGGACCTCTGGACTCTTTCAGTATGAGGTGCCTCCAAATGCACGTGCAGTGATGTTTTACTGTTTGTTGTCCACACTGCAGAAAATCGAGCATACTACCAGAGCTCATCATTGGTCAGGATTTTTATCAGGCAGGCTGGCAGAAAAGCTTAGAGCATTTACATGCATGTGCATGAGCTGCCCATGGATAGGTAGAAACAGCTTCTCATGGATAACATATCCTATATGTTAGGATATATCCTAACATGGATAATCATAGCTGTTCATATTAATGGAGTAAACAGACAGTAAGGAGAATTTTCTTAAACCTTAAGCATCTACAAAGCAGAACTGTGACCCGCCACAATCCTCTTGTTCAGCATTACCTGTCTGTCACATTTTCATTTTATCCTTGGGTTCAGTTTGTCATCATGGCAATAGATAATGCAGTTGATAATGAACCTGGACCTACAGCCTACAACTTATGCCTGTAAGATTTTTCAAGACCAGGACATCATACAGGACATCTAAAGGCAGAGGTCATAGTATCTTTAGGTGGCTTTGTGCTTACTTCCTTACACACAAATATTCAAGGAATAAATGTGTTTGTAGTATTACTGGTAAACAGAATGAAACAAAACAAAGCCCTAAGGGCCATGACACCAGAAAAAAAAAAACCAAAAAGGAAAATCTCCATATTTCTGATGAATTTATTATGTGGCTTCCCCGCCCCCCAGCAAATACTTACCCAACCAAAAAAATCCAGCTGGAACAGCATGGGAAAGTATCTTTAAAATGGAGATTCTTCTAGTTAAAAACGTCACTAGAAGCATGAGGCCTAAGAATATGGCAAGCTCTGATCTGAAGACTATAATTGCCAAAGAAGAGAACCAAATGAACGGCCTCTGCTTTTGCTGAATCCAAAACGTCAATGCCAGCAGCACTGTAAAGATAAAAATATACTGTCTCATTTATTTGCTCTCTACAAGGCAATGCTTTTATTAATACAAGCATCCTGTTACTCAAATTTCCCAACCCATCCCATCTCACTCGTCCTATGAGTTTTGGTACAGAAATTCTTCTTCTGTTATAAAAATGCAATTTGTAAAATTATGTAGCACACTATGATGCTTCAGTAATTAGGAAAAGCAGATCACAGAAGGAACACATGGCAGCTCTTCAGGACAGTGCTTTTGACAGTTTTTGACCCCCCCATCCCCTTCAAACTTAAGAGTGCTAACAGCCCTTTGAAGTAAGACTCATAATCATTGTTTCCCACCATCTACTAAAAAGATTCTTTCCTTGGATTAGCAAATCTTGTATTAATGACAACAACATCTTATTTTAACTATGAAAAAGAGACTAGACTATGGCTGAGGGAGAAGGAACTATGGATCCATTTATAATGCTAGCTGTGGAGATACAGTTTACATCAAAGTTCTCAATAAAACTACAGAGTTCAAATCACATGATAACGCTGACTACATTACAAAGTGGTCTTGACCCTAAGCAAAATCCAAGAGAACAATACCAACTGATTACATGTGAAATGCTAAGAGTACAAACACTGGAAAAATTTTCTATTTTTAGTACCTACAGAAACGATCGGGAAAGTTTATTACTACAGTGTTCACTGATTGAGTTCTTTGTTTTGTTTTTCAGATCTATAAAAGTTCTTACACCAACCTCATGATTTTAATAACTGAGCAAATTCCACTGAAGCATTAAGTGACTATGCTAATATCTATCACATGTGGTTAGGTTTACCTCTCATCATCTCTGGGGAAAAACTGTATGCGTAGAGTATGATTTTGACACTGATTTTTAATTCCAGTTCTTTAAGTGTACAAACTGTTGCATTTATAGATGATTTCAGAAAACTATGGTGGAGAGGCTGCTGTGGGAGTTATCAGTCTTATGAGAAAGCTGTTTCCTGTGTAGATCAAGTCCCACAGATTTGTGGTGTTTCTTTTTTGTTTGTTAAACAGAAAGTATGCCTACTGCCTTTCCAATTCCTCTACGTTCTATGGATTAGATAAGTGCACTACAACCTCTGACAAACACCAACTCACTGTATATAAAATCTGAATATTAAACAGTCACTGTATGCACTTCTGGAAAAAAACCCTCAAAACTGCTGAAGTTTTCTCATATTGTTATCACACAGCATAACCAAGTATAAATATAGAAAAAAATAAGTAAAAAAAACCATAGAAAAAACCAAGTATAAATATAGAAAAAAATATAGAAAAAGTCAGCCTAAATAATAATTTAATTATATATACATTTGAGAAGAATTTTTACATTTTAAGATCATCTACACACAAATACTTACCAAAAGGAAGTGCAAATACATTAGGGAGGGTTCGCGTACAATAAAACATCAAGTGAAACTGAGTCACAGTTATGAGACAGAAGACTGTTGATGTAGTTGCTCCAAACTGCTTTCTAACTTCTTTTTGCAACTTCCATAGCGTGTAAATCACACTGAGCCCCAGGCTTCCTCTGACTATTATTAGAATAAAAGTGGGAAATAAGAACAGTATCAGACTGATCACTGATGAACATGTAAGCAGTTACTAAGAATATACTGAAGAGCTTATAATACAAGCTACTCTAAAGAAAAAAACCAAATCCTTCCCACATTGGTTTGTATGCTTTAACTCACCTTTAACTTGCTTAATGCCTTTGCACAGGGGTCAGTGATTCTCTGCTCAAGTCAAATAGTATTTTCCAAAGTGTAAATGGAAGCATACACTGGGACGTGATCTCCAAATACACTTTATCTATTTATTAGCAAAAACTGTGTGTGTTGTTAATCATACACACAAACAAAAAAAAAAAAGGAATTACCACACTGGCTCTGAGTAACTACAGTTTGTAAAATCCCTCAATAGGGAAAAGGAGTATCACATTTTAACCACTGATTCAAACACTAAACGTTACCACAGCACAATAAATCAGTCTGAATTCAAAGTTTACATACCTATCAGCTGGGAGTAAAACTTGGACATTTTTAACAGGGAAAGTATGTATATAGCTGGGCTGGAAAGAGCAGCAATAAAAATTGGTCCAAGAAATGTTCTTGGGACAACTCCTGGAAATTCATGATGGTCATACTGCAAAAAGGAAAATTTAAGATAGGCAAATTAGAAACAAAGGAGAAGCAGGATAAGTTATATCACTGTTGCATTTACCCTACTCACACAGAAAGGAACAGCAGCAAGTTTTAACAGTATCCAAAAAAAAAAAGAACACCTTATTTTCAACTTACCTTATCCAAGTCCAGTTGGTGGTACACAACATCATGTATAGCCTGTAGGTTAAAACTTTCTTCCACTTTTGTAAATGGACAGACAGTTAGATGAATGAAGGCCACAATAATAATCAACAACAGTAATGGGAACGACCGCCCACTTGAGCTCCTCTTCTGAGCCATCTTGTGTTTGAAATTCGTGTATATTCACCTATCAAGACCAGAAGTTAAAAGAACACATTAATAATATGGCACTAAGTATAGAAACTAAAATAGAGAGATTGGAGAGGCCAATTCATACAGAAAAAGGTACTACAATATTAAACAAAGAAAAAAACCTGAATAATCTACAGGTTATTAGATAGATAGCCAAAATCACATTCAGACTAAATGTCAAGATTTGTGCCATCTCCTGCAAGTGCAAAGGCTTTTATTTTCAATCTACAAAACCTCGGTTAACCCTACTTAAGATGTTTCCCTTTGTGCCCCATACTATCACCACTGCCATGAGCACCATCTCAATTACGTCTGTCTTCTATGGGAGACAGCTCTGTAATTAATTCTCCTTTAATCTCATACTGGATTTACACATGAGATTCAGAACATACTATCTCTTTTGTCTGGGGCTCTGAAGCTCGTGGGAGAGAAAGCTAGAAGATTATTAATTGTTCAGAACAGAGTACTTTGAACTTTTGAGTTTGCTAGCTTGCCAGTGGCTAGGTACAGTCTTGGCAAGCAAAAAAGGAAACCCCTTGGCACCCACACACCATTACTGTGAGCATGACACTCCTTCATAGAAGGAAAGGCCTTCTGTCCATAGTACTTCATTCCACAACACTATGCTGACCCATGGCATTATCTGCAAAGTATTTCATAATATATCAAGGAAATAAAAATACATATTTTAATGCTAATCTTCAGTATTTTAAAATCATGAACTTAAGTTATTTTCCATTATCATTTCCAACAGAAACATGTCAGTCTAGTTCTAGTCTTTTAACCTAGAAAAGTGGGAAGCTTAAATTAAGTTTGAAAATGGCACTTTTTAGGTATAATCGGGTTTTTGGTTGGAAATATTTTCTCCTTTGTTTTTGTCTAAATCTGTCCAAACAAACGTAAGACAACTGGCAGATTTATTAGGATCACGTAGCAACTAGGTCCAAGAATCACCTTTTCCTCAATTAATATGTCCTGCTTACTAGTAAAGATAGACAGATATAATAATGACAAACATTATTTCCAAACTAAATCAGTTAATCACAAAAATTATACAGTTCCTATAAATAGCATGTATCTATATACTGCACTATATTCACAGGTTGCTCCAAAAATAAAGCTTCCTATTTATTTCCATGGAAACTACAACAGATACACAGAACAAAACATCACTAGTTGGCAGAGCAAATTCTAAGCTATCAAACAACTTTTTTCAACACATCATCACCATTAACTACACATTTTTGACAGCAGCAAACAATAGTCTACATGCTACAGTTGTAGAAACCTGCACCAGCAGAGGTGATCCACCATCACCACTGCTGAAACTCACCACCCACCACCTCACTGTTGGTGGAAAGGTTCAGCCCCTACACATCCATCCCTGATGTCATGGACCAATATAATAAAACAGGAAGCAATATGTTCAGAGCCCTCATATATACACACATCTACGTAAGTGTGTATATATATATTCCTACATGTAACATTAGAAATTGCCAGAAAATAGTACTAGAAATACTCTATTTTGCATAATTACTATTACAGACTCTCACAAAAGCTCTGATCTGGGGCTCAAAGGAAGAGTTATGTGGTAGGTCTTGAAAATTTGTGCCTTGTTGTTTTCCAATGTAAAGAGCCCAAGTAAACACAACCCATGAAGTGGAAAGTGTTTTTAACCCATGCCTAGTACTACATTTTTTTTTTTTTTTTTTACACAAATGGATAAAAATGAGTTCTGTCACAACATAATCCTTTTTCCACAGCAACAGTAAATGAGGTATTGGACTACCACTTCAAGAAGTGCTGGGCAGGAATTAAGTATCTGTGTGGCGCAGTTTATCTTGTACAAACCATTGCCTCTAGAAAGCTCCCTTGCTGAATTCTTCCATTAAATACAGAAGACATCTCACATTTCTGGCAAATTTACCCACAGAGAAACAGACACTGAAGGATCAGGTCATATAGCAGCACAGATGTTTGAACAACTTGTCTTTGACACGGAACAACGTGTATTACAGCAGCAAGCTGAGTTTCTCCTCATTCACAAACCTCAGCTATTTCAGGACTCAGTGAATCCTTATAAAAAGACTCAAGTGCTAAGTTTTATCAACTTCCAACTTCATAAACCTGAGTATGATTAAAGCTACACATCCCATACACTGTTAATCACAAAGCTTTCTTTTTTCCTTCATTTCTACAGCTTCATAGAGTCCAATCCTAGCATATGCCTGAAGCAAGGAAGCTTTTGCCAGGGCACTCAGATTTTGAAGATAATTGCATGCATTATACGCACTGAAATTCCCTGAAGGGAAACAAGGTAGGTGATTAAAAACAAAGCATGAAGTCAACACCTAGTTTTCTGAGATAAAGTTTAATAAATTTAGTGATCTTGTCAAGTTTCAAGATAACCTGCCCTGTTGAAAATTTATGATGACAAGCCTCAAAATTCAAGTGGCATTTATCATGATAGGCAGGCACTGAATTTGATGTTTAAAATGAGCTTTCTATATAAAGGCAGAAACATATGCAACTTAAGGTTTTTATTTTTAAATGCCAAAAACAGGCTTTAATTGAAAAACCTACCTTTTAATAATGAAAGAGAAATACAGTAAGCAAATACAGTCAGTCTTATTCATCACCAATAGTCTATAAGCTTTTGAATAATCTTTATCAGAACATGCAACATAACAATATTTACTCCCTCAAAGAAATTGAACCACAGAAAGGGAGAGATTTTACACATAGGGACTTCATCCCCTCCTGGAATTTAACAGGGTGAAAGTAAATTGATTTTGTACACATTAAAGAAACAAAAGTCTGAAACACTTCTTTCAAAAAAAAAAAACTTATTCTTTTCTTTATACTTCTTTTGTGGAAGCGTTACTAGTTTGAAGAATGAACTTTTTAATCTTCCCTATTTGGCTCAGTTGTGTCTTTCAGACACTCTTCAGGATATATACATTAAGAGTTCTGCAGCCAACCTGCATGCCGAATCACAGACTCATTCAGGTTGGAAGAAGACCACTGAGATCAAGTAGTCCAATTATCAACTCATCAGCATGCCCACTAAACTGTACCCTTAAGTACCACATCTACACATTTCTGAACGCCTCCAAGGCAGTGTCTCTACCACTTCCCTGTTCCAATTCTTCACTATGCTTAAGATTTTTTTTCCTAATACCCAGCCTAAACCTCCCCTGGTGCAACTTAAGGCCACTGACCAAGTCATATCACTTGTTAAGCAGGAGGTCAACCCCCAGCTCATCACAACCTCCTTTCAAACAGGATGAAAGCAATAAGGTCTCCCCTGAGCCTCCTCTTCTCCAGTCTTAACAATCCCAGTTCCCTCTGCTGCTCCCCGTAAGACTCGTGCTCCAGACCCTTCACAGCTTCAATGCCCTTCTCTGGATACACTGCAGGGCTTCAACATATTTCTTGCAGCAAGGAGCCCAAAACTGAACGCAGCACTCAATGTGCAGCCTCATCAGTCCTGAGTACAGAAGGACGACCACCTCCCTGCTCCTGCTCACTGCACTGCTTTTGAAACAAGCCCAGATGCCATTGGACTTCTTGACCACCTGGGCGCACTGCTTGGCTCACGTTCAGCAGGAAAAAAAAGAACAAGAAGGAACACGATAACTGCTAATTTCAGATATATTTCCTCATTAGTTTGGGAGCTTATGAAAAAAGAAGGAAGAAAGCAACGGGGAATAGAAATTCGAGCCACGAAGCCCGGGACAGGAGCAGCTGTAAAGGAGCCACGCACACCCCCGCCCTGAGCGGGACCACCGGCCCTTAAGCACCAACGACCTCCGCTCCGCGCGGGCACAGCGCCCCCCGGCGGCCGCTCCGCGCAGCGCCGCCAGCCGGGCACGGGTCGGGCGCTCCTCCTCGCTCCCAGCGTCACCTAAAGGTGCAAAAGCGCCGCAGCGACCGAGCTCCGCGCTTCAGAAACGCGAAGTTAGGGTCGGTGCCAAACGAATCAAGTACGCGACCGCATCCTGCGCGCTGTACCCCTCCGGGTGCCCTAGGAGTTACCCTTAAAGCAAGGAAATGAGAAATCACAACGACTTCACGCCAGGTTATAGGGACAGCTTTTAGGAACGCACTGATCCCCTTACTGACGTCCACGCGCTTCCCCCTGATTGCCACAAAGGGGCTTCGGGATAAAGATCGCTGCCGAGACGAGACGCTTCCAGACGAGGTGCTGAGCCCGACCGGGCGGGGGGAGCGGGGTGACCCCAACCCACGGGGCCACAGCCGCTCATCCCCATCCCCCCCCCCACCCACATGCCACGGCAGCACTCCGCGACAGAAATCGTGCCCAGCGGCTGTAGCAGCGACAACGCTCACGCCCGGCAGTCAGCCCTGGCCCCCGCTCGCTAACCAGCGAAGGGCCGATGACCGCAAGGGCGGGATCTCTCGGGGAAGCCGTGCAGCGGCCGCTCCCCGCCCGCTTTCCCTTTGCCCCCTCCGCCTGCCATCCCTTCCCTCGTGCAGCCGCCACCGCGCATCTCCGTTTCACCTCTGCCCCCAGCGCCGCGCCCGTCCCGCACTCACCCCGCGGCGCTCCACGTGGCCGCCCCGCAGAGGGCGCCGGCGGGAGGGGGGAGGGGAGAAAAAGCTCCGAGCTCACGTGACCGCCACCCCGCCGGCCATGTTAGGTAAGGGCAGGACGCGCCGCTTGCCGCTCGGTAGCAAGCCAAATAGAAATGGTGGCCAACCCCGAAGCCCACACTCGTGATGGCGGCGGAGCCCGGAGTCACTCTCCGCCCCACCCCCCGCCCGGCTCTCAGTGCACGCGGGGGGCTCCGATTGGCCCGGAGCGTGGCGGGCGCTGATTGGTCCACGTTCCCCCTCTCCCACCGCCTCCACCAATGGCCGCTGGCGGTCGGAGCGTGCGTGGGGCTGACGCGGAAATCTGAATGGGGCTCGCGGGCCGGTGTCTGTGTGGTTGCTACGGGGGCCGGGCGGGGCCGCGCTGCGTGGCCGCGCAGCGGCGGGCTGGGCCGCCGCGCGCCTTATCCTCGTGTACTGCACTCGCCATGGCGCACGGCCCCGCGCCTCGATCGCCATTGCCCGCGCCGCGCGCAGCGCTGCTCCTCCTCCTCCTGCAGCTGCTGCTGCTGCCGCCTCCCCCTGCTATGGGCGCCGGCGGGCGGCGTCGCCTGGCGTGCTCCACGTGCCGGGGCATCGTGGACAGGTTCAAGCAGGTGGGCACTGGGGCTGCGGGCTGCCGCGGGCGCCCGATCGGGGTCTGGCCGGGCTCGGGGGCACGCAGGGTGTGAGAGGTGTCGGTGGGAGGCTCGGCGGTTTGGTCGGCGGTTTCTGAGCTTTGCTGAAGCGTCGGTGACGTCGCGGTAGTGCCGCCCTTAGCTGTCATTGGAAACGAGAGCTGCCGCTCAGGTTCTGTTGGTGCTGTCGGTTTGCCAGGGATTAGCAGATACGGCGAAGAAGAATTTTGGTGGTGGGAACACTGCTTGGGAAGAGAAGACGCTGTCCAAGTACGAGTCCAGGTGAGCTGCCTCGGCGCGGCTTCGGTCTACTCCAGCATCCCTGCGTGTGTGGCTTTACAGAACCACTGCTAATCTGGTACTTAAATACCAAACGTAAGAGCTAAGAGTGTAAGAGCCTCACGTGTCCAAGTCGTGAATCCATACTGTCTAAAATACAGCACTGCACTTCATCATGAGGGCTGACATCCCTCATTTGTAAGTGACTGGCAGCATTTATTTTTTGTCACTTCTGAAAACAAGGAAGGTGATGCTGTTTTTGGTCATTGCAGTCCCAAAATAGTACTTTTTAATGATGGTCAATATTTGATTGTCCTAAACAGCATGGACCTTATCTTGGTGTACTGCCAGTCTTGTTTTATTGCAGTAACTGCTTCCTAGAATTCACTGTTTGCAATTTCAGTACCAAATTGCTGCACTGCTTCATATATGTATTTGTATACTGAGCGAAGCAATCTGGCATCTTTCTCCCAAATTACAAATTTATAGTTTTTAATCTTCATAGGAACAGTGAGCTGCAAGGGTAGATTGTCTGAACTTAGTGAGCTTGTGTCAGATACTGGCAGAATCTGAAAATTACAGTTGAATTTGTTAGAAAAATCCGGTAAACCTACAATCTGCAAACAATAAATGCAGTCTTCATAGTTACAGTGAAATAAATTAGCTCTTTATTGTGATATTTGCCCTGTCTTTGAACTAATTCAGAACACGCACACGCTCTCATCTGATAAAGTGTTCTAGCCCACAGTCTATCTTCTGCATCTTGAGTAGTGCCAAATTGAACTGAAATTAAGCAGTAAATTAAACTTCTGATTTTCCTTCTCTTCTTGTAGTGAAATTCGTCTTGTAGAGATCACGGAGAATCTATGTGACAGCAGCAACTTTGAATGTAACAACATGGTAGAAGAACATGAGGAACATATAGAGAAATGGTGGTTCAAGCTGTAAGTATCTTTTTTTTTTTTAGTATAGATTTTTGTGCTGATAAGTAACTAAGGGGACAAAATACTAATGCTGTATTCTGTGCCTGACTGGTAGGGGTATATCAGTTGTAGTGCAGAAGTGGAAAATGTATAAGTCCACTTAATTATCTCAACAGCTGGGAAGTGTAGTTAGCTATGAAGATTCCAAGAGCTATCGTGAAGTGACCCTGAGCTATATGTTTCAAGTTAAATTTATTCAGTGCTGCTAATTGCAGCCACCTGCGAGTGGATGTAAGGTTTATCTGTACACCAGGAATAAATGGAGAGAGCATCTAGTTACCATTTGGATTAAAAAAAACCAAAACCTCCTAGGATATTTTTTAACTCATCAATTGATATTCATTCCCTATTCAGTGATTATAAATTCATTAAGTTAGTGTTGTTTTTATTATCTTGAGTTGGCAAGATGCTAGTCCAAGATTTTTCCAGTCCCCAGGTTGTTTTCATCCTTCCACTTGGTATAAGAAAACATGTCTGAATGGAAGTGATGAATTGTGCCAGGGATCACCCTGTGTGGATTAAGGAGCTGGGCATTCATGTTTGAGAGTAGCTCATCTACTACTTCTGTGTCCCATGTGAAGGCAAACTAGATCTTATTATGTGGAATTCAACAGGGTGAACTACTGTCACACCACTTTATCACTGGATAAGAGTTTTTGACAGTCCATTTTGTTCTTAACAATTCTTTTATTGCTTCACATTTCTATCTTACTGTGCAGGACTGAATACATTTTAAACAAGCAGACTGGAGGAAAGCTTTTCAGGGTCTGGGCCTTGCAGTAGATATGATCAGATGTAGTTGTTTATAAGAAGAATCTGTATGTGCCTCAGGTATTGCTGAAGGCATATCTCCTGGCAGACTACAGAATACATAAGCATTTATAGGACTCTCCTTTATCAAAGTTTTTCAAACTTCAGTATCTATATGAATCTGAGATCTCTGAATTATCATTTGAAGTGGATTGAGAACTGACTGACTGGAAGAGCTCAGAGGATTGTGATCAGCAGCACAGAGTATCCTTGTGGCCAAGAAGACCAATAATATCCTGAGGTGCTTAAGAGTGTGGTCAGTAGGTTGATGGAAATGATCCTTCTGCTCTACTCTGCCCTAGTGAGGCCTCAGCTGGACTACTGTGTCCAGTTCTGGGCTCCACATTTCTGGAAAGATGGGGAACTATTAGAGAAGAGAAGGCCATGAAGATGATGAGGAGCCTGGAGAAGAAAAGACTGAGAGGGGATCTTATCAATGTGTAGAAATATCTAAGGCCAGGTGTCAGTGCATGGGGACAAGTTCTTCTTGATGATGCCCAGTGACAGGACAAGGGACAATGGGCACAAGAAGTTGAACATGAGAAAGAACTTCTTTAAGCATGACAGAGCTGCCTTTCTCTAGAGATATTCGAGACCTTTCTAGAAACTTTCCTGTGCAACCCACAGGAGGGATCCTACATTAGCAGAGGAGTTGGACTATGTGGTCTCCAGAGGTCCCTTTTTAACCCCTGAAATGTTGTGAGTCAGAAGTGAAAGTGTAGCAGCTGTCCTGCTTGTTTGTAAAATAATACTTAGTGTTTATATTGTTTATTGAGGGTATATTCTACTGCTACAGTAACACATAACTATTTCCTCTTGGTATAAAAAAAATCTTTCTGAAATATTCCATGATTCATGTCAAAAGAAAAAGAGGAATTTTAACATGCATCTTACTAAGAAGTCAAGTTGGTAGTAATATGAGCAAATGTAAATGTCTGCTTTGGGTTCTCTTCTTTCTGAGGTAAATACAATAGTTGTCTTTATGAGAAATATGTAAATGTGACTGTCTAAATTTTATGTAAACTTCCTCCCCCCCAAAAAAGCAGATTAAAGTGTTAAGACTACACTGAAGTCAATTTGTTGGTCATTCTTACTGTTCTTATGTAAATAAAAATAATTGGTAGAATCAGGTAATAGTATTGCAGTATAGAAGGTTTTTTTTTTTTTTTAACAATGCCTCAAGTTGGAGGACTTCCAGGAATTGGTGCCTGAAATAAGGTAGCTGTCATTTCAGAAGAGAAGTCTCTAATCCTGTGTCATGTGCAGTACATTTTGGATGACAATGCATGTTAACTGTTAAAAATCTTTGTTCTTTTTATTGCTAAACGAATGTCTTTCATGTACAGAAAGAAGAAATATCCCGATTTGTTTAAGTGGTTTTGCATAGAAACATTAGAAGTTTGTTGCCCACCCGGAACTTACGGACCAGATTGCCTTGGTAATTTTTCTTTTGAAGCATATAGTCGCAGATGTTTTGTTTTTCACTCACTTGCTGCAGTATTTAGTAATGTGGACATATGAGGTATGATATTTGGCTTGAGACAGCAGCTGCTGAGTACTAAGTCTGTTGTTTAGGTGGCCTTTCAGAAGGTACGTAGACAGAAGTCCTTGACTGAGTTCAAGAAAGACAAACCAGCTGAAACACTGCTGGGGATTAAATGAAATTCACAAATAAGGATGAGTTAAAAGGGAGTGGGAGAAATAGGTGGGATATGGTTGGATAAAAGTAAGATATACGATGCAAGAGGAAGAGGGCATTTTGATCATTAAAATTTGTATGGTTTATAAATCTACAAAACTTTGTACCTTGTTGGAGATTAGTTTTGGCCTCCTATTTGGCAGTTGCTGAAAATGTAGTGTTAATTCCTAATGTTGATCTAAGTGATCATTAGTAGGTTCTTCCAACTGCAGTACAAGCTTTCTTATATATCTGGAATAAATAAAGGCACCAACTTTATCCAGCGAGCTAGAAAAACAGATAACATTCTAAGTATAAATGAAATTTATAGCTGAGCTTCCCTGAGACAGTTTTGGGTTCCTCTTTATACTTAGATGTCTTAGTATTTCTTGCTCCATGCATTTTGGTTGCTCTCAAGGAAAAAAAAAATGGAAATTGCATACTGTTGTAGGTATATATTTTTACATTGTGCTGTCTGTGTGGAGGGAGGCACCTGGGGAGACTGTGGCTAAGAGTAGGAAGTTTTTTCTTCTCACATCTGATTTCAAAAATATTTTGGTCCTTTTGAGCTTGTCGTGGAGGATCAGAAAGACCTTGTCATGGAAATGGCCGCTGTGATGGTGATGGAACCCGGGGTGGAGATGGCACATGTAGCTGCAACAAGGAATACACAGGAGAATTTTGTTTGGACTGCTCTAGTGGTTACTACAGTAGCTTGAAAAATGATACACATTCAGTTTGTACAGGTAACAAAATCTTTGGCACCTGCAAAGATCTTTCTCTTTCATCTTCTCTTCTTTTTTTTCTCAAACAAGGTAGAAATAATTCAAACAAGTAAATGTAATAGGAAAAAGTAGTTATAAGAAATGCTTTACCCATGGAGGAGGTGCCTGTTTTTTTGTTTTTGTTTTTCTTATGGAATTCTAAGAATATAGGAAGCCATCTTCCCAGACTGGTTTTGACTTTTTCCCCTGCATGCTACATGCTATTCCTCCTTCCTCTCTTAACTGTTTTATTTGTTTGTATGTTTGTTTTATTCTTAAGAAGCAGAATTCATTTCTGCTGAGAGAGAGGGAAGAGTCAGTTTTGTGCTTATTCTTTTGTCCCTTAAGGCACTGTACAAAAATCTTGAATGGAAGTGGCTGTGTATTGAACTATTTTAAAAGCTGGTTTCACCTATTGTCTCAAATACACTTAGCTGGAGCAGAAAGGCACGGAATCAGCACATCTGTACTATAGACTATGTAGATTTCAATTAAATATGTCTAAGCTCGATTATGAAATGGTCTATTGGTCTGTGCAAATAATGTAGTACATTTTTTTCATCTGTTTTTATGTTTTGAATAAGATTCTGTAGCAACTAAATCCTGGTGGTGAGATTTAAGGTGTTTTTTTAAATTTTATTATATTTTTTATCTGTCTATAAATTCTTCCATATACTTTGTTTTATATTACAATATAACATGCAGTCAGCCAGCTGGATTTATGGTGTATTTCATTGTTTTCTAAAGAGTATTATCACTTCACGCATTGGTTTAATAGGCAGTCGTAGATTAAATAATCTGAGAGTTCAGTATGAACGAGTGCTGGCTTGATCTCTTGATCTTCCCAAATATTTCAGAAACTGGATGTACTTTTAGTCAGTATAATTGCATGATGCTCCACTTTAAGTGGTGCCAGGTTTGTCGTTGTGTGCTGTTGGTAGGACAAAGCTGCACTTTTGTAAATGGTATCTCCACAAAATCAAGTTTTAATCTAGTGAATCCAAGGCTCAGACTACTAAAATAGGATGGTTTCTAGTAAATCCTAAATAAGTTTTTCTTTGAGAGAAAAACACAAAACTCTCATTGGAATTTCTCAGCATAGCTCACATTGTGGTTTTCTGTCATCTCAGCCTGCCACGCTGCTTGTAAAACTTGTACTGGTTCAAGTAACAAGGACTGCCAAGACTGTAAGGAAGGCTGGATCAAAAATGAAGAAGCAGCTTGTGTCGGTGAGTAATGCTTACTACACTTAAAGCAGGTTTTGCAGCAACACTGGCTAATAAAATTAGATTGCAGTAAGTTTTATAGTATTTCTATGAGCATATTTTATGAAATAAATTGGTTTAGATTTCTGCAGTTTGGACTTTCTCAGTTGCAAACTTGTTTTGTCTGGATGGAAATTGGTATTTGTTCCACTGATCACCAGTTTCTAGCTCAGTATTTCTAGCTTGGGATATCTGTATGGAACACTTAAGGAAAAATTGCAGGACTGCACTGGTGAGAGAGTAACACAATCCACTCAAATTAAGCAAAAGTCATGAGTATATGAAATATGCCATAGCAAACTCGTCAAAACTAGCAAAAGACATTTACAGTACTGTCTGGAAGCTGTACCTGAGCAGTGATGTGGATATGGCTTCTTTTGAAAAGTGTTAATGGGAACTAAGGTTTGAATTACTACTACTGCAACACCAGCTGAGACAGTGGAAGAACACACTAAGAAGTTTTTAAGGTGCTTTAGTATTGTCTTCTGTTTGGTGTGTTTGGTCTTCTGCTGATCAAGTACAAGCTAATTAATGAGTAGGAATAATGTTGGCAACAACTATGACTGAAATACCCTTCTTTAATCCAATTTTTTTCAATAATGAATACCATTGTGCCCTTTCCTTGAATTTACAAGACTAGAATATTTTAACTTTTTGGGTAAAACTTTTTCAGCTTGGCTGGTTTTGACCATAACTTTGGTCTTTTTCAGTTTGCTTTTTTGTGGAAAACTATGGGCTTTTATTTGTGTGAATTTGTTGCTGTCTTTTTGTTTTGTTTTGATTTTTTTATAAATACTTCAAAAAGATTCACAGTTTGGTAATACAGGATAGAGTAATCAAAGTAATCCAGAAGAGCAAGCTGTTTGTTTTGCATGCATTTATGCTTTTTATGCAAATAGCATAACACTGACTTGAAAACGACAAGGATGGCAGGTATCCTGGATGCTTTATTTAACTCCATCTCTTGAATTTCTGTCTGTTGTCATCACGGAACAGCTTCTGCAGATAACAGTTTTTATTTATTAATATAACCTTACACTAAAAAAAAAACAGTGACTGAATTATCATGTTATTTTATTTGCAATTTGCATTATCTGAACAGAAACTCATTGAAATGATTACTCTCAATTCTGTTCAAGTTTATAGCTTTTGTGGGCCAGTTTTTACGTGATCTCAGAGTATATCATTTGAATATCAATCCGTTTAACCATGACTGCTATTTCAGGTAACTTGTCACTTTTTATATTTCAGATTTAGATGAGTGTGCCTCTTCTCCTTGCAAAGATGAGCAGTATTGTTTGAACACAGATGGATCTTACTCCTGCAAAGGTTTCTTTTTTATCTGCTTGTGTAGTGGACTGTCTAGAATCGTAATGGAGTGCTAGAGAAGGCATTGAGTACTATGGGGTCTGATTCTGGCTGGGCTTGGGGAGGATGGGGCTTTAGACCTATTGTGAGTAAGGTGAGAGATTTCTGTCTTTTTCTTGTGTAGGTAATCTGACTGACCTTAAGGGTGTTTAAGACTGAGATAGATGAATTTTTATGCTTAAGTGTTTTATCTTATGCGTGGGTAAACTGACTGACTTTAAGGAGGGTGTATTTTAAAACTGATTATTGATTTTTATGCTTAAAATATTTTCTTTAGCATGTGATGCTAGCTGTGTAGGTTGCACAGGGGAAGGTTCTGACAAGTGTAAGTCCTGCGCATCTGGATACATGAAGGAAGATGAAAAGTGTACAGGTTGGTGGATTTAACAGGATATGGCTACACGCCAGTCAGCTCACTGTTAGTCACACTGAGGAGCTGTTAAAGTACTTTCACTTCAGTCTTATTCAGTTTTCAAACCTATCAAATAATCCCAGTTGTTGTGATATTAGCAGTAAAGTCTTTGTAATATTTTTTATTTTGTTAAGCTAATATGCATGATGAAGTTTAAAGGTGAGACACTCCAACAAAAAGATGAAATTCTTTAAAAGCTGATTCCAGAAACACATACTCAAGTCTTGTCAGTTACATATCACTTCACTAGAATTGTGTGTTTGTAGTTATTTCTTTAACAGAAAAGAAAGTATGCAGTACAGTCTGTCTTTCAGATCCCCATTAACTTACAAATTCCAGCGATACTATTTTGCAGTGAATTGTAACACATGAAGGGTGACATCAGAATTTCTCAGTGGGAGAGAATAGAATACACAATGTTAAATAGCTTTTAACTGTGACAATGAAGTATTTACAATCTCCCTTCCCTTTTGTTGCACCTTGGTGGCATGGACAGAAAGTGACAATAGGAAATCTGCTGTAGGTTAAGATGAGTGCTATGGTTTAATTAATTTCCTGATGTAGGGCCTGCAGAATATAAAAGGCTTCTGTCTGAAAAAGTTTGAAACAGTCTGAAATATGGCAAAGTGTGACTGCTTATTTTAGCAGAAGTCAAATCTGTTGCAGCAGCATTCTGCTCTTCAGTGTTTTTAGTAAGCAATTAATTGCTGTGTTGGAACTGGCTTGAGATGGAATTTTGTTTGTGTGTAACTAAGTTATATACCAAACAATAGCAATGGACTCTTTTTTTTTTCCCTTTCTTTCTTTTCCTCTCTCTATCCTCACTCTAGATGTAGATGAATGTAACCTTTCAGAAAAGCTTTGCACAAGGGAGAATGAAGACTGTGTTAATACTTCAGGTAGTTACAAGTGTGTATGTTCAGAAGGGTTTGAAGATAAGGATGGAACATGTGTTCAAACTGTAAAAACAGGCAAGTGACTTTTAAATGTCAGATTTTTAAGTATATATTTGTCTACAACTTGGAGATGTATTTCTGTCTAAGGTTCTTGCCTCTTGAGAATTACTCTGTGTAACTTATTATCTTTCAAAAGCTCTTATCTGTCTCAGTTTGTTGCAGGTAGCCTTGAATTCTCTCATGCATATTTTCTTGCTAAAAAATGAGTATTTTTTAAATGTCACGTTCCTGTTTTGTATTTCGTGTTTAAATCAAGGTTATGTTTGTAAGTCATTAGGTTTCATTAAAGCAAACTGGCAGATCAGTGCTATCACGAAAGGGAGGTTCCTCATTGCTTTTTTCTTTATATTAATTACGACTCAGAGGTTTACACACAGGAACCAGAACTGGTGGATCTTGGATTAATGAAGTTGTAAAGATCTGTGCAGTGCTATGCAGTATTGCTCATTAAGGTCTTCCAGTTAATTACACTATGTACTTAGTGTAGTTATTAGTCCTTTTTAAAAAACAAACAACCCACAAATGCATGGTAACTGATCTCCTGAGTATTTGCACACATGAAAGCTGCATAACAATGATTTTAATGTGGCCTGACACTTTATGAAAGTAAAAACAAAATGAGCTGTTTACAGTGTGTCCTGACTTTTTCTTATGGTGATGCTGTTAACATGATAAAACTGCTGTTTTTTAAAGGCTATTTTAACATCTGAACTGGGCAGTCCACAGTATAGAATGTAATTCTGAGCAATTTTTGCTTTTTATGTTCAAATATCTGAATGTCTTAGGAGAGGTCACGTGGAAAGTAGAAAATTCTTTGTGAACAGCTGAAAGCAAAAGTTTAAAATGGAAATAGCTGTGCTGCTTTCTTTCACTACCACTATGAAATCAGTATATATGAATCTTTTATTTGCATCTGGTAAAATTTCACGAGCTTGGACTTGCTGTTGCAAGTAGCCCTTCTAAATGACTTTATACTGTGTTTGGTCTTGTAAAATGTGTTGATTTGGGGTTTCTCTTGAAGATTTCTCATTTGAAAAACTATGATGTAGTTAATAATACGTCTTCAATTTTGTGTTCTAACGATACTTCATTTCACAGGAGAGGAAATGGAGACTGAAACAACTGAGCCTTCGCATACAGGACATGAGGACTTATGATCTGCATTCAGAACCAAAAGACATTCCTATTCTCAACTTCTAAATTATTGGACTAAGCCTGTGCTAGCTGACATACTGTGGGAATGGTATTAAACATGCAGGCTACCATTAAGATTTTTTCTAAATGGTGATAAACTGCTCTTTAAGCTGCATTTCTTTATTCTTAAATGCCACTTTTTATATAGTTCTTTAAGAACAATCTAGTGGGTAAGTATAAAATTTGAATTAACATAAATTGCACCCAACAATAGTGAACAAACTGAAGATTTCTCATTCTAGTGCCTACTGGTAATTATCATCTTCTTTTGGACTTAGTTGCACTTCATGATTCAAGAAAAAATTTAAACTGAATCTTGTTTTTTTGACATGAGAAATATTTCTGTAACTGAATTACAGCATTTAGAAATTATGAAAGGGAGGAATATCTTTAAGGGGGGGAGGGGTAAAACACTGTTCCCTTAAAATAGAATGCCTACTACTGCATTCAATAAAAGTTTATTTTGTTGGAACGTGTCTTAACA
Source organism: Cyrtonyx montezumae (assembly GCF_038088225.1). NCBI lineage: Eukaryota > Metazoa > Chordata > Aves > Galliformes > Odontophoridae > Cyrtonyx > Cyrtonyx montezumae. The sequence continues at coordinate 143,517,428 of NW_027072034.1, read as the reverse complement.
TTTAAAAAATGTTAATACCTTGCTGTGTGGTCATGTCTGTTTTTCATTCGGACAGTGGGAAGGGCTAAAATAAACACAGAACCTAAATAGCACTGTATTTCTGTTCGGCACTGGACACCTTTTTAAGTTGTGCTGGAATGTAGATTGTTTAGGTAAAACGTAATTCTTTAGAGGAAAGTGATGTCAAACAGCTTTCCAAAGGCAGTTAGAAGAAAGATACATGCATTAAGTGTATGAAATTATACAGAAATGAGAGGTAAGCTTGGCTAATACTTGCACTCAGTATCTCAGAGCTGATATATGAGTGATCTCTGGAAATGATGAAATCATAATTTCCACTACTTTCTACTGCTGTAGATAATACTTTCCTGTCTTTTTTAGAGCAAGTATATTACAATCAATTTATCTTGTTGTCTCTTTTTCCATTTTGGAAATGAAGTTAATAAGTATAGCATAACATCCATTCCCACATTGTCCCTAGGCTTAAGGGCTAGTATTAGAAGTAGAATTATGATGCCATTCTACAGGACCATCAAAGCTGTAAATAAAGGCAAGGACCAGCTTGCTGCAGCATTTAAAGTTTAGGTGGAAGCAAATGAAGTCTGGAGGTGGTAGATACTGGGAGCATGAAGACGTAGTATACAACACAGGTAAAAAGAACATAGTATAGGCTAGACAGTGAAGTTGTAGTCCAGAAACCATCAACAATTTCCTCAAGCAAGTGGAAATACAAAGATCCTGCCATACAGTGAGACCTGGAAAGGACAGAGATCTTGGCAGGGAGGAGCCTGATGAAGTTTAACAAGAGTAAGTGCAGAGTCTTGTAGCTGAGGGGGGATAACTGCATGCATCAGTACAGGTTAGGGGATGACCTGCTGGACAGGAGCTCTGAGAAGGACCTGAGTGTTCTGGTGGACAGCAGGTTGGCCATGAGCCAGCAGTGTGCCCTGGTGGCTGTTTACTGAACTGTGTATTTGGTAGACATGTTGACATGTTACAATAAGCATGCTGCTGCCTCATATCATTCTCACTGCTGAGTTTCTGAAGACAGACCTTTTTTTGTTCTGCAACCTTAATTTACTGCTTCGGCCCATAATTACACTTTATGTGTGAACTAAAAATTGTTTTGGTTGAATTTATTGGTTTTTGTTATTTGTTGGTTTTGGTTTTTTTTGTCCCTCTGATGTGTTTTTTCCCCATCATCCTTAAAATGAGCATTGAAGATGAGAGATATGGCAGGAATTAAACTGACTTTTTAGCAGGAACTGGCGATGAAGGTCAAGTTGTTTGTATTAACCAAACTAGTCCTACCAGCTAGCCAATCTAACTTCCTGCTCTGTATTTTTAGCAAAAAATGTTAAAATGTAACAGGAACAATATGTTCAAGGAGATAGGGTTAGGTAGTACAAAGCTTTAGTCTTGTGATTGCCTGGAATTTAAGGTCTTGAGCCAAACTTCATGAACACATTGATAAATACTCCAAAAGTGATCTGAGTTTCAGCAAACAAGATGTGCCTTAGCAAAGTTCTCTTAAATACTACAGCCTGAAATTATTGGTGAATCCCCAGTTTAAAGAATCGTAGAATGTCTTGCATTGAAGGAGACTTTAAAAATCATCTTCCAATCCCCCTGCCTTGGGTTGCCACCCACCAGATCAGGCTGCCCAGGACCCCATCCAACGTGTCCTTGAATGCTTCCAGGGATGGGGCATACACAGTTTCGCTGGGCAGCCTGTTACAGTGCCTCATTTTCCCCTTACATCTAATCAAAATATCCTGAGTTTGAAACTATTTCCCCTTGTCCTGGCAGAGTATCAGACCAATCAGACCATAAAAAGTTAGTCTCCCTCCTGATTATAAGCTCCTTTGAAGTGTTAGAAGGCTGCAATTAGGTCTTATCAGAACCTAAGCTTCCAAATTCTTGCTTATGTTATAAAATTCATGCTGTGGTATCAAACTAAAAACTAGATCCCTTTTGGTAGTTTGTCTTGGTACTTCTCTGGAGGTTTTTGACTTAAAACTAAGCACATCACAGAATCACCAAGGTTGGAAAAGACCTGTGAGGTCATCCAGTCCAACCATTCCCTCATCACTAATAGCTCTCACTAACCATGTCCCTAACATCTTTTTGCAATGGGAAGTACACTACTCAGTAGTATCCAACCACTTCATGAAAGGGTTATCTGTTGGGTTATAATTGAACCCTACAAAAGATTCAGATGGACTCGGAGGCACTTTCCAGGAACAAGAAAACCTAACAACCTATTCTATTTCTTACACCACAGTGCTTATGCAGTGCCTAAAATTAGACATCTAAGCATGTGCTAAAGTGTTTTCATTGGAGCATTTGGAAGTAATCTCACTATTGATTTTTTTTCTCTGACATGAATTCCTAGCATATATATCATAGCCATTGAGTTCTCTGCAAAGTATAATACCCACCATTCATAAATAGTATAAAAGCAGTCTGTTTTCATGAGTAACTTGCCAGTTGAGGTATTTCATTCAGGAAGGCAGAGATCTCATGAACGGGTTCAGATCACTGTCTTATTTCTCAGTAGAGATGCCAAAGCCTGTAGGTTATAGACAAGGTCGAGATGTGGGTCACAGTAAGACATAATGGCTGCTCTGAAACTAATGCCTCCTACTTTATTATGTTGGCCCACAATATCAGAGATGGATGTTGGTGGTATGGCAGTAGAGGTTGAACCTTCCCAACAATATTCCATTACTTTTTGTTGCCATGTGACAGGTGGCAGCAGAGGGACAGTTTGACAGACTGATATCTAACATGGAAGGGCATATGAAGCAAAGGTGCGTCATTGAATTCCTCCATGCAGAAACTGCAATGTACCACAAAAATACTGCACGTATTACTCAATGGTCTTTAAACTTATTTCATGTCCACATACTAGATGTATTTTTGTGTCAAACTGCCTGTCATTCTTTAAGATAAACGTTTAACTGGCTGTGAGTTAATGTCATGAAAGTAATGAAGGTCAAACTGCAAATTATTGCACAGGGTGATGTACCCAATTCTAGTACCTATTTTACTTTAAGAACTGCTAGTCTTAATACTTGAAAGATCTTTTCACTCCTCCCTTTTTGTCTGTCAGTTTAGTTGCAATAACCGTAAAGAAACATATTCTCTTATTTGTATTTCTTAGTATAGTATCCAAAATAGACCTTTGAGCTTAGTTTATGAGATCTGGAAATTCAGAGAGAGAATTATTAATATGTTGAGAAATCCACACACTGTAGTCTTTAATGCTGTTCACAAAATTATGGAATGGGTGCATTAAACGGAACATGTTCAGCAGGTAAAGGAAGATGATCCTCCTCCTCTACTCTGCCCTGGTGAGGCCACATCTGAACTATGGTGTTCAGTTCTGGGCTACACAGTTCAAGAAAGACAGGAACTTTAAGAAGCAGTCCAGTGGAGGACCACAAAGATGATGAGGGTCCTGTATCATCTCCCTTATGAGAAAAGGTTGAGAAAACTGGGACTGTTTAGCACAGAGAAGACTCTGAGGGCATCTTACAATACTCTTAAATATTAAAAGGGCCAGTGAATGGGGCCAGGCTTTTTTCAGTGGTGCCCAGCCACCTTCATGCCCAGGACAAGGGACAGTGGGTGCAAACTGAAACAGGAAGTTCCATACAAACATGAGGAAAAATTCTTTACTTAGAGGGTAACAAAGCACTGAATCAGGCTGCTCAGAGAGGTTGTGGAGTCTCCTGCTCTGTAAATATTCAAAACCTTCCTGGATGCATTCTTGTGTAACCTACTGTAGGGAACCTGTTCTGTTGTAGTTTCCATGGAAATAAATGGGAAGCATTACTTTTGGAGCAGGCTGTGTACATGGGATATATATACTATACAAACTCAACACTACTTTTCCGTTTACAGTTAACAAGGATTGATCATACATTATCCTACTGAGTGGGGGAGTCTCAGACAGGCAGTTGTCTTTGCTAGCATTTCAACTGATATTTGCATGTTAAAAAAAAAGTACCAAAACTTTGGAAAATCTCCAGATCATATTTTGGATATTAGGTGCTCAGTGTATACAGCACTATGCAGGTATAATACGATAATCACTCACAAACATGATGGAACCTACCCTTGAAATTACTTTCAGACCACTCACTCTTGATGCAGACCATTCTTAAGCTATTTGTACACCAAATTTTGTTCCATATTAAAAAGTGGCTAATTGAAAATTATGTGTCAAATAAAAGCTGTGGAAAACACCACCAACATGCAGTCCTGGATCATATTTAGCAATAATATAAATGACCATACTGTCATTATCCTAGCTGGCCTGTTCATATCCTTCCTATTTCTTCTTGCCTTCCGTCAGTCTGCCATGGGTTATTTTCTGCAATTACATTGTATGTATTTGAATGAAAGCTTCCAGACTTTCTCAGAGCAGCCTCTTTTCCTTTGTTCTGTCTTCAGGTCAAAATGGAATTCTCCCCATCTCTTTCAACTACACCATGACAGGCTTTGTTTCAGTTATAATGCAAATCCATAATATGTCTCCAGAGATACTCTTTTTTGTTGTGCTTTTTTTTTTTTTCCTTTCTGATTTTAGTAGATTGTACTGTAGTAGCACTGGTGTATTAGATTTTATTTCTCACTAGAAAGTGCCTTTGAAGTTGTATTTCCATTATATTAGATCTCTTTTTTTTTTCTAGTTTATTTGATTTGTCTTGACTTTTTAGTCTTCCACACTTACCCTAGCTACAGCCAGAATTAGTTCTGTCACTTGAACAGAATTGAACTTTTCCGCTGCCAAGAGTGGAAGCCAAATGAATTTCTGAGATGTCAAGATCACAGAATGGTTGAGGGTAGAATATACTTGTAGAAGATGTCTGTAGAGGATGTCTAGTCCAACAGCCCTGCTCAAAACAAGATCAGACTACAGCACGTTCATCAGGGCTTTGATTGCTTGGATTTGGAATATGTCCAAGGATGGAGATTCAACAAGCCCAAGAGGCTCTTGTCCTTTTTTACCTAAAAGGAATTCTCGTTCATGGTCACATTATTATCCATCAGGACCCTCTGTTGGAAAAAACTCTTCTGCAGTCTCAGCCTGTTCTGGGTTGTTCCTTGTCAGGTGGAGGATTTGAATTTCCTTTTGTTGAACATCAGATGTTCATGTTGGCCTGTTCCTTCATTTTGTCAAGGTCTCTCTGAAGGGCAGCACAACCAGCTGGTCATCAGCTAACACTCCTGGTTTTGTACTGTGTGCAAACATGCCAGGAGTGGATTCTGTTGCATCTTCCAGGTCATTAATTAAGGTATTAAATAACACGGGCCTCAGGATCAGCCCCAGGGAAATACCACTTTTATGGACCCATAGCTATGTGTTGCACCACTGAACACAACCCTCTGAGCCAGACAGTTCAGCCAGTTTTCAGACAAAATCATTGTCAATTTATCTAGTTTATATTTGAATTCATCAGTGAAGACATCGTGAGACAGTGTCAAAGGCCTTGCTTAAAGTCGAGCTAAACAATATTCAGTATTCTATTCACATCCAGCAAGCTTGTTTTGTTGTAGAATATGGTCAGCTTTCTCAAACATTATGTAAATTTGTGCTGACTGAAGCTCAGGCAACTTCGTGTTACTGGCAAGTTGAGAAAAGGCTTCCTGAAGTATATTCTCCCTCATTTTCTTACAGGCTGAGGTAAGGCTGACTGCCCTATAGTTCCTCAGACAATCCTTCTTGAAGATATTATGACATTTGCCATCTGCAAGTCTTTAGGAGTCATTTCTAATTTTGACTTTTCAAATATGATCAAGAATGTCTTTGCAATAACACTGGCTAGCTTCCACAGCTCATGTGTGCATCTCATCAGACCCCATGACCAATTTGTCTAAATGTTTTCTAAACTGATCCTTCTTCAGGTAAGTCTTCCTTATTCCAGATATTAATACAGGCTTGGAAATATTGCCAACAAATCTTGTCAGTAAAGAACAAAGCAAAGAAGTCACTGAATACCTTTTCTGTGTCCTGTCACCTACCAATTGTTCAGCAATGGGCCATTTTCTATCAGCTTTCACTTTATATATATATATTTTTGCTGCAGATATGCTGTTAGCAGCCCTTGTTCTTCAAATTCCTTACCTGGTTCTACTTTCACTACTGTCTTTGGCTTTCTTGATCCCATCTCTAAGACTCCAGTTTCAGTCTTGTTACTCTTGCCTGTTGTGTATGCCTGTAAGAAAAAAAATATTTCAAGTTCTGTTTTTTTTTTAATTTTGTTTTTCTTTAATATTTCTAAGATAAAAAGAAAAAAAATTTTTTGAAAGTTTGTGGTGAGATCAGGGGAAGAACATATACCCAAATAAAAAATATAAGATGGCCTGCATGTATTTTTTTCTAGAGTAAGATTGCTCAAAAGAGGAAGTGTGAATAAACGATATGATCTTTTAACAGGAAAGACCTTGTGGGTCATCTTATTTTTGACCAAGACAACACCAAGTTGTTTAACATGAAATAAGACTTCAAGACAAGACATCAAGTTCTTTCTGACATTTGAAAACATATCTAATTACGAAACTAATGAGGCAGTGTCTTTTCAATCATTCCCTACAGTTTTATGTATCAAAACATGCTGTCGGGTACTTACTTTATTAATTTTAATGACTGGCAAAATAAAAACCATCATGCATGTGGCTGTGATTATAGCCTCATTTGTTTAAGGTAACATGCAAACATAGAAGACGGTCCTCTGTAAGAGCTTTGCCTTGCAAAAAGTGGAGGAGGAAGTGTTTCAAAGACCTGAGGTTCATCTATAATATTTTAACATAAACAATAAGATTTTTTTAGCTTATTTTCCATTTTTTTAGGTCCTGAACTGGGTAAGAGCACATTTTCACGTTTTCAAGCACTGAAGCAAAGAAGGCTGGAAACTACTGTTTAGAAAAGAGTAACTGAAATTTTAACATGAAATGAATTTCCTAAAGAAAAAGACCATCCATAAACCTTGACAGTAATGAAGCATGTAGTTAGTTTCAGTCCACTTCATCTTGTTCTAGGGAAATTCATTTGGGATTCTTTCTGTACAAGTGTACTTCCCAGTGTCTTTGTGACAAAAAGCTTAGCTCTAGCTGGCCAGATTTGATAAACAGATTTCACATCATTGTGGAAAGCAGGAAGTCATCAAGTGTACAAAACCACTGCCAGACTAGCGTGGCTTGGTATCCACATCAACGGCAGTATCTATCTTGGTACACTTTAATGTTTCAGTCCAGGAGTATTAAGTCTCAATTCCATTTATGTAACTATTTTTTGTGACTATAAATCTAAATGGTTATGTATTTAAGGAAATACTGTCATAGTTAAGTATATACAGGTGTGCTTCTTCAGTCATATAAATTAAGAATCACTTTCTATTGCAGAACTTCATAGCTTTCTTCTGTTATCTTTATACATTATAATATATATAGTTCTCAATTTGTCTTCAGCAATTAACATAAACTCTTCCTACCTGATGTTGCAACAAGAAATTGAATTGCTATGTGAGGTGGGAAAGGTGGAAAATGTTCCTGATAGCACACAAGGGAGACAGATGAGTCATTAGGACACAAGCTGTTCTGTCTTTTAGGACATAATTCTCTTATCAATTCATTACACATTGTTCATATAAAGCAAACAGTGTCCCCAGAAGAAGTCTTATTTCATGTTAAAGCTCTTCACACAGATGGTGTTTGAGAGGCTATTTGACAAGACAGCCGTTCTAATGGGATGACAGCTCTAGAATTCCTGTTGCTTGGGAAAGAGAACTCTATAACAATCACAGTTCGATGTTGCTCCAGGCATTCTCTTTGTAGATGATAAATGTCACTACACAGCTGTCTGCCCCATGTGGAGATGCACAGCTGTGCTACACCAGGAAAGGAGCTTATCTCTTCAATGCTATTTCAGAATCTTGCGCTGCACGCTTTCGCAACTTCCATGTACAGCCGGCAGAGGGTACTCTTAAGCTTCCAAGAAGATGTTAAATTGCTTCAAGAGTCGTCTATGCCAAATTGAGTTAGGTTACAGAGTGGAGGGGACAGAAAAGTCCCTTTTAATGACAGCATATGGGCCTGATTACAGATAAGTAAAAGTGATGAATAGCTCATATACTTAATACAGTTTTTACACCATGTTCTTTCCAGAACCACAATCAACTGAGATCATTTCAACCATATTAAAATAACTTGATCTTAAAAATGGGAAATTTTGGCTTGTAAGGGACCTCATGGCAACCAGCCATGAGGTGTGACCAGCTGTCTCATCTGCTCTTGAAAAATCCTAAGGATGGAGGCTGCACCATCTTTTTACATCTCCATGATCAATGTTTTTCTATATGTTTAGTCTCAAACAGTACTGTTCTAGTTAATGTCTGCTGTCTCTTCCACTGATGCCATACACTGTTGTGAATCCTTGACCTCCTGGCTCTGTTCCTGTTAATACAGATTAGGAGATTAGTGGCCTTCTCTGCTGTCAAGACACTGCTGGCTTATGATCTTCTTGCTGCCTACCAGTACCCTCAGGGCCTTTCCCTCAGAGCCTCTTCCCAGCCTGCAGTCCCCCACCTAATTGCAAAGAGTTCTTCCTTACTAAGTCCAGGAATGTAGAGTAAAGATTTATGCATAAATTTACTGCAAACATAACTGCAAAATTAGGTTATGATGTTTTATCTTTTTATTAAAAAAATAATACTTGAAGAAAAATTATCTTCATCTTACATAGCTTACATATGTCTAGCATGATTTGACTGTCAAAAAGACATAGCATAAATGCAGTTTACTATACCTGAAAAATGATACAGACTGCATAGTAAGTACAATCTTTGTTTTTAAAGCCTCATAATCTTTCTCTATAAAACATGTAACCATGTCATTACTCACTTGTACAAATTCAGTTTATTTAAACAAGAGAACAGTTTCTTCTCACTGCTTTTCAGTCTTTCCTTCTGCCAGTCAATTATGTCACCAGTTGTTCCAGTTGTTTCCAGCTGAATTTTTTCTGCAGAGTGTAGGCAGAGCAATGAGGGAGACAGAAACACCTGGAAAGGCTTCAGGATTTTTTACTGCCACATCTGGATCTCCCAGAATCATCAGAGCACTAACAATAATGGGACCAATTTTTTGATCAGTTTGCAACCTGGTATCACCTGAAACAGATGTGCTTTAATGGAAGTTGATTACTTACTAACAACAGAATAGCATCATTTTTTAGACTCTTGACTTGACATTACAGTGAATTAAATTCTACCTATTTCTTGTAAAATATCATATGGAAATATACTGGGTCAGTAAAACTAGTGGATTGGAGAATGTTCTTGTCTAGTCTAACACCCCTTGTATTTCATTTTTTATGAGCAGATTTTTAGAGGAAAGAAAGAGATAGCAAGGAGCGAATTAGGAATTGGAATGTGTATAGACCTGACAGTTAACATTCTTGTTCCTGAAGGAAGGCGAGGTCAATCTTTTGTACCTTAGAGTTGGTTTAGTTTTCCAACCATCACCACTTTAAATATGCAGTGTTAAAACATTAACTCCTATTTGTCACTGCCAAGATGACCAAACAGTATGATAAAAATTCTAAACACAACAATTACCAACATTATTTCAGGTTGGCATGAGGCTTATGCATTGCTTCAAACATAAATTCCTTGTATGTTTATTTCATACATGTATACATGCTTATGGCTTCTTATCTCACTTTGTTTAGGAAATCTTCAGAAAAAAGAAAATCCACACAAAAATATACATTCATCCTTACTCAGGAATTTGTAAGGCAAAGGAGAAAGTATTAAATGCTGAACATATACACATTCTTCCCATAAAACCTATAGTATTTAAGCATATGTTTAACCAATTTACTGGATTATGGATGCGTGCTTGAGGCTCTACATGAAGTAAAACATAATTTTAAGGCTGTGGATAATCTCGAGTGTGACTAATGCAATTGGAATTTAATGAATTCGTAAAAGGATTCAGCACTGGCTCATGGAGTTCATGTAGTATATTGCAATATTGGAGGGAGGGAGATCTACCTAATGGTTGAAATCCTTCAGTCTGTAGCAAAGATCAGCAAGATGGCATAAATGCCAATGGAATGAGGTCACTTGAGTGGTACTCAGTTATAAAGACTGGAGCTACTGAGCTCTGACAAGATGCTTGATGGCTTCCCTGAATTTTTGACTTCAGAGCTTGAAGGTTTCCCATAGAGGTGACTAGATTCTTTCCACAGCCATATTTCCTAGCTCCCACTGAGCTTCCTCCAGTGCACTTATTTTCTTGTTAGTGAAAAGAATATTCTGGCAAACTGCACTTGAAAAGGTGCTGACTCCTGATCTACATCTCACACTTCTATGGGAAACATCCATGGCTGTTGAATTTAGCAGTATCAGAGCATGTGTTCCAAATCCTGTGAACTTAGATATCTGTTAAAAGCAATTAAAAAAAAAAAAAAACAGCCATTTTTCACAATAAACAAGAAAATGTAAGACTTCTTAACAGTTATCTATACAAGAATAGTATCATATTTACCAGGAAATCCATCACCAGTTTCAGTACAAATCCCCACTGGCTTTCAATTCTTTATTGTACCAATGTTTGGGCTTTCCGTAATATGAACTAAGAACACAGCATTTTCATGAGAAAGAATCACAGTACTGGAAAGAAGCTGCTAAATGAGATAATGTTCTCTGAATAGCAGTTGAATAAACTTCCATGGGAAATTTGTTTATTTCAGAACTTCAGAACGATTCCAAGAAATATTCATACTGTGGCAAAATTTCACAATTCTCTTGGATAGAAGAGAGATTTTATCATGTGATCACAGCATTCTGAGTTTGTTAGCGAAAGAGTAGAAACACTACACTTCTTATCCAAATTTCTTTTGTTTACAAATAAAAAGAAAAAAAAAAATTAGTTCTGCAAACTAAGCTTGGCAATTATAGGTTTCTAGGGAGCCTTTAAAACCTTACAACTCCTAGTAGTGGGTTGAAGAAGGAGGTGATTGGGATTCATAAAAATAAGTGGTTTTGTAAAGTGTTGAACCTTACAATTTTCTTACGCTGTCAGAATAGTAGAGCCACCAAGGCTCTACTATTCACCAGGTGACTCCACCACCTCCTTGGGCAGCGCATTCCAGTGCCTGACCTCTCTTTCAGAGAAGAAGCATTTCCTAACATCCAGTCTGAACTTCCCCTGGTGCAAGTTAAAGCCATTCCCTCTCATCCTGTCACTAGTTACATGAGAGATGAGGCCAGACCCCAGCTCCCTACAACCTCCCTTCAGGTAGTTGGAGAGTGCAGTAACATCTCCCCTGAGCCTCTTCTCCATACTGAACAATCCCAGCTCCCTCAGCCGCTCCTCATAAGACTTGTGCTCCAGACCCCTCACCAGTTTTGTTGCCCTTCTCTGAACACGCTCCAGGGCCTCAATGTCCTTCTTGTAGTGAGGGGCCCAAAACTGAACACAGTACTCGAGGTGCGGCCTCACCAGTGCTGAGTACAGGGGACAATTACTTCCTTGCTCCTGCTGGCAACAGTATTTCTGATACAAGCCAGGATGCCATTGGCCTTTTTGCCACCTGGGCACACTGCTAGCACATATTCAGCCGAGCATCAACCAATACCCGCAGGCTTGTTTCTTCTGTAAAGTCTTCCAGCCACACTGCCTCAAGCACTTGGTCTTGTTGAATTTTAGCTTTAGCCCAGCTATTGAACCTGTCCAGATCCTTCTGTAGGGCCTCACTACTCCCAGGCAGATCGACACTTCTAGCCTCTCGTCCTCTAAATAAACAGTAAATGTAAGATTTTTAACAAAGCATCTAAACTTCAGATAAATTGAACTCCAACCTTATTATTTTTAAACCAGTAGGAAGACAGCAGGAAAAGATAAATGTGATAACACATGCAGCACAACATAGAATTTTATGAAAACCAGAAAAATTTTAAATTTAAAAGGAAGACAGTGTCAGTGAAATGGAATGAGCAGACCCTTGCCACAGAAACTGTTTTAGTGTCACACTAACATTTTGCTTTGGTTCTTCTGCAGGAGGAGCTCTGAAACAGATTTCCAAAGCTTTTTGTTTTGCACCTGTTTAACAGCCAGCAAGGACACATGACTAACAAATTAAGGTGCTGTGGTAGCACACCAAGGCATAAATCAGCTGCATCCTGCAAGAAAACAAAGATGGCTATGAGTTTTAATAGGCACTCTCTTGAGGTACCTTCTTGGAAGTGCAGGATGTTCAGATAGTATGCTCACTGATAAATCATCGTAAAGTCATAGAATGACTTGAGTTGGAAAGGATCTCAAAGCCCCTCAAGTTTCAACCCCCTGCCATGGGTGGGTTCCCACCCACTGGATCAAGCTTCGCAGGGCCCCATCCAACCTGGCTTCGAGTGCCCCCAGAGATGGGGTCTCTGAGTAAAAAAATCCCTGGGAAAGGACAGTTCACCAGAGTGTTGTTGGCAAGGAGACTTTGTCCAGTACTGCTGTAAATTACACTTATGATTCTGGGATCATTTACTTCATTACTATGTGCTTTGTTCTTGGGGCAGTCCCATACTTGGCAGGCTGAGTAGCCTGGCAGGCTTGTGGAGTGCTGTCCTCATGCGAGAGAGGAAGGTATCTTTGTACACATGGAATATGCAGTGTTTTCCATTGAATTTGGAAGCCAGATTCAGAAATGGAAAGCTTTAACCCTGACCTCGTATGATGGCATAACGGCCACCCATTGCCAGTGTTGTTCTGCATGCTCATGGTTTCCTCACTTGCTGTGGAGAAACTGACAGGCCAGTCGAAACCTGGGCCTTAGACAAACACAGGGGCATCTGGTGCAAACAAAACACCTCTAGACAAGGCAGAGTTCAAGATGATGAAACAACTGCTGGCTTTGTACTGTATCTCATAGCAATTCAAACAGAACTGAGGATTAATGTAGTTTTTGTGAGGACAAGCTGTTGCAAATTTTTGGCAAAAAATAAGAATGTAGAAGCAAGGAGAAGTTGCATTTGATTATATGAAGTTTGATTGCATGTTCAGAACTGGAATTGTTCAGGGAATCAGCACTTCACTGTGTTCTCATAGCAGTAAATGAAATAGATGTACAGCAAAAATGACAAAATGTGACATGGCAACTGCATAATGCCCCCAATTTCTTTTCAAAATGAAGAGTTCTGATTCTGCCCAACAACAACCCCCCCACCCCCACCCCTCACCACCCTTAATTTTCATTTAAAAAGGACCAGTTTTTATGAAAAAGAGGAAATGTGCCAAAAATGCTAATCTTCATGAAACTTCTTTAGCCTCTCATACTTTCATAACGAGTGATAGATGTCTTTGACAAATGATAAATGATTTTGTTGAATACTTGTTTCTACTAGCAGTCTGAACGTATCAGAATAATGTTCTTAGACATAATTATTCATGTTAAAAGTGAAAAATGATTTTGAGAGTCTGCTGTAGTGGAAGTTACTGAAACTGGATAGAAACAATTATTTTCCAGCTGCAAATGCATGTTGAGTTATTTTACTTGGATGACCCTCTCCAACTTCAAAGTTAGGCACAAACAGTTAAGTAATTTGCAAAGTCAAACACGCACACAGGCAAGACTGAAGCTCAAGAATGCTTTCCAATTCCAAACTGACTTAGAAAATGACTGCTGATAATGATTAAGCAATGCTGGAACTCATTTTTCTGACTAACTCTTCAGCTTTCCCTACCCCTCCCATTCCCACCTGCTGCATTCCTCCCCACTGCATCCTTGCTTTTATCTCAGCTTCTCTCCTTCCTCTCAGACCACAGCTGTCCTCTATATGCTGCGTACATTTTTTCCATTCCTAGTCTCATCTTACCTCACTTCTGTCAGCATCTAACAAGATATATCAGCTGCTTTTCTCCAGTAAAACCCTTGATAATTCCCAGGGACTCAATACTGCAGCAGGGATGGAACTAATCAGCACATAACTAGCCTGAATTGTCCAGCCATCCCTGTCATGTTAAGATAGAACTGCGAGTAAGGTCTGACCATCCTTTGATCAGAGGGAATTTTGCCCAGAGCTTCTAAAATATCTGAGACCACAGAACCTTGTAAATGAATGTAAAAAACCAGTAGTGTTTCTGCCAATGTTTTGAAGAGAATACACAGTCATTGGGGATTCCTTTGTATTGGAGTGGCCTTCAGGAGTGAAAAAAAAAAAAGAGAGAGAAGAAAAGTAGATTTTATCTGAATACTCTATATTTAGAGTGTTACCAAACGATTGTGACTGTTTTGTTTAGTCTGATCCTCTCACAAATATCTCAGGCTCCAAAGAAATGTAAGGAGCAAAGGAATAGACATTAGCTCTGAAATAAAGGTTTTGCTTGCTCTCATGTAAGAAATACCATGATTGCTTTATACAATGAATATTCACAGGGGAGTTCTTGCAAACAAGAAGGACCAAATGTTAACGATGCTAGGAATTTGGATAATGCTGGTAAATGCATCTCAGGGCCTGCAGGTGCCAAATGCCTGAGAAGCACTCCTCTCCAAAGGGCAGGGCTGAGGGGTGCAGAGATTCCTTAGTATAGAGGCAGTCCGCAGTCGGTGCTTCACAGAGTTATGATGAGCTGTTTGTTGTGACTTCAGACTCTCTATGAGAACTCAGTGTCATGGAGGAGGGTTGGCAGCACGTTTATATATCTTAACCAAAGTCTGATAGACTGTTGCGTAAAATTGCAAATAAAAATATTCATGAAACTCTTCTCCAAGTAAAACATGGAGAATCAGTTTGAAAACAAAGACCATTAGCCATCAGTGAATAAAATGTTGCTATCTTGATGATGAATTGCTTATTTTGGATGTGTTGATGGCTTAATATGAAACTGAACTGTTATATCCTGATGAAGCTGAGAAAACAGAGTAAGCAGCACTTTTAACAAACAAAATCAGTCCTTCCCTGTTTAGAAATGTATTGTCTTTTGCCTTGCAGGGAAGCTTAATTTGGCTTGAATTAGCAGAAATGTCATTGTAATGGGTATGTAGTGATGGAAATCAAGTCCAGCTGTGCAGTACTGCGCATTTTGATTGCATGCTATTGCACACTAAAGGTACAAATGAGGCTCAGATGCCAAAGCACTGCTCTTCAGAATCAGCATTATTTTTCCAGGTAGATCTGCATTGCAGTCTCATCAAGCAAAAGAACAGAAAAATATGTCTTTTTTATTGGCAGACAGCACACTCACAGGCAACAATCATATACTTTATAAACTGTATTTTTTCAGATTGGTAAGAAGTTATGCCTGCGGAAGTGTCATGGAACAGAACAATGATAATTAATCCTAAATCCCATCAGTTTGATAGTAGCTTAAGTTACCATTAAGTAGAGCGCTGTTTTTCTGAGGGTGAGGCTTACTGTACAAGGAGTATTATTTTCAAGTAAGATTATATTATTCTGGTGTTTAAGTATGTCTATCAATTCAGTAAATTATGTTTGCCACATAATTAACCATTCTCATTCATGAAATAATTTGCTGTTCAGTTGTGTAATTCAGATGACAATAATTGTCCATAAAATTCTGTTTCCTGTACTTATTATACAATTTCTTCAAAATTGATGAAATATTTAATTATATCAGATGGTGTGTGGTAAGTCAAATGCCTTAGGCACTGCTTAAAATAGATCTAGATGCCATAATTAAATTATTTGATATTTATGATAACACTTGCTTAGTATAATCCAAATATTAAAATAATAATAATAATGTTTCCATCTTTATAAAAATAAAGGTCAGCATGACCAATAGTGTCAGATTTTAGGATTGCTGAAGAATTTCTTTGCTTCTCTATCAAATCTCTCATTTTTTTTCTTCCAGCTATTTATGTCATATATTCTTTATAAACTATTCTGTGATACTTATTTTATTCTATAGTTCATTCAGTTGTTATAATTTTTTCTATAAACTAATTCTATAATACTTAGATTTCACTGTGCCACAGTTTGCTTACATGGAGCTATCTGTATTACCAGGACTGCTTAAAAAGAATCAACAGGTGCTGAGCATAAGATGCTCAGGGATTCTCAGTGTAGATGTGTTGGCTTTATGTCCATGCTCATGCCCAGCACTGAGGTGTGCATTCTGGCTGTGTCTCCCTTAAAAGCAGGAGTACAGGGATCTCAAGTCAGCTTTGTCTGTGTGTAGCAGTTGAGTTTGGGAAATCTTCATCCAAATGTTCAAGAACAAAACAAATTCAGAAGCCGTAGGCAGAGAACTTTGTTCACTCAGCTCTAGTCTCCTCTTCCATGCCCTCATGTTGAGTAGTGATTTGTGTGGTGATTTGCCCAGTGGCCAGCCAATGATTTTCTTGGCATAGGGCCACCAAAATGGATTCAAAACAAAGTAGCTCCAGGAGAAATTTATTCTTCATAGAAATATAGCTCTCAGTAGCGGATCTTAATCTGCTAAATTTGTAGTAATACTCATGGTATAAATTCATGGTAGAATTGACTTTGGCCTTTGGTTGAAACTTGTCAAATCAGAAAAGCATATTCCTATTGCCCAGGAATTTGTCTGAATGTTTATGGGTCCCTTGCTGCTTGAGTTATTCCATGATTATATGGGCTCCTTCCCCACTCTGGGATGTTGACCTACTTCTTAACTCATGACAACCTTGATTTTTTCATTGTGAGGCTCCTGATGATAAATATGTCATTTAAAGTCCATAAATGGCCACTACACATGAGCATCTTCAATCAGAAATAGATCTGTATTACAGAATTGTTTATTAGTTAGGGTTAGGAATAAAGTAATGAAAACCACCTGTGAAATACTAGACATTTGTTGCTTATACACAGTCAGAACAGGAAGTTACTTTATTCTTAGGATATATTCTTCCCTTGAAATTACAACTAAGCAGAGGTATGATCTAAACAACAGGCAGCGCTTCTGTGCTGCACAGGTGATGGAGCACTGGCACAGGTTGCCCAGAGGCTGTGGAGTCCCCTCCTTGGAGGTCTTCAGACAAGACCTGGACATGGTCTTGAACACCCTGCTCTGTGAGTCCCTCCTTGGACAAGGGGTTGAGCCAGGTTGTGCCTGTAAATCTCAGCGATTCTGTGGTTCTTTGATATAAGGTGCCCTCTCAGTAAGACAAGAACTTGGTGAAACTTGGAAAGAGCAGATTTGTTGAACAGTGAAATGACATATCCCCTTCTTTTCCACTTTAGATTCAAGCATTTGTATTTGGTGTCTTTCGTATGGTTTCAGCTTACTAGACTATACCTCACTTACCAGAAACTGAGCTTCCAACTATCTGTGCTATTGAAGTTGTATAAGATTTAGGATACTTTCCAGGCTTTATAATAATTGAGTTGCATTTTGTTTGGAATCTAATGATGGAAAACATCACACATCCTCACTGCAGTGCACAAAATACACTTTTTTTCTCACTCCTGCTGAGGAGTGGTGAAAGCTACCACAATAGCTTCCATTTCTCACGGTCTCCAACTTAGGTACAAATGTAATGCTGATGTTAAGTGTTGCCTTACCCTCCGAGTGACCTAGTTCATGTTGACTTCATCTATACACTCCCTGAGTAATTGGTAACTCTGGCCAGCAGATGTTTCATCGTTCTGTGTGGCCTCTTCTGTAGCTAACACTGAGGAAATGTTTTGGAACACTACTCTCTCTGTATCCTTCAAAATGCTATAAAGAACATTTTTTTTTATGAAATAGGTATTTCTCACAAACACTATGGCCTCTATCAAAAAGCTCAAACACTTGTTTTCAGAAATGCCAGGTGCTTTTGTTTCACATCATATATAACCCTTGCTTTATGTACTTATTAGTAGTGTGATCCTAACTGCAGCTAATTGTTGCACTAATATTTGAAGCCTCTGTCTCTCTAAATATCAAGATCTCATTGCTTAGATTCATTGCCTTTTATTTTTGCTTTTGTAATTTAATGAAATAAGTAAAAGAAAAAGAGAAAACTGTCATTGTAATTGGTCATTATCCTCAGCTGGATATAAGATGAGGCATTCATACTCTTGAGAAATTACCTCTGAGATAGTGCTGTGCTATACATGTTATATAAAATCACTTGTACAATAGCTACTAACTGATCAATAAAAAAGCAGTTAGCAATTAAGATAACATTAAGTACATTACACATTTACACTTCTTTCCTTTAGCAGTGTTTATAAGGGCTGCTCTGCTTCCTATTTTATAATGTAGTCCCACGACATCAGAGGTTGATGTTGGTGGTATGACAGTAGAGGCTGAACCTTCCTGACAGTATTCTGTTTTGTTTTATTGCTGTGTGAGAGATGGCAGGAGAGGGACAGACTGACAAAATGGCATCTGACATGGAAGTGCATAGGAAGCAAAGGTGTGTCATTGAATTCTACCATGTGGAATAAAAATGCACCCATTGACATTCATCAAGATCTGCTGAACATTTACGGAGATGAGATGGTGGATGTGAGCACAGTGAAGCAGTTGGTGGTGAGACACTGAAGCAATGGGTCACCTCTGCTGGTGCAGATTTCTGCATGTGTGACATTCAGGCTCTTGTTCAGCACTAGCGAAAATCCATAGCTATCACTGAAAGAATGTTTTGTACCTGAGAATTTTCTCTATCAAGTAGTGCTATTGTGTTCTTTATAACCACTGTAGTTTCCAAGGAAACAAACAGGAGGCATTACTTTCAGAGCAAATTTCATATAACATTCCTGTTATTAAATTTTATGTTGTCAATACTCACTCTGCAGGTTAAATAAGTATTAGTGTTGCATATTCTAGTTTTGGCCTCTGGATGAAAGCCATGATTATCCAGTCTGCTTCATTGCTGCAGCACTGACCTGGAGTAAAGATGCAGGAGCTTGTGCTAGATGATAAAATCACTGCATTATTTGATTCCACAGAGCTGGTTTCCCTTCAGTTGTTCAGTAACATAAAGGTGGCACCTCAGTGCAGGCAGTCAGTGCCTCTACAGAGTTCTGTTCAGGTTTCTCAGCGTGAGCAGACTGCTTCAGGAACAACAGTGGCTTGAACTAAGAACACATGGCATCTGTAAACCTTCTACCCTTAATGGCTTGGCAGTGCATCATTTGGGAATTAGGGATGAAAGAACAGATGTTATGCATTCAAGCACCTGGATAAAGAAACGAAACCCCCAGAATGCATATATTATTTTGACAAAGCAAAGCAGTGAAACTTGTATTTGTCTGTGATATCCCATCCTATTCAGATAAGGGTCTGTTTGTTTTTAAATGGAAATATGGCTTGGCATAACTTGACTAACCCATAAAGGCCCTTGTGGCCACATTATATCTGGGTCAGAGGTATCTGATGTTCTTTCTTTGATCTCCTGTGTAATCAGTGTGTTTTCAGCTTAGATCTTGAATCTACATCTCTTGTAAACAAGAACAATTCCCAGACCTTTTGATCTGCAAAATGACTCATCCTTCCACAACTCTACTCCAGAACATCCCAGAGAGTGATTTCTGTTCCTAGGGCTTTCTTTGGCATGTTCCTCTGAGGCATATAAATCTCACTCCTAAAACTTAAAAGGGACAAAACAAGGTCCCTACTGGATCTCTTGGAGCTTTTTCTTTGACATTCCTCTCATAACTTTTATTGGGACCTTAAATGCTTGGGTGAAGTTCTCTATGACAACTAAATTTCTTGACAGCACTGCTCGAGGCTTGTTAGATGAAACTGGGACTGTAAAGTAAGAAATGAAATAGTGGATGGTATAAATACTGGTGTGTTATGGAAAAAGCAAAGAAACTGGAGAAAAGTTCTGGAGAAGTGCAAGATAAGACTGGAAAGAGGGAGAGACCAGAGATGGCAGAGCCAGCAAGGAACTTGTAGATATTCAAACTCCATCTGGACATGGTCTTTTGCTCTGGGTGTGCCTACTTGAGCAGCAGTTGGTCCAGATAGACACAGATGTCCCTACCCCAGCCTCAGACATCCTGTGATTCTGTGGTGAGAGATGGAGTTTTGAGGGAAAAAAAACGAGTTGTCCAGGACAAGAGCGTTTGCACTGGCTGAGGAGTTTGAAGGAGAAATTAAAAATCTGAACACCTGCCACCAAAGTCTCAAGGTAGAGATGGGTGAGATGGGATCCAGGCTGCATGAGTGGTCCAAGGCATGAGGAATGGGTCTGGCATAGGGAAGAAAACAACAGTGAGCTTGAAAGGTGTGGAAAAGATTGAAACCAGTCTGAAGGGAGAGGGAATCTTGGAAAATGAGTGACAAATAATGATGTATATAAAAATAGACTTCAACACATGACCACACACCTGACCTTTTCTGTTAATATACTCTTATTGTTTTCTATGGAACAAACTGACAATTGAGATAATAGAAATCTCTCTGTTTACTATGAATTTAAGTGATTAGGTTTTATATTTAAAACTAACAAAAAATAAATAAAAGAAAATGAAAACAATTAAAATCTTAATAATATTTTAGGATTCCATTCAGTCCAGAAGCATTTTTTTTTTCTTTGAAAGCTTACAACCATTTTGGAAAACTACACTTTAGCCTACTTGTCTCTCTTCCATTCAACCTGAGAGGACTAAATGAAATACGCATCTTGCTAAAAATAGGATGAGATCATGTAAGGAAAGAGAATGTCAACACTTATGAGAAGACTTAATAAAAATAATCCTTTACACTGTTGCATTATGATGTTTTAAATCACCCTTAATTGTACTCTTTTAAAAGGCACTTACCCATGACTAAAAAGAAACATTTCTACTTAATATCCTAAGGCATTACCTATGACTTCTATTTCTGTCTGCCTCCTCTATTGTTTCTCTTTTGTGTGATTTACTCAGAGTGTGGGTAGTAGCTGTGAGCCATATTTTTGGTGTATAATGCAATAGATATGAGCAATGGATCCTATTATAGAGATGGAGAAGAATTCTGCAGAACATATCTCATTTGGTGGTACTGTAAGTATATATCTCGTAAATGTGAAATGGAGCAGTTCTCTAGGTTTTATACAACAAGGCATGAAGCTCATTTAAGTGTAAGGAAATACAAACTGAAAGCACTGGCATATTTTTCTACTTGATGGGAGACGTCCACATTCTAAACCTGTTATTTTGGTGCAAAGTTACTGCACATATGCAAATCTTATTTTTGACTTCTTACTTTCCCAGTTTAATTTCCCACCGCTTCTTTTATTTACTCATCTATGAGGACAGTGAAAGTCAGTGTGTCCACTCCTCATTCCTTTAAATTGATGTGGTTTTGACCTGCAAACCACTTACTGAGAGCAGTGCTGGAAATCCTGCAGTGATGTATTGTCCTTGAGCATTTCAGCAGCTGTGCATCAGGGACTTGCGGCGTCCAGGAAAGGCACAGATTCCAGGCCAGTGAGTTTCCCTGGCATTGCACCATGCACAAACACATGCTTAAAATACCTACAGTGGGCCATGTCCCGGCACCCCAGTGCCCTTTTCCTTGCTAAACGTACCACTGGCTCAGCAGGTCATTTTTAGCTTTTGGCTGTAAAGCTGCTCAACTTTACTAAGAGAAGCTGGGAGTTTCCCTGGTATTTCCCGTTGGATGAAAACTGTATCCTGTTATTGGAGTGCTTTTCCTTTCATGTCACAAAAAAAATGTTAGGGAATATGATGTTTATCTTTTCCGAACTCTTTCTGGCTCCTGCTTGTCTATGAGCAGCAAGTGCCTAAATTAAAAAGGAAAAGCTATCTAGCACTATGTTAAAGTCCAACACAAAGTGAACAACACTAAGAAGTGGAATTGATCATATATGTATGCCTAAATATACATCTATGTATAAGGATAGAAAACGTGGTGAATTTTGTCCTAAAAAGCCTGAACTTCCGGCATAAAATGCTTCTATTCATAGCTGAATATATCTTGTGTATATATATTTTAATCTATTTCTGTGCAGTGTATACTCATGTGTTGCATATCTGTTGATTTTCTGAGTTGTACGTGGGTCTCCCCCTTGGTCCAGTTGAAACGCTGGTGCAGTTTCCGTGATGTAATACAGCCGCTAGAGGGGACTACAGCTCTGTGCTGGAGATGCTGGCTTTAGAGGGTTTTGGGCACGGACTTTCTGTTCCTAATACTCATTTGTTTAGGTGCTTTGTTGCCAGACCTGGCTTGTGTCTGGAGAAGTCTGACACAGCAGTGAGCAGGTTGTGCCTGTGTTTTCCCTTTCACCCAGTTAGAAGCTGTAGGAGGGAGGAGGGACTGTGTTGCTGGCAGCCTTGCTGTATGTGAGAGGCTGACTGAGGGAAAGCTGTCATGGTTATGCACACATACGAGCAAACCTTCAGCAGGGCAACAGTAGCCCTAAGACTCCCACCAGCCCCTAAGTATCTTAGTCTAGATATTCACAACTGAGCGAGTAATGTGCTTGATATTACACAACTGTTTTTGGGAATCCTGATAGGAATTCATGCAAGAAAATGACATCTAAACAGAGAAAAATTTAATCTGTACATATCTCCAATCCCAAATTCAATAAGACTAAAACAGGTGCATATACATGCTTGGCTGCACAAGAAGCCCATTCAGTGATACTTCTTTAGACCATAAATATGATATTATTATGGTTTTTAATGAAAAAAAAAAACTTCAAATACATATGTATGATCTAGGTATTTTTGTGGATATAGCAATCCCTCGTACAGTGATAAGTAACTTCTGGTATTTATTCACAAAGAATTGTTAATAATGTATGAACAGTGGGTATTCCAAGAGGTTTGAGACACACTTCATTAAAGCTACCCAAAGCTCTCAAATGCCTTGAAAACTTCTTGAGTAATCCACTTTGTAGAGTCATTAGAGTTACTTAAGAATGTTTACTGACAAGTTAATTTGAATAAAACTCCCTCTTACTCTGGAAATTGAATCTATCTATCTATCTATCTATCTATTTACTTAGTGTGTGTGTGTGTGTGTGTGTGCGTATGTGTTTCAAGTACAAGTGATCTGGAGATATATGCTGATTAGCTTGGAATAAGCTTCCAGCTCTGTGAACCATCACGTACCTTCACTAGAATGTCTTTAATTTATATAGCTGCCAGATCTTGTGGCAGTTGACTCTCCAAGTCTCAGTTAGCAAAGAGCTAGGCTCCTAAAACATCCTCCACCCTCCCACAGCATACTGGAGATTTGTTAACTTATACAAATCAACCTGAAGTCTTCTTCATCTGAGCTTCTGTTGAGTTTGGTCCACAGAGGCAGAAGACCCTGAAGCTTTCAAAGGCTCTGATATGACTATGGAAGCATGCAGTATAATACAGTACTGAGTCAGAAACTGGCCTAGAGTTGGCCTGGAGAAATCATCAAACTGATATAGTGGTTTCTCAGAAACCAGATAATATAAGAAAATGAGCTGGAAATCCCTTTACACAAAAGAAAAAAAAAACATAGAAAAACTCAAATCATTATAGAGTCATTACAGATAGTGCCAAGTCCAGGAAGGGGAAAATCAGGACAGACTGGAAACAGTTCTTTTAAAAGCAATGGGAGAGAGAATCCCTTGAGCTCCAATTTGTAAGGATTTGTCAGGAAAAAGGAAGCAAGTGCTGTAGTTTAACCGCAGAAAGAAATAGACAGGACTTTTGTAGCTTCCTGTGCTAACCCTGCATGAGGCGGCTTGACATCTTAAATACTGGTTGTGATTTAGGTCAATCACACCAGGCAGGAGAAGAGTGAAAACTTCTGTCATGTAGACCATGCCTGTGGCTCTTGAAGCCAGCTGGAAGTGTATTACTCATTTTGGTTTTAAAGAGTCACAGACATTGCCCTTTTCTCTAACAATGAAAGGCATTGAATGTGGTGGTTGCTTAAAGTTTGTGACAGCCTACACAACACAAAGGCTTCCGAGTAACCAGGATATAGTAAAAAAAGTTTCAGCCACAGGCCTTGAGCAGGTGATTAAGTGCTATATAGCCTGTGATAAACTCAATCCATCTGACTCATATCAACATGAAGCAAAATGTATCACTTCTCATTTTTCACTTATTTGTATTTTTAAGTTTTTGTTGGTCTGTTTTGTTTGCTGTTTGGTTATGGATTTGTTCTGGGCTGTGAATAATTGCTTTGGATGGTTTCTTGCTTGTTGGGTCTGACTGATCTCATTGATTTAAAATAAAAATATAAAATAACCAAATAAATCTGAGAAAGAACCAAGGTGACTGCAGAGCAAGTAGGTTTCAACATCCTCATTTTCACTGTAGGACTTCAGTCTGCCATGAAAGGCCAGCAATCAGTTTTTGTATCTGCACAGACACATATCTGCACACATATACATAGAACAGACTCTTTCATGGTCAGATTCTACCAGTTGATTAAGATTGATGTTGAGTGTCTGCTGTTCTCCAGCTCTTAGTGTTACTTTGGATTTAACCGTACTCGTTTTTGGTTGCCACCTGTAAGGTGCTTTGTGACCTTCACACAGAACTCCTCCCCCATCAGTGAAGTACCAAGCTGCTAAAGCAAGTTTGGATGAAGTGGATTTCAGAGACACTGGAAAGGTCTCTTTTTGTTCAAGCATTCTTCATAAGCATGCTCCAGTAAGTGTGCCCTTTGTTTTAGGCAAAGATATGAAAAACTTCACAACCTTACTGAGGCCATGGAAAAACGAAAACTGTAGGAACCTAGGAATTTATTTACAACAGGGCTTTCAACAGGTTGAAAGTCAAAAGTATAAGGAATATCAGAGTATATAAATTCCCATGTATGCACATTTTATAGTGAAATAGTTCAGTAAAGATCAGCACAAATTTTAAGTATGTCATTTTGTGAACGATATTGCAGCGTTGCAGTTAGATTATATTACCATTGAAAGACAAGAGATCACTTGGTTCCCATGTCTCTCTAAATTACCTGTGATGAGTTGTGCAGATATAGATAGCCAAAGCCCATATTAGTAATCCACTAGGTAGACTTCAAAGGCCAATTACTACAGCTAGTAATTGTAAAGGGCTGGGTTGGGGTGGGGGGGTAAAGGCTGAACCAAATAGAGAGTCAGGTGAGAACATAAATGTCAGACATAATATCACACTAGCAAAATGTGTGTATGGAGTAGAATGATTTGAATTTGCATATCTGGCACTGTTTACTTTTTAGTTCCCTAAAACATCAAGTATAGCTGTATCAGCCAAATCTGATAAAATTGGCATGCTGTAAAACATGCATTTTAAATCCAAGCAGCAGTCTTCCTTCTGGTTCTTAAATACAGTACCAGCTGCTGCTGGTCAGCTTGGTCTTGAACATTCATGAAGTGGTCACTGAGTAGGAGGAAGATCATAATGCTGAAGAGCACCTGGGATGAGTCAAGAGCCACGATACTGTTGCTGTCCATTTTTCAAAGCAAAGTGGCTGATCTGAATAAAGCTATCTGTGGCCTTGGACGTACACCTCCTATTAATGCTGAAGGCACAAAAGGGTTGTCTACGTTTAATGGCTGTGAGTTTAATTGCTACAATCTTGTACTCTGCCTGAGCATTTGGGAAAAGGAAATCACTGATAGTAAAAAACAGATATATGGTTGCTTGAAAAGTAATGCCTCACTTATTTCCATGGAAACTACAACAGATACAAAGAGCACAATAAAATGATTTGGTAGAGCAAATTCTAAGCTACGGAGTGCTCTTCTTCAACACAGTCACCACCATTAACTTTTCTCAACAGCAATGAACAAAAGAGCCTTTGTGCTGCACTTGTAAATATCTGTACCAGTGGAGGTGATCCACTGTCACTGTCACTACAGTTGGAATACACCACCACTTCAGTGCGCTCATATCCACTGTTTGATCTCTTCAGCAAACATCAGTGAATGTCAATGCTTGCAATTTTTTCTGCACCTGGGTATTCAGTGACATGCTTCTGCTTCATAAGCATTTCCACGTCAGACACCATTTTATCAGACTGTCTCTTTGCTATCATCTGTCAAATGACAACAAAATGTAACAGAATTTTGGTTGGATGATTTAGCCTCTGCTGCCATACCACTAACATCCACCTCTGATATAATGGACCAACATTATAAAATAGGAGGCATTACTTTCAGAGCAGCCTTTCTTCGTGTGGTGAGTGCAAAATAATTAGAAAATGTGGAAAAAACACACATTCAACAATGATAGAAATGAAGTTCATCTTACAGAAATTGTTTAAAAATTTAGATATTTAAAAAGTTTAATTTTATATTATCCTACATTAAACTCGCATGGATTCTTCTATATAAAATGTCTGTTATTTTACAGGCTGTGGGACACTGCATATGGTCTCTAAATGCTGTTCCAAAAACATTCTAAGTCTTTTGCAAATTCAGTATCAAATGCTTGGCCTTTGAGGATACCTCAGTGGTTTAGAATACCTAAGTATCTAAAGCAGTACAAGATACCTACAGATATTTCCTGAATGCTTCAATCACTTCCACAACACCTAGTTGAATCAATCTGGTGTTAAATCCCACTCTAAAATTCATTGGCATCAGTTCCAACCAACAGAACTCAGAACATTAGCTTTGCAAAGGTAACTAGATAATCAATATCTCGCAGATCAAGTAATGATTAAGGCTTCTGAGAGAATTATCAAGCTTAAACTAAGATGAGAGACAGCAGATCTAATTATTATTCTTTGAAAAAAACACAGGGATTTCCTGGAAGGAGTCTAACAGACATCCACAAAAATGATAAAGGCCTGGAGAATCTCTGTTACAAGGAAAGGCTGAGAAAAGAAGACTCAGAGGGGATCTAATCAATGTCTATAAATATGTAAGGTTTGAGAAGCAAAGGGATGAAGCCAGACTCTTTTCAGAGGTGAGTGGAGATACAACAAGGGTAAATGGCCACAAACTGAAGCATAGAAAGCTCTGCACAAATATGCATGGGAACTCCTTCACAGTGCAGTGACGGAGCACTGGCACAGCTGCACAGAGAGGTGGTGGAGTCTCCTTCTCTGGAGACATTCAAGACCTGCCTGGCTGCCTACCTGTGCAGCCTGGTCCATAGAGCCTGCTTTGGTAGGGGGGTTGAACTAGATGATCTCTAAAGGTCTCTTCCAGCCCTTACAATTCTGTAATTCTGTGATCCTGTGAAAATATGAAGTAATCAGACCTGCCCTTCCTTGAATGTCTCAGGGAGAAAAGAGCATCACAACTCTGCAAATGTGGAAAGTGAAAAATATTGCTTTATGAATAATGGTGAATGGAACAACATTCAGTATTCTCACAGATAATATGCTGGTGTCAGTCACTGAAGCCAATTTAGAGCTGGAGGTGTTACTGTGGATTTTTCTGGAACCTCCTTTATTTACAATTATTAATATTTTTTATATTTATATTATTTATAGTACAACCTTTCATTTATCTATACTGCAAGGTCTCCTCGAGCTTCGAGTTTGTTCTGAAAAATGTCAATTTGTGATTTCTAGTGAAATGAAGCTTGAGATTCTCCTTGAGAATGAAACCATCTGCTGTTAAGATCTCATGGACAATCACCTCTTCACAAGATGGAATAAAGTCTTGACTGCATAAGATGTCCTCTCCTATACTGGCACATCAATAAAGCATGTTAGTGCAGATCTGGTATATTCAAAAGACATGGATTACACTCTCCTTAAATGACATAATTTGATAGAAGCTCTCTTCTTCTGTCACAACTGCACTCATGTTAGTGATTTCACCAGCACTTCATAGGCATGAAAATGGCATAGATTTTCTAATTCTAATAAGCCAGAGCTACTGTTTACATTCAGACTTTCTAATGCCTAGTGATCTTGGTGCAAATAAAAGTTCTTTTCTTCTTGTTTATGGATATGGGGCAAATTTTTGGACAGAAATTCTAAACCCTACCTTTAAAAATCTACAGGGTACTCTGATCTGATTTGCCATGATGTGAAGCTCTTATTCAAGACATTCAGCATGGAAATCTTTTGGAGACCGTATGGAAGAAAGAAACCACAACATCACAGGCAGCCTGAGGTTGGAAAGGATCTCAGGAGATCATCTAACTCACCTCCCTTGCACTAAATAGTGTCCCCTAAAGAAAAGTGCTTGGGATCATGTTCAAGTGGATTTCAAATATCTCCAAGAGTGGAGGTGCCATGGTCTCTCTAGGCGACATGTTCCAGCATTTGAGAACTCTCACGGAAAATAAGTTTTTCATTATATTGAGATGGAAATTTCAGTTTGTTGCTTTGACTTTCATATTATTGAGCACCACTCAAAAGCATCTGGCTTCATTTTTTTTTATTTCTTCCTTGTCAGTATTTTTACACAGTGATAAGATCATCACTGAACCTTTTATTCTCCAGACAAAAAATCCCAGCTTTCCCTACCTCTTCACAATTGTCAGGACAGATTCTAATCTCTTAATTGTTTTAGTTGCCCTTTGTTAGACTTATTTCTAATATGCTCATGTCTTTATTGTACTGAGAAGTCCAGAACTGGACACAGCACTCCTGATGTATCTTATCAGCGGTAAGCAAAGAGGAAAGATCACCTACTTTGATCTACTGGAAATGCTATGCCTGTTGCAGAACAGGATGCTGTTCTTTGCCCCAGTGGCATATTCCTGGCTCATGTTCAATGTGGTGCCACTTGAACACTCAGCAGAGCTGTTTTCCAGCAGAGCAGCCCTGAAGATATACTGTTGCATTGGGTTGTTACTTCCCAAGTGGAGGACTTGACATTTCCTTTTGTTGAATTCCATGAGATTCCTGTCAGCATATTTATCCAGCCAATGAAGGCACTTCTGAATCACAACATGACCTTCTGGGGGATATGTTTCTCCTAGAATCATAGAATCACTAAGGCTGGAAAAGACCAACAAGACAACAGACCACCTACCACCAATTGTTCTCAGTAAACCATGTTCCTCAACACAACTTCTAAACATTCATTGAATACCTCCAGGGTTGATGACTCCACCACCTCCCTGGGCAGTGCATTCCAGTGCCTGACCTCTCTTTCAGAGAAGAAGCATTTCCTAACATCCAGTCTGAATTTCCTCTGGTGCAAATTAAAGCCATTCCCTCTCATCCTATCATTAGTTACATGAGAGAAGAGGCCAAACCCCAGCTCCCTACAACCTCCCTTCAGGTAGTTGGAGAGTGCAGTAACATCTCCCCTGAGCATCCTCTTCTCCAGACTAAACAATCCCAGCTCCCTCAGCTGCTCCTCAAAAAGCCTGTGCTCCAGACCCCTCACCTCCTTGGTTTTGTGTGATCTGTGACTTTATAAGACTGTACTCTGTTTGATCATCCAGCTCAAAAGCCTGTTGGCATGGCTCAGATAATTTTCTTGATGTACTATCTCCCATATGCATACACTTAATTGTGCATGCTATAAATTACCCTCTTACTCAGTTCTGTGAAATCATTCCGTAGCTCCTGCCCATTGACATGACACTTGACTACATGTAAAGCTTAATAAAATCTGGAAAATTTGTGTTTTCACTGCACACTAGCTTCGCCAGGTCATTGATGAAGGTGCTGAATAAAACTAGCGCCAGCACCCATATTTGTTAAGTCACAGGTGTTTTCTACATCTCCTATATTTTGCTTCCGGTCCTTTAACAAGTTTTGAAACAAGTAAAAATCCTTCTCCAGAACAGTGACACCCTGGTTTTAGTACCTTTTTGTGGGAAGGAACGTTCAGATGGCTTTTCTGTACTACTGGTTACTTTATTGTACACTTGTTTCTTCTGACCTTAATTGGGACTTCCATGGCAGGCACCATCTCATGATTTTGTGTGGATGTCATGTAGTGCAGTCTAACATCCTGCAAGCAGTCCCAATATCTTTCTTCATATTACTCTCAGAAAATCAATTCTCACCTACACATTTTTAAATACTTTGTTGTAAAATGTAATATATTGCAGAACCACTCAGACAGGTCTCTGGGGCATGGACATTAGTTTGTATTCAAACAGAAAGTAAAAAGAAGGAAAGCACAGAAGGACCATCTGTTCCCCAAATGTACATATGAATACAGCTGCTGATATTCATTTCATTAATTTGTGATGACTTCATAATAGTATTTCAAACCTGGGCCAAATATGATCTAACTAAGTTAAATCCTCAGTAAGTGCTGTACTTCTTCTCACCTCTATATCACCATGGACTAGCATAATGTCTGTTTTGGGCCATGTTCATGAAATACGCTTCCTGGTATCAATTAGGCTGTAATTTTTTTCTTCTACTGCATCATTTGAACATTGGTAACTCAAAGTTTTTGACATGAGAACAGTTTTCTGTGTCTATCACTCATCTCTTCTTCAGTTGTGGGTTTCATCTGGATAGTGTGAGGTAACTAATTGCAGTTTTGGTACAGTTATTGGTTTCAGGTGATGGACCTCACATGTATACAAGTTAAACAGAATCAAACTCTTTAACACTGTGTTTATGTGTGCTAAGTAGAAGTAGCTATGAAGGATAGGTACATGTTTTTATTTTGTTTTGTGACTTTTGAAAGAGAGAGCCTGACTTCTCAAATATTTCTGATTCATTGTCATGGATATATTACATCTTTAATTTTGAAAAATGGAGAAATAAAATATTTTTTAACCTTGACAGAACTTAGGGGTAAATTGAGCCATTTACTGAAGCTTCTTGAAAAATATTTCACCTTGGGGCAAAAAGATTAAAGAAAAGGTCTATACTACTGTAATATTCAAGGATTTTAACTCTTTATATTTTTATAGACATATAGACATCACAATCAGAAAACAGTTGTTCCTAACAAATCACAAGTGCATGACATAATTTCTAATAATGAATCAAGGATACGTGCATGGCCCAATTATCCAAACGTCAATGAATTTCACAGCATTCAGCATTTTCTCTCAGAATATCCCTCCTAAGTAGAGAATCCTTCTGTCCTCATTTTACAAAGGGAAAAACAGGAGGGAGTGCAAAGCATTGTTTTACAAAGGCCACTTGACCATTTGAATTTTATCCTGAATTTGCTCCAGTACATGAGTGTCTGAAGCTCAGATCTGTGTGCTATGTTTCTTAGCCCTCCCTGGGGAGGGGGCAGAGAATGTCCAGGAAATGATATATTTATATAACACTGTTAAGATAAAGCTGTGTAGCCGTATCAGTCCTGGCTAATGAGGAGCAATATGAGTTGGTCCAGACCAACTGCATGGGCTGCTGAACCTGAGACAAGTTGTTTGGAATGTGCTTGGATACCTCCAGGTGGCTCTGCTGTGTTTGATATCACCTTGATGAGATAGTCAAGGATCTGTGGCTTGTGCCTTAGGCACTGGAGTCATAAATAGCAGAGCTTTTTTATACACTGTCTGGATCTGTCTTCAATCTAGGTCAACACAGGTGCAAATTAGGCCTGCCTAATACAGGCTGTGGGTATTGCCTTCACTGCAGAGCAGAGTAGCCATTTCCAAACTAAAGCTAATGAAGAAAATGGTTCATACTGCACAACATTTTGTATTAAGATTAGAAATTTTAGTAAAAAAGGAGGAGATTCAGGTTTTTGTTTTTGTTTTTTTTTCCCATGAGACTGCACTCTTTGACACCCTACAGACAAACTTATGGTGATGGCCATCTACTGTACAGGCAACATGCAAGACTGATGGGAGCACAGCAAGAATAGAAGAGTTTATCATGTGGACTACTGTTTGTTCCTTGGTACAGAGAAAACCTCGATTCTGCTTCCTGCTTCTATGCATTTGATCCAATGACCTTTTATGAACTAAATTCAGTATTACATGGCAAAGATTTTATATTATATGATGTAGTCATGACAAAGTGTAGAGAAGAGCAGCGTTAAACTGCTGGTAAGTTTAACTGGTAAACTGTATCTCACAATCAGTGAAGGAGATTGCTGCTGAAATATTGCCACTAGTCCCTTTTCACAGAGGAAGTGACAAAAGTGGAAATTTGATGGCGTATGAATGGGATGAGGGCAATAGGTTGCCAAACTGTTTGGCATGAAAGCAGGTGCTGAGAGTGTGGGAAAACAGGTGTATTGTTGCTAGAAGTGTCACAGAACAAATAGGAGATGAAAGCCAAGAAGGAGCTGTGTTACAGAGGGTGTTTGCAGTGAGAGATGCCAACATGAGGAATGGTGTAATGAGAGATCGGTGTTATCTTTCCTTGTTCCTTTGCAGATGTCTGAACATATTCTTCCCTTTGGTCAGTATATATACAATTTTAAATAAGACCTTTGCTGCCTCCCATCCTGGGGCATATAATGGTGGGACTTCTTTCATCTCCCAATGTTGGATCATGTGGAAAGGGAAGGATCTAACCATGATTCTTTTTCTCCAGCTTCGGAATCTTCTATAGGTTTCTTGTCCCTCACTACAAAGGCTGCTGCCACAGCTTCTGTTTGTCTCTGGGGCCCCATGGCATGTATAGCCACTTCAATTTCCAGTGTGAGAGAAGATTTGTACTGGTTTCAAGGACTTAACAGGTGGAACAACTCTATGGCATGGGCGGGCAGATGGATGAGCACCACTCGAATAATTTTCAGTAGATAAAACCTGATAACTTGTAGGGCTGCATGAACTCAAAGGAGGTTTCTTTTTCAGATAGGAGGATTTTCCTTGGACCTGTCTATATGCTAGTACATTTAAATGTTCTCTAAACAGTTATTAATCTTCAAAGGATTTGAAGAGCAGTTAAGACAGGCTGTGTTTAGGATGAGTTCTTTTCAAAAAATTCATTCATTATCATGTTGCTAATCATCTTCTACTCCAGTTGAGGAAGAGAGTGGTGCACTGTAAGCTCACTGAGCTTTCCATTCTTTCTTCTTCAGGTTTATTTCTCTTCTTTCTTGTGATGGCAGAGATATTCTCGAGCTTTAAAAATTATTAATTTTAAGTTATATTTCAAAACTGTAGAAATCCAGATTATGTTTTACAGCTCCTAGCTAACAGAGAATAGAATGTTTGAGATACAAAACCAACCAAACCAGTCAATCAGTCAATCACACTGCTCAGGTCCTTCTCTATTGATAGTAAAATAACCCGTAAAATATTATGTCAGATATTTTAAAGAAACAGTTTGCAGATTTCAGGGAACCGTGCAGAGTGCGCTGATGTTTCTGTTTGTACAGGAAAACACTGCTCGCTAGAATAGAAGACTTCAATGAAGAATTTTGGCAGTGCCTTGAGTTATAATCAGCTGTTGTTTATTGCTTACTATCATAGTGGCATTACAAGCTTTCTTAGTATTGTAAAAATTTTCAGAGTTTAGAAAGATGCTGAAGTTGAATGAGAGATACTATAGCAAATGGGGTCAGGATTTTGAAATTCAGGGATTAAGGGAAGAGATGTGTATGATGACTAAATTGTTCCTATCTCCAATCTGCAACTAATTGGATAAGTAAAATTTAAACCATTTTCTTCCTGGCTGGTAACAACTGAAGCCTTTCTTTCAGTGTCTACCAAAACCTGATCCTAAGGATAATGGGTCTTTCCACCAATTATTCAAAACTGCTAAATAACAGATGTAAGTCAGAAATATAAAGAAGTACTGGGACTTGACACTGGACAGCATTTATATAAAGAGTAAAGGACGTTGTTGCTTAAGAAGGCTATACAAATAAGGCTTTCCCTTATCACCACATTCAAAATTATTTACTATAAAATGTGAGATCAATCATCCTGAATTGATGACTTACAGAATGAACTTGATTGGTGTTCATTATTCCAGGTAGCATACTTTGACCGTTTCTTTATACATTCCTTCTTAAGTAGGTAATTGTCAAAAATAATTACAGTTCACAATTTGCAAATGCCTCAGTGCAAGGAAGCATTAAATTTCTTTCTAGAATGTTACCTCGGTTTTCAAACCTTAAAGGAAGTTGGGTTTCAGTATCTACTTTTATTTCTCTATATAATAAAAATAGTCTGAGCACAGAAATAATAATTTAGAACTTAAAAAAGTACCATGATAATTGCAAAGCAGGTAGTTGTACAGTAGATCTGGTAGGGAACAGCAAGTAGATGAAGCAGTAAGTTAAACATCAGTAGAGAGCATTTCGTTTCTGATTCTTGGATTTTATTCTACCACCACTGAAGCACTGCTCACTTTGTAGTGGTATTTGTTCAAGAGAGCCCTGAGGTGTCTTGGAGTGAAAGTTGTGTATGCAAAGCAAAATGAAGTACTAATAAAAAATGTTGACTTGGTCATACAAACAGTATATTTCTGCAAGCTCTGCTCTTATTCCCAAGTAATTCTGCTTCTAGCTTGGGTCCAGATTTATTCAGCCATCACTACACAGCTTGGGCATTCCTGGCTACTCAGGTCAGCTACATGGCAGCTCCGCCTCTGAATTCCTCAATAGACTGCCAGTGTATCCTGGGTGCTCTGCTGCACTCAGATCTTGCTGCTGCAGGACCACACAGTTTCTCCTAGTTCTTGGTTACGTGCCACAGAATGGACATGAAAGAGAGATTTGTTGTGCTGCCAATGGTGTTTGATGGTTTATAGGCAATTCAGTCTCAGCTTATAGTGAACAAAGATGAAAGACATCTTCATGTCTTGCTGTGTATGTTGGTACACTACTATATAATTATGCAGTGGTCACTCATTAGCTGTTCTCTCTTGCTTTACAATTCGACTAATCAGGGATTTTTAGAAATAGCTCGTCTTCATAACCACCATGCAACAGAGGAGAATAGCTGCCTTCCTTATTTCACCTTTGAATGAATCATGGAGATATTCATGGACATTTAAAAAGCTGTATTTCCAAATATCAGGAAGCTATTTAAAACCTGTGATCAGCTGTCATTGTGTCCTGATGGAGGTTGGATAGCTCTGAAATGTTGACAAATGCACTATTTGAAAATAAAAGCAAGTTATAACACACCAGACTGCAAGCATCTGTACTGTGAAGGCTGGAGTAGAACTGCATACTGACAGTTATCAGGCATTTTTATTCAAATGTTTCATTTAGACCTCCATGAGCAATGTTAACATAATAAATAAATAAATACAGACAGGCTACAAACATCCCATTTCATGGGATGATGACAAAGGCCCACATAGCAAGCTTTATGGGGTCCCAGCTTGTCATACCCTTGGTGCAATAGGCTATGTGCTTTTGTGAGGGGGTATCAAAGCCACATGGTGAGTCCTGATAGTGTACAGATGTTATATCCCTAAACACAAGCATGCACCTGAGTTCTCACTTGTGAATGTGTACATTTCCATCCCTCTGATTCTGTTCATGAGGACAGCACATTGCAAGGAGAATAAACAACAAAGGAAACTACATGGAGGACTCAGGTGTAAGAGAAGAAGCAGAAGACACAGACATTACGTGATGCCTTCTGCCCTGTCTCCTTTCCCAGAAACCTCCCTTTGGTACAGCCTTCTGTGTTTAGTATGCCTCCAGTGAGGTCACGTTTAGCTTTACAGCAACTCAGAGTGCTTTTCAGGCTCTTATCGCTAACTTCTTCACTGCATAGATCAAATTCCTCAATGTTGTTCAGCTGGTGATCTGAAGACAGTACCAGATCTCTTTGACACAGACTGTTGAAAGATCCCACAGGCCATTTACTGCCAGCCTCATTCATCCTGCCATTAGAATATTTGAAGATCTCCGTCTCACCTTAAAAACATTCCTTCATCTCAGCAGTGTTATAGGGCTGAAGCTAACAGGATGAGGTTCAGCAAGACAAAGTGCCAGGTCCTGCACTTTGGGTACAACAACCCCAGGAAATTCTATAGACTTGGGGCAGAATGGCTGGAAGACTTTACAGAAGAAACAAGCCTGTGGGTATTGGTTGATGCTCGGCTTAACATGTGCTAGCAGCGTGCTCAGGTGGCCAAAAAAGGCCAATGGCATCCTGGCTTGTATCAGAAATACTGTAGCCAGCAGGAGCAAGGAAGTAATTGTCCCCTGTACTCAGCACTGGTGCAGCCGCACATCGAGTACTGTGTTCAGTTTTGGGTCCTTCACTACAAGAAGGATATTGAAGTCCTTGAGCATGTCAGAAAAGGGCAACAAAACTGATGAGGGGTCTGGAGCACAAGTCTTATGAGGAGCAGCTGTGGGAGCTGGGATTGTTCAGTATGGAGAAGAGGAGGCTCAGGGGAGATGTTACTGCACTCTCCAACTACCTGAAGGGAGGTTGTAGGGAGCTGGGGTTTGGCCTCTTCTCTCATGTAACTAGTGACAGGATGAGAAGGAATGGCTTTAACTTGCACCAGAGGAAATTCAGACTGGATGTTAGGAAATGCTTCTTCTCTGAAAGAGAGGTCAGGCACTGGAATGCGCTGCCCAGGGAGGTGGTGGAGTCGCTGACCCTGGAGGTATTCAAGGAATGTTTAGAAGTTGTGTTGAGGACATGGTTTAGTGAGAACTATTGGTGATAGGTGGATGGTTGGGCTGTATGATCTTGTAGGTCTTTTCCAACTTTGGTGATTCTATGATTCTATGGTTGTATGATTCTATAGAAATGTCTGAGGAAAGGCACAGGACCAAGATAAATATCCAGTAATAAATTTTAAGTCAGCCAGCGGCATCTAGATGGTGACATATTGTCTTTGTAATAATGGATTATTATTCCATAAATTTGTCTAAATAATTCTGATCCTATGACAGCATTTAGGAACCACTGTAACCTGAGCCAAAGAAAAAAAACAACAAAAAAACACCCACATAACAACATGAGCAATGAAGGTGGTTTAATTCTATGCTAGCTGGAAGCATAGCTTCTTGTATTTGTTTTAGAATGCTTTTCCTAACACGGTGCTCTACAATTATGGATCTCCATCATTACAGCCTTTCTACCTGAGAGCATGACCAGCATTCTTTGTTCCTAGTGGTGTAGTTTTGTGTACGTCTCTGTTAATAAATGTTTTCTGATAGAGGACACTGTTCTACAGCATCTAACAGTGGTATTACAGCTGCTTTGAAGGTTCCTATGCAAAATCTGAGGTCAGTACTGTACATGCACATACACTGTATACATAATGTATATACAGACCTTTGGTACAGACGCCCTTTGGGAAGGACTATTTTCAAGGAATGGCAAACCCAAGAGGTTCTGAAGCTAAAAGTAGTTCATATTTCTGTATAAATATTTGTTTGCATTTGCATGTTATATGATGATTGAAACCTTTGGAAAGGCAAAAAGAAAAAGAAAAAAGTAGGAAAAAAAATGTAGAAAAAAGTATTAATAGTTACATTTTACAGGTGGAGAAACAAAGCAATCATGAGTGCATGAATTTCATGGAGTCACCCAGGAAATTTTTGTGCTTCTGCTGATCTGTGCCTCTTGGTCTAAAACCTAACATCAGATTTAAACTTGCTGGGACAGGGAGCACATCTTTTTGGTGTGCAGCACAGTGACACCTGTAATACACACATTATAAAGTATAATCATAATAACAATTGAAATGCTAGAGAGGAATCAACCAAATTTATTTTTCAGACATTTCCCACTTCTCCCTGTTTTTTTCCTTTTGAAGTGTTTAAGACAACCCCTGACCTGATGCATAAATAATATTCTCACTTGATAAGGAAAACAATTTCTTGATTTGTGAGAAAGTTGTGCAGTAATCTGTCAGAAAATGTTTAGCAAAGTCCTCACCATAGCACTTCTCCTTGGCACTGAGAGCATAGAAACTCTTTGATTTATCTGCAGTAATCAGGGCTACATAACTGCAACAATT
Organism: Cyrtonyx montezumae; assembly: GCF_038088225.1. Classification (NCBI taxonomy): domain Eukaryota; kingdom Metazoa; phylum Chordata; class Aves; order Galliformes; family Odontophoridae; genus Cyrtonyx; species Cyrtonyx montezumae. The sequence goes on along the minus strand of NW_027072034.1, from coordinate 143,479,766 downwards.
TTAGTCAATTCAGCTATACAAGAAAAAGGCAACATTTGTCATTCTCAGTTCCAGTGTGAAAATAGAAAGATTTTCAGTCAACTTGTAAATTGATTTATGTAAACTGAGGCTTGCTCCTATTTGTAAGGACTCATCAATCTGTCCCAGTGCCTAAAATTAATACACATCCAATTGAATATATTTATTTCTTAAAGAAGCATAAGGAATTATGTGGATTTTAACTGAATCAGTTCAAAAAGTTTTGTTAAGTTGATACTATTTTTGCACATAGCTAGCCTTTTGACATAGAGCTAATCTAGATGACTTTTATGGGAACTATGTTTCATCCTTTGTCTTTCTGCCGAGACAGTAGAAATTAGCAGTTGCATCAGGGTATGCAACTCAACAAAAATAAAACAGCACTAATCAGTGGACTTTTTTCACTTCCGTAGCTGTAAACATGTTTTCTGTAATAGTAACTCAAAGCTAGTTTGTTGCTGCCACATCAACAGGTTGTAGGCCCAGGTAGGTTTCTCACTGATGTGAAAGTCTTCTCAGCGACTTTCTGTAACTGCATCTCCTCATCAGAGCTTTCTTCAAGAAACCTGCATACCAAGGCAAAGAGAACAAAGCATTAGTGCTTTGCTATAAGCAAACTTGCATGTATCTGTGTCCCTGGCTGACCAGTGCTTTATTAGGTGCTTATTATCCTTGTCACTCACCACGTGTGCTGCAGATGTACAGCTCAGTACTATCTAGGGCACCTAGTGGCATTACACAAATACTCTCTGGTGTACTGGATAGTGGTATCAGGCCTCTTAATCTCAGGATGTCTGACCCCAGTGTTACAGCAGGATTTTTTGATAGGAATTTGTGAAAAAAAGTTTCCATGGGATGTGAGAAAAAACAGATCTATCCTGAAATGTTACCTCCCATTTGATATGTTTCAGATCCTAATTTCCAGAATATCACCTTTTGAGAGCCAAGTAGCTGAAGGAGGACAGGGCTAAAGTAGTCGCAGGAAGGTGAGTAAAAATGGAGATGGTCAGCAGCCACTTTCTTCTAAAGATGACTCAGTACACTACCCTAGAGAAGGGTATGACAGAGATGATAGCCACATGACAGAGATGATAGGAAGACCAAATAAAATCCTTGGCAGATTTTCGTCTGTTGACCTTGGTGGTGTTCTGTGAGAATGCCCTGATTCTTGGGACAAAAGACTCTTTATTTATATTTGAAAGTGTATTTGAAGTCACTATTATATGCACAGAAAATGTAGAAAATAGCATCAAGGTTAGCAACAGAGACCATTTATGTATTATCATCATAAACGGCCTTGCACACTGGTGAGACTTCGATCTTCCTTGTTGTAAACAAAATAAATGACAGAGGTACAGAATGTTTCAGCCTAAATACTTCAGAGATGATCTCAGGTTGAGCTCAGGCTTGGATTTAGCTATTGTGTTTGAAGGCATGCTGTGCTTTCCTATCTTCTTCCTTGTCTAAAGGTGAAGCACCAAGGTGCAGGTTGTGACAATTATCTTACTGCCTAGTTACCAGAGCAGTCACTTGAGGGTAGGAAGGAGTGGAAATCTTCTCATGTTAAGCAGCCTAACTCAACTCAGAATATTCAAACTCTTATTTCAGAGTCCTAAATTGAGATATTTAAGCTTTTAAGAAGGTACACGGAAAAAGTGTTATGAGCTATAATGTATGAGAGTACATATATAGCCTTAAAGAACCACGAAAGTAAAAAATTCTGCATATTCAATAACCACTGCTGTTATTGTTTTGAATGAATGGTTTGGATTTGTTCCACTCACTGCTTTTGATTCCCTAAAATGTGTGTATCCTTGGTAGGAGAGTGGTGTGGTAGATTTTAGATTGTGTGCAGCTGGAAAGTAGACCAATGCTCATAATGTAAAGCTGGGGTGAAGGATTTTCATATATTTCATACAATTTGACCAGATAGAAATAAAAAATCAGCTTGAATAAAAAGTCCCTTTTTTTCCTCGAGAATCTGTTAGAGCTAACATTTTTTCCTAAACACAATAATTTCATGCATTTTAAAATTTGATTTATAAAATATAAATTATTGGAAATAAATATGCCTTCCTGGCTATCATTATCTGCTGCCTGAAGCCAATTCTGGGCAGAGATACTTTTTTGTGCATGGAGCCAATCCAGTGCCAGGCTATGCTGGTGGGATTGGCACAGTGGGCTGTGCATCTCATGGGGACTGCTCATCTGCCAAGTTTTCTGACTTAACACTAAGAAGACAAAATTGTCATGTTGAGTGGTATTCAACAAAGCCATTGGTGAAAGGCTAATCCAGACCTTGTTGAGGATGGCATGCGTATCGAGACTGATACTGAAATTAAAACACTATCTGAACACAAAATAGATGCATTCCTCAGGTGGCCCTAAAGTGGAAGCAATGGTATGGCTTTATACACAGTAGTTGTATCACGTCCGAAATGTGACATATCTTGAAATTGGTGAATTAGGCCAAATAAATTAGGAAAAAAAAATCCTTCCCATAATTAGAGATAGAATGAAAAAAAAAAAAATCTATCTCACAAACAAAACAAACGCTGCGTAGAACAATTTTGTCAAGTTTAACAGTTTATTGCCTATTGTTTTACACATAGCCTGTAAAATCAAGACTGATGCATCTATTTTAAAATAATAGAATAAAATCTTACAAAAATATTGGTGAATAAATTGCATAGATGCAGTGGTACCACATCGCGTAGATTCCTTTTTGATAGTTCGCCTCTGGATTTCATCCCTATCCCTAAAACAAAAACGTTTGTTTTTACAGGAATCCTTGTATTTCGGATCCATGCAAAAGACAGACCTTGTCAATGTAGCTGTGGACACAGATGAGTGATTTAGAAAGGTTTTATTATTATTATTTTTTTAACAAGATATAGATAATATACTTTAGGTCAGCTTAATCCTTTTGAATCTCATGCTTGATTTACTGTCTTTCATTCTTTTCAGCATTTAAATAAACCTTCATTTTATTTATCCCTATTACACAAACTTTCCCCTGATGAAAATGATTTTTTCAGTGTGCAAGCAAAATCATAGCCCTTCTGAAATCAATTTTTACTCAAAATTTAAATGAAAAATATTATTTCTGAAACCCTTGGGTGGTGATCTTGTCTTGCAAGGAACTGAGATCATTTAAGTCTTGACAGTGAATATGGCCTTGTGCTGCCTGCAAAGCAGTTTAATGCTCTTTTGATATTAATGTTTGCAATTAAAAATATAAATTCAATCGCGTCTTCCAGTGTGAAGCCTCAATGAAGCAGGTCTGACTCATTTCTACTTTCTTGCACTGCTGTTTTGAAGTTTTGGCTTGCTATGCTGAAATAAAAGTACACAGTTTCCTTTTAAACACAAAGCTTAATGTGATCTTTGATCTTTACACTTCAGAAAGTTTGTGCCTGGAACAGACTTCCACAGATGAGTTATAAATCCCTGAAAACAGATATTTAACATGGAAAAGCTGTCACTACCTTTATTATGGCACCATGAATATGATGCTGCTTCTATACATAGCCATGGCTTAAAGATAAAAACAAGGAAAAGAAGATGAGTTCATATAAATTCTGTCTTGACAATGCTCAATGTCAAATGGTCAATATTCAGTCAGTTGAGTATTTAAAAGATGTTAGCTACTGTGTGTTCCTTTAGATTTTATTTTTGTATGGAGAATACTGCCTTTCTACTGACAGACAGAAGTTAGAATAAACTAAGTTTACATATATAAAAGGGTCATTGCATGAAAAAAAGTATCTTGGATGCTAACTTAGAAAAGCCATTAGCTTATTTTCAGGATTTTTTCTGCCATCTTTGTCAGCAGTTTGTGTTCAAACACTGAAAATCTGAAATTTTCTGTGGATCTATAGATGGTTCTGACTTCCTTCAGACTTCTACTGGACTTGTGCTGTCACTTTCAGCTTCAAAGGAATTTGGATGAGAGGAGTCAATTAAACATAACATAAATGATCTAATATGGTAAGTTTTGGAGGCATTTAATAGATTGTATGTTTGTGTTGGTTTCAAAAACTATACTGAAGCATATGCTGTAGTATATTACTATGCATCTTTTCAGCAAAGAGAAAAAGCATAAATCATAGAGCAGCACAAATTTCATGATGACAATCTTCCAAGGAATATCCAAAGAAAATTCTAAGGGAAAAACTGTCTGGAGATACACCATGCTGTGCCGAATGGCTTTCTGGACTTCAAAAGGCATTTAAAAAGCATGACAAATAAAAACTGTGTATGAAATGAAAATAGATACTTTCTGTGCTACAAAGTACTATCGCAAAGCTGACTCTGCAATCGAAAGATTATGGCTTTAGTTGCAATATTTGTGATCCAGTGAATTTTAACTGCTCACTGCATACTTATTTAACCCTTTACTTGTGTCAGAATGTGACAGAAATATCTCCTAATGTGACTGAAGCTCAGCAGAAGTAGGGCAGCTAGGTCTAGCAGGTCCATTGGGATATCTACTGAGATGCTAACTGTCTGTCTGTCTGTCTATCTATCTATCCGATTGGCTTCAGTTCTCCCAGACTCCTCTCTGAGTGAAGTTTTCTATATTATTCCTTAAAGAGGAGCTCTTTTTCTGCACAATGGCATCATGACAATTTTATCAATTTCCAGCTCTGTTTTAAAACGTGTCTTCTACCAAACATTAAACCTTCATTGGAAGGACATAACTGTAAGGATCTTTGCTGAGAACAGTCCTTTTCAGTCCTTTTCAGTCCTGGTCCTGGGCAGTGCTATGTGCTCTGGCAGAACTACAAAACATGTTCATCTTGTTCCAAGCATTTCTGGGCTCAGAAAAACTGTTAAGTGCATGCTGAAATTAAAATGTTTTCTTCATTATCATCTCATTAATGCTAAATTTTGTTTGGTCTTCATTTTCCCTTACTTATGTCATAATATACAGAACAGCCAAAAATAATAGTGTGAAAAAATGTTCTTACATCTTATTCTGATTGAATAGACAAAATGAGGTGCTTTCCTTCCATGCCTGCCAACAAACCAAATACAGAATCTTCTGCAGAACTCTTTTTCACCTGCGCACAGAAGGTCTGAGTGATATCTGTTGTCCTGCCTCTGACAGTGGGCCGTGCGCTGGCAGCTTACCCACATAAGTGGAACGCACCATTAACTCAGAGCTATTAATGCACAATAATATTCCATTGAAGACAGGGCAAGTAATAGGTTTCAAATAAATAAACATTGAGCTGAAGACCTTAAGGAAACTAAATTACAATGATGAGTTCCTTTGCCTTTGCTAGGCTTTTACCTTGTTAACTAAGACTAAGTAAGAACACTTTTATTTTTTCCCTTGCTTTTGTGAAGGCAAGACCTTACATCTGACATATCAAAGCAAAAGAACATTTAATTCAGGATCCAGATTTTACAGTTTGGGTCCATCTGTGATAAGAACAGAGTGTGAACTCGTGGAAATGCTTGTGTGAATTTTTAATAAATTATTACCAGCCCATTATGATACAAACTAGAAAACTGCACATAAATGCAGCAAGAAAGCATTGTGCAGAACTCCAGTACTTCCCTCACACAGAGGGTCTGGCTGTCCCTGATGAGTGTGATGCAGGAGTGCTTTGTGCCGCTTGGAAACAAATCCCTGCAGCAGCATTGATTCCATCTCTCAAAGCTGCAGCAGTGTTGGTAATGGGGCTATGAGCAGAAGCACCAAGTTCCTTAAGGATGGGACACAGAACAGCAAACACTGCCAGAAGCTCTTCTATTTTGTCTGGTAACTAATTTAAACTAGTTGTCTTATTTTAGCACATTAACAAATACAAGTATTTGCAATAGGCTAAATGTTAAAAAATCTATGAAGTCTAACAAAGGCTATTTCTTTGATTTTTGTTCCTCAAACTTTTTACACTGCTGGTTTTCCAAGGAAATGAAAAAAGTTCATTTTGGGTCAAAATGTTCTTTAGACTTTATCATTTGATCATTTTTGGCAGCCAAACCATAGAAACAGATCTTCACATAGCTCCAGTTTGTAGTTCTGGCAATGGCAGTTTTCCAAGATGTGTTTGGGAATCAGCTAGGCTCCCACAAGTCCACTTGTCAGGGAGGAAAGTATGTTTGGGATTTTGTAATTCTTTGTTACGTTACACTTGTGTTCAGTTTCCAGAAATACAAAAAAGGAAAAAAACTGATCTCTTTAAGTTGAAGCACACAAACGAGAAATTCATACACAGTGTGAGGAATGAGAATTTGTTTTCTGGAAAGAGTTTGAACACTCAAGTAAATTCCGTGGATGTACGGTAATAATCTGAATTATGTTAAGATATGCAAATAGTTTTCTATGGAAACTAGAAAAAACTGCAAACTTCAAATCACAGATGGAGCTCTTATTAAGGAAACTTTTTTTTTTTTAAACCTTATTTCTCCATCTGCTTGTAATATCTTTCAAGTGCTTCTCTGTGTAATTGTAATGATGGTTTCTTCAGGTCATATGCTTTACTGTTTATTACATAATTTTACACCTTCCTCCAAAATGCAAACAAGCAACTTATCTGTTGGCGAGGACTTAATTCAATTCCATACTGATCCAGGCAGGGAGAGCAGCATCACTATGATGTCTCAGTAAGGTGTCCACAAAGGAAAATGTGGCATGTGATTCCTGCCCATTTCAAACCCTTCTTAAAGAGGAACTATTGTGTTCCTCTCCTATCCTTGTGCTCTGACTCATTCTGACTCACTGAATGAAAGTGCAAAGGAGAAATCCTCCAAATAAATGCAAAAAAGTAACTCGTAAAAATCTGGGAGAAAGCAGTTACGGAAGTGAGAAATGATTTCCTGTCATCCGGCATTCAACTGCAATGCAGTTTTGGTTGTTGTCTTATTTTTCTTTCATGACTGAGGGAATGAATTTCTTACATTGTAAATCCAAGCACGTTATGTGCTTCAGGCAAACATTAGTAAATATTTGGTAAAATTTCTATTTCAAACTATTGTTCAGGGATGCTTATCCAGACACTTCAGTTTAGGAAAGCAAGCAACTTCATTGACTTCAGTACGTTGTTCAAGTGCATTAGTTTAAGCCTGTGTTGACTTACTTGAAGAAATGTTGGGGTTTCCTCAAGGAGTACTCTTGCCACCAACCTTACTCTTTTGCAGGTTCCTGCAAAGATAATACAAATGGCAGTGGTTCACTATGCAGAGATAAAAATTCAGAGTGAAATTTGCTAGAAATGGATTATGCTACGTGAAAACTTCTAGTTATTAATATTTCAGTGCTGCTGTAATAAAATAACAGCTACTACTCTGGGAGCAGTAGTGCTAAGAAACCTTTGGCTCCTCCAGTTTCAGCAAGGTGCATCCCCATCAGCTCATCGGTACCCCAAACTGGAACCAGGGCCTGAATTGCTCTATTTGTCCAGTGATGGAAGAGTTATTTCATACACACTTCCTAAAAACTGCAAATTCTGTAGTAGCCATGTGGTGTCAGTCTTGTATTGAAGCTTTATAATTATTCTTCCCTCTGGAGCTCCAGTAGAACATAATAAATTCTGCTGTTCACATTATTTTTTTTCACCTGTACTTGTCTAATTAAAAAAAGAAAAGAAGAGTGACTTGTCAAAATCTACTGTGAGCAGGTCACACTTGCTGTCCTTGAATTGCAGTGGACTTTTGCAGATCAGTGTAAAATCTGCATTTCCTTAAATCTGAGATCTTATCTCTGAAAAAACTTCCTGATACATCTTCCTTGATTTTCTTGTCATGATGTCTGACTTTTACAGAAATTCTTGTTTTCGAGAGACACAGAGAAAATAAATAATGCCTGCAAAAATTTAAATGGACTGAAACTGCTCAGAATTGTGAAAAACGAAAGTAAAAAAACACTGAAGCAACAGTGAGTGGCAGTCTATTTTAAAAGTTGATACCATTAACAATAGAAAACCTCATATTATGCTGAGCTGCAATACATCTCTAGAAAAGGTAATTATTATATAATCCATTAGTTAATGGAAAAATTATGGGCTTTTGGATGAGCTGTAAAAGGGAGTCCTTGCCTACTCTCAACCTTCAGAAGTGCATTGGCTCTTTGGCCCAGAGCTGGATTGTTAACACGAGGAATCTGTCCAAATTTCATTTGGGTAATGCTATTTTGCCTGACTGACATTCGCATATAATTCAGTTAGATACATTATTATTCCCCACTTGTCTCGTACTGTAGCACAAAGCTGCTGCATTCAGAGCTGCTGCTGCCTTGACAGAGGTTTAACAGCCCAGGGACCAGCAAAGGGATTCCTGTCAGTACCAGAACAGTGTTTGTGGTTGGTGTTTTGGGAGTTTGGAACGAAAGTGCTCTATAAATAAATGTCCACAACCAAAGCCCTGTTTCAAATATGGCAGATACCTTGGACACTGTGGTATTTGCTAATGATGCTGCAACCCTGAGACTGCTGGCAATATTGTGGGAATTTGTTAACATCCCTGCCAGGCTCTGAATGAATAAAAAGGAAAACTTGTAAGAGGGCTCAAGAAATACATAGTGCGTCTTTTTTTAAACTGAATTTAAATTATTTCTTAAAAAAATAAAATAAAATCAATTTAGCAATCTGCCCAAGTCTTTAAACAGCTTCAATTCTAAGTAGCTTCTGCCCCCAGAAACAAACTTGGCAGGGTCATGTGTCTGTTCTTTAGGGACTGGGTAGGGGTTTGTATTGTGACTGTACTTTTGTCTTTTAGACAGGATGTTTTGGAAGATGAATTTAGGAAAATTTCCCCATCTCCTCTGGAAGTTTACTCCCTTAGCTGCATTCTCTGGAACTGGAATGTTTTGTTTTCTATTCTTCGTGTACATCATCATAAATATTGTGACTGCTGCTGCTTCGGGTAAAAGCCATCAAATGCTCAGAGCATTGCTGTGCAGGACTTCTGTTGTGGCTGTCTAGTCTACCATGCAGGGCTGAGATGGAAGAGAAGCTGGCCCACAGCTGCTAGCAGACAGTGCTTCCAAGTAATGTGCAGTCTCTACTGACTTCTTGGTCTTCTGAAAGACTGAGCATCCATGATAATATGGCTATAGCCACAGGATAATCCACTAACCTGATCTTTTTGCTGGGAGTACTGGAAGCTTTCCATTCTTCTCACTGTCAGGAAGGATAGAACCATTCTGCTCCGATGGGGCAGAAAGTTAAGCTGAATGGGCAGAACTCAGTCAGAGCTGGTTATATTATTCATTCTGCTGTGAAGGGGCGGAAAGAAAATTGGTGATAAATTGAAGCTGTAAATACCAATGCCTTGTGGTTGAATTCCATGGCTCAGGGTTGTACTTGGTTCTACTCACAATAAGCTAATTCAGACCTGGAAAACCAAGACAAGTTCTCCAGTTCTTCCTCTTGTATCTTGCCACAGTGAAATAAGTTTCTCTTTTTGAGTAGCAATGACTTCCATTCCAACCTTCCCCTGCCAGCCTTCCATCCTTACAGTCATTATACCAAGCTTGGCTTGTTAATCTTCTGCCTCACTAAACATGTCATGAAAAAGTCAGTGAATACTGGTGCTTTACGTTATACTGAGAAAAAGTGACTTTTTGTGAATATAAGTATACAAATCCGCCCTCACAGTGAGTAGCTCCCGGTTCATCTTGCATGTTGCTATATAGAACCAGGGAAAATCCTGACTCACAGACTATTGAGTTTATGATACATTTTACGTTATAAACTAAAAAGTACAACTTGTTTTCAAAACAAAGAAAATCCATTAAGCAGAATGGTAACTAGATGACACTGATTTTTCCTTTTCCTGCTTTGGAACTTGATTTCTTCTCCCAAGGGTGCAACTCTCAGAGTTACAGTTGAGTAGTATTCTGTTTATGGTTTTGGTGGCTACACAGAAATCCTAAGAAATCTTAATCTTTCTGTGTCATTTTTTTTCCCATCAGTTCATAAGCCTAAAAAGGGCCCTTCTGAACTCATTTGCACACTTGAAACTAAGAGGAATTTAAACAAAGGGATGTAGCCTTTTTCTCACTTACTGTGACACAGTTCCACAAGAAATCCTGTCATTTCTATGCAATTTATCTGGATCTACATGAGTATAAACTGAAGAACTTGTCCAATATAGATGCAGCTGATTTAGATGTTGGTTTAGGCTGGCTGGCTTTAACGATCCCGCTGTACTCAGAGATCCATCCAGATATTTTCCAATTTAATTTCCTTTTCAAAAATTTTTATTTTTTATATCCCTTGGTGGTAGTACAGGTCGAAATGATGGGTTACTTTAGCTAGCAGTGAAGATGTGGGATGAGAAAATCCATTGAAAATCAGTGAGTGCTGGCTGGCACTGAGAATAGGAATCCTGTCCACACCCTGTGAGAGCTTGAATCAATGAAGACATAAGACATTTTCCAAAAGTGCAGAACAAATGACAGAAAGGCCTTTTGTGCCCTTGTTTTTGCCAGCACTGTAGAAAAAAGGAAATTAATACATTGAAATGATGGGCCCTTCCCAGAACAGTCTTTTCCTTATCGCAAGAACATGCCACACTCAGACATTGTTACATCTCAATTCACTTTTGGCTGTTGTGAGTCAGAATTAGCTTATCTGTGATATTTTCATGTTTACTCAAGCTTTCAGTTTGATAGTGATGCACAACTAATACTTGGATGGTGTTGCATTCCAGGAGATTTGTGAAGCAAATGAGAGAGAGAGAGATTTTTAATTATATAAAGTTAATTTTGGAACTTTACTTTCCACAGCTATTTCTATAAAACCTGCAAGCAAGCTCTTCAATTCCACTCAGAGCCTTTGTGCTCTGCTGGCAATGTAGAGGGCCCCAGAGGCTTCCATAAGCAGCTAAGTGTTGATTTTGTTTTGGCTGTATGTTGCTGTCTAGCTAGATCTAGCTGGACTGAGGAAGGAGAGAGCAGATTTCCTGTATGTTCTGGGATAGTTTCAACAGGGAAATCAGTGGGGCAGTCCTGAGACTCACTCAGATGACACAGGGAATGGGGTTGGTAGTAAACAGCCCATTCAACATGAATGCTGTAGAAAGTTTATCCTCCTTTGCTATTACATGGCTCCTTTCTGTGCCTGCTGGAAAAAGTTAAGAAAAGAAACTCACATCTTCTATTAGTGAATTTTGAAGTGCTTCCAATGAAATATAATCTGGTTTTCCTACCTAATGACCTAGAATGACCACATGCTTCAGTTTATTTGTTAGAATTTAAAGAACAGGAATTAATGGCTTCTCTAGAAATACAAGTTTCCATTATCATTTGTTTTTATAAATTCTCTCTTTATAGTGTAATTCTGAGAGCCTTGGAATTTCCAGGTGAACCTTGGGTTCCAAGCTGAGTAGATGTTTATGAAGATACAAGGGAGAGTTTTTTACTTTGAAGTGACTGTGATGTTTTTAAACTAAATTGCTCTAATTTGCACCTATATGTATGACACAATTCTTCAAAAACTCTGTTTCAGGAACACATGGCTGTATTGTTTTTTATGTAGCACCTTAATGATAGACTTATCAGTATCAGCTGCTGTTTGGGTGAAGGGGAAAGTCAAACATGCAGTCATTCCAGTTGATTACTGTCCATAACTGCACTTGAACAATACGTGCTTGTAGATCCAGGGTGCATTTCCTCCTTCCCGTACATCACATGGGCACACTGCTGAACTGATATTAGCATCAATGATGAAAGACTTCACTGGTAAATACTATTATAGAAAGCCAGCTGCTGGACCATATGATGATGATGCCAGAGCATCCTGTAGGATTTCATGGAATAGTGATGCTTGTTGTTGTTATTTTACTTTAGTTGTTATTTTTGCTATTTGTTTGTTTGTTTGTTTTCCATAGAATACTCTGTTTGTTATGCCATGCAGTACCTAAAGGATGTGGAGCGTGGAGTAATGCAAAATATATTGAAGAGCATAAGAGTATACATGCTTTGAACAAGTGAATTCAGCAGTGATGAGGAAGACTTTCCTCTGATCACTGGACTGTCCCATGGGAATGCTGTGTTCCCTGTGTTCCCAGTCAATGTCCTACCTCTCAGTCTTCCTAAAAAACACTTGCAAATTCATTAGATAAATAAAAGGAACGAAATCACCTAAGAGCTATGCATGTGCCCTGCATGCTACCTTAACTCACTCTTAAGAGCTTCACTGCTGAGGAGTTGCAAAACCTCTCATATATAGCACTAGCCATGAAGGTCTAAATCTGAATGCTAGTTCTCCTTTTCTGGAAATGCACAATTACAAATTTGCTTTGGAGATTCATTTTATTCTTTCTATACATGCATGAAAGATAAGGGTACAGGAAGAATTTTTTGCAGCACTGTAAATTGAAGTGTAAGCCTAGGTAGATGGAGGCTCTGGTTGTAGAGAGGTAGTAGTCTGTGATGGTTTGGACATCTACTGTCCTAGATGAGCTATTGTATAAAATATCAGTATAAAGAAATGCTTTGTCTTAAGCCCAGAGATGCATGTCAGTGAGATGTTTGGTTTGAGAAAGCATAAATTTAGACAGGCTGGGTAAGATTCAGGTTTTCCTCTCCCTTTTGGAAGTGGTTATTAATGAGATTGAGACAAATGCCACCTACATCTGCCTGAGGCAAAATGGTAGGCAATCAGATTATCCTCTGATTGCGTAGTAGCAGTTTTTTAGTTCACAGACTCAGAGGCAACCAGGTTTTGTTTTTGTACCACATGGGGAGCCTATTTAGAAAATATCCACTTAGGAAAAAAAAAGAAACAGTAACAAGAGTTTTATATAAGTAATAGAGACTCACCTCAGAGTTTGTGAGTGGGTGGCTCTGACCAATTTTTTCATAGGAAACTTCTGTACTGCTCAAATAAATATTTGGTGAATGCATCTCATTTTTCACACTCACTGATAAAGTTTAATAATATCATGCTGCAGCAGAGTATATAGAAAATCTCACAACTTAAGATTTTTACCAAAATGAACTTCATGTTATAAAAACAATTGCCTTCTCAGGTCTCTGATATATTTTATTCATTGCCAAAGAGAAGGCAAAAAGCTATGAAAGCAAAAAAACAAGTTTGCCAGGAAAATACAGTCTTCTCCTCTTTTTTTGGTTTTGTTTTGTTTTATGGTGAGACAAGAAGGCAGTAGTATTTTCAGCAGGGAATTATATTTTCAGCATGGTCCCTGTGATACTCCTACTAGCAATTGTGGCATCATTAAAACTAGAATGATGAATAAAATCGATGTGTTACTCATCTTCTCAGCTGTGGAGCTGCTGCCTTCAAACTCTATATGCTGTTCAAGCAGGCCATTTGCTATAGCAGAAGGCAGCTATAGCAACATTCAGGGAGCAATCAGGCTATGATACAACTCTTAAAGAATTTGTGAGCTGTGGTAGGAAGCCTGAGTATAAAACCAAAGATATGAATAAGTGAGAATAAAAGATAAAGAGAAAAAGACAGAAATAGAATATATGGTGCAAGTTTAGTGTAAGTTTCAGTGCAGATCTCTGGGACTATAATGAAAGCTGGCAAAGTTTCTAAACTACAAACCAGAATATTTAAGACAACTTGTAATTTTCCATCAGAACAAAATAGACACTGAAGTGATAATGTTTTGAAATGGAAATTTGGTTGACAGATATGTTTGGATACTTTCTAAACAAAAAAGTATTTAATTGGAAATTTGCTCAAGTATTTCTACTTTTTAATTGTGATTGTCAAAACTCATAAAAACTGTAAAAAACTGAAAAAAAATCTCTTTAAAACATATGAACCCCAAATGACTTCAAATTATACAAACATTAATTATGACATTTACATTAAAGTAGCAAAAACTAATTTAGAATTTTTTTTTTGTGGGAGCTCAGAAAGAATTACTTGAGATTTAAATACAGATTTTAAGAGTTTTATCTGATGATCATAATTAATAGTGGAAATCTAAATAAATCAAATAAACAAGTGAGTCATATCTGAGATTATCTTCAGTAATTTTTTGTTGTTGTTTGTTTTTGTTGGCTTGATTCAGAAGATCCTGTGGAAAGCATGTGCAACACTTTCCAAGTTGTTGCTGGATTTGTAGTTTCAGTAACCATTGAGATTTCCAATTACGATCCAGACTTGGTGGTGCAGAATCAACTTTGCTATAAATTCCAATATATCAAGGTCAAAAAAATCTTAAACCTAGTTTGTAAGTATGAGTAAAACTCCTAAGGTCTTGTTATCTCACAGTGCTGCCAATGGGGAGGGACTTCATAAAATGTGCTACTGTAAGAGGTAAACTGAATAGACTAATGTAAAATCAATTTCATGTCAAGAAATTGAGTGGTTTCCTACAGGAAGGTTTAAATAATTCATTTTTTTCTCCCATTTTTGACATCTTTGTCCAACTCATGCAAATGTGCAGGCTGAGAAGACGTTAGGTAGGCAGCCAATTAAAACATGCTTTCATAAAAGAGCAGGATGGTTTTTCAGGACAAGAAGCAATATTTTGTGAACACCAATATAACTCCCTAAATGTCTCACAGATGCAGTCTGAGAGAAATTGCATCTCTCTCCCTGCAAAAATATCTTAGCCACCTCAAAGAAGAGATCATCTGGAGCCTTACTCACTTTGGGGGATGCTGAGTTAATTGAGTGAAAGTCCAAATATCTCTTTAGGAAATAAATGCTAAAGGATAGCATTAGACTCAAAAGTGATGTAAACTAATGTGTCTCCAAGTAAATTTGGTTCTGTACTGCTGTTACTAATTAGCTGTATTATCACCATACTAGGAATCCTAGTCATAGGTCAGAGATCATTTTGAAAGGAATTTGCTAGGTACTGTTATGTGGATTTACACTAAAAAATCAGTCAAGATCCAGTAATATTTAAGTAATAAATTATTTACAAACATTTTCTATTAGATATATTTCCCCTGGCATCTCTGTTTTCTTGTTTGAGCAGACAAGGTTGTTCATGAAAACGATAAGAAATTATTTCAGAATTAAGACATACAATTACATTAAAATAATAAAAGAAAGTTTCCAGCCAAATGTCTACACGATACTTCAAAAATCAAAGGTCAGTGGCTGAAGCATCAGAGTATTAGGGAGTGTTATCCATGTGATTTTCATTAGACTTGATATGAGATAGACAGATCAATAAAATGTTCCTAAGAGGGGGCAGGGGATGAAACATACATCAGGACTGCAGCTAGTCAACACATTGTCCAGTACTTTTTAGTCTCTTCACTAAGGATTAGAATAATTGAGCAGGATACAACCTCCGCAGCTTTGCAGACTATATGAAACTGGGAAGAGTGCTTGATGGATCAAGTGGGTGTTCTGCCATCCAGAGAGATTTCAGCAGCCCGAACAAACAGGCTAAGAGGAACCTGAAGTTCAGGACTTCAAGTCCACACCTGTACAATACTGTGTACTAGTGCAGTCTGGGGACTGACTGACTGGAAAGCAGCTTGGCAGAAAAGAATTTGGTATTTCTCATGAACACCAAGCTGATCAAGATTCACCACTCTGTCCCTTTCTACTCTGTCCTCATGAAGCATCACTTGAAGCACTGCACCCAGGTCTGGGGGTCCCCAGCATAAGAGGGGAATAGACCCATTGGAGTGAGTCCAGAGGAGGGTCCTGAAGGTAATTTTTATTCAGAAAATTCATTTCGTCCTACAGACTGTAATAGCCTAGCAGTTAGCAATAGAATGGAAATTAAGAGAGCTAAGTTCAGTTCTCTTTGCTGCTTGAGGATGTTGTTAATAATGATACACATCAGCTCCTAAAAGCTACTGTGTGTAGGATTCTGTTCTTTCTCATGTTAAGAGAAACTTGTTGTTGGAAAATAGAGAATATTTTCTCCAGGGAAAGAATACTGACTCTGTAAAATGAATAGAGCAGTTAGAGCTGTCAGAGAGCAAGAGCGAGAGAACATCCCTAGCAGCCTCAGAACCTCCTACTACAGTGTTTTCTACAGTAGTCTGTATGGAAAAAAAATCTGTTTTGACTTTCATTTCTTGCAGACTTCCAGGCTTTCCAGAAGTGAGAGTCACTTCTTAACTTGTTTAACCCACTCAAAAAGGGAAGCTGCTCATTGGAGGCACTTATGTTATCTCTCTCTTTCCACTTCATAGAGTCATAGAATAGAATCATAGAATCATCAAAGTTGGAAAAGACTATTAACATAAACTAGTCCAACTTTTGACCCATCACCACCATGATCACTAAACCATACCCCTAAATGCAATATCTACCCTTTTCTTGGAAACTTCTGTGGGCTTCTTTTTCAGATAATGAATTTGTCTTTTTTAACACTTGAATATTTTCAGGCAAGAACTATGATCTCTTCTGTGTCCTATACGCTGCCTAGTATTATAGTCAGTACAGTACAAACAGGAGGAATTAACAGTACAGCTAATACATAGAAAATCAAGAATTAACCTACCTGAGGTCCATGGTGAAGCCTCCTTTCTCCCAGCTCAGCTTTCCTCGTGGTCTGGAAAGTGCTGTGGTGCCCATGTGTTCTGTTGAATAACTGCAGTCCTAGTCTGCTTTTAAGACTGAAGGACCATTTGGATTGCAATAAGTACTCCTTCCAAATAATACTTGGGCATTTGAGTGGGAGGTTAAGTAGATAGGTCTAATCTTGACCAGAGAACAGAAAAAAGGAAGTGTCATACTTCCTCTTAAACTCAAAATTCTACTTTAGTAATAAGCAAGCAAAGACAAAGAGCTGTGAAATCTATCAAAAAGTTTGTTCAGGAACTTTGGACGTCTACATGTTAAAGGACATGCATTTCAAACTTTGGGTTCACATAGGCTGTGTAAGTAGTGAGGATAGAAGATGAAAGAAAGGCATCAAAAATAGGAAAAAAAAAGCAAGATTGTAAAAAAAAGAGGGATTGTAAGTGAGGTGGGACATAAGAAGAGGGAAATGGAGAAGAAAGGTGAAGCAAGGGAAAGAAAGGTGAAAAGTGAGTCAAAGTAGCAATGAACAGAACTGATGCAAAAAGCAGTCAATCACAGAAAAATTAGGAATGTAAAATAAGAAAATAAGCAATAGCAGTATGAAGAGAAGAATGCAGATATAATGAATCAGAGCCTCTACCTCAACTGATTTAATTTTAGATGCCAAAATTAAAAGAGATGAAACTCACTTTAATATGCGAAAAAATGCTTATATTTTTTGGAGAGGGAAGGGGATTTTAAGACAAGAATTTGTGGGAAAGAAAGTGTCATGGGTTTCACAAAAGTTTGGTTGTGCTATATATTGTTTTATAAAAAAGACAAATAAGAAATTACATTGAGCTGCTGTGTAGAAATTAGAAAAAGAAAACACAAAACTGACACTTTATGATACAGAAAGGAAAGAACAATTTAATGTATGATATGACTCTCAAATCTGTGGAAGTCAATGTGACTGGTGTCCAGTCCTCATTTTATACATTACTCACTGTAAAGGATGATGTCATGGAAGGATTAGGTCTAATCTTTGATGAGAAAGCCTTGTGATGGCTCAACAAAGAGTAGAAAAGAAGGAGCTAACTCAGTTTAAAGTCAGGCTTTATAGAATCAGCATTTTGTATATGTGGTCATACTCTGAACAACACAGTTTCTGGTGAATCCCTGTCTATGACTTTCCTGTTACTGACTCTCATTTTATTATTCTGCTGTTCCAGCTTTTGGCTGCCACTAACACAAAATAGGAGACCATGCTCCACAATCAATACATGAAAAAATTTAATTAACAGCAGAACTCTTTCCACCATGTAAGTCTCATATGGATCGATCAGTTCAAACAGCCAAACTGCTTAACCAGGGCTAGCCTTCAGTGGTTATGTATTATAAAATGTGTCTGCTAGATGAAGAAGTCTTAATTATCATTTTCCTTTGGTAGCCTTCAAACCTTCCAGCTAGCAGAGGTACTTGCATAGCATTAAATCTGTGGAGTCTTCATCCCTGGAGATATACAAGACCTGTCTGGATGCCTACATGTGAGACCTGCTGTATGGAACCTACTTTACCAAGGGGCTGGACTTGATGATCCCCAGAGGTCCCTTCCAACCCCTTCAGTTCTGTGATTCTTTGATTTATAGTACATGGAATGGAAAATTACTTTGAAGCTCCTCATAGATCTGACAGATATATCCTTATTTATTTATTTTTGAAAGTTTTACAGCAATGAGTGATAGATGTTGAATAATTATTTTTCAGGGAGGTACGGTTTAAAAATTCTTCTTAAGGACTGAGGCAGATTAAAAAATGGTGACTTCAGTGATGTATCTCAGTGCAATGATTATTCATTCACACAGTCATTTTTAGTCTCAGAAATAACTACCTCACTGAAAAGAGTTGTTTAGGAAAAGCAGATTTTTTAAGGACTAGAAGCTTTACATACAAAGCTTTCTAAATAGCATGTGGGCTGCTATAATACCTGTTTGGAAACTTTCAAATTAAAACTTTAAATAGGAGGGCTAAATCTGTCCCAGACATAAGTCCTCTATCACAGATGTAACAGTACACATGAATTTGGTCCATTTCTTTATGTGCTAATTATTCACCTTTTTAAGGACTATTGCAAGACATGAAGGTGGAAGAAAAGAGTACAGGAAGGATTCTCTGGCAAAAAAATATGAATGAGAAAAATAACTTTTTTTCCCACTTACAAAGTGTACAATTACACAATATTTCACAACTGCACAATATTTAACAACAGAAATATTTTACGAACTGTAAGAAGCCTGCATACAGAAATCTACTGTTTTTATCTGACAATACTTTGTCACCCTTTACACAGCAGCTTTGACATCCTAATCACTTCGTAGTGGACAGTTGTCAATCCTACTGTAAAAACCACATCCCAACAGGAATGTTTTTCATAGAGCTGTTACAGGTCTCAGCCTGAAGACATGAGGGAATCCCTGCACTCTGGGCACTTGGAGAGGAAGTCAAATTGTCCTTGAATGCTCTCCTGACAGAAGATAATAGTCAGAGTCAATCTGGTTATGACTGATACTTTCTTTGCTACCGAAAATTCTGGTGGTACAGGACTTCTCCTTGCTTCTTCTCTTCTTGTTTCTCTCTATTTTCTCCTCTTCTCTCTATTCAGTAGCAGAGTTTTTTGTCCCCTCACCACAAATTTCTGGCTTTTGAGAAAGAGATGTCATGAATATTCACTATGAACTGGTAAAATTCTGTAGCAGGGCTTAATAATCTTTCCTATAAACCTTAGATTGTTGAACATTTCACACGATCAAGGGTAGAGGACAAAAGAAGAAAACCACTTTAAAATAATAAGTATCTCAGAATGAAATGGAAGAGAATTTAGAACTCTGATTCTTAAAAAATATGTCAAAACAAGGTCAGAGTCTCAGTTGATTTAATAAAAATCTGTGAAAATCCTACAGAAACTTTTGTGTAGTTAACTGCGCTGATGATGCACAAATCCAAAGTTCAGCAGCAGCCAACACTATATAGTTACCTAAACTCACCAGGGGCCTCTTTGTTTGATGTTATATATTACTATTATGAGAATCAGTTCTGTGCAGCCCATCTCAGATTGCCCCCATATGAGAAACTCAGCAGCTGGTTCAACACTTGATCAGATTTCAAAAATAGGAATTTTTCCAGTAAGTCTCTCTTTAAGTTCTAGAATACACTCAGAGTATTCTGAACAAACACTGAGTGGTGCACTGCTTGCAAAATGAAATTAAGCCTATTTTCTAAAGGAACCAGAAGTAACTTGTGACTCTTATAATATGGCAAGGGTAGTATTTCTAATACTTGCAAAAACTGTGAAATTTGGTCACTAGGCTCTGTAGGAAATGGTTCTAAATCCCTCTGTCAGATCACATATCCTTCAATTGATGCCCAGACAATCCTACTCTCCACACACTATGAGCCCTGAATTTGTGTAAGCCCTTTTCAGCATAAACTATTGCTAGCTTTAGTTTGCTTTTCTTTTTGGATAGACCAACATTGAGCTAACTATAAACCCAGTTCATAATTCATGGTTATTTACAAACCACTTGATACAGGAGACACAGCTCATATTTGTGTTGGCTGATAATCCCTTGCCAATGATGGATGAAGATCAGGTGTCATGTCTGATTCTTTTGGATGTGTCAGTTGCCCCCAGTACTGTTGACCATGAACTGACCTGCACTCTTGCACTCTGGAAGCAAGGACGAATTGGATGAGTAGTGGAGCTCAGAGTTATGTGCAAATTTGGGCCCTGAAGCGTGTTGGCAGTGGGTTGAAGCAGGAATCTCTTCTACGGTAAAAAAAAAAAAAAAGAAAGTAATTCTTCACATTTTTTGTTAATATGTTTACCTATTAACAGTTTGATAATGGAGTTTTAGCACTTATCTATGTCTCTGTTTGCCTGTCTTAAAAAAAAAATTGTAAGCTTTGGGAAAATGTATTTTACAAATATTTTCTCCCACAGTATTCTGCCTTTAACCTATATTCCAGGGTTCTCTTCATACTGTGTATTCCTATTCTAATGATGGAGGAGGAGAGAAGGGAAGCCCTCTACTTTTCTGCCTCCACTTCTCCATTCTGTGTGGTGCAGCAGAGACCTCTGAGCTACAGAAGCAAAACAGTCCGCAGTCCACATGAAAACATTTACCAGCTGCAGAGATCTGGGTTTAAGCACCATGTGCGTTTACAGTTCTTCTCAGAAAGTCTACATGACCAACAAGCTGCATAACTACATGATGTCAGGGTATGGATACATGTAGAGCACGTTGCATCCAACAGTAAGCACGGCTTGTCTGCCAATGATGGCACAGCCTGAAAATTGCCAAATGTTTGATCCAGTTCCTGCAGCGGAACATGTCATGCAGTGTCAGCTCAACCATGGGGCTAGTCCATGCTTACATGTTTGCAAGTATGAGATAAATTGGTTTAAGCTTCACTACCTTGTATTCACTAGCCTTCACTAGTCAGAGAGATAGGTAATTAGGTGAAGAAATAATTTAATGATTAATAGCAGATGCTGATCTGTGCAACATAGGAATCATGGGCAAGCACAATGTGGATGGGAATTTTTGCCTCTTACAAAGGGATTCAGTAGAAAAATTTTCTGTTTCCTGTAAACATTCACTTACATGTCAGCAAAGACAGAAGGCCTTTAATCTTTAATCTATACATGGCATATGAAAACACTCTCTAGTAAGACAGAGTTAAATCAATATCCTCTACCAAGGGAAACAAGCCGTTCCCTCCTGACTTGTGTACATCATACTAATATCTCTAGTTTCTTTCTGGAGAGGAAAAAAGAACAAATAATAATAAATAATAACGTGGTTGATTACACAATCCTGACATTTGTCCACTTGCTTTTGCTTTTTTTGGACCCTCTTTTGCCAAAGAAAGTCATGAGCATCAGAAAGCAGTTGGGTTTCCCTGAGGGACTTGAACTACTGCAGTGACACAGCCAAAAGCTTCAGACTCTTGGACAAAGTGTTGTGTTGTGCCCTCCATAAACTGTTCCCAGGGCTTCAAAATATTTAATGATTAGACCAGGGTTATTTATGGTAGGGTGGCAACTCAGTACAAATTTGTTGCTTTAGTGTTCACTGTTTCAAATCTGTTTGTGCAACATTTCACACGTGGTGATAAAGTCAGTAAAACATTGGTCATGGTGTACTGCTATTTACTAAACCATATCTGTCCATTTTTGAAATTTCTAGTGTACTGAAGATAGATTCATTTCATCTGTCTAGCAGTTTTAAAAGAAAAAAATTACCATGTACAATTAATTACATTGAGAGTGGCCTATTATCTGGCCTCAAATTAGTCCTCTAATCCTAGACTGCTCAACCCCAGACTTTGTTCAGTACCTTCCCCGAACTCTACCATCTATTAGTGAGCACCTCTGTGTTTCTTTTACACAAAGCAACAGAGGCAGGTGAAGGAGACAGGCACAGCTGGTCACGATTGCTTTAATACCAGTGACATTTTTCACATTTGTAAAGTATTTCCAAAATTCGTTTTCCTTGGTAAACTACTGAAAAAAACTACTTGGTAAATTACTGAACTATCTATAAACATAAATTTTTCTTTCTTTTTTCATCATAAAGCTGTATTCTTTCTCTAAACCAAACCATTTTATGATTCTATGATCTCCCTCTCAATTCCATGGTGGTAAGGCACTGGAATGGACTGTCCAGAGAAGCTGTGGGTGCCCCAACCTTGGAGGTGTTCAAGGCCAGTTTGAATGGGGCCTTAGGCAGCCTGAGCCAGTGAGAGGCTACACTGCCCACAGCAGGAGGGTGGAACTGGATGGTCTTTGAGACCCCATCCAGCCTAAGCCATTCTATGATTCTATGATTCTTTTTGCTTGTTTTGTTCTTCATTATTCTCTAAACCTCTATTGCTTGAGACATGATGGACTGAGTTTCATTTACATAGGCAAGGAATATTACCACAGCAATGGAAATCCTGATTTATAAGACAAAATACAGCTCCTTCCTCTATTCAGACAGCATTTACAGGTATTTTGCTATTCATGCATATATGTCCCTTTGATTTCCAAATGAAGGGCTGTCTATATTATTAATAGTGCTGTCACCTTGACCGGTGAAAATTCAATCAGCTATTTTTTTTGTCAAATGAAGAGTTGGCTTTTCAGTTTCAAAGTTTCCTATTCTCATCTTCCATTACTCTGAGCCAAAGAACTACCCTAGGAAGGACCTCATTACATTTACCATTTGCTTAAAATCCACTGACATGGCAGGATCAGAATAGCTATCTCCCTCATTTTTTTCTCTAGATAAAAGGCAGATATTACTATTTGCCTGAGAAAAGATTTTACCAACAAGTATATGGGGTGTGGTTCTGGGATGAGTTTTCATCATCATTTATGTCATTTTTTAATGTCTGGTATACTGTATTCCTATTTCAATTCAGCTGAGAAAAAAGATGTTCCCTCCTGAAAAAGCACAGGAAAACAGATTGAATCCCTGCTCAGCTTCAGATTTGCTGTCATGCAGATCAGTTCATACAGTCTTTATTTTAGCTCCTGAGCTGCAAAACAGTGATAATACCCTCCTCCTTTGTAGCCCATGTTGAGACTCTGAAACATTCAAATTGCTTTCCCTGGTGTAACAGTTTCAAGGGTAGAAGTGACACCCATACTCGTGCTGGAAGCTTGCATGGATATCTCTATCACAGCAGGAAACGTAGACTGCACTGCATTTTGATTAAGCTGTATGGAAATGCAGGTTTTAGATAGTTCAGGCAGTTGTTTCTATACCCCACAGGGAGTAGGCGGTGAGTGTTCTGGTGTAACATCAGCAGTAATATGTCCTGGAGCTTGAAAATTGCTGAGGAACTTAAAAAATCATCTAGTCTCAGAAGTGACAAAAAAAAACAAACAAACAACTGAATAAAGAATATATTCTGGCCTCACTCATACTCAGTAAGCCCATCTCTAGCCCTCAATGACAAAGTCACAAAGACCCTGACGTTTTCACTGGAATTAGAGAATCTATGAGTAGTTAACAGCTCAAGTCAATTAACAACTCAACTCTAAAACTTACTTCTGGTTTGGAGCACTTCCCATTGAAATAGCTGGAAGAAAAAGGAAACTCTGCACGTAAAGTTTGACAAAATGCCCTAGCTGCAAATGAATTATAGATACTGCATTTGCAATACAATCAGGTCTCAGTCCCTATCAGAAATATGTTATAAATACAATTTATTTGTGAAGCCACGCCAGCTGAAAGTATGCAGGATGGCTTGGAGCAGACTGAAAGGGCAAAGGGGTGGAGGGTTCCTGTCCTTGAACTCACAGGGCATTGCATTTTCTACATTAACAGGATAGAGATTGTGCCACCTGTGATCTCCCTTTACAGGCATAAAGGACCTGGTCCAGATTGAGTAATCAAAGGCTCTACTTCATGAGTATCCCATGTAAGCATAGGCCTGAATTTCATCAGGTCCAGACTGACCTCATGTGCAGGATGGTGATCACAGGCTTACAAATGAGAGATGAGAGCCAAGTGTCTACAGACCTGCAGTGTACACAGGTCTGGGTGCTGTGTCAGCCCAACTTTGGTCACATTGTTCCTCTGCCTTCATGCTGATGCTATGCAGTAGTGGAGAACTGACTCCTTTAACAAGAGTCTAGATTTCTCTGCAGTACAGACAATGAAATTTTCTGGTCCTTATGTAAGACTGCCCATATATAGTCTAAGCCATGGATATTTCATAGACCTACAGGCTAGAGAGTGCACATAGTAGCTGGTGCCCAGGGTACTCAAAGCAGCTTTCTGGTATGATAATTGTTAAGTCAGATTGATAAAACCCAGGTGAACAATTTCTATGGACATTTTCTAAGTACATTCAAAAACAGAAACTAGACCTATCTTCAAACGTGGATATGCAAACGTGGATATGCAGAACTTTTTTTTTTTTTGAGAGTAAAAATATCTAAAATGGACTAGGAATCTTTTTTAGTGCTTGTTTAAATTTGTGTTGCTCTTTGAGTATTTAAGATTTCCTCTGAGTATTCCCATATATCATAAATTTTAAAACTGAAACAATGTAGCAACAATACAGATCCTAATAAATTCAGAGATAAGCTATGGTTTTATTAGTACAGACAGTAATTAGACTAAGAAAGGATAAGATTATAATTATAAGCCACAAAAAGCATTCATTTGTTCATTATTTGTTAACTAGCACACCTTTGCTCCCCTGCTTGTTGATAATTTAGACCATGGTCATGTGAATTCACTATAAAAACCTTGCATGTTTGCTAAAGAACCTCCTCATGACCAACAGCATGAGATTTCCAAGAACAGATCAGATGTGTGTCTATATTAATTTACTATTCTCAGTCCACCTGGAATAGACCAGTGGCTGATTAAATACACATCGAAGACTAATCAATAAAGAGACAAATCTTTGATCTAGTTGGTGATGTTTCTGATTACACAAAGTAATGCTCTTAATGGAACTTGGTTCTCCTGCCTTTCAGTGTAAAATCTTGTCTTTCAAATTGTTGCTTATTAAAAACATTATGAAATAGCAGTGTGAAGTTGCTCTTATTTACTTGCTTCAAACAATGCAACAGTAGTTTGCTCTTCTTAACTGGCTTAAGCTTTTGTTTAGAGATTTTTACATGTGACATAGAAGTCATGCTTTGATTCTTCTGTCAATAACAAACAGTACTATTTCCTAAAGATACAGTTGGCTTTTATTTTGTAATGTCAAATAGGTCAAATTTGTGTCCCAGTGTCACAAGACCTCATTGCTGAATACTCTGGGGACTGAATCCTGGCTTCAGCTGACAAAGGGAACAGCTGTCCAAAAGCTTCAGCTGTCTGAAGCAAGACTAGCACTGGGCTCTGCATGCTCTTAGTCTGCACTGATCCTGCCTCATTTGTGTGTATTTTACTTCCTTCAGTGCAAACACACCTGTTCACTATCTCTGAACATGCTCTAATTTCAGCAGTCTAAATTGATTCTAAAGTTGGCACTGACTGCCACTGGTACACCTCACTGTATTGTAGCTGTAAGTGCTTCCTCATAGACAAATATTTCAGTTATCTCCTTATAGTTCTTTGTAAATACCAGATGAAACAAATGAATCCTTTACAGGTTTTAAGCTGTCTGCTGTAAAGGACCCCAAGGTGTCCCAGAGTCTCCTGGATTGTGTCTGAATTAGAGAGCTGAAAGGTCACTGGAGAACAGGCTGCCCAGAGAGGTGATGGCTGCCTCATCTCTCCAGACACTCAAGGTCAGACTGAACCAGGCTCTGAGCACCCTGACCTAGCTGTAGGCGTCCCTGTTCCCTGCAGGGGAGTTGGACTAGATGACCTTTAGATGTCCCTTCCAACTCAAATGATTCTATGATTCTAATTTGAGGACGGAAGTGGAAATTCAGCCTTCTTCGCCAGCATGAAGTGTAGCTTGTTCTGACTAGAATTTGGACTCTTGCTAGTCCTTTCCTTCTGGTGTTCCTGCAGTTTAGGACTGACCAAACTGTACTCCGTTAAAAATAATAACAATAAAGCCACTTTAAAAACTTCTTATGCTTTACTTCTCATCACTCTCTTCTCCCATTCCAGACATGAAGTAGACAAAAACAGATTATAAAAATGGATTTAGTTACATAAGAGATAGTCTCTTTGCACCCTTCACATCTAGTTTCTGGCTCACCTAGGTTATAGTTCTGGCTGGAGCATCCCATAACTCCTTGTTGACATGTTTGTTGAAGAAGAATTAGCTATGGACAGGGACAGGAGGGAAAAAGGGAGATTGATTCTGTTTCCTGCCAGAGTTACCAACTTTTTTCCTAGTGACTCTCATCTGTAAGATGATGCAAGAGTTCTCATGAGACATATTTTCCCTTCCTATCTCTTTCAGCTACCATGTTACCTCAGTGTAGCAAGAAGGATATGCAACAGCTTAGTAAAGAGATAACCAAAATATGCTTACTCTTACTGCAGGCCTACCTTGCTATCTGTGCTCCTGGAAGGAGTTTGCAAGCCACAAAATGCAGACAGGAACAATGTACGCAATGGGGAGGACAGCGAGGCAGAAACAGGAAACTAAGGATTATCAGTCAGCTGGAAGCAAAGCCAACATTCCACAAACTGAGTTTCTAGCAGCTAAGGAAGCTGTTTAAAATGCTCATTTATTTTTTTAAAACACACTTGAATATATGACTTGGGTAATGACCTCAGCTTTTGGTTGGTACTTCTCTTTGCAAAATAAGACTGAATCCTGTTATGCTCTGTTGGCTCTTTCAGTCCTTGGAGTGGGCCACCATTCTAGAAATGTTCATCAGTTCTTAGTGCAGATTTTCTTGGTGCCTATTTCTGACTTTTTGTATTTTCCTCCTAGTTATCATCACTATCAGTTTTCTTCTTATAAATGCCAATTAATTTAATCAAAGGTGAAGGACAGAAGAGTGGGATCATGGCAACTGTTAGAAGAAAAAAACTGTTAGGAGATATTAAATGCATTACAACGAAACTCCCAAGTGACAGGTAAGATAGCAACAGAATCACACAGTAACTGCGTTTTACACTATAATAACAGGGTGTTGACATGTTACAGTAGAACTTGGGCAACTATTTTGTGTCCAAATCCAAACACTTTTGGGCACCCACAGTAAAAATTTCTGAGCATAGGTCCATAGCAACATATTCCGATTTCACAGAATCACAGCACTGTGGGGGTTGGAAGGGACCTCCAGAGATCATCAGTCCAACCCCCTGCCAAAGCAGCTCCCTAGCCCAGGTTGCACAGGTAGGCATCCAGGCCGGTCTTGAACATCTCCAGAGAAGGAGACTCCACCACCTCTCTGTGCAGCTGTGCCACTGCTCCGGCACTGCACTGTGAAGTAGCTGCCAAGCACATTTGTGTGGAACTTCCTATGCTTCAGTTTGTGATCATTTCCCCTCATCCCATCACCACACACTGCTGAGAAGAGTCCAGCCTCTACCCTTTGCCTCCCACTCCTTAGATATTTACAGACATGGATCAGATCCCCTCTAAGTCTTCTTTCTCAAGGCTGAACAGACCCAGGTCTCTCAGCCTTTCCTCAGTAATGACATCATAGAAGGCCACCAGACTGGTCGAGCACTACCTGCCCCTGGTGAACCCGTGCTGATTACTCCTGATAATTCTCTTTTCTTCCAACAGCCTGGAGACAGCATCCAGAAAAAACTGTACATACACTGATGTTGCCTAGATGCTATTAGACCATCTCCTCCCTCATCAAATGGAAACCTTCCATTCTCCAGCCCCTCTCACTCTTCCCCACAGTCCAGTTGTTGTTGTTGTTGTTTTGTTTTTCCCTGGAGCTTTTCTGGTATTTGTAAGACTTAATCATCAGCAATCAGCTAAAATGGAATTAGAGTCTCAGGCCTTCCTCATCAGGGGGAACCTTACATCTACCCTTCACTAAGTAGTAAGCCAACAATTTTCTTGGATACCACTTCAGTTTTCTTCTTATATTTACATTGACAGAATCCATTTCACTTCATAAACAACATTGCTGGTTAAATGAGGCCCTAAGAACTACTAGGATAGTAGGAACATGTGCCCTTATGTTACCCTCCTCCTATAGTCCACCCCACCCCTCATCCCCCCCCCAAAATAAAAAAACAAAAATCAACAACAACCAAAGACACCAAAAATAAAGAACATTTTATTTTCTTCACATAGTCTAAATGATTGGAAGGGATAGGTATATCCTACCCATGTAAAATTAATATGCAATAGTACCTTCAGGGTTTTTGAAATGAAATCAATGAGGACATTTGTATAGAACTGGTCATATTCTATCAAAATGCTTTACAAAGGCAGATGTGATAAAAATGGCCCAAGTCATCATGAATTTACATTGAAAAAAATTTTTACTCTGAAATCAGATTAAAAAATTTCACAATCACTGGAATAAGTCCAACAATATAAAAAAAAATGCATCCCACAGTCCAAGTACTTTTAAAGAATGATAGTCAACCCATTGGTCCCAAGGTACCTGTAGTACTCAAGTTTTTCATAAAAATTTACATACTTCTCTATATAAATTGTGTCACTCACTGTTTCTGTTACTGAGAGTCCTATTGGTCCCAAAATTAATCTGACAGGTGTCTGCATACGAAAATAAGAGACATTTTAGTTATGATTAAAGAATGTATTTCTTTGAATAGTCTTTCCTAACAGAAATAACAAGCTTCCACCAAATGCAGGAAAGTAAACTGAGTACCCTTTGTGATGAAATCACAATTAGCTCCTTCCAGCTGAAATAATTCTTCATGTTATATGATTATGTTTGTTTATAGTCACACCTTGGATATCACTGGGTTTGGGAAAAAAAAAAAAAAAAGAAAAGAAAAAAAAGAGAAGATAATGAAAGGGAACACGTTAATAACTTTAATTGACTATGTTTCAAAAGTTAAACTATCTTATGTTGTATTTCCTTTAATTCACCTAATCTATCGTGGATTTTGGTTATGTTGTACTGACCTGTCACTTGTTCTTCTAGTTCATCACTTCAGGCATGATAATATAACTCTATGAGTCTTGTAAAATATTTTTAAATACATGGTGGATACGTATTTTGTGTCTACATTTAGGTGTTTTCTTCCAGCCATCCAATATGCCTTGTATTTAATTTGTTCTACGTTTGCCTCCGAGCAATCCTTCAACTGTAAATAGTCATCTCAAAATGACCTTCTTTTATACCTTTATAGGGGAATCAGACGATAAGTGTATATGAGATGAATGGGCTGTTTCCCCAGGTGCTGGATATTTCTTATAGGTAGAAAATGAACCCATCAAAAAGTGACTCTAGAGGTATCTATTCTTGTTAGGATTTGTAGCAAATTCAGTGCAGTTTCAGTTAATGGTATATCAAAGATATCAGTAGGTCTCAAGGATCAGTACTGAACCCTACATGAAGTTCTAGTCAATAGAAAAATCCCACTGACCTCAGGGAAACGATTTTGCTTTTTTTGACTCTAATCATTATTAAGAATAGTAAATTTCAGAAGGTCTCAGAAAAATACCCAGTTGTTGTGTTATATGGAAAACTTCTCTAACCACACATAATAAATAAGGGAAATGGAAAGGCAAAAGAGATTGTAGATGTAATATGGTAGTGAAATGGAATAGGAGGTGAGACTGCAAACATGAAGAGGATATTTTTTAAAACAGAAGTTTAATATTGGTACTTATATTAGTCCTTTCCACTGTTGGGGTTATTAATGTTCTTCATCTGCAAAACTCAAAGAACCTATTTTCTATCCTTACATTCTTTTCTACAAGTTTAAATTTTCATGGGAAATACAGAAGAAAGGAAAATATATTTATATAACAATTTATAGGACCTTCATTCACGAGCAGCATTTCCCTACTTTGCTCTTAGATACTCACACAACATATGAATGCTTTGCAAATGTTAATGAATTAATTCTGTAACCTCCTAGATAATCAGAGGAGAAAAATTATCTTTCTCTTACAGATGGAGAATGGAGAAAGAAAGACTTTATGATATGCTCGAGGTCTCTCACTGAATTTTTCAAAGTCAGTGTTTAACCACAAGACTTTCTTTGCTTCTGTTTATCTTTGCTTTTGAGATTGAAGCTTATTTAAATTCTGTTTTCTTGAATACTTTTCTGCAGGCCAGATTTGTGTAAAAATGATTCTTAACCTCAGCAAATATCTGGAAAACTACTTGCCTGGAGGGAAAATTGAGTTTTATTTCAAGCTCACTGGCTGCTGTAACTCATAAGACAATAGAAAAGTGCAGAAATTATATCCTGAAAGATCTCAAATATTTTTGAAAATACACTAAGTGCATAGAGATTCAGATTTTTTTTCATCCTGATTTCAACAGGGATAGATTTTCTAAAACTTTTTAAAATACTTTTTTTCTGTTCTTTGTACTGCTATTTTTTAAAAACTTTTGCCACCACTTTCTGAAGCTTCCTCTTGCAGAGTTAATACCGAGTTTTAAGTGGGTTCATTTGATATGTGGTTTCATTTTATATATAGATTAAATTGTGTAGCACTTCTACCAGCTCCCATCTGCCTTGCTAGGGGTTAAACACATGTGCTCATGCATAGCTACTAGTTAGTAACTAACTGTTTTATTTACTTTGTTTTGATTTATATATTTTTTTAATTGGGATATAATTATTCATTGCACAAACATAGCACAATGATATTATATCAGTTTATAGGTGCTTATATAGTTTATTCCACCTAGAGCAAATCCACCTACAAAGAAATCTAGGTACTGAGACAACAATAACACCCTGACAGAACCAGAACACCTTCTCACTACAAAGGTAATTAGTGTCCTAGAGCAAGGGTGGAAAGGGACCCTTCAGCCTGGGGAAGAGCAGACTGGAGGGGGATCTTATCAATGCTTATAAACATTTAAAGGGTGTGTGTCAAGAGGATGGGACCAGGCTGTTTTCAGTGGTGTCCAGTAACAAAACAAGGAGCAATAAGCACAAACTGGGACATAGGAAATTCCATACAAACATGAGGAATAACTTCTTTATTGCAAAGGTTACAGAGGACTGGAACAGACTGCCCAGAGTTCTTCTTTCTCTGAAGGTATTCAAAACCCACCCAGATGCTTTACTGTGTATCCTACTGTAGGGAACCTAGCTGGCATGCTGGACTAGATGATTGTCAGAAGTTCCTTCAATCTCTACGATTCTATGATTCTGTGAATACACTGAAAACCAGCATAATCAAGAGGTGTTTTCCAGACTTTGCAAGCTGAGGGATGGAGTGAATCGAGACAAGAACAATGATTTTTTTGAGTTTCTTGATTCAGGAAGAACATCAATATGTTTGGCTATTCCTCCCTCCCCACCAGTCTTGGCCAGAAGAACCACATGATATAAAGAGTTTTGGTAAAGTGACAGGGAGGAATAAAACTAAAACTAAAACTAAAACAAAAAAATAAAAATAAAAATGTAAATAAATAAATAAAAATAAATAAAAAATAAAAATAAACCCAATAAAACAACAAAAACAAAAACAACAACAACAACAAAAGCATGAGGTAGAATTCTCATTTGCTTCCATAAGGATTATCCAACTTTGATTTTCTATTTTTTTGTACCCATCATGAAACTAATCAGTGGATTTATTTTCTTATTACTTTCTCAGCAATAAGAAAAATCAGAATTGGCTTCTTTACTTCTTGGTATGAAATAGTAGCCAATGATAAGGCTAAAGGAACATAATTCAGGATTCATAGAATTTATCCCATTTTCAATTTAAAGGAGTATGGACATCCAGGAAGGGGAAAGTCCTAGACTACACCTGTCTGGATACTGATCTTGCTTTGAGCACAGATTTGGATCAAATGATTTTCAGTTGTCAGTTCCAAAATTCATTATTTGTTGATCATTTGGTCCTAATAACTGCTCACTGTAAAGGTGCAGATGCATGCAGCTATGCCTATGGTGCTCCATGTTTCTTAGTTTCCCGGTACTTTGAATTCTAGGAGTGTATGCAGAACCAATTCCTAAGTAGCTTCATGAATTCATCATGTTTTGTGTGCAATTTATTTTACATTGAGCAACACGCCATGTACACTACCTGTCACTTTCCTCTTCTTCCACCAGCTATTAGAACTGGTGGCATCCTTACTTTAGCACCAAATCCATGAGAGTTTGTACACAGTATAAATTAATAAACCAAATTGCAGCTATAGTTTCTCCGTCTGGAGGCAGTTTTCTGTCTGTATGTTGTTCTCTTTTGGCGTCCTTACTGGGTAAGAATGTCAAGGCTATTTGTCCTTCAGTAG
Source organism: Cyrtonyx montezumae (assembly GCF_038088225.1). Lineage (NCBI taxonomy): Eukaryota > Metazoa > Chordata > Aves > Galliformes > Odontophoridae > Cyrtonyx > Cyrtonyx montezumae. The sequence goes on along the minus strand of NW_027072034.1, from coordinate 143,447,480 downwards.
GCTGCGTAAAGTCCTGCGTAAAGTTAATTTGTTCAATAATATAGCAATTAAAATATTAATGCCAGAATCAGGATAACCCAGGAAGCAATACATCTGTGTTTTCATGGTGCCAAGCCAGCCAATATCCACTGTACAGACAATCTGCATGAGAAGGTGACTGTACATCATGAAGAAGTGGGGTTTCATGCCCATATTGTTCATTGACATTCATGGCTTGGCAAGGACCTGCTGAGCATATTGAGGGTGAAAAAAGGTGCATACAAGCTCTGGAAACAAGGGTGTGTCACCTGGAAAGAATACAAGGATGCTGTCTGGACTTACAGATGTGCCATCAGGAAAGCCAAGGCGCAGGCAAAACTGAACTTGGCAAGGGATGTAAAAAACAATATGAAGATATTCTACAGGTACATTGGCCAGAAGAGACAGGCCAAAACAAGTGTACTTCCCTTGGAAAATGTAAAAGGAGAACTAGCTTCAACTGACGAAGAGAAGGTTGAGGTACTGAATGAGTTCTTTGTCCCAGTCTTCACTGGTGACCAAGATTCTAGTATTTCACACATCCCCAAGACCTGCATCCCTAAACCTCTAGGTGGGGACTGGCACTGTAAGTCCCCAGCCACTGTAAGGGCAGAGCAAGTCCGAGATCACTTCATGAGACTGAATACATACAAGTCTATGGGACCAGATGGCATGCATCCCAGGGTTCTGAGGGGGCTGGCTGAGGTGGTTTTACACTTGGGCCAGAGGAATTCCAGCATCTATACAGACTGGAAGGAACAGTCCTTGAGAGCAGACCTGCATTGAAGGACCTGTGGGTCCAGATGGATTAAAAACTTAACATGAGCCAGCAGTGTGCTCTTGAAGCTCAAAAAGTAAATGATATCCTGGGCTCCATCAGAAAGGGTGGACAGCAGGGTCAGGGAGGTGACTGTTCCTCTCTACTCTGCTTTTGTGAGGCCTCATCTGGAGAGCTATGTCCAGGTCTGGAGCTCCCAGTACGAGAAAAAGAGTTGTTGGAGAGGGTCCAGAGGAGAGCCATGAAGATGAACTGGAGACTGAAGCACCTCCCATATGAAGACAGGCCAAGGGAGCTGGGCTTGTTCAACCTGGATAAAAGAAGTCTGCGGGGTGACCTAATTGCAGCTTTTCAATACTTAAAGGGAGCCTTTAAACAGGAGGAGAGTAAACTCTTTGAAAGGGTAGATAACAGTAGGACAAGAGGAAATAGCTTTAGGCTGAAGGAGGGAAAATTTAGGTTGGATGTCAGGGGGAAAGTTCTTTATGATGAAAGTGGTGAAGCGCTGGAACAGGCTGCTTGGAGAGGTTGTGGATGCCCTGGAGGCATTAAAGGCCAGATTGGATGGGGCCCTGGGCAACCTGGGCTAATATTAAATGGGGAGATTGGTGGCCCTGCCTGTGGCATGGAGGTTGGAGATTCATGATCCTGGAGGTCCCTTCTAACCTGGGCCATTCTGTGATTCTGTGATTGACATTTGAAGTGTCAGTCACAGGATGAAAATGAAGCAATTTGATATACTAATGCAGACATCAAAATAGCAAAACGTTCAAGACAATTATATTGGGAAACTTTCATAATCAATTTTATTTATTATTCTTATTTTGTCATTGTTTGAATACCATATTTCCCATTGCTGAGAAAGATGATAAACAGTATAACTGATCTGGAGATAAATCACCCATAAATCCATCTTTCAGTGTGGTGATTTGCCATCAATTCAGGAACTGAAACAAGTAACATCATTAAATACTGTGTCATGCTTCATCCAATTCCTCTACAAAATAATTTTCTTAATACCTTGTTTCTAAATGAAATTGATATCAATCAATCAAACAAAAATATACACCATTCTACTTAAGTACTGTGCCAGGATAATAAAACCAGTATGTTTAGTGCTTTATCAAGTATGTAGATGAAATTCAGCAAAAGTATTTCATTATGGTCTTCATTAGGTTAAAAAGGCCTATTTCTTTCACATATTAGTCAAGAGATTCATTACCGTAAAAGAGATTAAGAAGTCTGAATAGAGCAGTTCAAGCAGTGGAGAGATAAGCCAAGGGAAACAGAATAAGTTGTCCTACAAAGAGCTGGACCTGGGTACAACCACATCCTGTGTTTCCCATCAGGTATTGAGGTTTCACGTCACTGCAACATGTCTTAGGAACTGACGTATCTGAAATGTTTTTGGTCTAATGATGATAAAGATGCTGTGATGGTTTGACATTGATGAGCAGTTGAGCATCATTATACAAATACTCCACTCTCCCTTCTCAAAAGGACAGAAGGGAAAATGTCATGAAACAAAATACCTATTGACTGGGAAAAGTACAGGGAAATTGTTCACAAGTTGCCACCATGGGCAAAACAGCCTCAGCATTAGGGAAGCTGACATTTCTTGCCTGGTGGCAATGAACCAGAGTGGTGAGAACCAAGAGCAAGATAAATGCATTTTCTCCCCACCCAAATTCTTCTACATCCTTACCCAAGCAGCACATGGGAATGAGGGGAGCTCAGCTCTGACCAGCAGATAATCCCTTTTCCAATCTGTCATGTGCCAATCTGTCATGTGGACTCTTCACGGGCCACCTCCACAGCCCTCCTACTACCAAATACAAAGCAAAGCTATAACCCAACTAGTATTTCTTTAGCACATACACTGTACTTTCAGGTTCTCATACTTAGTGGAGAGTAGAACTAGGAATTAAATAACTGACAATACAAGAGGAGAGAAAAAAAAATCTACAGAATCCTCTGTAGAAACTGTAGGGTCTATTTCTAGAAATAATTTTACTGTCATACCTTTATGACTTTGATCAGTGTTTTAAGTGTTGATGAGTACTAATGATACTATTACTAAAGCTGAAGAGAGGATCTATTTTTCTTTGAAAGACAGACAGCTTAGATGTTTCTAATAAGTATTGTACTTGCTTACATTATTTATTATCTGAAAAATGTGTGAATATATCTTTTTAGTAACTTATCTATTGGTTGGTCTACAAATTGCTCTATCTAATTTTTCCATGCTGTTTGAGATACTATGGGAATGGTCCTAAGCTGAATAAGCTTTCTCACTGAGTAATTTTTCAATGTTTCTGTGAAAATTTATGAGTTCCCTCCTTGGTAAAAATGAGATTTTTCTGTTCTCACTGGAAGAGCTAGACTATGACTTACTAATAAAAATGTCAGTACACAAACTTAATCGGGCTTACAGCCATCCCTTTTATTTAGCTGTGAATATTGTCACAGAATCATTTGAGTTGGAAGGGTTCCTTAAAGGTATCTAGTCCAGCTCCCCTGCAATGATCAGGGACACCTACAGCTAAATCAGGTTGCTTCCCTTTCTTTCTTATAGCCTCCCTTTAAATACTGAAAGGCTACTATCAGGTCTCCTTGGTGCCTTCTCTTCTTCAAGCTGAACATCCCCAGCTCTCTCAGCCTGTCCTTGTAGGAGAGGTGTTCCATGGATCATTCATATGGCCCTTCACTCACACTGCAGCAGGTCCATGTCTCTTCTGTACCAAGGACTCCACATCTGGACACAGTACTCCAGGTGAGGTCTCACCAGCACAGAGTGGAGAGGCAGGATCATCTCCCTTGAACCGTTGGCCATGCTCTCAGAGCTTCCATTTCATGTTCATATGATGCACTGACACAGCCATGCTGGTGAATCAGAAGGTTAGATTGGAGGGTGAGTCAGACAGATGTCTTCAATAAGGAAAAGTAAATGGATTTGATTACAGTCAGTCTCAGATGTTTCTGAATCTGTTGGGCACTCTCAGGGACTGCAATATCTATGATGGACATGTGATGAGAATGCATGATGAATTGATTCTCCTTAAAGGCATGATAATACAGTCTCCATCTGTAGGAGCTGATAGCTCTTGGAAGGGCTGTTAACTCTTGATGGTCCTGCCCTGGCTGGGATTTCCAATATAATGGCTTTCTGACATCTCCTTTCTATTCCCAGGAAAAGCAGCCACCTAGCACTGCCTTGGCTCTTCTCAGGAGTAATAAGAGTTTTGTATTCTCTGCCCATCCTGCCCAAAACACAGTGTTTAAATTTAACTCCCTCTTGCTAACATGTGTAAAGCTTAAGGACCAGTACAGTTCTCGTCACTTTACTCAATGAGGACAGAAATCCCACTCTAACCCACATATGCCCTCTGACAATCCTTTCTCTTTTCCCGGTGCTTTCAAAAGACTTCTGCCTTTAATCAGACATGCTTGCTGTAAGTATCTTTAAATTGTAATTATCTAACCTTCTAGAATCTAGGGGACTTCTTTGTCTGAGGGCTTCATGGAAATGTAATTTCTATTTGATGGAGTTGAGAATTGCTACATTAAGAAAGGACTGACTAAATGATATGATTCTTTGTTAATTGTAGAAATCCTGTTTTACCAGCAGACAAAATGAACCTTGTAACAAAATATGCATGTATGTACACGTTCATGTTTCTGTATTTTACTTTCTGTTAAATAAAACTCCATATTTAAGAATACCATAGTCTGTGCATGTGTATCACATGGGGATTTAGAACTTAGCCTGCTCACTTTATACCTTCATCCATCAAGATCTCAAATGTGTATCCATTTGAACTCATTTCCCCAAATCATCTCCTTTTTTGAACTCTCTGTGTACGTGCCTCTCTGTCACATGCAGAAGCCCTGCATGAAACAGCCTCAAAGCACAGGTCAAGGCCTGTTTTATTTACAAGCTGAGATGGCCTCAGTCACTCAGTTTCTGCAGGCAGCTTGCACTGTCTGTTGTATGTCAGTAAGCTAGCCAGCACTCAGGAGACCTTTAACTTATGAGCAAGTATAAAGATGAGAAGACAGGCTTGAGGACATTGGGGTGGGACCTACCTGTTTTGGAGTAGATATAAGCTGCTTAGAAGGACCAGAAACAGTCTTCTGGATAGTAGTTATGCTTATATGCAAAGTGTTTGATTACATAATCCACTCCCCAAATTAAGTCAAAGTAGAAAGAAGATTCTGGGAACAAGCTGAAAGTGATGGGAGAAGAATCAGTTACCGTAGAGTGGTCATAGCCAAATTCAACTTCAGTGGCAGAGCAGTGAGATTTGCAGCTGTAGATAGTGCTAGGCTTCACTCGCCACATCACGCATCTTTCTCACACATTAGAAAATTGTGGTTTTGAGCTTTTCTCCTCTTCTGAGGTAGTGTGGTCACTACGTAATATCTGATCTCTGCAGTATCATGACCTCCCATCTCAGGATGTATTTTGTCCTCCAGGTTAGCAAATCATTGTTTTTTGAACTGTTTTATCTGAACTCTGTTTTATCACAGTAGTGTTACATCAGCTCACCTACACTGGCTTCTTGAATTATGCTAGGAGGTTCAGCAAGAGCTGAAACACTCCTGGCCTAGGTTTGAACCTTATTTTAAATACACATATCTCTCCTTTTCAACTTGGTCAGGAAAGATAGGATCATCTCTATACTTTATATCTCAAGCAAAGCATTGGGTAAATATCAAAGATGTTAAGGCATGGCAAACATATCCCTTTTATGTTTGTGCACAGCACTAATGACACAAAGTGAAATTTATCCTCTTATCAAAGGTCAACACAAACCTAGGCACTACTTCAAAGGTGCTTTGATCCTGTAACTAGTGCCTGGCACTGAACTGGATTTCACCAAAGTGCAAAACTTACAAGAACTGATAATAAGTGAAAATAATAGTCTGCTTAGATACACACACATAGCAATATGCATTAGCTATCCCAATTTTTCTGGGACAATGCATTGGGTTCTTTTTATTTTGTGTTAACATTTTGGACAGTTCTTCCTAGCCAGCTGTCCCTCCCTCTAACTTAATCAGACAAAATATCCACACATTTTCTGCAACTGCACAGTATTTATTCAAACTCTTTGTTTACCAGGGAGGAGATGACAGTCCAGTGACCAAATACTTAGTACTGCAGATGCTGCTTGGTTTAAAGGTGAAAGTAAGAGTGAAGGCATTGGAAAAGCTGTTATTTCAGGTCTTACTGAATAATAATGACAGTAGTTTATTATTTCTTACTGTATTCAGTCAAGGTTCTGTGAGATCAGAAAGATCTTGCAGAAAACAAAAATATGAAAGGAGTGGGAGAAGGCAGCAAAGCCAATACTAGGCCAACTTAAAATTAATATCTTTTTGTTAGTGGTCACAAGCGTAAATGAGTCACTGAAGAGGTGGCAGAGGATTTTTATATTGCAAATATAGTCATGCTAGGTGTGAAGATATTCATTGTAAGAAATGTAGGAGAAGATATCTGCAGTTTGTCTTTTTCTTTCCTAATTATTCTCTGTGGCTGTGATTGAGTAGAGTATGCCAATATTTGCAGTCTGAGGAATAGCTTCAGGATGTCTGATATTCCTGTCTACTTGTAAAAATAATGAAAACAATTCAGTTGCTTACTCTGTATCCTTATATGAGTTAGTCACTTGTCCCTGCACTCTCCAAGAGTAGACTGTCTTGACATTACAAATGAAGTGCATGAAGGAAAGACTTAACAAAAGTTTTTTTGTATTTCTTTTTTTCTTGCCAGACAAGTGGAGAAAAGTGCTTTAAACACAGATCTCTGCTTGAAGCTCTTTCCACTTCTTGGAAAGTGACTGGGAAAGTTAATATGATTATAGCGGTATCAACAAAGATGGATTAAGAGGTAATTTGCTAAGGATACATAAACATACATGATAGTGTATTCATCCTTTAGTCCTTAGAAAATTGTGATTTTTTTTTACCCATAAAGAATGTTTACATATATTATCTGAATATTTTTAACATGAGTCGCTCTGCATATGGTTACCAAAGGCAGCTAAATCCCATGTGCTATGACTCACTGTACAATTTATAATTTATTAAACTGTTATTTTCACAGAATTAAATCAGAATTCTTTTGTTCAGTCATGTATATGATTGCTTTGGGGTCTCTGATATGTCAAACTCTGACAGCGTCAAGCATAATTTTCTCCTGAATACATTCACACCTCCTGTAGAAAACAGTGTTTGTTTCGTTTTGCCTTATTCAAGAGTGCATTCATTAGTTTATAACATTTTGTGAGGCTTTCTAGATTTAACCTGAGAATGATTAAAATCTGTAAGAATCACAGATTCCCTGAAGATGCTATTATGACATAAAACACACTGAATTTTTATTACCACAAAAGATTCAAGACATAGCATTTATTTTTGCTCAATGAAGCAGCTATTAATACACGTTGGGGTCCACAGTGGTAAAGACACAATAATGAACATAACCTTATTTTTCTACACTAGTAGATTTAGTAGTATGCTAAATTTATAATCCTCCATTTTATTTAGAGCTTAAAAAATGTGGCAGTAACATTGTCTAACATAGAGCTGGAATGTCTGGTCCTGCTACAGACGGAACTATTCAGGTGGAAGGGTTTGTTTGAAATATGAATAGGGTAAGTGAAGAGTACAATGAGTGAGATAGCTGCCAACACTGAATTAATACGTTGAAGGCCAGGACACAGAGTTGAACACAGCTGAACAACTTTCAGCTATCCATCGGGCTAATGTAGCCGACCTTGAGTTTGTCCCAGCTTTGAGAAAGTGCATGTTACGGTAAAGCTCTTTGACTGACTTAGAATCATAGAATGGCCTGAGTTGGAAGGCACCTCAAGGATCATCAGGTTTCAACCCCCCCCCACTACAGGCAGGGTTGCCAGCTGCTAGATCAAGTACTAGATTAGGTTGCCCAGGACTCCATCCAACCTGGCCTTAAACATCTCCAGGAACACGGCCGTCCTCTCTAGACAACCCGTTCCAATGCCTCACAACTCACAGTAAAAACTTCCCTTGACATCAAACTTAAATCTCTCTTCCTTTAGTTTAAAACCATTCCCCCTTGTTCTAGTACTATCTACTGGTGTAAAAAGTTGATTTCCCTCATGTCTATAAACTCCCTTTAAATAATGGCAGGCTGAAATGAGGTCTCTCTGCAGCTTTCTCTTTTCCATGCTGAACAAGCCCAGTTCCTTCAGCCTATCTTCATAGCAGAGGGGATGAAGCCCTCTGATCATCTCTGTGGCCCTCCTTTGGACCCTCTCTACAAGTCCCACATCATTCAAGACTTCTTGGCTAGCAATTAAAGAAATAACAATTCTATTCCAAATTTTATTGAATTTCTGCAATCACAGTGAGCACGTGTTAATAATTAAGTAAATAACATTTTTCTTCTAAAATAATTAAAAGTTGCTAACTATATAGTAACATGATTCTGACAGCTCTCAGTCTTTGTTCCTTCCATTGACAAGAAATCACAGTTACTTTTGATCTCATGCTTCAATTGGTATTACATTTTTTTAATTAAATTATTTGTGAAAAAGCATAGCAACATTCTCATTTAAGTCCAACCTGCTGCACTACTTCTGCTCAATATTAACCTCATTGTAAATTCTTTTGTAAAAGAAAATGATCTTTTTAAACAGGAAGTTTGTCAAAATAAAAATTCTTCTAGCTAGAGACCAGAAAAGAAACTGATTTAATAAATGTTACAAAATATATACGTACGAATTACATACATAGAATAAAAATTTAATACTATATGCAATGCTGAAATTGTGTCTGTGTATGAAGAAAATAAGTAAATTACAAAAGATGTATAAACGTTCATTTCAGAATGCCACTAAACCACAGACTTATTCCTGAACTTCCACCTAATTACTGACTTTCACTGAGAAAACAGAAAGGAGAAGAGTGAATAAGAACCTTTTCCTTATCAGTGAAGGACATATTTGAAATGCCTATGAAATATTAGTAGGATTAGGAAACTTGGGAATGGGGCCAAGGCCACTGCTAGGCAGGATGAGGACTCTCTTGGTGTATAGCAGGGTGGGCTGAACAGGGAGAATGGAGAGCAGCCTACTGTGTGGGTAGGGCATGATTTCATGGAGCATGAAGGAATAGAGCAGATTTTGCTGAGCCATGCAAACCTTCTTCTAGTAAAACTCCACATAAACTTATGATGTATGTTTGCACCTGATGAGAAATCTAAGTAATCCTAGATAGATCTGCTTGGAAAATATAAATTCATTGGTCTTAAAAAATAGTTTGGAAAATATTCTCCGTCTGAGGGGTAAAAAGTAAAATGAACAATCCTCCCTCCCACCCCTAAACATTACATTTAGTTATTCACTTCAACAGAAGGCCTTCTGAAAAATTTGTTCACAGAGTTTTGCCTTACTAGTTGTCTACCTACCCAGAAGGTACTGCTTAGTTTCCTTCTCATTTCCATAAATGAAATTATTAGTCTTCATCTGAGGTCACTAGAAGCTAACTGTCTAGTCTTTTTGTCCTGTTCTTCTTTTGCTGATGCCCGATTAGGATGTTTTATCATTCAGTCTTTCCCCAAAGACTGATATACTGAGAGATAAAATGTAAAAAATAAATAAATATTATATACACACACACACACACACACACACACATAAAACTGAAAATAACCACTGGAAAATTCAGTTTTATGGAAAAGACATTTTCTGTTTAAATGAAAATAACCTCGATGAAAAATTGTTGGCTAGCTCACCCTTCATGTCTTCTCCAAACATGTCAGCTGCTCTTTAGATATTTACCACTGACATCACATGCCACATAAGGATGAAAGGTCTCATTTTACATTAAACTATATATTGTAATGCTGCTATGCCCCTTGACTCACCGGCATGGTGATGATTCAAGAGCAGTAAATTATCATAACAATGTGGTAGCAACATTCTGTGGCATTTGCCAGTTTATCTTTGAATACATAATGGAGAAACAAGCTGCCTGTGTTATTCTAAGTGATTATTTTTGAATTGCATTTGATGCTTCACTCAATAGGCTCTGAGAATCCTGAGATCACTGATTAAGAGGTTTCGAAGTTTTATTTGGAATTTAAAAATATCAAGTACTTTGACCTCCTTCCATTTCTCAATGAATTCCTTCTCCAGGCACTGCAGTTAAGGTTTCAGAATATTTTCCTTTCAAACCCTACTTTCATATATTCATATTTTCATTGTCATTCAAAATAGAGCATATTATTACCATTCTATCCATGGGTGCACCAAAAATTTTACTGAAAAATATAGAAGGCAATAAACACTCATCTAAACAAAGCCTTATGAGTTAAACTTCAGGTATGAGATAACCAGTTCATTGTTAATATCAACCATTTAATGTCAGTATTGGAGGTTGCCTTCACATATGGGACATAACACATCTCTTTGCTAGAGCATTGGATGAAAAACTATCTTACCCCCTCTTCACAACATACATAAAGTTTCTACAAAAGACACTGTTTGAATGAGCATAAGGAATTTCCCATCTAAAATGTCAAAGAGTGTACGATATTTTCCTCTCCTCTCTGTATCTTTTCTATCTCTTACTAAGTTTATCAACTAAAAAAAAAAATTATGAATTTTAGTTGTTCAGTCAAAAAGCAATCTGTTCTCTTTTTGCTAGAGATAATGAAGGACAGAACTCAAGAGGCAGACACTGCATAAACACGAAATTAGAATAAAATGGAGATGGGAAAAAATCAAGATAAGGATTAGCAACTAAAATAGGCCACTACATAAAAACACAGTAGAGGTTCACTCTCCTTTGTGAGAATGGAGATTTAGAAGAGTAAAATATGAAGACAAACAGGCCCATAGGAAGCAGTAATATAATTTATGGTTAAAAGAGGTTATTGCTCAAAGGTTGAAATCAGTAATTGTGTGGAGGCTTGACTGTGAGCATAATGACAGTGATGAACTACATCAAGGAGTGAAACAGAGCCTCAGAAGTGCAGGAAGAGCTTTGCTTTGTATTATAACTATTATTATTATTATTATTTTTGTCCTGGAATGACAGAGCTTTCCTTGCTTTGAGCAAAATTATTGTTACCAGGAATCATCAACATATCCCTAATCAACCATGCAAGAGGAAGATGGAAAACTGAGACAGATGACCTGATACTGAAATGATTAACAGTCTTAACCCCACACTGAACTTTCACTGTAGTAGTCTCTTCATTCTTCACTATTGAATATCTTCCTCAGTTTTGTACTTGTAAGGAATCAGTAATGATATTTTAGCCTTCAATGTCACTTTGTGAATATAGCATAAATTTGGGGAACAACAGATCCATATTGTCAGTGTCTTGATTCCCTCATCAGAAAATTAGAAAATGTTCTTGTTAATGTATCAGTAAAATGATAATGCAATTAAAGGGATGTATTTATCAAATCACAGGCATAAACACCTCAGAGAAATTGAGATTTTTTTTTTTTGCTTACAAAAATTAGCACATCTATTTACATACTGTATGTGGAAAAATGCATGTGCCATCCTATGGTTTTGAAGACAGTAATTCTATAAATCCATGGTATACAGCAATAAATTTAGGAATAATTTTCCCTGATAACTAACTGGAAAATTAGTGTCATTCTTAACAGGAAAGAGCATGTTTATATCTGAAACATGCTGCGGCAAAGTGCCCTATGAACTAAACATCATGGAAAGAATTATAAGTCTTAAAACAATAAGTAATTGAAGGAATGTTAATTCTGTTTACTAGGAATTAGCATGTGCCTCAACTAAATGTGGTAATAATGCATTGAGGAGTCTGATAGTATTTTTACAGGAGAGTTTATTAATTAATACATTTTTCCTTTTGTGCAAGTGTAATAATAAACTATGTTGAATAAAGGTAAATTAGGAAAACTGGCTTACCTTTGGAAAAAAAAACGTCCCTAAAACATTATAAAGAACTGTTATGAATGAAAGACTGGAAATAGCTGACAGTGCTAGAACAAATACAGTCAGATGCTAAGAACATGAAGGACCTAGCAAGAGGAAGAAAAGAATCTCACTAATTAGATGGTTGATGAGCATTTCCAGAATTACAAATGTCAATATCTCAAACTGCAGTAATGCTTAAGGAAAAAAAAAAAAAAGGAAAAGTGCAGAATTTCTGAAAGATATAAGCCAGTTGCACTATGATGATGTAGGAAAAAGTGTTCTTTAAATTCCAGATAATCCTATAAGTTTGTAACAAATAATTGGATGAATGGAGGGTAGAATAAAAAAATTACTGAGTTATTTCATCCATAATTTGATTTTTTTTTTAATTTGGTCTGAGATTAAGGAATGGACCAAACAATGATGAGTGTTTAGACTCATGACAATGAAAATGTGAAAATAGTCACAACTGGAAAAACAGAAAAAGACTGGACTTAGATGATGTTCCAGCAATATACATTATTAAGCATAATTATACATATGTTAAATTATATAAACCATTTAGGTTTATGTTTTTGTTTGTTTTGTTTTTGTTTTTCAATTTCCTGGAAATTTTTAGAGGAACAGACAATATCCCAGAATTCTGTCTCATACATTACTAATGTTTTCTATGAGGCTATGAGTGCATAATCTTCTAGCCATTTGAATATGATCCAAATTCATAGAATCACAGAATGATTTAGGTTGGAAGGGACCTTCAAGATCACCTAGTTCTAACTGCTCTGTGACAGGCAGGGACACCTCCCACTAGATCAGGTTGCTCACAACCCCATCCAGCCTGGTCTTGAATGCCTCCAGACAGGGGGCATTCACAGCCTTGCTGGGCAACCTGTTCCAGTGTCTCGCCACCCTCACAGTAAAGAATTTCTTCCTAATATCTAGTCTAAATATATCCTCCTCTTGTTTAGAGCCATTTCCCCTTGTCTTGTCTCCACACATCCTTCTAAAAATCCCTTCCCCAGCTTTCCTGTAGACCCCTGAATTCTTCAAAATCCATAAATAATCTTTTATACCTAATTAAAATTGTTCTCTGGGCCATTAAAGGAGTATACAATCATCATGAAAGTTTTGCCTTCTCTATTTTAAAAGCCATTTTCTGAATTCATTTTCCTGACAAACCAGAAAAGAGATGTCCCTTGTCACTCCACACAAAACCAAGGCATTAACCACATTTCTCAGTTAGGTGCTCTTTGATGTGACAGTCCATCCAGAAGAACTCACAGAGGCATTTTGAACTCGCACAGTCATAGGTTCATAAGGTTGGAAAGGTCCTACAAGATCATCTAGTCCAACCATCCTCCTATCCCTACCCAACTACTAAATCAAATCCCTTAGCACCTCATCTAAACGCTTCTTGAACAGCGCTAGGGATGGTGCCTCAACCACCTCCCTAGGCAGGCCATTCCAGTGCCTGACCACTCTTTCAGAGAAAAAATGTTTCCTCAGGTCTAATCTAAATCTTCCCCGGCGCAACTTCTGGCCATTCCCTCTCATCCTGTCGTTATTTATCAGGGAGAAGAGGCCCACCCCCTCCTCACCACAACCCCCCTTCAGGAAGTGGTAGAGTGCAATAAGGTCTCCTCTGAGCCTCCTCTTCTCCAGACTAAACAATCCCAGCTCCCTCAGCCACTCCTCATAAGACTTGTGCTCCAGACCCCTCACCAGTTTTGTTGCCCTTCTCTGAACACGCTCCAGGGCCTCCAGTCCATGGGCTGTGATGTCCCTGAAGATGACAGCATATTCCAACTGTTAAACTGACCACAGCGAAGCAGGATGGAGCTGAGGCAATGAGGACCTCTTTTTTTTAATGTGAGCATTGTCCTTCTGAATCTTGGAGTAGTGATCAAGGAGTGTGAAAGGGAAAAGTAGGCTGAAAACAGCCCCTGTGTTTGCTTCAGTGTAAACCTCTAAATGCTTTTTTATGGTTGAGTGTAAGAGAAATCTAACAGTGAGAGACTGTTGGAAGGGAAGTGGGTAAGTAATTGATCAAGTGGAATAGAACTGTCTAACCAGCCCATGATTTCCCCCATCGTTAGGGACCGAAAGAAGAATATGTGAGAAGAAACGAGTCAGCTCTTGACTTAGGGGTGGAGTAGTTTGTGTAACAGAGAAAAATACTTATTTTAGCAAAATAACCCCATCTCTTAGTCTAGGCGGTAAACTGAAAAGGCTGTCCCTCTTGGATGAAGGCAATCAGACACCTTATGTGCAGAGGTCCCAGAATATTCAAGAGCAGATGGCGCCTTGCTGTATGAAACATTTAATGATGTGTGCTAATGAAACTGGAGTGTATGCTGTGCTAGGGCACAGGGGCCCTTTGCAGGCTCCAGGTACACTCTGTGCTCTTTTTTTTCTGATGGAGCTCAGTGAATAAAAAGAAATAAAAGAGCTGTTACCTTGCTTGAAGGGAAATTCATTGCAGACAGGGTGCCAAATGTCTATGTATGTGTTAATCAACTCCAAATGGATCTACAGGAAGAAAATTGTTCAAAGGGACTGTTCTACATACCCACTAAGCTCTCCTTAGGATTTTTTCTTCCTGCATTTTTTTGCATTATAGGAATACATTATTTTATCCCAAAGTGTTCAGCAATCATATCTACAGAGGATTCCTTTTACAACAAGAAGTCCCTGTCAAGGCTTTGTCAGGTCAGCTTCCTAAATTCCTCTTTTGCAGATATCCAGATAAAGAGTGGGACATGGGTGACAATCTTTTGTCAGTGCTTTGTACAAGGCATACCACAAGAGGATAGAGGACTATCTGGAGACACTGGGTGGTACCACAGTAAAGAATTTAATCATAAACCTATTGAAAACTTGATTTTGAAAAGGAAGCAATGCTGACAACAGGAAAATAATATAGCAGCCTGAAACTCACTGACCAGAGGAAGGAGCAGATAGTTAGCTGCAAATTTCTGAAGGGCTTTCTCAATAACAGGCAGGAATTGGTTTAAAAGAATGAAAGACAGCAGAAGCATGAATAAGTAAAGGCCAATTTTAGATATCTGGATAACTTCTCTGACAGCATTCTATGAGTCTGTAGAGGATTTTTCCAAAGGAAGTGATGGAAGTCTCTGATTGACATGTAGTATCAGTTGGACTTACTGGAGCTTACTGTAAAATAGTGAAAAATCATGCATTTAGGCAGAGAGATAGTATTTGAAAATTAATATTCTAATTATTTTCTCTGGTTGTGATTTACAGTACATAAATTTATCTAAAAGTAGATTGTTTTTCTTCTCGTGATTTACTATTTTCTGTTTTCTTTTTATTTATTTATTTATTTTTACTCTGAAAAAACAACATTACTGAAACAAAATCAAATATATAAGCTATAATTTTAATTGAAGTAATACTGGAAAGAATATAAATTTTAATGATTGTTGCACCTTTTCATGAACTTCTGAAAGAACTGTGTACTTTTTCCTTTTCCACTTCTGCTGCATTCTGAATAATAATATTCAGAGAACTTAACTGGGCTTTTTTTTTAACTGGTGATAGACAAGGTTAAGACCTCAAAAAGTTCCAAGATCAAATTCACATTCTGTTCAGTCATTTGAGAATCAGTATTAGGATTTTTATCAGAGAATATTTTAGTTACCTCAGGTTTTAAGCTTCTAGCTATTTTGCAAAAAATACTATGCACAAGGTATTCCTTACCAGCAAAACATTTTGTAATGCCGTGCAGTGGTTCAGCATTTTTTCATAGAAAGTGAACTCCATAAAGTGAAACTTTTAGATGTAGGTATAATCTGCTTCTATTTAGACAGATGACTGAGGTCTCAGATGGGATATTTTCAAAAGCCAGGTCAGGAGAGAGGTTAATTAAAATGAAAAAATGTTTTGTCAGTTTTAAAGTTTGTAATTATGCAGAACTCTTTTTCTATTTTTGAGTTACTTTCATACATACTGATTTTTGTTTATAGTTTTAATAACAAGATGACCTGACATTTCCTGTACTTGCAGACTTTCTGGAGCGCACAGAATGGTGTCATTCTTCTATAAAAGTTGGAGAACCCGATTTAGACATACATTTTACATCAGTATCCCAAAAGATGAGAAACACAGAGGCAGAAACAAAAAATCTTCATCTCTGCAATAGGTTCATTCAATGTAATTGAATTCACATTAGCTCTGGTTTCATCTCTAGTAAAGGCAGAAAACTGTGTCCATCACCGTAAGGGAAGAAAAAAGTTATTTTCACCCTACCTTGTGCACTATTTTTAATATGATTCTTTGTCTTCTTAAATTCCACTCTGATGCACAGGTCTTCTGGTTATTCGGGCACATGCCTCAGGGAAGTAGTGAATTCACTTTCAATGATGGCAAGAGTTCTATAAAAATCAGGACAAGTAAGTTGAAGCTGCTGCTTTCTCATACTAATGGTCTGGAAGTAAAATAAGGTCAAACAAACCTGGACTCAGCTATTTCTTACAGTACAGTCTACTTGTAGTTGTCTACTTCTGACCATTTCTTTTATGAAACCAGTTGCACCATGTTTCTTTAAAAATAAATAAATTAATAAGAAGAAAGGATCTACTGAAAGACAGTTCAACCAGAACACAGTATTGTTCATAACTTATCAACGAGTAGATATTATTAAATCAGTCTTGCAAAAATGCCTATGTTTTAAATCAGTCTTGCAAAAATGCCTATGTTTTAAATCCTTTACATAGGCCAAGAACTTTCCAGCATCATGTCATATCTAATAATCTGTCTCAGGAGGCTAGAATTTGAAAGTAATATATAGTTTTATCCTGAAAACTAAGCTGTTGAATTAGTTTGAGTTAGCTTTTCCAGCAGTATCTATCATCTATGAACCAGCATGTGGCTATTCTATGGAAAACACATAATATCCTTGATCATATCTGAATTTATTGAGCCACAGACTCAACTTAAAATGACTGAATTTCTAATTAGTACCATATTTACATGTTTTAGCTTAGAAAAAAAAAAGAAAATTCCTGTTTCCATGTTCAATAAGGAATGTACTGTTTGATACCTGTATTAATTGCCAGTGAATAAAATCTTCCTTCAGTTTGAGCAAGCAGTCAAGTATGATCCTACTGTAAAATTGAGAAAGTAAGAAAGTAAGAAGGGAATTACCTTTTCTTTTATTTCTTAGATTACAAAATGAAAACCAAATTAAGGAGGAGGAAAAGCTATTGTTTTTTTTTGTTGTTGTTTTTTAATCTCACGTATACTATTTATTCATTTGTACATGTATGTTGTAATTTTGGGGGGAATAGTCATTATGAATTACACAGGGGAAACTATTTCACCAACCTGATAGCCTTGGTAGGTTAGGGATAGCAAGAAATGTTAGTTATCTTGACCTAAGTAAGGTTTTTGGCACTGTCTCCCAAAATAATCTCAGAAAAAAATGATAAAATATGAATTAGAAGAGTGGACAATGAGATAGATTGAAAACTGTCTGAACAGATGGATTCAAAATAGTGCGATCAGCACCGTAATAGCTGAAAGCAAGTCACTAGCAATGTACCTCCACAGTGAATCGTGTGTTCCACATTATTTCACATTTGCTTTACTGACCTGAATGATAGTACAGGGTACACCCTCGCCTAGTTTACAGATGACACAAAACTGAAGCAATTAATTGACTCATAAGTTTGTTGCGTTTCCATTCGGAGGGAAGCCATTGCAGTTACAACTGGGGAAATGTGCCAGGCAGCACTATTTAAAACATTATTTCACAGAGTCATAGAAAGTTGGAGATTGGAAAGGACCTCTAGAGGTCATCTTGTCCAAACCCAACTTGAGCAGGGGCAAGTTTGTACCATCATCTTCTCAGGGAGTGATTGAGGTAAGGCTGAGCACCATGGAGATCCCTGGGTCCTTCACCCAGAAAAAGTGTTTTGAATTAAATCAAATATTTTCCAAAGAAATCTGGAAGAACCAAAAAGTATCACAATAGTGAAACTAAGGTTTAATAAGCAATTGCAAGACAAGATTCCAATTCTCAGAAGGAAAGAGGCATAGTGCAGGAAAAAAATAATGCAAACAAAGTGATTCTGGAAATGTCAGTCGCTGTGTTCAGATGGACAGAGAGGTGACAAAATTGGGAAGCAATGTTTTGATTGCTGCTGCTGTTGATAAACCAGGTGAATGAATTCACTGCTTAGACGTTTCTGATTGTGTTATGTAACACCCATGGTCTGCAATAACAGAAAATTCTTGTCAGAAAATAGGCAAGTTTGAGAACGAATAAATGTTACAATAAAACTGTGTCTATATAGTTGGTTTAGTGAATGTATGTATGTGAAGTTCAAGCAGTATGCTTTTAAATTTTGTCAGAAAATACATATTGTGGTGTCCTCTGGAAGGGCTGGTATAATCACAGTTTATGATGCTGATACTTCATTAAGTTAAGGTCAAGACATTTGATTATCAGAAGTGATGCATTGCCTGGATGAGTTGAAATGCTGTTATGCTGATGTCACTAAAAATCACATGAAAAATGATACAGAAGTGCAATGTGATTACATAAAACCCAAAATGGCCATAATCTGTTGCTTAACTGACTTTGACAGCTGAAATAAGAATGGAGTAAAATAAAATCAATGAAGAATACACTTTATATATCCTTTACAAGACTAAATCAAATCTTAAACTATTATATATATAATGTGATTTTTTATCTTTATAAAATATATTATGGTTAATTGCATAAATGTTAGAACAAATATTTTATTCTGCATTTTAATTTTGTTCAATAGAAATGCTGGTTTCTGTTTCTATCAGATGCAAAAGCTGCATGCGGTCAAAGCACGTGAAAACTTAACTTTGTGCAATGTGGTGAATAAAAGATCTTAGAGAAAGCTGACCTCAAAGCACCCTTAGGCATGGTTATGAAGAATAGTTAACTGAATGTTTCTAGTAAAAATCACAAGCAGCAGATTTAGGACAAAAACTGCCATGTGATAAACACATAATTCTCTACGCACAAACTGGACAATAATATTTTTTTGTGGTGCTTTTCTTCGTACAAATCAGATGAACTTCTAGATTTAAATTCTTCCTTGTTTTGAAATTAAACATGAGTTCAACATAGCAATCTACACAAAAACCTCAGAAAAGAAGTTAACTGCAAGCAGATGTTGAGCAAGATGCCGCACATGGAGAAATCCACTTAAAACAACCACCTTACTGTAGCTACTTGAGTCAGCTCAGTTTATGGAAAACAGAAAGGAGCTTTTCTTAGTTGCTATAAACTGGTGCACACACTTTAGCATGTGAAACCAACACCCCTTTAAAATACACAGAGATTGGTTGCAGGATTCAGAGTTTTATAATTTTGTATCCCTGGTGACCAACTCTGGATGATACAACAGCAAAAGCCTGGACAATCTGCCTGCTTCCCACAACAATGACTGCGCTGTTTTTTTCTGTTTAGTCTGAATCTGAATTATTATCCCTTTGTTGTGTACCTTATAAATCAAAGTCACTGATACTGCTAGGGAAAAATATTGATGTGGGAGAAATGCTGCTAACTTCAAAGCCATGCTTCTGCCTGACTTTTTTTTTGTCTGTTATTATTACACACAAATAAATTATCTGAAAGAGATTTTAGTAGGAAAATATTTTTTCAGTTCCTTTCCTCTCTTCCTTTAGAAAGCACAGAGATTTCTGAAAACAAGATTTTCTGCCTAGTTTTTGGTAGGATATTGTTTGAACAATCAATCAGCTGTTGTCCTATACAGGAGTTAAAAATCTAAAGTAATTCTGAAACCCCAGATGTGTGGAGTGGGCAATGGAATAGTTTAGCAGAATTTGAGGTCAGAAAGAACAGTTGCAGTTGTTTGTCTGATGGCCACTGTATGCCCACCGGGAGAGTATCTTGGGAAACATAATAGCTTCCTTCAGACCCAAGGTTCTTAGTCAGCAAACTGGGCCGAAATCCCAGCACTGGTCTGGACTTCTGCCAGAAACTATGAGTAACTGTGTTGGATGCATCTTGATGGTATTTGTTATATCTTACACAGAAATGTAGCTCTGCTTTTCCGACATACCTTTGCATTTAGAAATATGGAAATTGATTCCTGACCTAATCTTTGATGATTAGTTGGTTCTGTGACAGTGTAGATCTTGACATCTAAGAGCTAAGTTATTCTGGACTCTGTTGCATATCCTTTCTCAAGCTTCTTCTCTTCAGTCCATAAGGCCAACTGCTGATCATTCATGAGACAGTAAAATCACGTTATATCAGGATCTTATAAGATCTTACACGACACAGGCATTTTCATCATGTAAGACTGCAGGAAATATGAGAGCATAAAAGGAAATGCAAAAGTTTTTATATTCTCTTCAGCTCCCAAAATAGAGTGATTCAGAGTTTCCCACAATCAGGTATTTCCAAACCAGAAGATACTGCCATGATAATCCAGCCAAAATATTTGTATTCACAGGCTTGAAGGAATTGCTGCAGAAATGGAATCTGTAAAGACAGGTAAGTAAACACTTAATGACATGATGAGACTGCTACTTTCCATAATAAAGTTATAATAAAAGCACAGTTTTTTGTTTGTAAAATTTTTTTAGGCATATGATTTGGATTATTCTTTTATAGCTTTTTCTGCCTAATTAATTACTACCTTCTAAGTACTACATCTTCTATGGAGCCCGGAAGATTTAATTTATCCCAGTCTATTTCAATGACAGAAAATGAGCAGGATCAGAAAATAATTTCTGAGAAATTCTGTAGGAAGCATACCTACTCATCACATTAACTGCTTTTTGAGACTTCTTAACCAGATTTTAGTCTCTGAAACATATGCTCTGCTAGTGCCATTTCATGCAAATGCATTTTAAACTTAACGTTCAGGTAATAATTCAAATGAGTCAGAAAAATCCAAGAATATAATGTCAACATAGTTAGATTTTCCTATCTAGATTTATGCCATTTAAAGAAAAAAAGCAACAAGAAGATTAATTTATCAAATAGATCAATTAACAAACAAGCATACTAACTGTCCTTGCTTATAACCTTTAACATTTTGTTAAAGCTCAACTTATCTTTTTATAATGCCATGCAGAATCAACCTACAGCTAATAAATGTCTATTATACTTTTTTAAAAAAACCTGGAAGAACATCAGTGAGTGATTTCTGAGACTGTTAAAGTTTTCTTGAATTTGTTTAAAGATGATAAGTAGTTTTCACTCTCTTTTCTCACTCTCTAAGATTTTTGTTGAAGAAGATTCGATTCTGTAACAGTTTTAACTTAGTAGATGCTTCTTTCTTCACCTTTATCATCTTTCTTCCTTTCTTTCTTCCTTTCTTTCTTCCTTTCTTTCTTCCTTTCTTTCTTCCTTTCTTTTCTTTCCTTCTTTCCTTCTTTCCTTATTTTTTTTCTTCAAAATACAAGCTTGCTGTTCCACTGAGATGGTATTTTTGTCTTAGACTTAGTTAACTGCAAAAACATTTTTTAAAATTATTTAATTTTTGCAGCAATCCAAATTTTTTATTACAGGCTTTAATATCCCTTATATACATTCACAACTTTTCTCTTTCAACTTTCCCACCCACCTTTACATGTCAACAAAGCATTCCACAAACACTCCTTAACCGTGCATGCAGGCACTTGTCCAATCATGGCTGTTCCCAGCCATGCACTCTTCCTCCCATCGGGGTCATCATCACACAGTTATCACACAGCTTCCTTGACTTTGTTTTTCATCTTCTGGAAATGTGCTTGGTTCTCAGCCTTGCTTTCTCATGCTGTTTGTCTTGATCTACAGCTTCTGCTCTGAATATTCTTTCTTATATTCCCACAAATTTGGTTTCACTATATATATTTAATGATGTGCTTAAGCTATTGCCTAGAAGCTTTGCTTTGTCATAATTTTAAAACAAAATTCCTCTTTATTTAATTAACTTCAGAAACTTTCCAAAATGTTAAATAGAAGTCCCTGCTATTTTCTTCTCCTGTTTTTTTTCTATTCTTCATGTCATTTTTTTTCTGATATTTTAACATTACTTTCAAGTTTCTGTGTAAGATGCCTAAGTTTACATTTGTTCCTACAGTTGAATCGAGAATTTTGGATGTTAAATTGACTTTAACAAGTCAGTCTTTTTGACACAAATTGGTCTAAGTTTGTAATTCTTTTGGAAATTCCAACAACATTTGAAGCTTTGGGAATTGATACTGCTAAAGTCCCCATACATAATGCTGGCTAGTGTTGTATTATATTTGGTACAGAAATTATACCACTAAAGCATAATTACTTTTGCTTGAGCATCCCCTGACTCTTAGATTGATGACTGACTTCTTATCCATTAAAATGAAATCCAATGTTTTACTTTCAGATGCTGAAGAAATTTGGAGCCTTTGAGAATTTATACTCTTGTTTTAGGAAGTAGTAATTATGTGTTTATTTTCTGATCGTGTGAACTTCTAGGAAATATCCATCACATTACAGTCATACCCTATATCTCTCTCTTCTTAATTTTTTTATTATTTATTTTTGGTAGAAAGTTGATGAGACATTCATACTACTTTTGCCTGAGACTTAGGTGATCTGTTCTACACCACAATGCAACAATGAACTGTCACTCTACAGAACTCCAGCGTTCATGGATTTATACACGCTTCTGCAACATCTTGTCTGTAAGGTGTCACTTCAAAGTGGGGATTTAGAGCAGGAGTGAGTAAAGACAGATATTTGCTGAAGGGAAACCAGGGACACAGAGAACAATTTGTGCAAAGAGTCAAGAAAATACTTTTATGGCCTAGAGAAGTTAGATAACTTTGCTCCAAACAAAGATCTCTTAGATTAGAAGTGCAATTGTTTCTAAAGTCATTCATTGAAGGGTATTTTCATGTAAGTACTACATACATATTTGGTGATCTATATTACAGTTTGAGATTTTTATTAATTTATGCAGTGTCTGCAGAAAATTTGCAAATCTATTTATTGTACATTTTAATTGGATAATACTGGTCATTCCACATTTTGTGAATTTTAGAGAATGGCAGCATTGCTCTAATGAAAGATGTTAAAAAGCTGCCTTTCTTCTCGTAGATTCAACTCTGACATACTTGTCCATGTGTACCTGCAGATATTATCTGATGGTGTAATTGAGCCAAAAGCTTTGTAATTGATCATTCACAACTTGTCAATAAATAAATACATAAATAAATAAAATCAAGTTGAGAAAGAGAAATCTCTGCATGAATATTTAAACTTTTTCAGATTCTCATATAATTACATTTATTTAGAAGTTAAAATGTAACAGTAACGTTCTTTATATATTTTTGACAGAAAAGATACACCAGTACAGTAAATGATAGGAAACTACGTTTGTAAAGGATGGTCTGTTACTGATACTTACCACATTTCATTATTAATTTATTTTTTCAATATTTTGATCACATAAACTTACATTTGTAACAAAATCTACTGTTTATCTAAGATTTTAACTGATAAGTTGGAAGGATACTTCTAAGAAGGACATTTCTAAGTGTGTTCCAAGGCAAAAAGAACTGTGATGTTTCTCAGTTTTGGCACAGGATTTGAAATACAACCTCAGCTGTGTTATGAGAAGATGAGAATGACAATATACATGAAGCAAAATAAATTGATGATCATACTCTTTGCTCCACATCCTGTCACATAATTCAGTGTTTCTGGACACTAGGCTGTGTCCGTGGTAAATGGTTTACCCTCCATAATTTAAAATTGATACAGATGTCAGGATTTCTGACAAAACTGCGCTTTCATATTCTTTCAAATTCATTGAATCAGAAGGTAATCCTATAATGTGTCCACCACAAAACCAATATGACCTAAGTTTCTTCTGAATGTTTAGTGCATATGAATAGATACATGATGTCCAGAGTGCAGAGCCTTTGCCCAAAAGGCAG
Source organism: Cyrtonyx montezumae (assembly GCF_038088225.1). Taxonomy (NCBI): domain Eukaryota; kingdom Metazoa; phylum Chordata; class Aves; order Galliformes; family Odontophoridae; genus Cyrtonyx; species Cyrtonyx montezumae. The sequence goes on along the minus strand of NW_027072034.1, from coordinate 143,423,782 downwards.
GTTGGATAACAAATGTATGACCTTTTTCTAGTGAATTAAAAAGTGATAAGACACCAGTGCTGCCATTCTGTGTATGTGGCTCAGCCTGCGTGACAGTAATAGACACCCTGCATTTTCAGCAGGATTGCAATAACTGTGGTTCTCACAGCTGTGTGACTGCTCCACTCTACCTACGAACTGACCTCGGTTATCAGTAAAAAGTACACACGCACACAGAAAAACACATGCATAGAAATTAGGACATTATAATTTATTCATTAATAATGTTTTGTAACTGCAAAATAAAGCAGAAAATGAGGAGTTAAACAAATTCAGGCAAAGGGACAAGATACACTGTTACTATTTGTTAATCATGTATATCAGAATGACATCTACTACCAAACTTTCATCAATTAATTCTCCTCTTCCTACTCACCTAAGTCTAGCTCTGAATTTCCGCAGTGCTCTGAGAGAAAATGCTAGGATTTCAGAAGTTGCTGACTAAGGAGTTACACATAATATATAGGACATATCTTTAGGGAATAACCTTTACATCTTACTGTAGAATTTATATTTAATGAATTATGGTGTCATTGCCCTTATGTGTGTCATGTGTTAAATAAATCTAATTTCTTCTTTCAGTGAATTCTTTATATATCACAGTGGAAAAATATCAAAGAGTGATATATTCTAGCTGTGCCTGGGATAAATGGGCAAAGAGAGCTCTGAACTTTTCTAGTTAGGTGCATTCCCTGTTCTGAGGCACTAATATAGAATTCAGTGCTGTAGATGTGATTGGGGGCCAGATGGATCCTGTTGATTTGGTGCTGTAAGATAGAAGGGAAAGGTCCACCTGCTATCAGCAGCAATGTGAACGTCCCCTCACATTTCTCTGGAAAAATCTACATATATTGCCTGTTCTGGTGAATTTATGATTTACTTCTTTTTTTTTTTTTTTCCCTCAATTTCTTTATGTAAGAGGATGAATGCATTTTAAATATTTTGCTAGGTCTGTTCTTCATTTTTTGAAGCTTCAATGCTTGTTAGACAGGGGGAAGTGATAGGAAATAAGGTTTGCATTCTCTCTCCTCTCTCCAGAAGCAGTAAGCAGTTAGTCACTTCTGCCTTGTCTTTTCCACTCCCAGCCAGAGCCCACGGCTCTTGACATGACAGAGTACTGATTTCAAGATTTTGATAAGCCAACAGCTATCCCTGCACCTAACCTTATTTGTCTTCTGTAAATCTGTTGGTATTATCAGTCATAGACAGGTAAGGTACTGTCTCATGGATTAATCATTTGACAGAAGCTGCTATTGTTCACAGTTTCCTTTCAATCCATTTGACAAGAATTTCTTACATGAGTTCTTTTCTCTGTGCAATTTTGAAAATAAAAGGGTTGTTCAGAAACATTCATTTTTTAGCATTCCTTAAAAAGGGCTGAATGCTGTGTTCACTCCAACTCTACTTTTGGACATATTTGGAAGTGAGGAAGCATGAAGAAAGGCTATCACAGATGCAGCCAGATATGGAGTGGGATGGGAGAATGTGCTGCACCCATATGAAGTATGTTATGTGAGTTTCCAAGAGGCATGGGAGGAGTTCAGCATTGCCCTTCCTGGAAAAACAACTGTTTTTACTGGCCTTTGCAGCAGAGTGCCTGGACAGAGAGACTTACCTTCAAAATCAGTCATTCCTGCATCTGAATTAGACGAAGTTATTAGCCTATAAATATGTTTATGATTGATGAGTCTCCATATAATGTGTGAGAGAGGAACTGACTGTCCGGAAGGAAACCTCACTGAGTGAGCCAAATACACTGAATCTCCATTAAAAGCTAAATGTGAACTTGTTCACAAAAATGTAACTCTGTTGAAGTTATCAGCATGACAATCTGATGAAATCAGACAGGACCATCTAATTTGGATATTTTGGCCTAGGTATCCCTCACCTAAAGTTAGGTACTATGTGGGACATCAGAGATAGGAACCATCACCTAGGTTCATTCAGCAGTCACAGTGAGAGAGGCACACAGCTCCAAAGGAAAATGTTTGCACACTTAAATCACTTAGCTCTCTACTGATTCACACATTAAATCAGATAAAGGAAATCCAAACATTTTTGGCCTAATTTTCAAAGCAGGTAGTTTACAAAAATAGATACTAAAGCATAGTATCATAAAGCATGCATGTCTGAGCAGAGAATCTTGGCTGACTGTAAGCTCTTTGGGACTGAAGCTTGTCACGTATTCACAGGATTTTTTATTAAAAAACACGACCTTCCAATTCAATGCTTCTGTTTGAAGATAGAGACTTTTTTTGTTATGGAACACACTTAGAAACAAAGAGAAATTAGCAAAGTGTGTTGTATGGAAAGGTGAAACTGAAGCATACTCTTTGTTAGAGATACACAACATAGATTTCCTCAAACTTGTTGCAAACTGAACTATTGCCTTTTCTACAGGGTGTTTTTTTTACCTCAATATGTGTCTTGAAAAAAGGTTAAATAAATAAATAAATAAATAAATAAATTTTTCTTTTTATGCCATTGGTTAAGGGAAAATCCCTAAGAACTAGTATCTTCACTTCTTTCCAATGTCTTTAGCTGTACGCTACCAAAAGAATTCTAGATTGTAACATGATAAGTAGGCAGAGCAATACCCCAGAAGTGGGAGTCTGCTTTGGCTGCTGCTATTACCAGCTTCATTTCCTGGGGAGGTCCCTTTGCTTTCCTGTGCTTCACTTGCTTCCAGGTGTAAAAAGGCTCAATTTCCTGAGAAGAGTTTTGAAGGTGAATGGAGATAGAAGTCATGTGTTTCAACAGATTTGTATTTACCTCTCATTTGCAATAAGATTGCAATTATTATGAAAATTCATTGTAGAGAGAGTGATTTCCCATACAGGTTTGAAAAGGTGTCCACATGACTCTTACTAAATGGCTCTGCATGCTCTTTCCTTGTAGATGGAGGAAGGCTAATATTTTGTTTACCTGTTAAAAAATAAAATGCTTATCCCAGCAACTGGCAAGGGCCTGATCCTACAGAAGCAGCATAATTGTGAATGATCTCATTCATTTACAATCCCCATCCTATTCTGACAACAAATCCCATCTGTTTGTGTTTGTTTTCTGAAGAAAACACTAGCCTTGTGTGAGGTGTTTGGATTGAAGCAGCTCACCGATATCCACTGGTGTTAGATTTACAGGGCTGAAATTGTAGTCCCTGATGACTCTATTGTTTGTTAGTTGCAGAGTGAGTTCATTACCTTCAGAATCCAAAATGTTTATGACTAGTTGCCGCTAGAAACTGTTTTGAATCTGTATTGGAAAACACAGTCACATAGGTAACCACTAAGGCAGCTGCCAAGGGAAACCTGGACTTTCTCTATCTCCCTTGTAATCCTTCTATTCAGCCTACTACTGCAGTGCTTCAGGCTGAGGACTGTTTATTTGAATTGGAACTTCAAGCACTCATTTTTTGGCCCTCACTATGTAAAGCAGGTTAAGAAGTATTAATCTTTGCCGGAACTGAGGGATTTTTTTCTCATATTAGGAACTACTTCACAGGGGACACAATGGATTAGTGCAGGCTGGTTATCTGCTATGTGAGAGCCAAATTCTTGTCCTTATATTTTTTCTGCCTCTGAATGGTCTCTATTCTTGACACACAGCACATAGGAATGCATGGAATCCCTTGTGTATGCTATTACATACAAACTATTTATTTTAGAGATACTAGAGCTATTTAAAATTGCTGTAAATCTGGTGTTCTGAAGCCAAGAAAGAGGAGGAGGTTATTCTTAACACCTGACATTAAAGTAGGAAAAAATGTAGCCTAGAATGCCTAGAGAGGTACAGAAGCACCTGGCAAACCAGGGAATGCTCTGCCTGCATCTACATTTGAAAAAGAAAAAAAAAGGAATTAACTGGATGGGCCAGGCCTCTTTTGCATGTCAGTTATGTAACAGTTTATAAATTTTCTGTTTAAAAATAAGCTGTGAAGTTCTAGTGTTGAAGCAAATATAATATTGGCATTCATGTTTGAAAGCAAACAGGCAAACATGCCCAGGGTGGAGGAGTCCCCCTGCCCACTGCAGATGGCTCCTGGGAAAAGCCAGAAGAAAATGAAAATAAGGGAAAAATGAGGAAGAAAATGATATTCTTCTAGGGAAGGGTTTCTCTTTTAGACAGAGCACTTACTAAGGTCCTCGTTTGTCTTTAATTCTACTGCAAACAACATATGAAAGCCTGAGGGGGCTGGTGGGAAGTGTGTTCAAGGTCCAAGTGATGACCTGTGGCCCACAGGACACAGTAATCCAGAACAGAGCAGAATGGCTGTCATTGCATGTCACTTATTTGGATCACTTCAGCTGAAGTTGTCTACGGAGCCCAACAAAATTCTCTGCACCATGGGGTATCAGGCCAATCTGGGCAATGAACTAAGTGTGAGTGGAGTAAAAATACAGCAGTGATCTAACTTGACTAGGGAGAGGACTGGTAAGTTGGTGCAGAGAATGGAAGTTTTGCATGTTCTCATTAAATTCTTGTTTCACTGAGCTGCTGCTTTACTGTGTTTTTCTACTGGTTTAAACCACTTTGGCATCATTCTTTAAACATGGGGAAATGTCAATTTCTAAATTATGGCTCTGTGTAAGAGAGTTATTCTAGTTTTAACTAGGAGCTCAGGAAAGTACCATTTTAAACGGTTCTAGAAAACCTTATAAATTTGAACCCACCACTCTGGAACAAAGTTTGCACCAGCTCTTCCACTGTGAATGACTCAATGTCTTTACTTTTTTTTCATCAACACATTTTGACACTGCAGGCATGAAGCTCACTAACTTTGAATGGTGTTTTTCCCCCTGCTTTTCCAGAAACGTTTTGGTTTTACAAGAAATATGTAAAAAGTCAAGAAAGAAAAATAAAAAGTATAAATAAAATAAAAAGAGGTGACTTAAAAGGTTGATGTATTGCAAGCCACTAGCCACATTTTGGTTTGAATACTGGCTTCCCGATTAAAAGGATGTCCATCCTTTTGATGTTCCTAAGCAACCCAATTACTCCAATAATCAAAAGAATTGCTGTGCAACCACTTATAAGGTTAACAAGCACCATAACCACCCTCCCCAGGGTCGTGGCAGTAAAGGCTGCCATGTTTGTTCTGACCTCCCATCTGAGCAGCAGAGGAGCTCACTCCACCAAACAACAGTTCTATGATATTTTAGGGGAGGTCTACTTGTCAGCTGCTTCTTCCACTAATGCCTATTAGTTCTGCCAATACTGGCAAAGGTAGACCAAATTCAACTTTGTTAATAAAATACTGCTGGAGGAATATGGACATAGTTGAAGCTCAAAAGAGAAGTGGTTTTCAGACAGTATTATAGGAAACACATTTTACAACATAAAATAATGATAGAAAATTGTTATAATCTTTGCCTTGTAATTTTTATGTTGTAAGCAGCTTTAATGTCAGTGGGTACATATTCATGAATTTCTATCCAACTCGTGACCTGTATCAGTCATTTCATTTCCAGACTGAACTATATATTGTATTTGAACTTGATATTGTTCCAGCTGGTGCTGAAACATAAGTCTTCCAGCTAAGGCTTTCCAAGAATAAAAATGCCCATCTGGGGCCCAAAGCAGATGTAAAATGTAGCTCGTGTAAATCCCTATTTGAAACTTGAAGAGGCCAGAGGAACTATATGTTTCCATTGCAACTGAAATAAACATATTTTCTCACATGTTCCATCTTTGATCCTCAAAGTAAGAATGTCCATAGGAAGAACTCACAAGGTTTACTGTTAAAATAAAAAATAAAAAAAAAATATAGAGAGCTCAATTACTTTCTCTCATGGAAAAAATGTGTTGTAGGAAAGAGACTTGTATACTCAGATTCCCAATATTTTCACACAGAGTGAAATTTCAAAATTTTCGTGGGAAATAAGTTTATATGCTCTCTGCCTTGGAACAAACCTTGTGATCCAACCCTCACTCAGCACGTCTTCATGTGCAGGGAGCTGAGGCCTGACATTACTGATCAGAATCACTGACCAGAATACACATGTTTATTTGTAATATTATTAGTAGGTTCATCAGTGCTAGAGAATGAAACATCGGGATCTGAAGTCTCTGTCTGACTGGGTAAATGCTTTTTTGTTTGTTTTGTTTGGCTTTCACCTATGAATCTTTTTATTATTATTATTATTTTATGCTGTTAATTGCTGTTCCTCCATTTCTGCCTAGCAATTTGTCACTTTGTCTGGTTTGCTTGGATTTGACATGGATTTCGTGCTTTTCATTTTTTTTCTGTCTCATCTCCATCAAGCCTCACTAGTCAGCTGCATCATCCTTTCTCATTAAAACATGGCATAAGCAAAGCATCTTGAACTTTAGGAAGGCTCCCTTGTCTAAATACTTGTTTACTTCAGAATCCACCCTTTCTTTCCACACATGCCATTGGTTAAGACTGAGGATCACTGATGTCTGTGCCACACTGAGTCATCCTAGCAGAGAATGAGAGATGTAAATGTCTTCTCAGGTTATGTGAGATCAGTACTACCCCTCTTCTCTTGACGTTTCCTGCCTATGTTGTTACACATTCCCATTTACTTGTGCCATTCAAATGCTGCAACTGGTAGAGTGTAAATGTTGTCTTGTCCAAACACAAGGGCTCACCTTGGATGCTATATAGCACCTCATAATGATCAGAAAAAAACAAAGATGAGACAACATCCAAACTACCTGTACCTCAATGTCTACCTGACTGCAACTGTAGACTGTTAACCTCTTCCACTCAATTAGAGGGGAAAGCTGTGTGTGCTTTCACAAGGATGCATACAACGTGAGAACAGAGCCCATGGACCTATTCTTCCTGTTCTTTAAACTTTCTGCTACAGCTAAGCTTTTTGAGATGGATAGCTTCACTCCTTGCTCTTCTTGGATTACAACTCCTGTGGAACAAGACTCTTCTTGTTTGTGTAGGGCATAATGTGAGAGGATCCTCTAGCCCTGGCTTGAATCCTAGAGGCACTGTTACAATGCTTCTACTTCTCAAAAGACTGTTAGTTTGGGGGGACTAGGCAGGAAGCTGCTAAAACTGGTGCTTCAAGGCACCTGGGAGATATTAATGTGGGAGAAGAAGGATGTGTATTGACTTGATAAGGTTTTCTAAGCAGATTTGCTTGCCTCTTGATTCAGAGTCTGGAAAAATGCCCACTCTGGAAAGTAAGGATAAAACTGAAGCTTTTCCAAATTTTTTTTTTTTTTTTATAGCTGGCACATACTTTATATAGAGCTTTTAACTTAATTAAATCAACCATTTAACCTTCTTCCTTAATTACGTACTTTGAGAATTTAGAAGTAAAATTACCCTAAGTAGAATGTTAAAATGAACATCAGACAAATACCACCCCAAACAGGAAATCATGTGGACACCCCGGTGTACACCTACTCTTCACATTTCAGAACAACATACTGAGACTATGCGCTGTCTGCAGTGAAAACACCGAGGACATTTTGTTCAGCTGCCTAGGATTTGAGCACGATACTTTATAAAGTAGAAGTACTCATCTGGGACATCTTTGCACATAAAAGCCTACATTCATTTGGGACACTGTAGTCAGAGTTGCAAAACAGTTTCCACTATAACCTCCTGCTTTCTTGTGCTCAGAGCTTTCTAAAGAAATAAAAACTTGGGCAGTTTTTGAATACTTTCTGAACCAGTTTTTCTTAGCAAATTTATAATAGTAAAAATAGGTATTTTTTCCATGATGAAACAGTCAATTTGTTACTTCTGTTGTCAATTGGTTATTAAACCTATGCAATTAAAATCAAAGGTGACAGGAAACACCATAATAATAACTTTATTCATGTACATTTTTTTCTATTCTTATTATGAGTCACATTTTGCTATTTATCTGGAGACCCAATTCCTTCCTCTATATGTATCTTAAATGTTATATTTATTATACAGAGAATGAATTTCTTTATCTCTAAATATCAAGCTCAGAAGAATTTATTGAGCATTTTGCACAGGCTATCCAATGCCAATTAAGTCAGTATATTGTCTTGTTTATTTTCTTGTATTCACATGACCCCTTCATCCTCTGTGACTGTAGTTGATTGACCTTGACTGGCAGCCATACACCTACTCAGCCTCTCTCTCACTCCCTCACTGCCTCAGGGAGAGAAAATAAGGTAAAAGCATTGTGGGTTGAGAAAAATAGCAACAGGTATATCAGTTATCATTGTGGACAAAACAGATTGAACTTGTGGAATAATAGTTTAATTCAATTTATTGCCAGTTAAAACAAATTGGTTAGTGAGAAGTAAAGAAAAAATAAAACAATATCTTCCTCCTATCTACACCCCCCCCCCTTTTTTTTTTTCCAGACTCAACTTCACACCTTTATTCCTGACTTCTTCTAGAAGAAGACAAATCTCCTCTTACTTCACTTCCTCTTGTGTCTTGTCAGGTGTAGATAATCCAAGAGAGAAGAAAGATTTTTATGCATTACTACCTACCTAATGTAACATTCTCATCTCATTTGAGTTTCTACTGGCCATGCTTACCAAATCAGAGATATGTTTTGCATTTTAGTCTGTCAAATATGTTCCTTCTCATAAATCTAGATTTTTGTTTTGTAAATTTAGAAACAGGTGATTTTGTAATTTATGGTACAGAAAAGGTAAATTTCTGGATTTTATCTGTAAACAAGGCTTAAACTGCCAAGTGCTGGGTCCTGCACTTTGGCCACAATAACCCCATGCAATGCTATAGGATTGGGGCAGAATGGCTTGAAGAATGTAGAGAGGAAAAGGACCTGGGGGTGTTGGTTGATGCTCGGCTTAACATGAGCCGGCAGTGTGCCCAGGTGGCCAAGAAGGCCAAGGGCATCCTGGCCTGTATTAGAAATAGTGTAGCCAGCAGGAGCAGGGAAGTGATCATCCCCCTGTACTCAGCTCTGGTGCGGCCGCACCTCGAGTACTGTGTTCAGTTTTGGGCCCCTCACTACAAGAAGGACATTGAGGCCCTGGAGCGTGTTCAGAGAAGGGCAACAAAACTGGTGAGGGGTCTGGAGCACAAGTCTTATGAGGAGCGGCTGAGGGAGCTGGGTTTGTATCCTTAGCACTGTTCAAGAAGCGTTTAGATGAGGTGCTAAGGGATTTGATTTAGTAGTGTAGTGGGTAGGGATAGTGATAGGAGGATGGTTGGACTAGGTGATCTAGTAGGTCCTTTCCAACCTAATGTACCTATGAACCTATGAACATATGAACCTAAGTATCTTGCTGGCTATAGTACGTGAACAAAACCTGTGTATTCTACTGCTTCAGGAAGTCATTAGGAACTGCCACAGTAATATTTCCTGATCTCAAATCAATTAAAACAAATGCATTTATCACTTTGTTAGTGATAAATGATTTTTCACATTGTTCATAAAAAACTTTATGATGATGTGATGTGATTTTGATTCATAAAAAACATTCATGATGATGTGATGTGATTTTTCACATTGTTCATAAAAAACTTTATATGTATACCCTTATTTATTAACAATTATTTGATTATTTAACTGATGTTTCTCATTTATGGATAGTTCTAATTAGAATATTAATTAGCTTTTTCTTTTCTTCAATTTCAGTCATAACTTTTTCTATTAATTGATAACAGATTTTAATTTATGTCCTGGGCATCTACTTTTTATCACAATATGCTTTCAGATATGTATATATTTTTAGAAAAAAGTGCAACCTGTTAGATTTATAAATAAACAATGGTTGAGAATGTTTTTCTACTTCAGTTAAATACTATGGCAGTAAACCTGGTGTAAACAATCTAGTAATTCCCTTTAATAAACTGAAACAACTGTTCTTATAATAAGAGGAAATCCAGCTATTTTTAGTAGTCTTATTTATTGATTTTTTACTACTTGCTGGGCTTTAGGACTCAAAATGATATTATACACTTACCTTTTTCTAAGGGTCAGATTTCGCAAAAACTTAGGGTAAGAATGGTTTTTTGGTTTTTTTTGTTTTTTTTTTTTTGAAGCTTCAGGTGTTCTGTCCATAGATATAATAGTCACTATAGAGGAACAAATCAAAACAAAAAATGAACAATCTGAAAAACCTTACCAAACTCAACTGAAATGAAACATCCAGACAAACAAGAAAACAAACAAAAATAAAACAAAGAATCAAATGAAAAATAGCCAACAAAATCACTTATTTGGGAGAATATTTGAAGTGTTTTCATAAGGGAACTCACAATGCCAAGTTCCATTATTTTATGTACTTGGAGTTAAAGCAGCACCTTTATGATGTTAGTTAAAAATTCTAATGTGTAGCTGTTCATGTGTTCTAGCTCCCTGTGTCTCAATAAGAAATAGATTTTTGAAAATGTGTGTTTTGAAGAGGATTTTTTTCTGCAGGACTTTTCTGTGACTGCAACCCAAGCCAATGGGTAATAATATCTCAATTTTAGTCTGGAAGACCTTCCACTCTTCAACTTTGCATTTGCATTAACCAATCTGACAACACAATGGAGAAAGGAGCCTTCTCTCTTATGACCAACACTCTTTACTCACAGTGGATCATTTTTGGAAGGCTGGGATTTTTTCTTCAAAAATTTGGACCTGTATCTGTCAGAGGATAAAAGAATTTTAAATCCCTCCTCCTTCTCCAGCAGTGTGTGGTAACCTATTCCCAAAGTAGGTCTTGGGTACCTTGACCCAACAAATCTGAAAATCTTCAATAAAAGGAATTTCACAGCTTTTCAAGGTGATCTGCTCTAGCACTTGTCCTCTCTCATGTTAAAGAGGTTTTATTTATAAATAGTACAAATTTGCATTTCTGCAACTTGTGGTTGTTGCCTCCTGTTCATTCACTGTGCACCCACATGAAGAATCTGGCTATGGCTAGTTTGTAACTCAACAAAAACTGAGAACTGAAGTTAGAAACCATCCTTGTCTTCTCTAGGCTAAAAAAATCCAGTTGATTCAGCTTCTCTTTGTATGCCATTCTCTGCTTCCTTAACTATCTTCACGATGCTCTTTTCAGTCTTGTCAGTATCTCTCTGCGATTGGTAAGATGCTTTTAAAAAAGTATCAAGTACAATGCCATACACAGCTGGAATGACAAGGCCACAAATATTGGAAAGGAATCAAAATGCTTCATGAAAAGAATACATCATTCCTCCTATAGTAAAAATATACACGTAGTCTTTGCTTACCATCTTTTCTTAATCCACAACTTTATCAGAGATTATAAATTCTGAATGAAAGTATTTATTATATAAAATTATTTTTTACGAAGACACGAGTGTTTACTTGGTATCTTGCACTTTATTCCCTTTCAGTTTTGTATATCTGACATTCACACAGCCACAACTGTTAGAATTTCATTGTCAGTCTCTTGATAGGAATCTAGATCTGGAAGCCTGAATATATCTTTCAATATTTGAAAAAGAGCAAGTTTCAATGCAGTGAAGCAGTAGTTGTTCTTATGTGAGAATTATTATTCACAGCATCTGTACTCAGTACACTTCACAGATTCACAGAATTGTAGGGGTTGGAAGGGATCTCTGGAGATCACCGAGTCCAACCCCCCTGCTAAAGCAGATCCCCAATAGAATGTTGCACAGGAAGGAATACAGATGACCCTGTTGACTTGACTCCCACACTTCAGATATACGTAAATAGTTCTGAGCTCTCATCTCAGTCTTCTCCAGTCTGAACAGTCCCAGATTTCTTAGTATTTTCTCATAGGGGTGATGCTCTAGGACTTTGATCATCATTATAGCTCTTTGCTGGACTCTCTCTAGAAGTTCCTGTCCTCTTTTAACTGAGGAGTCTAGAACTTGACATGATACTCCAGATGTGGCCTCACCAGAGCAGAGGAGAACCCCCCTGACCTGTTAACCACACTCTTTTCAATGCACTCCAGGGTATCGTTAGTTTTCTTGGCCACAGTGCTGGCTGATGGCCAACCTTCTGTGCACCATGACCTGGTCCTTCTGCTCAGAGCTCCAGAGCTCATTTCCAGCAGATCATCCCCTAAGCTTTACTAATGTATGTAATTATTACTCCTCAGGCGCAAGACCCTACACTTGCCCTTTGTGAATCTCAAACTTGTGTGATTTGGCCAAATAACCTTATAGTTCTAACTATAGTTAGAACTTATAGTGCATACTTGCCTCCACAAATGTTCAATTATTGCTCTCTGCTCTTATTCATTATAGAGAAGGGTGTATTTTCTTCAGCTCATGCAGACTAACATCATTTATTGTATCTATTTTTTTCTAAGGGCTTGGAGAACACTCTTAAGAGATTTGTGGTTTTGCATTGAGCTGATTTGTCTCTCTGCTACACTTCCTCAAATCAGTCTTTAAACAAATCTTTACAGCTGCAGATGAGAAATTTACAGGAGACAAATGTACTTGAAAGGCATTCAATTTAAACCAAATATCTTTAGTAGCGATGCATTTCTACAGTGGTGTGATTAGGATTGTACTTTTAAGCATGTCTTTCTCAAGCTTCAACTGCCCATAGAGTGGCACTGTTTAAATCCAGAGGGTGGCAATGTAAGAACACAAATAAGCAAACTGCCAGCTAGGGAGCTCCCCCAACACAGCCACAGCCTTCTTTTTATTTACTACCATCACACTCAGGTTTCTGTTGAACAACATTCAAAATAAGACAGGGTGGTCCTGAAAAAACATGTGGGACTGTCTCACACACACAAAACATTCCAGACAGAGATGAATACACTCTACTTATTTGCTGTTCAGTTGTGCTCATCCCAGGTTGCACTTCTTCCAGGTCTGCCAGAGGAAATAGAGCAGGCAGCCTCTTGATGTGTGATGGGAGCTGCTCTTCTGACATGCTCCTCCACAGCTTCTGCATCACACACAGCCTGCCAGATCTGCACTGCTAGCAGCTTGAGGCATCTATTCCAACTTGCAGGATTTGAAGGGTAGTTGTCTGTTATAAAAGATCAAGACAGACACTGTCCAAGAGTGCAAGTGATTCTTTAATTTCACCTTCTGTACCTCTGCTCATATCCTTAATTCTTTCTCTCTGTACTTTCACAGAATCATCGGATGGCTGAGGTTGACAGGGACCTCTGGATCCATCTATCCAACCCCTGACAAAACAGAGACACCCAGAGAAAGGTGCCCAGGCCCATGTCCAGGCACCTTCTGAAGGTTTCCGAAGAGAGAAATTCCTTGGAAGATATAGGATGATAAGTACTTTCTATAGTTTGTGCATACAGAAGTACAAGATGTTTACAGTGTATGGGTAGGGCAATAAAAACTGCTTTCTTTTTTTTTTTTCCTCCATAAATAATTATGTTTGCCTTACTTTCCTTGTCCTGATTCTCGATGCTAAAAACTTGTACCACTAGATGGTGCACGGACATTCGTGTGGCTGATAGGAGCATATTAAGGGAGCATTGTAAGTGCTGAAAATAATTTTCTGTCAGATTTGTGTGCCATGGCACAGGGAGGAGGGAGGCTGCTCTTTCACAGACTGAAACAGGAGAAATGTTCTCTTGTATGTACCTGTAATTTTATAGAAATGCTCCTACACTGGAGCACTGAGTGTTAGCTTTCTTCCACTAGGACTGAGATTAAAGTCACTGTTGAATGCCTGCTAAGATGAGTCATCATTCATTTTAATATCTCTTTGGGTGACTAAGAATAGAGTTCTTGCCTAAATGTTATGGAAGTTTCTCTGGAACAAGAGCTGACCACTATGCACTTACAGAAGAGCTGAGACTGCAGCAGGAGTGGGTCTGGTCCTAGTTTGAACAAAGTTCTTTAGCATTTAGATTTGAGTTATGTATCGTAGAGAAAAAAGATACGAACTTAATGTGAATTTGTCACAAAATAATTCAATAAATTTTGCATATTAAAACTTATTACTTCTCTAATCATTTCATTGTCGTCATTCCGTGTGCCACATCTAATTTATAACATGAGGACTCTTGGAACAGTGACTCATCTTTTCCTTATAAAGAATCATGCACGCAAAATTTTATTAATATAATAATAATAAAGGGATCTGCTTGTCTGACTGGGGCAGAGATAACTGATGCAGTTGCAGATGCTAATAAGATGCAGTAGAGTCATGTGTGTCTACCTTGGATGAGGCAGTTTAAAGGACAGAAGTTGAAAGCTCAAAGCTATCTGATTTTAAAATAGAAACCAGGGGCCAGGGCCCAAAGAAAATGCACCATCAGTGAAAACAGTTTTCATTATCTCCAGTTGCAAATCTCAATATCTCTGGCAAGCAACCATGATCCAGTTTGCTGTATACCTGAAGGGATAAAATAATGACACTATTTCACTGATTAAGGAGAAAACTGGAGAACAGAGAATGTTATTTTCCAAATAAATCTATTTCACCTCAAATATGGAAATAAAATTATTTATTGCCTTCAGAATGATTGTTCAACAAGAAAAGTTTACGCTAGAAAGAATGTAGAGAATTCTCACTTCCTATTCCTCGTTCATCTGCTGATTACCAATAGGTAGATATTATGAATTTATTAACAAGTGTGTGGGGAAGACAGAGATTTGTAATTCTCTACAACAAAACAGAATCTAAATACTGAACTGTGAGCAGCTTGAACCACAGTTTCTTCCCACTACTGTGTATACACAGCCTCAATATGGTATCAGAATCATAATTCAGTATTTAATGTCTGAAATAATAAATAATAAAATTTAAATTTTAAATAATCAACATGAGCAGATTCCAGGTAAACTAGTTCATAGACTCTCATTCCCAAACAATATAACTCTTAGCTGATGCCCATAATTAGGGATGTAAAAATGCTGTAAATAACATGCATGGAGTCTGGTAATATTCACACTCAGGCATACGTTATTGATCTAATGATATGCTTTAGTTTAGGATGAGCTTGGCAATCTTTATTATTTCTCAGTTAATATGAGATATTTATAGCTTAAGCAGAATAGAAAATGACATGAGAGTGGACAAGCTGTTTATATGAGCTAAAGAAATAATTTTGAATTTATTCATGGCATTGTAAAGAGTAGGAATGATAAGCAGTCCAGCTACTGTAATGTGATTAGGTGATGTTAAACATTGTGAAGACGAAAAGAACTCTACAAAGGCTGAGCATTATTATTACCACTGTTAGTTCAGAGTGATGGAAGGCACAGTGAAACCTCTTACCATATGCTGTGCAAAGACTGCAGAAACAAAAAGTTGAGAGGTTTACAAATAGAAAAAAGAGCACTACCAGCTGGTAAACTTATTCTGCTTGTTTTTTGCTGAGATTTGAGTAGCTGGTCATTTGAAAAGAGACTTGATAGATAGTGGTAGAAATGTTGGATATATCACAGGAGGCACTGACCTAGATCCAGCTAAATGGGTCTTCCGTCCTGAGGATGCTCTGGTCTTGCACAAGGAGCAGAACCCATGAAAGCCACAGGTTGCCACTCATGTCTCTCTGTGGGCCTGGCAAGCCTTTGAACTTGATCTGCGTGGGCATTATCCTTCTGGAGTCATAAACTTTCCATGTCTGCAGGCTTGCATCTCTGGGCTTTTTGGTATTTATGCCATGGATCATTTTTATTTATTTATTTATTTATTTATTTATTGAGATCACATTTCTTTGAAATATGTAGATACTAGAAAAATGCTTTTTTTTATTTTTTTATTAATCAGTCAAATTCTTAATTCAGCTCTTCTGCACTAAGTTTCTCCAATAAACAGCCCTCAAGAAAAAACTGTGGTAAGAAGACAAATCTGGTAAACTAAGACACAATTGAGAATCAGAACTGTTGTGAAATCAGGGGTTGAAATTTAGGTGAAAGTGTTGCACTATAAGGACCTTGGTTTCTTTTCAGCTGTAAGGTTTTGGATTTTAAGATTTCAGTAAAAGAAATGAAACAATTCTAATTTTGAAAGATGATTTGAAATTTGTTCATGCTGAGAAGGTACACGACACCTTCTTTAAAGGTGTGGGATTCTATCTTAACCTCTCAGACTTATTGTCAGTATCTGTGCTAGGCTGGATATTAGTTATTTATTGCAGAATCAATAATCCGAGAAATTCCACTTTCTAAAGTTTTATGAATCTGACATTTAGGGCAGGAAAAGTAAAGAGATGAAATGATACAGAAAAAAACAGTAAAAAAAGGAGCACTGGAAAATTGATTTACCATGTGATGTTTGGAGCCCATTCAAGTCATGATGAGTCTTACCACTGACTTCAGACATTTCAGTTCATTGAGAGCTGACATTCAGAATAACAATATTATAATGACTCTTAAAAGAGCTCTGAGGGAAAATCTGAAGTGATTCAGAGGATGATTCATTTATATTGATAGCAAAATACCAGCAGTAGCTAAACATGACAGATACAGTGTGTGCAGGGACAGCCAAGCCAATTCTAAATTGGAGTTTTGAGCATGTATTTGTGATTTAGTCATCTGGCTAACACACTGTGGGTTGTGAGGAACCAACATTAACTTAAAAGCATCTTGTTACCACCAGCATGGGTATTCACAAATGTAGAAAAATTCCCTTTAAAAGTGAGTGTTATCAGTTTTAGGGTGTGATTCAGACTAATAATTTAAAACATGATCCCTGACATTATTTTCTTGCTAATTCATATTAAAGGAATTGAATTTAACTCATGCTTCCTCTGTTTTACGTAATCTGGCATTCATATCTCTGTTGACTCATCATCTGTGATGACAAAATTGAGTTGCAAGAGCACCATAGGTCTAAATGTAGCTGCACTGCATATCTTCACCATTTGCACTTTTGTTGTTGAAAGACATTGTAGCTCTTTTGGGCACCTTTTGATTCAATGTAGAATGGGATATGGAAGTTGTACAACACAAGAACAAAAGTTCATACTCCAGACACAGCAGGTGAGGATTTCTATTTGTCCAGGTTGAACAAATAAGGAGTTCAGAATTTTTTAAAAATATATATATGTACATATGAATAATGGTAAATCTCCTTTCCATTGTGACATTTTAATCACTCCCTTATCTCTGCCATTTTCTCTGCTTCGTGGGGCTTGTGCACCTCCATTTTCTGGTGGTACCTGTGACAATATTGATTCCACTATCTTGGATTTCAAAATGCTAACCAGTAAAATAATTCCCTTCCCAACAGAGAACTATGTCAAGGTTTTTCAGTCATGCCCTTGAGCCTGTTGGAATGAGAAGCTATGATGAAAGATATGAGTGAGGAATCATCTGGCAAAGAAACTGGAAGGTTGCTGCAAAAAAAGTCTCGGACTTGAATGCATTTATGAAGCTCTTCATTCACCACCAGAATGTTATTAAATGGTCTGGGGAAACTTACATGTGTTTTTGGGTCTATGGCAAAAAAAAAAAAAAGAGAAGTTACAAAACCTTCATGTGTGTGAAATGTAAAACTTCTAAGTATAGATAAAAACATGAGAAGAAAACTGCCAGTGAATAATCAGATTTATTGCTTCTGAAAGTCTGACTTTGGAGTAGTTGGAAAGGTGGTGGTGGAGGTGGTGGGAAGGAGGGAGCAGGGGAACAGTAGGTCTTCAGTCTGCTTTAGAGAGTGGCAAATGGCACAGCTGCCCACCAGCTTTGAGCCATTCATGTATCTTGCTGTGATGCTGTGAGGTGGTAATGAGCATTCCAATAATATATCAAGAATGTATTATTCTTGAAGCTAGATATAACAACCTCAATATGCAGGTTGAAAGTTAAATTACTTCAATATTTATAGAGACACTAAAGTTTTGTTGACTACCGGAACCCATTCATTTCTTTCCTGAAATACACATGGAAGTGCAGAAGAGTACATGGATGTTGACAGTCAGAGAAAAAATTTCTTTTGACTTACTTGGAATGAAACAGAGCAAAGTGAGTTATTGAAAGACAGCTCCCAACATGTTAATAGCATACACTGGCCACTCAGTGACTGTGCACTACTTTTGCTTTTCAGCAGCATCAACATATACCGGTATGAAAAGTTTTTGGATCTTCTCTTTCACTGAAAAATTTGCAAGACTTCTGTCACAGAGAACAAAAGAGGCAAACAATGCAAGCACTTATTTCTGATTTAGTTTGCATTATTACTATTAATATTACCATTACTACTACTATTGCCATTATTCTTACTATCATATTGCCACCTAAAACAACACAGAGTCAAGTTTGAAAGAAATTTTCTTCTGGATGTCTCCTGTATCATTGCCATTGTA
Organism: Cyrtonyx montezumae; assembly: GCF_038088225.1. Taxonomy (NCBI): domain Eukaryota; kingdom Metazoa; phylum Chordata; class Aves; order Galliformes; family Odontophoridae; genus Cyrtonyx; species Cyrtonyx montezumae. Next base: position 143,405,575 of record NW_027072034.1, on the reverse strand, counting down.
TGTTAACCAGACACACCTCTTCATTATAACACAGAAGGGAGCCTGGTGAGAGACCAAGGATCCAAAGATCTGTGGAGGCAAATATATTTTCTGCTAGTAAAATAATTTCTGATATTGTTCTTAGGCTCTTCAGACAGGATGGCTCACAGATATAGCAATAAAAGGATTAAGGTGATTGTATCCAAATTGGCTCCTAATGCTGGAGGAGCCTCCAGTTCTCCAGTTCAGCACATCCTGTCAGTTTACAATGGCAAAAGAGTGAGATCTTAAGCCTGGGAACATGATCTGACACTGTTTATTGTAGAGATACGACCTAAGAGCAAAAAAAACATGTGCAGGTTATTTTTTCTGATAATTCCTTAGCTGTACAGAATCAGTGTGTGGCAGAATCAGTGTAGCTACAAGTTTGGGACCAAGCAATTCTGCTTTTCTTTGTTATTCTCTAAGACTTCATTTAGTTCCTCTTCTCCCATAAAAATTGTTTCCCGAATCCTTCCATTTCTTGTGGGTTTTTCCCTCTCTTCTTTACACTGTACTGTCAATAAGAGCCCCTCTGCTACAAAAGAGAACTTCTTTGTTCTTTAGTTCGGGGATTTTCCATTTTTTTCCTATGTAGTTTCCCAGAGATAAGCTTAAACAGGTTTTCCGGCATATATTCTCTTTAGTTCATCCTCTTGATAATGATATTTTTGTTTGTGCTGTAACTTTTTCCAAAAGGGTGGGGAGGCATGTTGGAAAACTAGTCTTCTGATGGCTAGCTATGCACTGAAGCATTTATTGACAGCAATAAAAAGAACTAGGGTTATTTAAATTACCTCGTAGACAAATTCCCCCCAAAATCAGATTACTCTCACATGGCTTAATCCTGGCACACAAAGCAGTATTTTATTCTGTATTCCTCAAAACTATCTTTCATAGTTTAGCTTGACAATCAAAGCTTTGTTATGATTATGACTTTTGATGTCTTTTATGATTTTAGTGATCTTGCTTTAAATAATCATGTTCAGGTGGCATTTCATCTGGCAAATATTGTGCCAGTAACACAAAGAACTCTAGTCAAATTTTTTTTTTACCAATTAAAAGAGAGTTTCTACATGCTCAAAACATTTATTTTCTTTGATATGAAACAACAAAGTTCATGAGCAAGTTGTTTTCCCACAAATAAAGATCTGAATGTTGATAAATGATTCTGATGGTAACCAGGTGAATAAACATTTTAATTTAGTTCAGACATGACTCTGAATTATTTGAATAAGAGTCTTTATGAACAAGCATGAGTAGTTTTGCCAGAACAAAATGTCACTCTAAACTACCACAATATATGCAGTAGGGTTAAATCTCAGTCTTTATCTTCTGTGAAAAACATAAGTGATTCAGGTATAGAAATACAAGCAGAAATATGGAATTTGGATACTTGGATGGAATTATAATGAATGGGAAGGCATCCATTATGTCTATTTCCATTATGAAAACATTTAAACACATCACAAATTTTATGAGACATGATATCCCCTTAAAAAGCCCAGTCTGTGTACTTAGGTTTCCTAAGGCCACATGACTACGGTGACATTCAGAGCAGGAGAAAATCTTATTTATTTAGCTCCAAATTCATGAAAGAAACTGAAAAATCTGTGTGAAAAAAGAATGTTTACGTAAAAATCAAACAAACAGCACCACTTTTCAAATCTGCATTTCCTTTTAAACAAGAATGCTTCCTGCAACTGCAGAATACAGCTCTGATTTTCTGTGATGTTCTCTGATCTACAACCACTGCTGTGCAATATTAGAAGTGTATTAGAAGTACGATGTGCTACCATTGTGGAGCATGTGAACACCGAAGCACAAGTGTGCATGGAACTTGCATTGCTAGATTAACTCATAATGTTGTGAAAGTTTTCTTTAACCATAGCAGTTTGTTTAAGGCTATGTTGTGGCCTTTTTTGTTTGATTGTTTGGTTGATTTTTGTTTGTATGTTTGTTTCCTTTTTTTGTTGTTGATGATGGCGGTGGTTATTTTCTTTGAATGCTTAATTTCACCTATTTATCCAAAATATCTTAAAAATGCTCAAAAGGCCATATCCTCAGCAGGCGGTTGGTGGATCTGTGCTCATGTAAGTTATCAAGGAATACAGTTCAACTATAAATCAGATTGAAATCACAAAGCACAGTGTGATGTATGTTTTCAGCCTAGGCAGTTAAGGGATATGTAAAAAAACAATGTGTTACACAAGAATTTTATAGATTTAAATATTAAATCAATAGAAGACTAAAAGAAAGGCATGAGTACAAGGTTTATCAGATACAAATTTTCAAGATTAAAAAATTTCATATGCTCATGTGCATTTCTGCATTTCTAATTCCAGAATACAAATAATGCATATTTAAGACATCCTGTGAGCACTAATAATACTAGAATTAAGTCTGAGACGACACAGAAAAAATGTTGCGTGACAGTTATTGAGATACTTCACAGATTCAAGGCATCTTCAGGTCATTTTCTCCAGCGCTTCTGAGAAATGAAACAGAAACCAAAATGTGGTGACAAATAACAGGAAGACAACCTTCTTGTGTTTGTAGACCTCCTTTGCCATAGGTCATCTCCAGGTTTGACTTTACCTCATAAAATGGGAAATAAGAAAAATAAATAGCATACAAATTAGGAGCAAAATTACAGCATATAGCCACAGACCTGCTTGGGTTTACAGCCACCCCTGAAAGGCTGGGCTGCCTGCCTCCTTCAGTCTCCTATAGTGGTCAGGCCTTGAGCATTTATTTATGTAAGACATGATGTGGGGAAGGGGATTTGACACCCACTCCTTCTCTGCCCTCTCACACTGTGCAGTGCAGTCACACAGTGAGGAAGGGAATACTGCTCTGATATGACTTGGGCTCACGGGAGCAAGAATTGTTCCTCCTCTCATCCCATGCACTGAGGCCTAGGGTTGAGAACCTGCAGTTGTACTGAGTAGCTCTCAGGCGATAGGTTGCACATGGTGCTTATTCTCTAGAGGATAGAATCAGTCTTTAGAAAATACTTGTTTCCCTGTGGAGACTGAAACACCCTCTGATGTTCCCAGGGATCAGATTTTATTCTGTTTGTAACAGATCTTTTTAGGAAAACAAAGCTTAGCATGCTAAGCAAAGCTTTAGGGCCACAAATTCAAACAATTTTACAGAAGTTCAAGCAGCAAATCCCTGTGCTTTGCGTTGAAACTCTCAGAAGTACATATAAATTCCTATCTACAGTATATATAACTCTTTGTTGATTGTGACTTCATATTACTCTTATTTTGAACATCATGTCAGTTTAAGCACAGATTTTTCATAACCTGGGTATCAGTTAGGTCTGTAAATGCTACATAATTTGCACTGATGAGCTGAGCTGAATCTACACGCTATGAGTAGCAGGGCAGTCAGGGTTGGTCAGGGTTGTGGTTCTGTGTATCTGTGTGTGGTATGACCAATTCAGGATGCCCTGTTTGAGATATAGTCAACACATTGAGAAAAATGACCAACAACTGGAAAATCTTTAAAAGATGCTGGGGGAAAGAAAAAGAAAAAAGAAAAAGAAAAAAAATAAAATAATAAAGCTGTTTCTATTATCGATTTTCCCTTTAACTGTGGGTGGCAGTAGTGTCCAGAGAGAGGGAATTCTTATTAGCCTCCTCCACAGCACTGACATCCAGTGAATGTTTCTGGAGGAGGCTGCACTAATTGCTGCCCCAAGACTGAGCTCACAATGGGCAAACACATTAGTTTGTAAATGAAGGATTAAGTCAGGAACCCTTGCTAATGACCCAGTTCAGCAACTCTACAATCACCACAGTATGATGATGAGTAATTTGTGTTGTTTGTAAGTATTAGCTCAGTTACCCTGTAATTGACTAAGATCCTATTCTGGATAGCTGTGATGGTACTTGGAATTGTTCTATAAGAGGATCTTAAAATAATGCTCCATGTGTCATGACACATGTGGCATTCCTGACTTCCTCTTGTAGCTTTCCTCATTTAGATGATTTATGGGTTTGTGTAAATCATTCTCAGACATAAATGGGTGCCTGTTCTTTTGCTGATTCATACTCCCTCCACTGTAAGTAAAGCTGTGCTCTCAGAAAACCTTCATTATCCACAGGCTTTTTCTGCCTTGAATCTGAATTCACAGGAAAATGCATAGCTCCTCAAAAATTTCCAATTTGAGCCATTTTTTTTAATATTTCTTCTGCGTGAAGTGCATGCTGAGTATTTTCTGAACAAACATGTGTTACAAAGTGCGACTTCTGTGGCACAATCAGCATTCCCACTGTCCTGGTAAATAATTGCGTGACAACTAGGGGAAAGTTGAAATTCGTTGGAAGAGAAGATGCCTCTGATCTGCCCACTCCAATGCAGTATGTTCAAAAAGCTTTCAAGGTCACCATTAAAATTTCAAGTTCTGGTTAGCTATGCTTTCACATACTGATTTCTAATAGTGATTAAAACACAATGACATTTTTTGCAAGGGCATTATGAAAGTGCAAGGTAGTGTATGAAACAAGACTTTCACAGTGAATGCCAAATTCCTGCCCTTGTAACAAACAGAGTGTTCAATGAATGATCCATAGATATGCTACACTTTCCACATATAAAATGCAAATGCATTTTGTAGAAGCAATGGAGGTTTTCAAGCCCAGTGAGGGAATTTGCCTCGTCAGTTTTGGAAATCTCAAACAACATGTCAGAATCAGGTAGTTTAATGCAAACAGTCATGTTTCTCACAACGTTTCTCATTTCCTCAGACTTACAGAGAAGTTGACTGTGGCAGAGGAGTGCAAGATGGTTTACTCAGGTGGGGTTTTTTTTTGTTTTTTTGTTTTAGTGAATCAATCCCTCTCCTTTATTTGAACTTTGACCTTTTGCTTCCAAGACTTGCTGACCTCACAACCTTCTCAGACCACTGGAATGAATAATAGTGTAAAATCAGCTTAATTAGCTTGAGTAACACTTCTGGTTTGCAAAAGAACTGTTACCTAAAAATGAGCAACCTAGAGTGATCTGCAAACTAGATTGTGAAAGTTTCTTTCCTTCGATGCTGCAAGTGGTTAAAGATGATCAGAACAGAGAAGTGAAAAAAAACAACTGGATTTACTACTCCTCATGTGTGGAGAGCTCAGATTTTTTAGGAGTGTGCTGTATGGGTCATACTCTTCTCACACAGAGCTCAAAGTAGAATGTCCATTGACAGCAGTAGGAACAGTGTGAAACTCTACCCTACAATTTACTGATATGATCTCATTGTAAAGAATAGAACAAGGATCCTGCTCCTTTGCCAGGTAATTCATAGCCTAGATGCAGCAAATAGAGCAAACAGATTTGCAAAGGAGAATGATGAGAGGCAGTGGAAAGTTGTAATTATGATACAGTACAGTGTCTCATTTGTGTGAGAAAATCGTGTGAGATTTTCAAGTGTTTTGATTTTAGTTTCATTTTACTTATTTGCCCTGATCAATTGATGACTCCAATGTGTGTCATTATTTAGAGAAGAAATATAGTTTATGAAATGCAAAATTATTTCAAAGAATGAATGAATTATGGATTTATTACTGGAATAAAGCTAGATATCAAATCCCACATTCTTACTGTAAGAAGCTTGTCCTACAGGAGAGCAGCTTTGAACTCTGGATTGTACCTACATTTCAGAATTCACCCAGAAGTTCAGACTGCAGACTTGCCAAACAGAAGTGAATTATATGATAACTCTTATCAGACAGAAACAATGTAAAGGAATGCTAATAATAGATTTTAATCCATCAAAGAACAGGCACACAGTAAGTATTACATGCCTTCCTATTTACATTAAATATTGGAATTTTAAAGGAATTGTGTGAAAATGTCCATTATGAGAACATTTGTGGTATCGTGCCATTTCAGTCAGTCAATGAGCACAAGACATCTTTTGAAATGAAAGGCACATGACACTTCTCTTTAGAACATCCTATCCCATCCCATCCCATCCCATCCCATCCCATCCCATCCCATCCCATCCCATCCCATCCCATCCCATCCCATCCCATCCCATCCCATCCCATCCCATCCTAATCATCGATACTAGGCCATATGCCACTTTAAAGTAGGTTGTAGCCTGCTGTTTGAACATACATATAACTCTCTGAGAACACCTATTTTAGCTTATTAACAAGTGATTTAGTTCAGCTCTTCAACTGAGTCATTTAATTGTGTATAGAAAGTTAGATCCATTCTTTTTCATGAATATAAGATGGCTTACATTAACTAACAGCTGGGCCTAAACATAATGCTCCAAGCTGTTAACTCCATGGGATGGTAGGTGGTAGAAGAAATATTACAAGAAAATTCTTACCAGCAATGCTATTGTCTAATTTACAAATGAAATCACATTTAGGTTTGCCATGGGGAAAAAACTTAAGTTGTGATGATGGAGACCCTACAGTAAACAGACTCTGATGGTTTACAACACTATGTTCTTACTTCCTTAGAGGACAGCTGTTTTCACCTATGTCCAGATAAAGATGACAATGAATTAAACTTGCCTTTTCTACAAGCTATAAAGGCATATGGATCCATCTTAGCCAACCCAACTTAAAATATGAAAACACATGTTGGAAAAAATGTACGTTTTCTGTGTGCTTGCTTTAAGAGCTTTAGAAAATCCATGGTGATAGAAGATGAGGGAAGAAAAGAGTATTTATCTGATAGTTTTGTCAGCAGCATGTTTCATACCCTAACCAGTGAGCCAGACATGAGATAACTAAAGGAATATCTTTGAAATCTATTTCTGCCTTGAAGTAGTGTTTTTATTTTTTATGAAACGGCAAATGAAAAATAAGTACTTTCTTACTATGCTTCTTTTTACCTCTGTCTTTTTTACTCCATCACATTTATTCTTGTTATAGACTTGCTCCAGTGGCAATTCAAGCAAACTTAGTTTTATTTTTTTTTCCTGTGTCTAAGTAAATGCTGTAAATTGTAAAAATGTTTATTTATTATGTGGTACATTGGTCTACTAAGGGTTACGTGCCTGAGAGGGGAGTGCTTAAAGGGCTTGCCAACTTCTCATCATTCCCAATTAGTCAGAAAAAAAAAATGGCATAGCTGTGGTTTAATTAAATTTATGAACCAAAGAAACATCCTCATGCCTTTGCCCATGTTCCTCATGGGGGTAAAATGTCCTTTTAAGAACAGCACTATTTTTAAAAGTGCTCACCTCCTTTGAAGATGTTTATGTAGGACAGGTGTAACCCTTGCAGGAATACTCCCCCTTGGAATACTTGTTTCTCACTTTCCACTGTAGCACAATTACTTCTTCAGACCAGATACCTGATGGCTAATTTTGTTGAAAAAAAATCCCATCCTTTCTTATGGAGTTCTTGTGGAGTCAGTATGCCTAATCGGGGTGACTGATGATTTCTCCTGACCTAACAGTGACTTGGTCTATTTACTCACATTTTTTTCATGCTGTACAGAAATTATGAAACTCTTAAATGCCAGCTGATGGAAAATGGGGCCCTCCATTCAGAAGAGACAGCAGCTGATTCAGAGATAAAACTGATCTCTGAATGGACCAAGCTCAGCTCTTGGTCATGCTCATGTAAACCTGGAATAATCCCATTAACAGCAGCGTAAACCAGAAAGGACTTCAGATCAAAGTACTCAACTGCTATTGTTTACATTTGCAGGAGTGCCCATATTTTCCTACTCTTTTGATTATTAATACTATTGTTGTTGTTTTGAAGTGAAAATCATTTTATCTCCTAATTTGGTATTTTCCAAGTTTTAGCTAAGAGAAGGATTTTAAGAAACAAACAAATAAATAAGCATTGTCATTAAGAATGTGAATCAAGAAATACGAGGTACTTCTCATCACTGTTTTAAAATATTCATTTGCTGGGAAAGTGGGAGTGTTTACTTTTATCTAGTAATTCATGATTAATGTCACATGCTAAAAGGCTACTTACAATAATGTTATGTGATGTTCTGGGTTATTTTTGTAACTACATAACTTTCAATTCTTGTGTGCAGTGTTTCTGTGGGATTCAGAGTTCTCAGGAAATTATGGGCTGAGCTTTGTACCTTCCAGGAAAAAAAAAAAAAAAAAAAGAAAAAAAAGATGAAAAGTACCATCAGCATAAGAAAATTCTTGCTCTCTCATCTGAGCAGGCTTTAACTATGTTGCTGATGGTATTTACAAAATATCTGTGGCAAGTACAGTGTGTCTGTGCTAAAGTCAATGAAGCATACAATGAACAGGACACAGTCACATGAGAGTTGAATTCATTCCAGTTTGTACTCTGGAATTTTTTTTTTTTTCACTCAGATGATTGCAGTGACCAACATGTGATTCAGAGAGAGGAGCACTCAGGTCAGGCCTGCAGAAGCTGGTGGCAGAATGCCTAAAAGCAGTTCAGACCAGGAATGTTTGTGTGTGGTAGTTCAGAGAGTGTCACATGCAGATAGATATAATTTTTGAGAGTGTGCCAGTGCAGCTGGGGCTGTTTCATGCTGACATACTAACAAGGTGTTCTGTTGAATGGTAAACGTTATCTTAAGACAACGCCTGAAATCTGAATAACCCTTGTCACTGACCTGGCCAGCTCTTCCCTACTTCCAGCATCTTTTCAGGTGCTGGGTCTCTCCTGAGCAGAGGCACCTCTCAGAGCAGAGCTCAATTTCTCAGATATTTGTTAGTCACTGTGAAAGAACTTCCTTGTATTACTTAAGTACATTACACATGTGCATATATTATACTAATACATTATACCAATGTCCTTAAGTATTTAAGTTGACAACATATTTTAAGATAACGTCACCACGATGTAGCAATTACAAAATGAGAGCTCCTTAGGAGCACTGCAGTTGCTATGCATTCGTGTGTTGGGCCACAGCTAAGTCTGTGCAGAGTTCCCCATAAATTCACACTGCACACTGCCTGGTTTTTGCGCACTGTTAACCCACTGCTTTCTTATTTCCCATGTCACTCAGATCCCCCTAAGTCTTAACACCACTTTCCCGGGAATACTGCTACAGCATTCAGCAGAGAAGCCACTGGTTGTCTCCATACACACAGCAGGTGTAGAAACAGTAACACAGCAATCTGGGAACAGCTTTTTGTTTAGATGCCCCCAGCTGAATTGGCAATAAAGATGTCTTCAAGTGCTTCTGTCTTTCTGACTCATCTTAGCCAAACTATTTTGGGTGTTCTCTGAAAATAGCAGTTGAAAGCTACTGAAACCATTTCTCTGACAACAGCAGGTTTTTTTTCTTTTCAGAGGAAAACTTTGCTGTCCTGTCAAATGTCTGGAGTAGAAAATCCTCACCCATGTATTTGATAGAGCACTGAATTCTAGCACTTCACGTATTATTTTAAACTCCCCCACTTTAATCAGACCTTGGACTTAGGAATATCATTAGTATTTGAAGTTAGGTTCCAGCCTCCTTGTCATTAAGTTGTCCTTCTGAAGGAAGCCACACTGTAGGTATGGAACATATAAATAAACACAATTTAGGCTGGACTATTTAGGGAAGTGGAGTTAACACACAGGTGTACTAGTGCTATTACCTTTCTGAGAAACACTTGTGAAAAAGCAATAACTAGGTAAAAAGGCTCAATGTTATGAATGTAAAGCAGAGATCCTCCAGTCATGAAACAATTTTTTCTCCAATATCCTGTTGCATCTTTTCTGTTCCAGCCATGTGACTGTCTCAGCAGATCTATGATGCTACTGTTGAACTCTGTCTTTGGCAGGATTGAGGAAGTTAATTGACTATTGTTGTTGTGTTTGTAATACATTTGCAGGGTTATGCTCTATCTAGTGGGTAATTTATAAAAGCAGATGTTGTCTTTTTTATTATTTTTTTTTACTTTTTTATTTTTATTTTTAACAAAGAACCTGTTGTAAATTGTTATCAAGCCAACCTTTCCCTTGACTTCCTGGGCAAAGAGAAGGAAACAGCACAGAAATAAGAACATGAGGAAAGCTGTATCTTTAAAAATTATTTTTGCCATTAATTTGAAAAGCTGGTTTTCTAGACTTTAATAAGCAGGAATTTCTAATTGATAGGAGTTGTACCAGCATTTCATTCAAGACTATGAGTACAAATAGATAATAAAATATTCTGTTTTGAGACAGAGTACTTTTGTAAAACACCCATGGGTACCATTTGGTACGCGTTCCTTAAAGAAGCTTATAAAATATATGGGATTCATATTCATTCACTTTTGCTAGTTATAGTCACCTGCATATTTATCATAACTTTGTGAAGAAATTAGAAAACTCTTCATGGAATGGAGATGCTCACTGGATTGTACACGTAATTATTTGGCTTATACTTATAATAGATATTTTTAATTAGGTATTTTGATAGAAAGGTCATGTTTGAAAGTAGTAAAGAAAATAATATTTTTCCTGAGTGCATTTATTAGAAATTCCAGGATAGATATTGATAGTATCAATTCAACACATCATTATGACCTTCAGTTAAACAGTACTACCATTGTGCAAAAGGATATCCGGCCCCGCACAGCAAAATATATTCTTTTTTACTTATTTGCTTAGCATTCTTTGCAGTAATCTGCAATCTGCAAAAAACACATTACAGAATGTTGTGAAAAAATATTATATTTGTTCATAGCAAACAACTATACACCTGATTTAGCCAGATATCTGACAAATTTTTCCAGATCTTTGGAAGACATCTTTTTAAACACAGTTCTATAGATATAATTCCCAGTAATAGGCTGCTCCAAGACAAATGTAAATGCTGTTATTCTAGGCTCAAAGTTTTCTCCAGTTATGCATTTATTTTAATAAATTTCTAAGACAATGTGAATCAGAATCAAGCCGTTATGCTACACAGATTCAAATGTTTATGTTGCAACAAAAGGGGCGGGGAATAGATTTTTAGGCTCAATTCTGACAAGTTGAAACTAGGAAGTTTTTAAGACTGTTTCATTTGACACCTTGAGTGCGGTTGAATGCAAGACTTCAAATACTTGTAATGCAGACCACTACTTATTTAACCTACATCTCTGACTCCCTTTAGTAACAATAAATCTTGCAGTTCCAAAATCCAATTCAGCTCATTCAAAAGTAGACATATAAACTATATGTAATCAGTTACAAAATCTAGAATCAGCAAGGTTGGAAAAGACCTACAAAATCTTCCAGTCCAACCATCCACCTATCACCAATAGTTCTCACTAACCATGTCCCTCAACACAGTGTCTAAATATCTAAATGTTCCTTGAACAACTCCAGGGTCTGTGACTTCTCCACCTTCTTGGACGGCCCATTCCAGTGCCTGACCACCTTTTCAGAAAAGTAATATTTCCTAACGTCCAACCTGAACCTTCCCTGTTGCAACTTGTGGCTGTTTCCTCTAGTCCTATCACTAGTTACAAGCTGGGCCACCCCCCAGCTCACCACAACTTTCCCTCAGGAAGTTCTAGAGAGCAATAATGTCTCCCCTGAGCCTCCTCCAAACTGAACAATCCCAGCTCTCTCATCTGTTCCTCATAAGGCCTGTGCTCCAGACCCCTCATCTGCTTCATTGCCCTTCTTTGGACACACTCCATAACCTCAATGTCTTTCTTGGAATGAGGGCCCCAACACTGAACACAATTGAAGTCCATTTAGTACCCATGTGCTCTAGATCACAAATTTGTGTGTAGATATTGACGTAGTAAATATAAAATATTAGGTAAGATGAACATAATTGCCCTTGACATGTGTATGACCCCAAATGGATCCTATGGATATCAAGAAGATCTGCATTAACATTTTGAGAAAATGCTTTTGAAGAACGTTTATTTGTTACTGTTCTATACATATTCATGAACTTCTGGAACACAGCATGCAATCCAGTGATATGGAAATAATTTTAGAATTCAGAATAAATATTTCCAAGAGCGTGTAAAATAATGGAATAAACTTGTAGGGATCTAAAGTAAAATTTCCCTCTGAAGCAGCAACATTTATGAGATAATTTTTCACAGAAGATTAGGGAATCCCAATTCATCCCCGAAAAGCCCAGGGAAAAAAAAAGTTTGTATTTTGTCCATATTTTTTTTCCAGTTGTATCCATTGGCCTAATAGGAGAAGCTGTCTCTTTCCAGGAAATTGGTGCCAACAGAAACACACAGAGAAAATTACTTCCGGGAACTGAACATTTCCAATTTCATGGAAGCATATATTTAGGATAACACTCTGGATACAGTATCTGACTGAAGCATTCTGCCAACTATCTGCTGATGGGAGTGAAGCTATGGGGAGGATATGTGCGTAGCATGATTTGGCCCTGAAACAGCATGAAGAGTCAACAACTTGGACGTAACACAGTCAGTGCAACTCTTTCCAACAAGGGCAGTGTGTTAATGGCACATCTTTCATGAAGGATTTTCAAAGTGCTTTCTAAAAATTCATTACCTGAGCCACTCACTGCTTAGCTTAAATTAGGTTGGACTGGGATCCCTTCTTTAACACCAAAATATAGTTGTTTTCATTGTGATAAAATAGGGAAAGTACTTAAGGCCTTAATCTTGTTTCAGTTATGACTATAGGAATTTTTTATTTTGTTGTCCTGGAAGTGGCACAGATATAAAGACTGCCTGTAACCTTCCCAAGGGCCTCAGTTATTAGAGCCCACTCCCAGCTGTAGGCAGAAGAAAAGTCTTACTGAGTTGGCATTTTTCCAGAAATCTAGGTAGTTTTAATTTCTCCTGAAAATAAAATATGACTAGACACTAACTGTAATTGTTACAGCCTCCACTTTATATTCCCTTTGAGAGTTAGTTTTGTCTCCTACAAAAACAAAGCCTATACAACTTGTCCTGGAAGCACTACTATTAAGTAACTCCTTGGGAAGAATCCAGAAATAACTGATCTAATCCAAACCTCTTCTGCAGGAGCTGATAGGATTGAGACAAAAATTGCCCTAATTGCAAATTCACTAACTTACTACCATAAAGCATTCTTTTTTAAACTTAATTCTTCTTCCTGAATGAGAATAATGAAGATGCATGGAAGTTTTCTAAATTTTTCTAAGTTTTCTGCAGTTTTCTAAAATCCAGGGGAGACTTGTTAAAATCTTTGCTTTTATTGTGGAAACTGAGCAACAGCAAAATTCTGGTCAAAATGCCTTACTGCTAGTTCTGATACAGATTTGAAAGGCAAAGCAGGGCTGGATAAAATTTTCCTCCAGGAACTGAGTTGTCTCATTTGGTTGATTTCAATTAACAACTTCCTTGAAACATTGTTGACCTTTTTGGCATAGTACACTTCCAAATAAAATGCAGGATGCCAGTCTAATCCACTCAGCTCCAGAACAGTTTAACCAATACCCTTAGGGCACATATCCTGTGACTTGATTTAATCTTATGATCAGAGGAGTGTCACTTGATGTGTTAGGTGCTTGAAGACTTAGGAGGTCCTTGACCTTTTTCACAACTGTAAGACTTCCTTGTCCTCAGAACAAAAAGAGTGATGGTGAAAAAGTGGTTTTTGGTATTCTGTTCACTTTATGAACAGAATGCAGATGAGAGATTTAGAGAAACAACTGCACTCCTAGAAAAGCATTTAAAATTTAAAATAAATTTTAAAATTAAGACTGCGTTCTCAAAATTGTCAAGAAACCAATAGCTATTTAATACTGCCACATTACATTCAAGTAACCTCAACTGACTGCGCAGTGAGATGAGCATTTACACTCCTACTATAGAAAAACTTTGCTGTTTGTCACAATTTGTGCTAATCAAATTAGCTAACTGCTTTCCAGGTGTAAATTTTTCTCTTATGTTCCTTCAAATTGTAATATTTTTAAGGAAACAACATAAGCTTTTAAATTTCATCCAGACATTATGGCTGGTGTATTTCTTGAAAATTTCTATTTAAGGTACCTGGTAATGTAAAAATAATCTGTTTTGCAATGATTAAGTAGATGTCTTTTACCAACTGTGTGATTCTGAAGAGTTATAAAAAACATAAGTGTGCATATTTCTCTGACAGGTGCCTACACATAAATTAAATGTTTCAGCCACTGTTCTGAAATTGAGCCTAAATCAGTGAAATCACAGTATGTGTTCTGTCCACTTAGCACTACTCTGTCATAGAAATTTTAGAATTATTGGGAATAAAGAAACAACTAATTAAATAAATTGATAGATAAATACATAAATTTGAAAACACATACTTCTTGTGTGTCATAATTTCAAGTTCAAATTAGATGCCAAAAGGGCACTATAGTATGAACCAGCAGTGAAGTCAGGAAATACAGACCTGATCCTAGATTTTACAGGCTGTCCAAGATACAAACGTCTGTCTTATGGGTATCAGAAATAGAGATTAAGACTAATCAGGACCTTTCTCTGCCTCAAACACTCTGGAAACTATATGTATGCATCCTCAGACTGTTTCAGTTTTAATAGTTGCAGTAAATGGTATATTTTTAGCCCAAGAAATTAGGTTTATGGGATTACACAATTAATGAACCTATCAACTACTTTCAACCTATTTCAAGGGTCGGGTCATGTCTCTAAGACCTTAAAAACTATTACAAGCTTGAGCAATATTTGACCCACGGCAAAGGCATGAACAAAATAAAGCCAAAGAAATCCATTCAGAAAGGTTGAGTGATTTGATGCACTACTGCAAAGCGAGAAATAAAATCTAATTTACCTTTTACTTTAACATAGATACTTTTATTCACAAATCTGACAATTTTGAATAATATTTTCTAAGTTTTACTTTTTGGTAAAATGATGTCAAATACATTTTAAGGGCTGAGTTTTTTTCTCCTCTCACATTTATACAATTTCACTGCTAAAAATTCACACATCAGTCTGAATCTGATAAATCATCTCAAATATAAAACTAAATAATTTTGGAAAAATCTTCCTGTAAAAGACTCTCTATATGGTGGCCAAAATGGTTACCATTTTAATGGTTACCTAAGAAATCTCAGGCTGTTTCCAGGCTTGGATATAACACTGAGTGCTTGTAATAGATCTTGTAATGATTTACTCATTCATTCATTCACTCATTCATCCATTCATCCTCCAAGGTGGCAATACTCATGGCATGGAACAGACTTTTTTGTCAGCAGCATAAAATCCAACTGGTTAATGAAAATTATTCAGTGCCTTTGTGGAGGTCTTTCAATTTCTACGTTATTTTGAGATCTGTATCTGTAATCTGAACTGATGTCAGGAGGTATTCAGCATTTTGAAAATGGCTACTCTATAGACATTGTTTTATTTTGTATATTCTTAAAAGGTTCAATCCTATTTCTCCCAAAGGCCAGTTCCACATTTTTGATGGTTTGGCCCACAAAATAACACCCCTTTCTGTGTACACATGATGATCTGTGTTCTCATGGTGGAGTGCCAAGGTACAGCTTTATCCTGCTTTGATATGTTTACCTTTGTCTGCCACAAGTCTCATACTTCAGCTGTGAAGCTATTTTTGGCTATGTCTAGATATCCTTGATCAGTGCTATATAGGGACTTGATACAAGGGTGAATCCCAAAAGAATTGCGTTGGCATAATTTTACAGCCAGGCCTCAGCACAGCATTTGTGCTGATATGGCTATATGGCTTCCAATTTGAGAGTCAGCTTGTATGGCAGTAGCCAGACTATCTTCTCATTTTCCAGCACAGTGCAAGGTAAATATAACTTCTTCGCTTCTGTACAGCTCAGCACAAATGCATTACACGAATGATCATAAAAATAAAAAAAATAATAAAAATGGGACAAGGAAGAATATATTAAGAAATGAGAATGTGCCAGAATTAAACTCACTCTTGCAATCTATTGGCAAATGTGAATTTTGTATTTCTGTATCTCATTTTGTATTTCTGTATTCCATTTGTATCTCTGCATATCATTAGGAAATCAGTTATTTCATAAGATCTTTTCCACTTGTTGTCTGACAAATAAACATCTAGGGAATTTGAGGGGACAGTGAGTGCTCATTGTAATCAAAATCTTCAGAGAATTCTGCTGTTAGGTTTCAAGTTTCTCCTGAATACAGATTTTGTAAATAAGCAATAATGATTAGAGGTTGTTTATCGAAACAGGAAGAAAAATGATTCAGCAACTACTATAATACATTAGTGATCTGTTCAGATGCATGGTCTTTCCATAAAGGGATTTTAACAATTTTTGAAGATTAATAGGCTATTTTTTTCTGTTTTTATCTCTGTTGTTTGTTTCTTTTTAAATAGGTGAACTACGTTACCTGAAGTTAAAAAGTTTGTCTGAGGAGAAAATATTCTCTAGAAATTTAGGGAAAACTGTAAAAAAATAAAAACATAGAAACTTCAATGACAAGTTTTTGGATTATCATATTATCTAAAGCAACAATATGATGAAAATGTGGTTATTTGATCATGTACAGGTAGAATTAATATTTACTGAAATAGCTATCATAAGGGACTTAACTTTGCCATTAAAAAAATCAGGTTTTATGTACAATTGTGAAGAAATCTTCCTAGTTTGTTACATTAACTGGCATGTTTAGTGATGCAGTTGATTTGTTGTTTTTTATACAGTAGTTTCTTAGTGGTTTCCTCAAATTTCAGGCACTCATTCTTTGCACTCTTCTCACTTAGAGTCTGCAAATGACCTTTAGAGAAGGAGCTGACAAACCTGAGCTGGAATGATCCCAGAGCTCTGGGTCTGAAGTAGAGGGCAGCTGCCAGGCTACTGGTGGAAAGGAAGTGACATTATCACTCTACCACCTGTTTCCAAAAAGCTACACTGATTGCAAGCTTGCTCTTTGCTGGGTCATCTTGTTGAACTGGGCCAGATCATGCTGGGTGTTGAGCTGACTTGCTTTTTAGCACTCTGGGTTCCTTAGTCAGAGCTTGCCATAAGACAGCCAAACCACTGACACGGACTGTAGGAAGTATGATGCAATCTGTTAAGAATAGTAACTTGAAAATATCAGAAATTCTTTTTTTTTAAACTCTTTTTAAATGCAGATATCAGTGATGACAAAGTGAAAAAGATGGAGATGCAGAGGAGGTGGCCAGGTAGTTCTTCTAAACCACAAACCAATTTCAACAGATTGGCTGCAACTTTGGCTCATACAAAAGAGTTTTTGATACTGAGAGTTACTGCATGAGCAACAACCCTGAATAATGAGCATGCTGGAATGAAATTCCCAGCACCAGTAATATGCATTTTCTATGTGTGTTTTGGATGCATCTAACTTGCTGATCAGCAATGTAATAGGTACATCAGCCTTAGGTTACCAGGCCAAAAGTATTGCCTATGACCATCTTTTATAAGGCTGGGAAGAACTCTGGCATTTGTGCCCATCTCCTGTGATGACTTTATCAGTTGATGAATAATGAACAGGCTCTGACTGATTGTTTTAATTGAAAACTGTACTGTGTCTGAGCAAAGAAAGTAAATTAATGTTCTGGAGTTATACTTTGTAACAGGTAATGCACATACTGCTGCACAGAACTCCAGCATCAAAGGGGGAAAAGACAGGTTCTGCAACAACTCTCCTACTTCATAATTTGGATCTCTCATTGCACTATATTCTTCCAACATGGAAAAATCTGAAAGTCCTGGTGGAAGTTTTCCTTTGGTCACATCTATGTTAGGAATATGAAGAATACTTCCAAGTGCTGTTTTAATGCTGTAGCAGCATACAGTGCTAGCAGGACATGGTTGGTGGGATAGAAGAGCTGATAATGCTATGCTAGCTGCACTTTGCACCTTTACTATCTACAAGAATCTCAGCTACTCAGATTCCTCTTGCAATGGCAGTAGCAGGTCTTGCTTGCAAATATGCAGTTACTGCTGCTTCTGTTTGACCAGAGTTTATAGCCCTGCAAAAGAAAGAACTCCTCAGCACTGATAGAAATAAGGCCATTCAGAGGCTTCCCCTCAAATTAAACTTCTCATGCTAAAGCAGATTTAAATACCATTGCTAGCACATTGCTGTCTTCTCCACACATATGCATACATACACACGCACTTTTTGCCTAGTCAACAATGCAACATTATCTGTGCAGCTCTAGAATTCAGATCCACAAAGGATCCAGGGTACGTCCATGCATGCACTGTAGGCAGACAGAAGCAACCTCCGTCCACACACTAAGCTCACAAAAAGCCCACGTGACTACAGTTTAGTGAGTCACTGAACCTCAGCTAACATGATCTGCTGCAACACGTAAACATCTATTCTTTAGCAGTGTGTGCTTGCTGCCCAGAGGGCCAACTATACCCTGAGCTGCGTTAAAAAAGGAGTGGCCAGCAGGGATATGTAGATGATTGTCCCCCTCTACTCAGCTCTTGTGAGGCCCCATCAGGTACTTCATCCAGGCCTGGGGCCCCCAGCACAAGAGAGATGTGGAGCTCTTGGAACAGGTCCAGAGGAGTGCCATTATTTTAAGAACAGAGGGATGGAGCACCTCTCCTATGAGGAAAGGTTGAGGGAACTGGGCTTGTTTAGCTTGGAAACAAGAGCATATAAACAAGAGTGGGAATGACTGTTTACAAGGGGGAATGGTTTTAAACTAGATTTAGGTTAGATGTTAGGAAGAAGTTTTTCACTCAGAGGGTGGTGATGCACTGGAACATGTTGCCCAGGGAGGTTGTGGACATCCCACTCCTGGAGACATTCTGCGCAGCCTGGTCTACTGGTTGGCAAACCTGCCCAGAGCAGGGGAATTGAAAATAGGTGATATTTGAGGTCGTTTTCAACTCAGGCCATTCTATGATTCTAAATTCAGGGCAAAATGTTCAAAAATGTTTTTACTTCTGTCACATTTTTTAGTACCTAAGCATGTAGTTATCAGAGTCATTTAGTGGGATCATCCAAAAGATCCTGGCTCCTGCTGTACTAAATAGGAGTCTGTGATCTCAGAAAAGGTTAGAAAAGTAACCGGGACAAAGCAGCCTATTGTACTACACCAAGGTCACTCTTGGTTTGCAAAAACTGGCCACCTATCTCATGAACTTCCTGTATTTTCTTTCAGATGATGCAAAATAAGTCTTTTCAGGGTTTAAAGTCATATATAAAATACTTATGTGTCCAGGTAAAAGTCCATCGTCAAAGCTATTTTGAAGCAGAGTTAGACTTTCCCCTTTATGCCATAGTGTGCTATTACACATATGTTATGTTACATATTAACTGGAGTTGTAGGTGATTATAGAAAGCTGTAATCCTCTGGGTCAAAAGAGTGGCTGTTTGTGGCAGATGATACTTGAAGCTCTTCATAGAGGGTATTACTGTGCAATGAAAGTCTTTATTTTTATTTTTATTTTTTCCCCAAAGCAATGTTTATTCTTGTGTTTACAAGCTAAGTTCTTTATATATAAAGTGAACATTGTTTTTGGATGCATAACTCTCAACAACTACAAAGAGCTGGGTAATTCCAAATGGCCAGAATTCAGTACTTTCTTTAAATGGACCAGTCAGTGAGATCCCTGAAAAACCCCAGAAAATTAAATCACAAGTTAATTAAAAAAAAAACAAAAACACCTAATTGAGCATGCATTTTATTACATCCTTTAAAACAAAGACAGCAGTAAATGATCATATGCTCCAAAGCTGCTTGGGTCTTATGGGGATAACCTACAGCATACTTATCACTAACGCTTACTTCTCCAGTGCCCTCTAATCCTGAGCAGACATCTGCTTTATTACTCTGCTTTAGAGCTCATGGCAGCATGGCACAACTACTCCATTTGCCTTCTAGGCAGCTTGGTGCTTGTTGTTTTGAGACATTGTCACTGGGGGAAGCAGTCTTGAGTAATGTCTTTAAGACTGAATCAGAGGAAAATCCTTGCTCAGAAATAAATCTAGATAGTCTTCAATTCAGCATCTAATGCTGTCTACGAATCTTGTTATTTATTCCTTGATACTAAATATTGCTTTTAGATGCTTCAGGATTAAGATGTGTAGATTTTCAGGAGCAGGCAAACAGAGCTGGTCTGAAATTATTTTTTTTTTCTTTTACTTTTTGGAGATAGCCATTGACAAGGTGTTTTTTCTTTTTTTTTTTTTTTCTTTTTTTTTAATTCCTTTTATTTTATTTTAATTATTCCAAAATGTAAATTTCATGGAGTCATTATGCATGGGAGCATGTCATCCAGAAAGACTGTACAATCTCCATACTCAGGATTTAAAAAAATTCACTAGGCATAGCTTTGATTAACTTGATAAAGCTTTGAAACTAGTTTTACTTCAAGCAAGGCTGGAACTAGATAACCTCCAGATGTCTCTTCTAAAAAAGTCTGTTCTGTCATCTCATAGTAATCCCATTTAGCTCATTGTCTTTTTGCAAACTTTCAGGTAGATTTGCACATTGTTATGGGTACGGAGTACAGTTCTAAAACTAAAAGTAAAGCTGACTTGTGCCAGTAAGTCTATATGGCATAGAGCATCACCTCACAGACATACTGGCTCCAGTTCCAAAGCATTATCATAACTGCTAATAATCCTATCTACTCACCCAAGTCTTGAGAACACACTGAGCAGCTGTATTTTAGGCATGATGCTCTAGGACAACTGTAGGCCTCCAAGAACCAGGTAGAGAAGCTGCTTTAGTAAATATAGTCCAGGTTATCCTTAGTTCTTCATCAAATGCCCAGTGGTGCATTTCCCAAGCTTTTTGTTCAATCCTCCCCTGTTCAGGAAGTCTGTGTTGTGAGATTTGACTTCAACATTACTCATTCGGCTCTCAGGTTAGGGAAAATCTCAAGTTTAAAAACTAACCTCTAAGACTAGCCAAGGACCTTTAACACAGAACAGTAGGAGTAACATAGAGTGTTATAAAACCACCGATCAAAATACAGGATTTGGAGATGTAAAAGCTTTGTCCTATCAATTCCCCAAATTTTCCCAAAATTTCTATTTCATTCTCATGTTGGTACAGCCTGTGAGAAAGCTGAGATAGCCTTCCTAAGAGTGGAGCCTGGAGGACTCTAAGTCCCATTCAGAAGACCTCAGATTAAACCAACAAGTGCTGAATGCACTTAGCACTTCATTTTTTGATACCTTGATACTATCATGCCCTATTTTACACCATGTAACAATTAAATTCCTGCTGATTTCCAGGAGTATATATTCATAACCAGTAAAAAGAGTTTCACACAGGGTTTGAATAAACTGTTCCAATTTCCCCACAACCAAGAAAAGATATCATAATAGAGATTTGTAAAGAATTATATATTCTCACCAAATATATTTACTGTTGGTATTGGAAGACTATTTTACACAAACCATTTACAAACAGCTTTTTCTTACTGGATTTTTATAGGAAACAAGCAATGTCAGCTAGATGCCTCATGTTGGTTTTAGCAAGGATGATGGTACACGTGGCTCTAGCCACTGACTACCATGAAACAGAATTAATCTCTATCGGCTTTGATCATCCTAGAGGCAGACATCTTGTCTTTGCTACTCATGAAGACTTCCTGTGCAAAGAAGATTGCTGAACCATATAGGATAAATATTTGTCTGCAAGCATCTGATTCTTTCCACTGACTATAGCAAATGAGTTGACTGCCTGAAACCAATATCTGGTGTTCAATTTCTGCTAGTGGAAAAGTATCTACATTTTTAATATACATTTCATTAATGTTCTCAGACCAAAAAAACCCACACAAAACAAGTTAAAGAAGATTTGGATATAGCTGAATATGTAAATGGATTTATTTTTCAATTTGTTAAAATACTGAACTCTTGGTAGTAATGTGAGCCAAATGGCTATGCTTTTGTCAATATGGAGAGGAAAAAACACTACAGTTTCTAGAGTCATTGTTGTTTTAGAAGACAGTGTGAGCCGAGTGTCCTCAATAACTCTCAAGATAAGCCCTTTAAAGCAGTTATTTAAGACATAAGGTTCAGGAGGTTTCTATGGAGATGGTTCTTTTTCTGTAGGTGTATTAAAATAAGCATTTGCAGCAAAGGATAGTTCTGGAAAGTGGCTGTTACAAATTGTGTTTTTCAGCTCATTGCTTGTCATATCATATAATATCCCTGATCAAAATATTGAAGCCAAGGTGTAGTAGAAGGATTTCACCACCGATGCAAATGAGATCATGCAGATTAAATCCAATCCTATGAAATCCTACTTTACAACAGAAATGCCATCACTATACTTACATCGCAGAAAACAATCCACAGTGCACCTACAGCTGATTCCTTTCTACACTGTTTTGTGTTAGATACTTCCTGAGAGCTTTTTGCAGTTTCCCTTAGTTGATACATTTCTCGTACAAACTCTGTTACAGTAAGCAGCCTAAATTCTGCCTAACCTGGAAAACCTCCTGGTGTATTTATAGCCAGACTGTCAACCTGGTGGTGTCACATGCATGGTGGGGTGAAAGTGTGGATATCCCGCAGTGTTTCAGATCTGCAGCATCCACATAAACCCAAACCTAGGAAACTACATTGTGGCATGCTGGAATCTGGAGATGTCCTGCCTTGCTCACAAGCTGTCAGAGAGCGAGAACAGCTGGCAAAGGAAATACCTGGCAGGGGTGAAGTGCCCAGCATGTGTGACTGCAGTTATGTGTGCTCCAGCTCCAGGAACGAGTGGAGATGGAGCTTGGAGAAACTGCCCTTTCTCCTCCAGCAGTTAGTGTAGATATTCCTCCATATCACAAAACCACAGAATGGCAGAGGTTAGCAGAAACCTCTGGATCCATCTGACCCAACCCCTGCTCCAGCAGGGACACCCAGAGCAGGGTGCCCAGGTCCAGGTCCAGGTGGCTTTTGGAGATCTCCAAGGAGGAGCAACCCACAGCTTCTGTGGGCAACCTTGCCACTGCTTCAGTTTGTTCACAATGGCTCTTGTCCTTTCACTGGATACCAATGAAAAGAGGCTGGTTCTGTCCTCTTTGCATTCTCCCTTGAGATATTTTTGTATGTTTAAATATATCTCTCTCACAGAGATCCTCTAAGGGTTATTATTATTATTTTTTTTTGGACTATAGCTTTTTTTTTTGCCTTGCCTCTCAAGAATTCTCTTCTCCTTTTCATGTTTTGGAGTTTCTATCTCTGCAGAAGTGTAACTTGAAAATTTCTTCTGCAAATACCTTTGTTTTGTATGCTATGACGTCGATGGGGGCTCACTTGGGATTAATGCATCTGCTGGTTAAGCTCTCTGAGTCCATTCAGAAACTTAAATATTTGAACAAATATCTTAACCAAGGGCAAGGTTCTGTTTTTCAGAAAAGAAAATGTTTTCAGGCCGCAATGTTTTTCTAAGCCCTATTGGCCAAATTTCCTAGTGAAGTTAGATAGCCTGTAGATAAAAGTTCAAGAAAGTGTATTTGCTGAGCCCATGAATATGCGAACATACCCCAACATATTGATTTGCTGTCATCAGCCACCAAAATCAGGGAAGCATTTTACTTTAAACAGAGGGCTTAAAAACTTACTATACCTCCTTCTCCAGTTAAAAATTAACCACCACAGTTAACAAATATTTATTGTCTAACAGCAAGTTCACTTTGCTGATTCTCTGAATATTCAAATAGAATCAACATCTGATCCACAGCAATTTCGGCTCACATGATTACAGACACCTACCAGATCAGATAAGTTCAGCTTTCACTGTTCACTGCCACTGGGCTGAGATTTACCTTTGACCTACATTTTTCAGCTCCACACATACAGAAGAAATTGGTAGATTATAGCAGATATTCAAAACAGAGCTATATAACCACTGAATATTGTATTCATCAGCCTTTGTGGCAGCAAAAATAAAAATAAAAATAAAAAAGGAAAATCTATATATCCAGGTGAGCATATGAAGAAAAGCACTAAGAATTTTATATATAAACAGATCCCATAATAAACATACTCCAAAGAGCACTAAGGGAACTAGTTAATGAAATGTACAAGAGTATCTGTATATTTTACTGGAAGAACATTGTCTGGAAGAACAATTTGAAGGAATTATTGATACTGTCACTGGCTTTTCTGAAGAATAATTGCAGGAACCTAATTTTATTAACCTATAATGGCATACTCTGTACCTAGACTGTATTAAAATAATATTAAAGAATGATATATATGCAGGAAAAAAAAAAAACTATTAATTACCAGTTGATAAATGCATTATAACGGATAAGAAGGATTTAAAATACATCAAAAATTGTTATAACACAGTATTTGTGGTTTTTGCAGAAATCATAAAAGAAGTTAATAGCAATGTATAGAATACCTGTTTCTTTCATATACTGAATCTGAGTTATACTGATTATTGTAGTAACTATAACATGTTTTCCAGTGTGAAATAAATAAGTCTTAGGAGTCCCATTATTTCATCTCCCTATGGAGGGATTTATGCACATCCTTATGAGCACCATTAACAGAGATAAGACTTATGTATGCAAATCCTTAGATAACACATTGAGAATATAACTAAATTTTTGCAGAATAGCTATTAACCTTAAATTATAGGAAAAACACAAAAATGAGCTCTTGTATAAAGGATTAAACATTCTGGGCTTGATATTCATGCCCAGAGTGTGGCAGATGGAAATAAGTATAAATTGTAAGATTAAGATGTAAAATAATACAATAGAGAACAGTTCTCCTTGTACTCCTGTCATGGGAAGGCACTGTGAATATTAACTGCAAGCTTGCTAATCTAAAAGTGTGCTAAGAGCGGGAACAGTGGGCTCTATTCAGATGATGTGCCATGCACCCCTGATGTAGGAGCTGGAGATGGTTTGACATTTAATGTTTACAGGGTGTTGACTGAACTAAACTCCCCTTGCCCAGGATTGACACATTCTAGTTTCCTGTACAAGCAATTGGGATGCACAGGTTTGCTGACATGATAGAGCTTGTTTCCACCTTACACATTGCAGGATATTATCATAGTTAAAAAAAACCCAATGTTATATTTTAGAAGACTAAAGATAAATGTTTTCATCACCCCATTACCTGTAAAGTCCATTCCCCAGAGCATTTAATGAGTCTCAGAACTCCTGGTATCACCCTCAATTTGGACCACTTGTTATCCTGCAGTCTCTACCACTGCTGGGTTTTGCTATCCCTAGCTTAGGGGCAATCAGTTAACAATAACACTTATACTGTAAATAATTTCTGCTTTTACCCCCCTGGAATAGAATAACAACTCAGACCCTCTACCTTTATTTTACTTTCTGGCAAGTTTTATTCTCAAGGTTTCACCTTGCTGGTGACATAATCTATTTATGTCATATCTTTGGCATATGCCTCATAAGCTTTCCAAGAGATTATGTGACACTATTTACTCATCTGCAACTGTATGTGAAGATGGGCAGATACTGTATGTGCCTTTCTGGGTGACAAGTTAGTAGCTGATGCCAGAAAGCATCTTTGCCACCATCTCTTTCATTAATTATGGTTTTTATACAACAAATGTAAATAATTTCAATTTCGTAGATTATGTAATTACAGTATATTGTTAATCATACCATCTGGAGATCTATGGAATATAAGAAAACATACAATGACTTTGTTTTCCCGATCAACCAACTAATTTTAGGTAATATATTATATTTAGACAACCTATGATTTGGGAAGGGTGAGAATCTTGTAAGGGTGTATTTAGTTTCATTGAAGTTTCTGTTCTATTGTGAAAATGAAAATAGAAAACACATAAAACATTCCTTTTTCCATCATTATATTAATGAAAGAATTGTTCTTGTAATAAACTATAGGGTTCATTGACAGCTATTGGAGCTCAGTTGTACTGGCACAAAAAAGTGACAAGAGGAAAGTCCTTGTTCCTGAAAACTCAATCTTTCTGATACATACCACGGTTAAATGATGCATTTAATAGATTTAGCAATTCTTTGTCCTTCCAAATATAGAATTAATTAATGCATATTTTAAAATTACTGATTTTATTTGGTAAAAGGCCTTCTCAGTTTTCCTTTAGAGAGAATAATTTCCAAGTTCAGATAATATCTGCTTCCCTACTGCTCGTGCTAATGGAGAATGCTCCTTCTGTCGTTTTGAGCTGTGAAATTTAATTGCCCAGAGTGGCTGATACTTATTTTCAACAGCTGCTGAACAAACTCTTTAAAATGCTATAATTGCATATAAAAGAATCCTTAATTTAATGTACGCCTTGTGGCATTAAAAATGTTAAGTATATGTGAGGGGGATAAAAAGCTCACAGGTCTTCTGAAACATTGTTATTTGGCCAGGGATTCATGCTTTATTCTGCTCCATTTTACATTTATCATAGACAGATGTAAGGTATTTTTACATTTTTACATTTACATGGACTTCTATTCATTTAAACAAGTAGCAGCAAAAAGCAACTTCAACTTTTCCTTTCTCCATAACTCTGAACACGCTGATGTGTTCTTAATGCTGTACCTCATCTTAGGCAGTTACTGTGCAATGCTTGCTTGTGTTACAAACAAAATACATTTTCATCTCATAATCTGTAGTTCAATATACATATGAACGTTCTTCTTTGAAAGGGAAAAGGCTTTGAGTACAGTCTAATATCTACTGCCACTGACTTATCCAGCATCCCCTTGTGAATTGTGTAGATGATCTATTTGGATAAGCTTTTGACTGCAGCAAACAATACTGTGACAGAATGTTTACAGGAAACCATTCAGAAATTATCTACTGTAGTGTAAATGCATTGAATTTTGGATGGGGGCCAGATTTGCAGTACTTACTCCCCTTTGTGCTCCCTGAAGGTCTCCCAGAGTTGATGGCTCCCACCAGTCTGGTTGAGGTTCTCTAAAAGCTTGAGAAAAATCCAGCAAAACCCAACATGAAATAGTTGTGAGCAAAGAACAGTATGCTGTAATTGTAAATGGAGGTTTTACCCGTTTGGCTATTCAGTGGATGAATCAAATAGTTTGTAGTATAGTTAATGACCTGGAGTAGAAGTAGTTTTGTACTAAATATCAGGAACTGAGATGTGCTTCATTGTACTCCCCAGATGAAAGAACTGAGATCTTCTGCCCTGGAGGAGCAGGCATGTGAAAGAAAAGCAGTTACAGGATATCAAAGAGCACAGTCTAGATTACAGCAGCAAGATAGTTATAGTTATAGTTTTAGTTGCTGATGTGCTGAAGCTCTCTGAACTATTATTTTTTTGAAAGACTTTTGGCCTACTCTATGGGGCATGCCTTTTCCATTATTCAGGTCACAGAACAGCAGATTAGCTACCTAGGCATGTCCTCTTTCCAGTGAAAAGAGTCACTGACTTTGCCTAACCTGTGTCAAGTAATTGCTGTCAGGGGATCTATTAAGGGTATAGAGTAATTCCCAGTATTCCTACAGAAGAACAGAATTTTGTTTTAGCTGAATGCCAACCCCATCATTGAGGAACTTCCAGGATAACAGCTCTAAAACTAACTTACAGGTTAGACAGAAAGTCAAGTAAAGCTTCCTTGTCTAGCAGGCATTCTGAAAATATAAGGCACCTTAAGCAACAGGCCGTTTTAACTGATCAGCAGCTGCAAGAAATTTCCTGTATCCTTTTGTTATGAAAAAAAACTTGACAGGAAACCATCCTGATGAACTTGTGAAACAAACAGAGAAATTATCCTGATAAACTTGTGAAAGCAAGAAAGCAGACAAACAAGCAAACAGAAACTCAGCGATAAGAATTTAGTTCTAAATTTCTCTCCACAATTAAGAAAAAGGCACTGTTACTTGAATAACTCACTCTCTGACTCTTGGGATCAGCAAGTCATCTGTTTTTAGGATGTGTTGGAACAGTGAGAGCAAGAGATGAGATGCACAGGGGCAGAGTACATTTACACATCGTTGTCACTTCTGAGCTGCTCTCTAGGGACTGACCTTGCAAAGCAAGAAGCATTTTCCCTGAAATGGTATGGAACCATTACCAGATTAATATGGAAATGCAGGTTAAAAATGTTCTCTGTCATTGAGAATGTACAGGAATTACTTAGCTGCTGCCAAGGGACTTGTGAATGAGTTTCAGGGCAATTGAACACTGAATTTCTTAGTGTATCACAATTACAGAATCAAATGTTCTGTGAGTAGAAGAGATTTTAAAATGTTATTAATTACTTCAAGTGTATAATGTTATTAATTACTTACATACTACTGTTTGTGAAGATCATGCCTCCTTCCCTCTTTTCCAGCAACTATAATTATAGTTTCTTTAACCTTTTACCTCATGTATTTGTATTATTATATTTATTTTCCAATCTTGAGATTATAAAATATGTTCTGGGATGAGGAAGGGATTAAGTGGATGGAGCTGAATATAGTTTGATGAAGATGGTTTTACTGTATTTTGCCTCAATTAAAGAAATTGTATTGAGCTAGAAATCAGATGTTTCAATTTCCAGATCCCTCATCACCTACAAATATATTTGGGTCCTTTACAACCACTTCTGTTTAATTGAGATCTCTTACCATACATGAAGGAAAAGGTCACTCTTGACACATTTGAAAAACAAGACAACAAAATTTGCAAAAAGCATGCTGTCAGAACCAGGATGATCCACCAGTGCGTTTGTTTTGCAATGAATTGAGGAGCATACACACGGTTAGCTCAGCTACATCTGAGCAAGGGGAAGGGATCTTCTTAACACATGGTACCTTTCTTGCTTGTGGTTAGTCAATATTCCTTTACAGAGTTTCTGTACTTTACTGGATTCATTAGATTTCAGTATTGTTTAAAGGAATTATCCTAGAGTAAAATAACTAGGGCTACTGAGTTATCTGAAGGAAAACAGAACATCTGATCTCTGTTCCTCCTAACAATTAGGATCTCAAGTGTTCCTATTCACAATGAAGGTAAGCACATTTCCACTATAATTTGGCAGCCTCTCAGAGCATCTTGTATCATTCTGTAGATATCCCTAGAAAGCTTTTTTCCTTAATTAGAAAAGGAAATAGCATGTCAGGACTACTGAAGCTTACTTAGACCCACTTACGGTAAAGAAGATATTTCAGAATGCTTTTTATTGTTTAAATTTGGATCAATTTTCATGCAATTCTTTCACTCAGTCTTACAGATTTCAAATGGGTTTCTAACATCTTTCTTTTTTATTTAATCTTCTGTCCTGTCAGTTAACTAAAGGTTAATTACAATTGTCCAAAATTCAGCCTTGACATGCTGAAATGTTCATTCCAGATGGTTACTATAGTAATCAAATGATTACGGTTGGATAAGGGTTGTAATAAAATGCTCTGTATGATAGAAAGCTTCACAAACTTTGTCAACTTGAAATTTAGGATATTGTTCCAGGTCATGCTTAGTAAATCACCTCTTTCAACAGAAGGGACTAAACCAATCTCCTCTTTTGGAGCAAATGATCTGGGGTAAAGGAAATCTTTTTCAATTTTGTATTTTGGAATCAGCTACTCCATTTGTCCACAACAGCAGAGTGAAATAGTTCTTAAATTACTTATATTTTATAACACAGTGTCTCCTACAGAGTTACAAAAGCCATCCTCCTTTATTTTATTCAGTTTCTGTGTGATGGTTGAGGGAGTGAGGTAAGATGCAACACATGGGGCACGTGATTATTATAGATCTGTGGGCAGCAGTGCTCAGGCTGGGAGGTTAGTGTAGCTACCATGCCTATTTAATACCTGATATCTTTTACTATGCTTGCTTGAAAGGGACTCAGCTGCTGCCTGTGGCAGTAACTACCTTGATGGATTTCCACATGCTTGCAGGCAACTTGTTTTGCACTAGTTATCTTGCAGCCATCAGATGGCAGTAGCTTTCAGTTGTCACTCCTGGACTGGTTTGTATTCCAAACACTGGGCAAAAAGAGAGGTCAAAGACCACACAGCCCCCCAGCTCTTACAATAAATCCAGTTTTGTAACAAAACAAAGAATATAGCATAAAAGATATGTTGGAGGTATTTAACTTGTAGAACGTAGGCTTGAAGTCTTCTCTGGGGACTTGTTTCAATGTCTGAATCCTAAGCAGGCTGTTTTGTTGTATAACTATGTCATCATCAGCTGAGTTTTGGTATTTTGTTTTCCAGAACAGCTAGTGCAATAATAATCAGCCCAGTAGTAATCTTTGCAAAATCCCTTCTCATTGCTTACTACACTGGAGTAGAATGAAAACAAACTGACAGCAAGCATCTAGAAAATTAGATATTAACTTTCTGAAGTGCATGTCAGTTTGCCCTGCAATAGCTAGGAAGCAAGAACATTATGTTTCAGCACTGAACCTTTTTGTAGAATCAAAATATTCTCTACTATAGCCTGGATCACAGCTGCTGTGGGTTTTAATGTTGTTAACAATACTTGTGATTGCAGTAACAGAAATGTAGTCAGGGAAGAAAAAGGGAAAAACCCTCTTATTTGTATTCAAAACTCTAACAATGCAGTTAATCCTTCTACAATTACTGGGAAAAAAGGAAAGGAACAAATCTGAGAAAAGAAAATTAATGTGAAAAAAAGTAATCAAACCTCCTCTGCATTTAATTAATGTTAAGGATGTGAAATAAACCCACATAGGCAAAGTGGTGCATGATTGTGACAAAAAAATGGATCAAAATCAGTATCCTGATAAAGTTTGTTATTATAGAAATAATGTAGCTGACCACAGAGAAAGCTAAAAGAAAAAGAATACTCTCTTTGACTATAGAGAGATTTAAGGCAAATCTGATAGCTGAGGCATTATTAAAGTGACCATGGGTTGCAGACAAGGGTAGCAGCATTACTGATAGGAAAGTCGCATAATGTCAGAGTTGTGCTCTGCCCTGAGCCTGGGAGTTCACATGTTTCACCAGGCACAGGTGTTTGGGTCCCTCTGCTTTCTCCTTCTCAGTACACCTGACAGAAGAGCACCAATTGTTTCCCTGCAAGAAGTGAAGGGGAAGGTGTGCCCACTGTTCATGGTTTGAGCAGAGGCCCCTTTCCAGTTTATCCTTCACCTTCTTTTTTCCTGTGCCTTCCACTTCCCTGTGCAATTTTCACTGAGCATCTTGATAGCCTCCTCATTTCATTTCCTTCACCACTGCCTGGTGTGAAACATTATTGATCGTTTTCTACTTTTGACTGCTTTGACTTGGCTTCCTGTTTTGCCAACTTCTAAGAAACTTGAACTTCCTTTTCTGGATTTGCTCCTTTGCATAACTCTTGTCATCAAATGAATATCTGCTCATCTTGCTTTCTTCAGCCTTTTTGTTGCTCGTGATGACCCTTTTCTTTTCATGCAACTAATGTCATCAGCCTCCCTGAGGGGCTTTCAATTCCCTGAAGCTTTTTATGAGATAGATACCCACATCTGAACTGGTCAACCAGGCTCCCTTTGGCAACTGTTTGCAGGAGTAGATACTTCTCTATTGTGACCTATCTCTCTGGATTTAGCAGACAATTAGCAAATAGGTTGGCTGAAGCTGCTGACATTTTAACTGTGTAGAACAAGGTGAGATGAATGCCTCTTGTATACTCCTTCAGAAGATAGGATAGGTAGGAATTGTAGTAAGGATTTCTTAAGAATTCTCATAACTAGCGATTCAATTTCTGAGTATGGTTAAAGAACCTAAATAAACAATGTGATGCCTGATTTCTATTAGAAATATAAATGCACCATCTTTAGACTACTAAATATTGCTAAGAATGATTCAGGAACATCTGTTTTCCTTATATGATGGTATCTTTCCTGCTGTGCAGAAAATATATAATTTTAATCTTAATCTCTGAAAAAAATATGTAGTTTAGTAGAAACTTTATTGTATGCCATTAAAATAAGGCAAAAATGATTTGTAAATGTAGAAACTTTATTTGCATATATTATGAAACTGCCTCCAGTCTATATATACACAAGTATTTTACAACACATCTTGTTAAGAGCTCTGATTATTAAATTATTTTCTTTCACAACAAATAAGTTTTGAACATAGTCTCCTAAATCAGATATGACAAATTATTGGGTTTTGCTATTGTTCGTACATGAAAGAGGATAGATTTCACATAATATTTTACAATTTTTCAAGTCACCTGGAGCATAACACTTTCTTCCATACTTATGTTGGTCATCTGACAATGCATCTTCCATCCTTTCATGATGGAAAACCACCATGTCACTGTTGGCCCTTCATCTCTATTCATGAGTGAAGCTGATGCTGTCGTCTTTCAGCTTTATGCTATTTCACCTCACTGAAATATCACTGTGGTCTGTCTGGATCATCCACTCAACTCAGCTCATTTTATTTCTCACAATATTTATTTCTCAATATTGTTCGTTCCTTTCCTCTGTGAAAAAATAGCCAAAAAGTAGCCAATAGCTACAAAATTCAGCCAATTAATAAATTCACAACAAGGTCCAAAGCAAAACTAAGAATGTATGGAATATTTTGAATATTTCTTCTGGATACTTTTTGCATTTGTTCTCATTCTTAGTAATTTTATTTTTCTCTATGGTCAACTCTTCTTAAAATATTCTCATTGATCTTACCACAACTTGCATGTTACAGAATTAGAACTTAGCAAGGATGTAGAGGTACCGTCTATAAGTATTAATGCCAGTGTACAGTATTCAGTACAGAACCATATGCACAAAACAGATGCTTTTCAAAGTTTCTTTTTCTTTGAATGCTTTTATGAACTCTGTTATTGCTTCATCTCCCAATTACAATTCAATTTTTAGTATATTTATCTTTGTAATACCAATGCAATGTAAATAAATGCAGTTGTTCCCATTTAACAGATGGAGAACTAAAGATCAGAGAAGCAAAGATTCAGAAAAGAGCACTGACATCCAAAGCCCAATTGAAATGTCTAAATTATTAAAAACAAAATCCTCAAATCCACATTTGACAAAACTTAACTGACTACACACATCATTGCAACTGATTGCACACTACAGTTATCAGTTGAAAAACTACAAAATAAGAAACATTTCTAAATTTAGGTCTCAGGATTTAATGCACCACTGTAACAGCAGACACAGAATACTCAAATTTCACAGCATTGTGAGTATGAAAAAAACAAGAGCAGAAATAAACATACAAAAATCTCACCACACTAATTTAGTATTTACAATTAAGGAATAAAGTTACTTAAAAGTTAGGAAACTAATAAAAATGAATAGCTAGCTAATAGGGTAAAATTCTTACGTTTTTACCCCACCTTAGGACCCCAGCTCATGTGACTTATTCATCAAAATATGCTTGTGAAAGGACAATGCTCTTCAGTATTTCTTCCCAAAACTCATCACTGAAAAGAAAATCATCCCTCAGAAATGGAATCGAGCTCTTAAACTAATTCAGACAAACAGTCCCACCTCCTTGCCCATTTTTCCCAATAAAATTTTTTTACTTCAAATACTTGGGGAACAAAGTAGCAAGCTGAAGGCCTGTTTCATCACTGAATAGGATCATAGTAAACAAAGAATCTAGCACTAGTCTATAAATCAAATACACTTGTTGTTGTTCCCCAGATTGCTTGGTGAAAGATAGGAAACGGAGTGGGGTAAATAAGCATTTCTGGTAGCAAGGATCCATCAGTGCTACAGGGATCTGCTCTGGAGAGAATGCTGGGATTCATGAATTTCTTGGAAAAAACTGAACTTTAAGGTGATTTTAGTAATGATATAAAGTTAATCACCCAGCGTAAACTGGGTGTGGGGTGTGACAGAAAAATCTTGTGATATTTAGTAATAATGTGAGAGATGAAATCTATGTCAATAAATGGAAAGTCATGTGCTGAGGAAAAAAATATCTTTCACTGTTCATACACACTGATGGACTCTAAATTCACTATTACTACTCTTGAAATCAATCTTAAAGTCCCTGAGAACATCATTGAAATGTTAAGTTGCTATGTCTTCTGCAAGAAAAACATGACAAAGTAGGGATTATTGGGAAAACTATGTAGAATTTAAGTTAAGATAGCTGTGTCAATCTACTTTATACCTGTATCTGGATAATAACCTGGTTCTTAGTAATATATTTCTAAAAGGCTATGTTTGAACTTGAGAGAGCACAGAGGACAGTGACAAGAATGAGCTATGTTAGAGAATGATTTCTATACAGAGACTAAGTAGACAGGTCTTTTTCAGCCTGGAAGAGATATGATTGAGGGGAAATGATCAAGCTGGAAAATAAATTAATTTAAAAAACACCCAAACATTAAAAGTTTGTAAAAGAGAAATAAAAAAGAATTACTCCATTTCTTATTGTATAATAATTAAGAAGGCATGTATTAGGTACCAGGCTTGGAATAAATCAAAGGAAGCACATTTTCACATAATAAAACCAACAAAGACATGGGGGAGAGTTCATCTGCATTTTTAAAATTGTGGCTGCAGCTTCTGGCTCCCAAAGATGCTGAACTGCAAGAGCTGGACTCTACGTCAGAAGAAAGGACCATTTTACTTGATCTATTTCCTGTAATCTTTCCTTAACAATCTATTAGGCGACATTTATTCTAGGCAACTAAAGAGAGCCATGACAGAGATCCAGGTCCCAAGAATTTAGTTTTACTGACAGAAGTTAGGTCATACCTTTTGTCTAAACAAATTGTGTCCTAGCTTCATTAGTTCACTAACAGAGACAGCCTCAGTGCCCACTGTGTGGTGGGAAAGGTAGGATTTGGGCTTTATTAGGATAGTGACAACATTCTAATACTGGACTCCTTTTTTTTTTCCATTATATACTATTTAAGAAAAATATATCTGGGAGTAAAATCCTTTATTTCTTTTTAACTATATCATGTATATATGCTTGGTTTGAAGAGTGAGATTATTTTTCCTTCTGCAGATTTTTTCTTCAGCTGTAAAAATGTGCCTGGTGAATTCTCTGCCTTTTTCTATAATATGGTTAGATATCTATGTCATGAGTGTATATGGAATGGGTTCTGGTGTAAAGGAAGTGATATCTGTTCAGATATAGCAAATGATTGGTTCAAATCCAAATTACCATAATTTGAACTCAAGTCAGCTCGGAAACAGAACTAAGTGCAGATCTCTCACAAGGATTTTGTTCCATTCCCACCCATGAATTAGAGTAGATCTAGAAATAGAAAGAAAACAAGTGTTTGTTCCCACGCCATTGTTACAGTAAAACAAAAGCTTCCAAACTTTGCAGGAATTTTGGAAAGGTATTATATTTCACGTTTCACATGCTTGCTACAGATAACAATGCATTATTTTAGAGAACCTTTTCTTAGTTTTAAGACACAGTAATTTCCACTTGTACCAACTCTTAATTCTCATGGGCTGCTCTCCACATATATTATCACATTTCTAATTGGCTCACTTGTTTATTTTGCTTGCAACCATGCTTTATGTGCTCTCTCACAAATCATCATGGTTTAAGACCACAACTTGAGAACCAATGACTTGTCGGATAAATTAATTTTGTTTTTCCCGCTGATGCCTGATGTATTTCAAGCTAAACCCAGGAACAATGAAGCACTCAGGAATTTCAACATTTAAGCTGATCACAGAACCTGAAGAGTTCTTTAGACAGCAGATCACTTCTCAGAGATTGGTTTGGCTGCAAAGTTAATATGGGCCAAAGGACTGGACAACACTCACTGAGGTCTGTTGTCTTTCTGTTTTCTTTATCACTGTACAAATATCACCTACATACACTTGCTATTTCCCCAATGGTAATTACTTTTTATCACAAGAGCATTTCTATGATAGTGATGTTGATTGCGATGTTATCCTGAGGTGCAGTAAAAATACATGAGCTTGTGACTACATCTACAGGACTTCAAAAACATATATTTTCAAGTACAGATTATTCATATCTCTAACCAAAATCAGATGATTTCAAGATGCTTAATAGTTCTGTAAAGCAGGACAAGAAATAAAGCTTTCACCTTTAACTACGTGCCTATTTCTTTTCAGAAAATTAGGGCACTGTAAAAATGCTGTTGATGGAAGTGATTTTGTCAGGAACTGTTTATACTTTACAGAGAACAGTGATGAAGATATAACAGTGAAAAGGAATGTAAAAAATATCAGAAGTGAGAATATAATCACAAACATTTATATGGTAGTGTAGCAATATATGACTGAATTCATTCTGAGAGTAGTCATCTGAGTACACACTGAACTGTACAAAACATTCCCTTGAAGAAATTATTAAGAGGTTTAACCATAAAATAAATAAAAATGTGTCATGAAGTGTTTGGATATGCCTCTAATGGAAAGCAGATAAGCTCAGATAAGAAAGGAATTGGAAGAATTTTGTCTAAGGACGAGATGTATTATCCTAAAACCCTAAAGTTATACATGTGATTAGAGCTACATTGCTAGAATAACATGAAGTTTTTTGGTAAGTCTACACTGTGTTTTTGCTGTTATACAAACTATAGCCATTGCTTCAGGTAAAACTAATAATTTGACCTTGACACACAAGACAATTCCAAATCATTGATCCAATTAATATTTCTTATAAAGAAAATTCATTTGTAACTAAATGTACAATCGACTTCTGCGTTCACAAAGATAGACCTTTTAGACAGCATATTTGGTGTGATTCTCACAAACATGATACACAATCAGGCATTTTCCTGAGGCTCCAGGACTGAGGGGGGGGGGAAGAGGAGGAGGGAAGAGCGGGGTACTCATTCTTGGTGGCATGGTGATATATGAATGTGTTCTTTTGAATTGGAGATTTATTGTCATTAATTTGTATCTGAGCTTTCCTGATTGGCCAACTCAGCCTTATAATTCACATGCCACTTGTGATGTGACATTGTGTAAGCTGTTCCAAAACAAGGAATTGTAGTCACTTAACAGTTTCTTTTCCAAAAATATACACAAACTGTAACATTTTCAAGGTTTAGAAAATAGCCACAGAATAGGTAGGGGCAGAACAGCAGAAAATTATCTATAAAAAAACAGAGAAAATATATCCATTTCATACTTCCTAAGAGAACCCTTAAAGCATATCTACATTGAGCTCTCTTTTAAACCAGAAACATAAAAGCAATAAAATACAGCCTAGAGGAAACTGGCAATAATGACCAGATCATTGACTAAAAGACTGGCATGGAAGGAAAAGCTGAGGCACAAGGTAATGCATAATCTGGAAAAACTGGGGAAGATAGTCAACTCCAAAATATAAATCAGGAAATAGATGAAAAATAAATATTGCATAGTCTGCCATCTCCAAGACTAGAAATAGTAAGCTTTAAGTGAAACAAACTTTTGGACATTAGGAACAGTTAAATGCTGGAGTAAGTTTCTCAGGGAGTTTATGGGATGTCCATCACTGAAAATTTTTAATAATTGATTAGAAAAATATCTTAATGAATTATTTGTACAGAGTTGAACCTGCCTTTGGGCAGAAAGAAGAGCTAGATGGTCATCTGAGGTCCTTCCTGATGTTATTTTCCGTGATTATATGATTATAGTACTCCATCCAGACTGATGTTTTTGGGGGTAATACCTTGCTAACATGATGGTGAAGTATTTCAAGGCTGAAATATTCCCCTTGCTGAATTTATGAACCCAGCCAGAGTAACCCTGTTACCCAGGATAACAGTACCAGAATCCAGCATGGCCTGCAGACCTACAGTTTAACTTGAAATAATCACCTTAGATATTCAAAAAGCACACTCTGAAATGCAGGCTGGGTACAGCATCTATCAGGAGCCCCTTTGTGCTCAGGGGTCAGCTGGGGAGACGGGCCTGCTAACTGCTGTCAAACACCATCCACAGGGGAGTCACACATAGTGACACTTCTCCATCCCGGGCACCACACATTCTTTCCACAGCTCAGCGCATGTGACTGCTTGGCATGGTCTGTGACAGCCAGCATTGCTGGGAGGTGAGAGCAGCTGCAGCAGCCTGTCCTCATGCTCCCTTTTTAGCTCCCTTTTTAGCTCCCTCTGTTAAGGCTTGCACGTTATGGGTTACGCACCTATGTGCTGAGTGGCGGTGACATGGCTCTGTGCTTGCAGGCCACAAACTGACGTTCTCTGTTATAGGGGTCGGCTTTCCAACCCCGTCACTTCTTTGATAAGCAGCTAGTGTTGCTGTGCTATTTCTGGATTACAGGGAACTCCGAGGGAAAACTACAAATGCTGTAGCAATATTACCTCATGTCAGCTGAAGTGTCTGAGGAGGTGCAGTGCACCGATTTGCCAGGGAGAGAGAAGTAGGTCAGAAACACATTAAATCTAATAGGCATGTCAGCCATGCTTCCTCTGAAATAGCTGCAAAAAGTCATTGATCTCTGCTGTAGAAGAGAGAGTTGTAGCATGGACTAAGGCAAACTGGTGCCTGAGGAAAGTAGTGGCCCAGAGGGCTGCCTCAGGTCCTCAGACCCTAAAGATGGGAAATAGACAGGCCTGTGGAGCTCATACTCTCACACTCGCTCAAATTCTCACCACAAAAGCATCCTTAGGCTTTCTACTGCACATCACTTCCATCCTCCAACAGTGATCTATGAGACATAACAGCTGAATCTCGCTGGATCTTAAGTGTCCCACTGCCTCTCAGTCTACATTCTTGAAAGAAGTTCAGCTGCAGTTTCTGTGCCCAGGGTGGGCGGAGCAGTCAGCAGGGCAGATGTCCTTGTCCAAGGACAGTTAGATCATCCAAATCCCTAGTAGTTATAAGGAAGAAGCTGGTGAAGTGCTCTACTGTGGCAGAGATCACACGTTTTCTTGAGATCTGGCAACAGGGCTGGAAACATCCAACCTTTCTCTGAAGTGCACTGCTTTGACAAGAATTCTGGAGAAGTATGCTGGTGTTATGTTACTATGACATCTTACTTAACTTCTCCCAAGAGAAATTGTGGGCAGTAGAGAAATTCAGTGTGATTTCAAAGCACTGCATGGTGCAGAACCTGTTGCCCTATAGTGCTGTTCCTGTAGTACTGTTCCTGTTTTAATGTCCCAGCAAAAGATACTTCTTTCTCTCATTAACAGTTACCAGAATTTCTTACAAACATTCAAATGCATGTACAAGACACATGATCCTGCTCATGTGCCAGTGCAAAATATTTGAGAGGAATTGAATGAAAAATGTAAACTGACATGAACTGTGAAAAAAACAAAAAATAGGTCATGATGCTTCTGAAATGTGACTTTGCTGCAAAATGTACTTAAATACATTTTTATTTTGTCAGTACATGATGCTTAGATGGACATTTTTTCATATAATAAAAATCAAGAGAGAATTTGCTGTTTTATTAGAACTTCAGCCTTGGAACAATCTTCAAAGATAAACAGAATGCTTATCATAAGGCCCATGGCTCTTGGTTCACAGTGCAGAGGATGGAAGGATGCATAAGCTGCATTCTCCTCAGAGCAGAAGTGGATGCTACTTTTCCTCTGCTTCCTCCCTTGGTTATTGTTGCTTATAACAGAAGCTGTTTTTCACCGTTTCCCTGGGTGACAGACATTTTTTTCCAAATTCCTAGTTGCTCTCACTGTTGCTGCGTGGTCCTAAGAATAGCAACTCTGTTCAGGCTACGAGGTGTAAGACCTCAAAATGCTTTTGCTACTTGGCCAGAGCCCTGTCAGATGCTTGTAGTGGCCTTGTCAAAATTGACAGATGAATTAAATGTCACTTAAACTCATTTTCAGTTTCTGTCTTCAATTACTAAACTACTTTTTGTTCTGAAATATGTTACTACATCCCTGATTGGCTTTTTTTTTCTATCTGCTCAGGTGACCTCTCGTAACAATGATAAAACAGGATTGACAGTAATCTGCTGGCATCAACAAGATAGCAAGCCTGCATATCAGTGCGCTTTAGTAAATGGTTGTGCTGGTTTCTAGTGGGACTTTGTGTGTTTGATTCTGGCCTTTACTGAGAAATGTGTTGATCAGAATGAAAAGCGATCCCTCCCAGTGTACAATTTTTTTTTTCTGTAAGGTTTTAACAGCGGTTTTATACTCTCTTCTATAAACAGTTTTCATCTTCAGAGAATAACTTCTTTTTTATATCATTTGAAAAATTGATAACCTTTGATCCCTAATGAAATCAAGCATTTAAAAAAGACATGATTTTGTTACCTGTAACCTCTAAAAGCTCATCTACTACATCAAAGAATCACTTGACGTGTTCACTTTACTTTTACTTCTTTGTGTGAGCCTGAGTGCAAGACCCACACTGTTTTGCCTATAGACAAAGAGATGGACAAACCTTGTACCCATGCAGCAGCACTGCTGACAAGTACAGTCAATAAACACAGAGGCACTCTTGCTCTGTCTCATATTTAAGCAATATAGTGGTTACAACAGACAGCACTTCCAGAGAATGTCAACAAGCTTTGAGTCCATGTGACCAGGTTTGGGGTTTATCTTTGTTGAAACTTTGATTTAAGAGAAAACAAAGCTCAGGCTAAATCCCTACCTGTATAAACTGATGTAAGTCCATTGAACTCAGTTTACACCAGCTGGGAATGTAGCATCATGTTTGTTGACTGGAAGCTAGCTCAAATATCTTATCCAGGCTAAGCATAGATAAAATGATAGCTTCTATTTTGACCAGAACAGCTGAAGGTATTGCTTTCAGCTACAGAAGGTATTTCTGACTAGAGTATGAGGCAATATCTCTCCCAGAGGTTCCAGCTCACACCTGGGGGTGCTACTGCAAGACTGAGGATATTTCATCACTATTTTAGTAACAGGTCTAAACACTTATGTCATTGCAATATAACTGGGGAAGCTCAATTTCAATTGTTTGAAAGTAAGTTGGATAACTTGGTGTAACTCTTCCTTTTGAAATATTGCAGCATCTACTGTAGAAATAAAATAGAAAGGAAAGAAGTAGTCTGAAACCGATTTAAAAATTCTATATTCTATAGAATATATATTCAAATTCTATATATATATATTCAAATATATATATTCTAATATATCCATATATATATTCTATATATATATTCAAGTTCTATATTCTCTTTATGCTTTCATTTTTATTAGTTAATGCTTAATATCATTACTGTAAGTTATATGCACTGACTGTCTTGGACTTGGAAGAGAGCTTGAATGTAGTTGTAATCAGAAGAATCAGAGCATAAACACACTATTTACTAGTGTTATTAAGTCTAATTATTTTGTGATTGAGATCAGCATTTCCTAGCACTCACGAGCACTATAATTTTCTTTCACATAGGCAGAATATTTCTTTCAAGAAAGGTTTTCTACTGCTTTGCAGCCAGATGTCATTGAGCTTTCTGACTGGACACAGTGTTATTCAAAAGTTAATTTTTTTTGTTGGTGCTCTTTGATAGAGAGCAAGGCAAAGAAAGGTTGACAGCAGTTTAATGTGTGGCCATCCTAGTTTCACTAAGGTTCTCATTATGCTCTATTTTCTACAGCAATACTTTGGTTGGGTGTCTACACATCAAAAGCTAGAATACCTTTTAGCAGTTCTAATTGGATATTGTTTCGTTTGGTTAATCAGCCCACAATCCACTCTAGCCAATCAAGAAATGAAGGTCTTTCTTTTTATATTACCAGTACATGCCATATTACGAATTATTTCAAATGTAAGTTCTCACCAATTTAAAAAGATTTTAATAATCAGAAGAACTGGCATTGGATTTTGCTTCCTAATCTATTATTTTACTACTAAAAGATAAGACTAATCTCCTGTCATGTATCATACAGACATTAACCAACAGGAAAAAAAATAAAGAAAAAAATGTAATTAATTATCTAATACATCAAGGAGTTCTAGTAATGACAAGGAGTTCTAGTAATGACCTTTGACTTTTCGTAGTCTTTTCCAAAGGCTTCTGGCACATCCTTGTCAAAGTGGAGACAGCCTTAAAAGTTGGTTGGTAACCCATGGGATCTTCATACAAAATGAAAGTCAGGCTCATGGTAATTTTTCCATGGCTTGGATTAGGGTTTATCACTTGGTGTGCATTTATTGCTGGTCTGTATTATTGAGGAAAAGATAAAATTTAAGGCTGCAATAAGAGACAAAGCTTTGCATTTTTAAAGACTGATTATGTCTGATCAGATAAAGGGATTCTTAGTATTTCACATAGTAAAATTAAAACTTTTTTGCCAAAGTTGTAGGAAAACAAACATTGGCTCTTTGTTCTCCTAGATTACACAAAACCTGAAATGATATTGGTTGTTTTGTGAGAACACTACATTTAACACAATCGCAGTTTACTAACAATTTTCCAGTTTGCTTTCATTTTTCCAAGCAGCTCTACTCCACTGGGCATCCCTGCTTTGGATTATTTGCTGATTAGGTAACCGATGGACTTCTGCCAGTCCACTGGCCACCCTGGAACTAGTAATGTTTGCTAACCCCGTGCCTTTGACTGTTCAGAACCCCTTTTGTTCTGCATTGTTTGGAAATTCAGCATGATCTGACCTCATTCCAAATAAGCTAAAAAAAAAAAAGAAAAAATTTGATACTTCCCTCAAGAAAATAAAGTAGTATAAAACAAAAGTCATCAACTAGATATATCATTATGCAGTATGTAATAATTACCTCAGATTATGATATTACTATTAGTTTTTATTCTATAGTGCTTATAATCCCATTCATCTCATTACAGCTGTGCTGGTACACAACACATTCAGCATAAAGCATAGTATAAAAGCTCTATCATATTACTAGGAGCCAAAAATTACAGAAACAAAGATCTATTTTTGGGGATGGGGAGGAAGGAGATCAAGAATCTAATTAACATTCTGTTTGTTTTTAATAGTCACAAACATGGGGAAAAAATGGGAATTCTTAATTGGATTTGGTTTTATTCTGCAACAAACCAAGATGCAGAGACACCTGGGCTGACAGCTCAGAACATGGATCTGCTAAGATAACCTTGGTATGCTACTGTGCATGAACTAGAAAACTGCCCCCAGATAAAGCTTTTTATCAAATGTGTATTGATTCATCAGTGCATGCTGAATGTTTCTGGGTTTCTATGTTACAAACTGTGCTGCTGCTACATCAGCAAAAAAGTTCTATTAAATCTTGTATAAGCATCAAAAACTTCAGAACTGCTCCAGACAATTTGCACTTCACTCTCCTTTCTTATTAATAACTGATTCCTTTGAGAGATTTGAAGAGTCCAGAATATCTGTTCCATCCAAATTTTCCTTTTTCTCTTTTTTCTTTCATCTGCAAGTCGCTGTCCTTGTCTTTCCTCACACCATGCATCAGCCACTACATCTCGCCTCTGTCTACCACGGTTCCTGCTGCCTACATGGCTCACTCCTAATTGTTCTTAGTATCAGCAATCTCATTTCTTGTCTTGCTTCTGCGTGGCAACAGACCCTCACCGTAATCACCGTTGATCTAATTACTTTTTCTAGATTGGCATTTAGAGGAAATATTCATGTCTTTAAGAGGATTGATTAACAGCACACCTCATCTCCCCTGCTGCTTAAGGGGAGAACAATTAGTATCATATATAAATGGACAACTTCTGAAGTGATTAAAGTGATCTGTAAAACTGTCACACGAAGTGAATGCTCTCAAAGGCCTTTGTTTTTTTCCAAAATGGCAAAACCACAAAAGAAAGTACTGCAGTTAGCAAAAATGATATTGAAATTCAAGAACTGGCACATTTCCTATTGATGTAGCAGCTATGCATTGTTTAATTCTTCTTTTTTGGCTTGATTCTTATTTATAACACTGAAGGAGTAGAATGTCCTTCTTATGATAATTTGGAGTGGGAAAATTCAGAGGAAATCCCCAAGTAGAACAATGACTCATTGGTGATGACTCATTTAGGATTTGTCCCCTGCAGTGGGCATTAGACCATTACTGGGCAGATGGCAGGGCTGCTGGTTTGTGTGGTGAAGGGCCAAGCTACAGTCCCAAATATTTCAAGCAACTAAAGAAGCCAAAGCAATTTTTTTTTGTAAGAATGAGTATGTCACTATGTACCAGCCTTGTTGTCATGATTATATATGCAATATATATATGTATATATTCCCCCTACTATTTTCAATTAAAAAAAATTGTATCTCTTTGCTAATGGACAAAATTATGACCAGGTTTTCAAATGGTGTTTTGGTGTATACTGGATAAAAGCAGCCTAAAATTGTTAGCTGAGCCAAACACCTAAGGTCCTTATTTGGTCTCTGTTTCTACTGACTACAGGAGAGAACCATGGATGAAACAGCAGCAGATCAGTACTATAGAAAGGACCTGTATATAGAGACTATAACAGCAAAATATGTCTGCATCTGACAGGAACTGCATTATGGAGATGTAATCTGTGGAGAAAATATTTTGTATTTTAATCAAAAAATATCTTGTTTG
Organism: Cyrtonyx montezumae; assembly: GCF_038088225.1. Taxonomy (NCBI): domain Eukaryota; kingdom Metazoa; phylum Chordata; class Aves; order Galliformes; family Odontophoridae; genus Cyrtonyx; species Cyrtonyx montezumae. Next base: position 143,361,403 of record NW_027072034.1, on the reverse strand, counting down.
TAGCTCAAACTATACATATAGTTTTGAGTGAGCTCATTAGAAATGGAATACCTTCTTCCACCATTAACCTAGAAAACTCAGTTTGGTATTCACACATTTCTAGAAATAAAACTCATTGTTCAGAGGGAAAATATCTGTCATCTACATGTTTTTTCTTGTGTATCAGTTCCTGGCAGATAATTTTTTCACTGGTTCAACAGTGATAGAGACACAATTTCATGGTACTCATGCCTAAAGGATACATTACACTTTTAGAGACTTGCAGCTCTGTGGTAGGAAAGCCATCGAACATATGGAGTGTGAAGAAACCATGTTTGGACTGCTGAGCATACAAATAAACAACATCAGTAATCTCTGTGTCCTCTTTTTTAATTCCTTTAGTTTAACGGGCCTTTTCTTCCTCTGACTCTGAAAATAATTTATATGTACATATGTATAGTCAAGGAGAATTTAAAGCCAGAAACCTGTAAGTGAATTCTTCATCTATGCTCTACCATTGTTAAAATAACAAAAGCTTGTTCTGAAGCCTTGGCCAGTTCCTGCAAACCCTTTATTCCATGCTAAGCCATAGCACTTTCAAACATCAAGTTACATTTTCTGCAGTTGCTGTTAGCTTAGACATAAGTAGCTGGTATGTGAAAGCAGGAGTTATGAGATACCAGTAAATGTCAGTGTTAGCTACTGTGCCAACTAATTCTATCTGGAATCAGTGTTCGTGCAAGCACAGTCAGCTGATCCACATTATTGCCATGTACTAGTGGTAGGAACAGTGAGATCCTTTGAGGCAGATAGCTGAAATAGGCAAACCTTGTATGCAGATGACCAAATAAACATTTAGACTGGGGAAGAGAGCCATATTTACACATCTGCTTGTAGGGTTCTCTGCTTTTACCTGTCAATTTCTAAGAAAACAAACATTTTTTGCAATAGGAATGAGGGTCCTTTTTGAGAACAACAAGTTCCTACCACTCTTGCCATGTTATACCAAGAATCTAATTTCTGGAAGAAAATTTATTCTGTGAAGTCAATCATGACTTCCTCTTCCATGGTCATAAAGGTCCAGATTCAAGCGTCCTGCTAAACGTCGATGAGAAGATTGCCTCCAAAAACAAACAAAGAAAGAAACAAACAAATTAAAAGGTCCTTCCTTATTCCATTCTGCTCCCAGTTCTACCCACTGGGCAGCCTGTTGTTTCACTGTTGTTAGGAGTACTTCCAGAAGAGGCCAAGGTGAATGTACCATATGAGTACTCAAGTTCCTTGTATTTGCCCATCCTCACTTGCCTGACCCCACAGACCATTAGAATGGGTGCAGTTATCCTTAGGGTAAGTACAGTTCTCTTTGGACAATGATCATAGAATAACAGAATGGTTTGGATTGGAAGGGACCTTAATATTATCTTGTCCCAACCCTCTGCCGTGGACAGGGAAGTTGTACTGGCCTAACTTCTCTTAAATACACAAGTTTAAACAGATGCTGGACTGAATCCTTGCCTGTAACTCTTATTGTATTCAGTTGTTTGCCCCTCCATGTGTCTGGTCCATCTGGTTGCAAATCAAGATGTCAGCTTTTATGGGAAAATGAAGTAATTTATATTTTATGATCTTAAGAAACGTAGTGTAGAAATACTATTCCTTGCATGGCTTTAGGTAATTCTTTCAAATATGCTTTTAAATATTTGGAGTCATCTAATTCCTCTTCAGAGAGCTGGGTAAGGTCAGGGGCATTGCAATTTCCATTTTGTAAGTAAGTTTTTTATAATTGTGTGTGTGTTTGTTTGTTTTCCTTCAGCACTAGAATTCACTGTATAAAAATATAAAGGATTCATTGAGTTAGAAGTAAGATAGATTGACAAAAGAAAGCAACAGTAATGGATGCATGTTTGCCTTTCTATTCAAATAGCTGATTTATTTTTTATGAAAGTTTTCTATGAAATTGTGAATAAAATAATTATGTTAAATCTTTAAGTAATATATGGCCCAAAAAATTAATTTAATTAATTTGAAGAGCAGGCAAAGCCTTATTATAAATAGGGAACTGCAGCCACAATTCTAACACATCTCCAGTTTTTAAACACAATTATTTCCTCACACGAATTGTTTCTGTGGATTATTTATATTATAGACTCCTTGTCAACCAGTTCTTACAATGGCAGAGCACAGTTTATATGCATTATGTAACTGAGAAGCTTGCTGTTGCTAGCTGTTTAATTCTTAAGGTATGCTTGCAATGCAGTTCAAAGGCAAACCTGCTGTTCACTTAGTCATAGTTAAGTCGATTTTAAATGGCCTATGTCAAGCTTAGAGAATAGCATAGATGACCTATTAGAGACCGTGGATGAATTGCATGGCTAGATGCTATGTCCTGCACTGTTCAGAAGCCACTGTCAGTATCTTAACTGCATAGTCTAATGCAGAGGTATATAAATTTTCCTTCCAAAAGACTGAAATAGGTTTCCAAACAACTTTTAAACACCATAAAATAGTATGCATCTTACATTCAGAGGCCAAACATTATATGAAGTCACAGGCTTTATTCAGTTTCCATCCTGGAAATCCCCTTCAGCTTGAAAGTTTCCTGCTTAAAAATTCCCTTCTTACTAGAAGCAAGCTCCAATGCATATATACATGTTATAACAAATAGCAACAGATTCTCAAAAGACAGAAGCAAGAAGTGAGAAAAAACAACACAGAAATAGTGTATACAACAGTGGTGTAAACGCATTATCAAAGTCAAGTGCTAAATATAGGTATTCTGAATCTCAGATCTGAGATCTGTGTATTCAGGAAGGCAGTTTAATCATATCCAGGAGTAGTTTCACAAGAATGTTTTATGAATGGAGTTTGAGATAACTATCCTGAGATACAGCTCTAGTTCTTGTGCACTGAAAAGAAGCAGAAGTTATCCAGCTACTGAACAGATACAACGTGACTGGAAAAAGTTCATTATTTCTGATCTTTAGATCAGAATATGAAGTTCTCTCTTGGCCTCCAAGAGATTTATTGGGTGATCTTGACAAGTCACAGCTGTGTGACTCTGCTTGTACAGATACACAACTGTATACAAGCACGTATCCAGAGCATTTCCCAAATGCAGTGTGTTGTCTGTGGAATGTGTATTTTATCCTGGGATTCTCAACATACTTTCAGCAGCAAATGCATATGTGCACCTGTTTGTCTTCCTTCCCATCACTGCTTCAAAGGATCCTGTACTTTGCAAGCAACTCTTGCTGCACAGTCTGTGTCCTTGAGCAGCTCCTGGTGATTGCCATGGCAAAGATCTACTGTCTGCTGCCACACATACAGAATCACACATTTGTGATGTTCTCATGTTTTTATTTTGCTCACTTCTTTCAGAGGTGAGCAAAAGGGTAATATATTTATTTTTGTACAGACACAGGCTTTGCTTCCTATGATTAACATTTTTCTCCCATTAAAAATGCTTTTTTATATAGAACCAATAGTTTTTTGTGAAAAAATATAGATGATGGAAGTTTATTTGTAAAAAAAGAAGAAAACCACAGGGAAAAAAATGTATGTGTCCCTTTTAACTCATTTTCACTTAAAGATGTATCATGATTTTAAACGTAAAACTTAACCTGCAAAAGAGTTTAAGTTGAGCAAAATGTTTTTGAGTTATATTTAAGTCAAATAATCCATAATGAAACATTTTCAAAATTTCCTTTTGTTCTAGTTCTAAATGGCCTTAGTTGTTGATTTTTTATTTTTTATTATTTTTTTAATTGGCAATATTTCTTTTTAAGGAAATAGATTTTTAATGAGAAGCTTTACTACTGGAACCTCAAAACCAAAAGAACAAAGTGTTCCCTAGCTTGAGTTTATGATGGTGACCAGAGAACCTTATGTATCCTAGAGTCTCCTAGCCACTTCCAGCCAGCTATAACCACCTCCACTCCCAACACTTTTGTATTCATGCATCCCTACTCAAAAATCCCTGAACTTCTGGGCCTTCTAATGAAATGCTAATGAAATACTGCCCTGAGCTGAAATGATGAGAAAAGACGTTTTCACAAGTGGTTAATGTGCTGTGGACTGCCTGTAACATCAGAGGTACCTGAACAGTGGGAAAACAGAAATTTTTTGCAGAAACTGAAAACTACTCTTCATCAAGACATATTCTGTCTAAAAAACTGTATACCATTAAAGAATATGTAAGTTAGCAAAAATTTTGTATCATAGCCCTTATTCAAGGTACACTTGCTAGCATACACACACATACACAGAGCTTGTGCATATGCATATATATGCATATCATCAGAAGCTCCTTCTCAGTTGTGCCTATCAAAATGGTGTCTGCGGTGGAAGTGAACCATCTGCTTCACTGCTCTTCTATTTTTAAGATCTGCAGTATGGTAGTTTAACACATGCAATGTCACTCCAAGCCCTCCTCCCCCAGATGAACTCCAATATGTCACTGGGTTGGACTACCAGCTTTACGTTGTCTCTGTAAACAGAAACCCTATCTTTCTGCAGTCTGAGTCAGCAGCTGTACTGGAGCAGGACCTATTTTTAAGACTTACAGAATGTGTAATTTGATGTCGAAAAAGCCAGGGGAGGGTTTTTGCCACCTGACTCTGGAATGGACAGTGGTCCAATGGGAGTTTCTGCAAGACTATCTTCACAAAGATAGATTAAACACTTCTGTAGAATTTGCTTTTCCAAGGCAGGAAGAAAATGCTGTATTTCAAACTACTTTTTCTAGGTGTTCTGACTCTGAACTTCTAACCTGCCTGCATGCTATTTTAGGACTGATGTGCAACGTATCATATTTTTATATCAGATATGCAATGTGTATATCATACGTAGCAGTTTGGATATTGAGATTTAAATACCACTGAAGTTTCAAGAAAAAAAAAAAGCAATTCAAATGTGACTGAAAAGCCTCTGAGGTGTAAAAAAATAGACTGACAGGAGCATGGGCAGACCTACAGAAGCATTACAAAACAGCATGTTGATATAGAGCTGCTTACATTCTGCATCGCATTAGAAGTTCTGCACACATTTTAGTGCCCTCCTGCTGGCATGACTTATCTGAATTCCCTTCTAGCATTATCATTAAGTGTGCTCAAGAAACAGCCCACAGATAATGATTCTTGTTGGCACCGTGGGAGGGCAAAGATGCTTGTGCTATGAACTGCTACAAGTATTTTCCAGTTGCAGGACATGTAATGAGTATATCTGGTGGACCCTATTGTGTTTTGATGGAAAAGATGAGTCACATGTTGGCTTTCACAGCAAATGCTGATGGAACTGAAAAAGAATTAATAAGACAACACAAATTTCCTGTGGCTGGTGGTACAGCATTATTGACACTGCTCTCTCCCTCGTTCATAAGAAAAAGACACAGGTTGATCAATATTTTTGAGTGTGCCTTTCATTGTTCGAAGGGTTAATGTCACCTATACTAACAAGTGACTTCTCCATACAAAAACAGCACAATATTGTGTCACAAGTCATACTGTGTAGGAGCCTAGACAAAATGGAATTACCAAGGTTCTCCACATCAACAGTGCACAGCATGATCTTGTTAAAGAATTATACTGCCTCATAATCCTCAAACAAATAACATTATGCTATAATGGATTGTTTTTTACTTCCTAAGCAGAAGATGGTAGGTTTGTTTTTCCTATTAAACCTAATTTTCATTTCAGGCAGAAGATAAATGATACACTGATGTATTTACTTATCTTTTTCTTGAAGTTTACATCTGGGAGGAGGAAACTTAGTTTGTTGATCTGTTGGTGTAAACAAAGCTGACACTCCTGATTCATAATTTATCTTTTTTTTTTTTTTCTGCTGCTTTGAAACTGAGTATTGATGAGAGAAACTCTTGGTTAATCAAATACACTTGCTGCTCTTGATAGCAGAAAATAATGAATTGTTAAACAGACCATCTATTTCATCTTCCTTTTACAAACAGGGAAAAAAATTGTTCCTAAAATAATCATAACTAAGAATTCTCATCATTTCTCCTTTGCAGCCCACTGGCAGAAAAATTAACTGTTAAAAGACATCCTGACCAAAACATAGTCACCTACAGTACAGAACATCTCAGAGCATGGTTTCAACTCAATTAAACATTTTTTATCCATTTTTTATGATTTTTTTCTCTTGTTTAAAGCTTCAGTCTCTGAAACAACACTTCCTATTGGAAACCAGAAATACATCTTTCAATAAATAAATAAATAAATAAACAAACAAATAAATAAATAAGAAGGAAAATTATTTAAAAAGTCAGCATTTCACAAATGTTGCCAAATCTAAATAATGTTGATCTTGAGAATAAACTTCTTATGTGTAAAATTAAAAGTCTGAAAAACATTATGCCAAACTCTTACAAACCGTTAGATACTTCTGGCCCCTGGTTATTAGTCACTAATAACTGCTTCACTGTATTGGATTGAGAAGGAAGTAATCTCCCTGCAAAATAAAAGCCTTAAAGGCAAATACAAATATATAAAAGCTCATTTTATTCCTGATTTTCTTGGTTGTATTCTGTCCTATTGCCACACTCTCCAGTTTCTTTTCACTATTACACTGTCATGGTTTTGTGGTTTTTGTTGTGTTGCTTTCTGCAAAATTGAAAAGAAATCAATAACCATGTAGTATCAAGGATTTTGTCATGCTTATTTTTCTTTTTATGGTCATTTTTTCTCTCTGGAAGCACAGTAAAATATGACCTTCAGCAACATTGCCATCATCAGCCGCTTTGGAACAAAGCTGAATCTGAATAAATAAATTAATTAATTGATGGTTACATATTCCATGATGGATTCCACTTGGATATTTTTATGAATTAAAATGTGAGTGCCAAGGCTGTGTCACACTGTTTCCTGTTTTTATATTTCCACCCACTTTCAAGGAAGTACTGCTGCTCATTACAATAGTTTGTACCGTTATTCTTTCCTGAGAAGCAATGAAGGGAATGTTCTGTGACAAAGACCATCATATTTCAAGTAATAATGGATGGTGAATTTAGTTCTTCCTTCTAGTCTTCTGGTAAAGACTGTAAATTTTGCAGGACAATAAAATATGGAAACATGGATATTTTCCAGAAGGTGCAGATGACTTGTCACGAGCCAGTCCTAAGATTCCAAGAAGAGATGGGAAGTTATATAGATAATAGACACATGTTGTTTGGGAATTCTGCTTCATATTTAGTTAAACACACTAAACTTTCCCGAAACACTGGGATGGTAACAAGATATCTGGAGGAGCAAAAGTAGGGGAGGTAAAGGAGTAAAGGGCAAGACAGCTAAAAAGAAACAACACCTCAGATAAAAAGGAGAACTATTTGCAGAGTATAATAATTAACTATCACTACAAAAACTAACACACACACACAGAATACCCTGGCTGCTCAAGGAAGCTGGAAAACATTCATTATGAAGCTAAAGATTTCTGTACTGAGAGGGAAACTCCACTTTAAAGAGATACAGCTTACTGGCAAATATGTCCCCTCTCCTACCCACTGAATTTTTGGCTTTCAGGATGGGTAATCTTGCCACTATCTTCTTCTGTCAGGCTTCCATTTCATTTTTAAATGGCTGCAATATATCAGAAATGCTTAGAAATGCCTGAAGGCAGGTGAAACTAAAGCCCACACAGGGCAGCAGTACCATCCTGATGCTCCTTCATACTGTTCTGACTGTTTCTTAATGCTCTGTTTCTTAGTGCTCTAAACTGAAAGCCAATAAAAAACAAACTGACTGCACTGACCTTAGACAATAAGGCAACACGTATTTTGGCAGTCAGGCTGAGAATATGACCTAGATCTGCTTAAGATCACTGGGGCTCTGGATTGAACACGAGTCAGGCACCTCAGAATAAAGTTCACTCTAAGGTGGAATTTGCTTATAACTAGCAAATATGGAAAGTTGATCCTTCCTCAGAAAATCATAGAATCACAGAATTGTAGGAGTTGGAAGGGACATCTAGAGGTCATCTAGTCCATGCCCCCTGCTGAAGTAGGCTCCCTAGCCCAGGCTGCACAGGTAAGCACCTGATTTGGAGATGCAGGAATTCATGACTACGTGTTCCTATCACATCCTTTCTAGAGAGTAGAAAGAGGTTCTTTCAAAGAACCAGGCAGAAATTGCTCATGTAAAGACACAGCTGATGGACACAGCACTATCCTAATGCTAAATGAGAGTACCTGAATGGACTGGGAGACTTCAAGAAGTTACAGACTGCAAGACAAAGCAGAGCATGCCTCTGCTTTTCCTATGCCTTTGAGATCAACTGACACAGGCTGATCGTGCCCATATTACATACCAGTTAGCTCTGTGTCACTCTTTGGCCCACAAAAGCCCCTAAAACCTTCAAATGAACTTTTTCTTTTGATTTTTTTTTTCTTTCTCTTTTTGCATTGGAACTCCCTGAATGAATGGCGGAGGAGTGTTGCAACCCACCAGAGCAGCGTCTTCATAGTATGAGACTGAGGATATGAGCAGATGTGTTCTTGTCTGAACTGCCTAGCAGATGAGAGCCCTAAGACAGACCTGTGAATTTCTGAGGAGTGCTGCTTTGCTGGGGTCGGCTGAGCTTTGGTAACAAGCAGGTGGTAACAATGACCAACAGTGCTGTGCTTGAGTTTGTTTTTGTAACTGTATTGAGCCCTCGTTCCTACATTTTCCTTCTCCCAGAACAATCTAAATAGTGAACAAAAGAAGGAGAAGGATATTCTCTGCCTCTCCTGCAGACACATTTGAATGAGTTAAGAGCACAAAGCTGGATCTAAGTGTCTACCCTTCAGGAAGAGTGTTGGGGTTTCCATCCCTCCTCAGTTGGCCCATGTGTCTTATAATAAACAGCCAAGGTTAAAACACAAAACTGCATGACTAAGACCCTGCAGTGAATTTATGCTTGCTGTTGAATATTTGCTGAGCAGTCTTATAAAAAAAAAAAAAGAATTAGGGAGCCTCTTTGTGCACTTACGTTTGTATGTGTGTACCTGCATTGAGTGTGTGTCCCAGTGCCTACTCTTTTGAAGAGGTGCATGTTTTGAATGCTTTCCTGAGGGTCTCGGCAGTGCAATATGGCAGTTTGAAGTCCATTTACTGCACCAACCACCCCAGAAAATTCAGGCAATGTAATAACTAGCAGTTATCTTGCAGCAGTGCTTCAGGGAGCCTTGACAGAGCTGCTCTGGCTGGGGCAGTCAGCACATGCAGGGGGAAGAGTCCTAAAAGTCGAACACAAAAGCTTGTACAGAGACTGTTCCAAGGTAAGAAGGAAGTGGGCTGAGGACTGCCCTCAATGTTTCAGGTCTTTAACTAGACATATTTCTGACTTGCCCTAGCTTCTACATGTTGGTTCTGAAACAGGGCAGCCTTGGATCTAAAAACCATGAAAAATGCAGAATTACTTTCCCCACTGATAGGTGTATAACCTAGAACTGATTTTTCAGTTCTCTCCTCTAATCTGTACCTGTTGTGCTTTTTCTGGGAGTAGTGTAGTTTAGGACTATTAGAAGGCTGACCTTTGAATATGGATCTCTTTAGCCCCTTTCCTCTGCAGATTAATTCTCTTATGTCAATATTTATGTAATAATCTTGGGAATCTCTTTATTTGCATTTGGGAACTTATCCAGGGCTTGATTGTCTGGGTGAAAATACTGTTTACTGTATGTAAAAGCTTTTTCAGGTCAGGCAGAAAAGAAGTAGGTCAGATTTTATATCCCAGAATTTTGATCTGATGGATGGGAAAACAAAAATAAAAAGGCATCACATGGCTTAATGCTTTGAGAATTTTTTCTACTGGAGTTAGTCTGAGGACACTCAGACAAATCTGCATACACAGATATTAGAGCAATGATTAATAAATAAGTTCAGTTACATGAAAATGAACTGAATGGAATGCATTAAATCTTCTTGAACTAGCTTTATTCATTTATAAATTTATTCCGTTTATTCTCATTTGCCTTTGTTTGCAGCTCAAGCAGGGACTTCAGAAGACAAGGATAACACTGTCATATGTTCACCTGGTAGTGTATAGAGTTGATATCTGCACACAGAAAAATATATTCTGTTCACCTTATTACTGTCTTATCAGTCTTGGGCCAAGCTTTATACCTATTGTAATTTTTTAAAAGGTTAAATACAATTTTCATTAAATTACCTTAAAGCTTTAATGACAAACTGTGAGCTAAATCCTTTCCGATCTTTTTCTTTTTATGAATTACAGGGTCTGAAGTAGGACTGTGCAGTAATATCATTTCTGGTTAAGTTTTGTAACAGCAAAGACCAAGGCAATAACGTCCTGGATGCTGCTAGGTGTCCATAAAATAACTCCTCTGGGGATCTGAAAGGAATGCAAAGGGAAGCATTAACTGGCTTGGCTGGTAGCCTAACCTGCAGTGGCTTTGCCTGTACTGTGGGAAAACTTCCTGCAGTGTCACAGCCCTGCTACTATCAATTAGTGTCAATATGCACAAAGAGCACCAGATATAAGACCAGTGTTCTGGAAATATAACAAGTAAAATGATGTTTTGCAGCAAGGCTGTACTTTGTGTGTGAAAGAGAATCCAAGAAAGGGGAAACAAAAGCAGATTAGTCATATTTCTAAATTTAGTCTTTTTTTTCCTTAAATACTACTGTTTCAGATAGGTCATGGAAATTAATGAAGTCAATGTTATGAGACAAAATGAATCCCATAGTGACCTGATGTGAACTCATGAAGCCTGATAGGAGGATTTGTCAAAGAATGTTTGGGACATTTTTGTATCATCCAATGGCTCCTTTTAACAGCAACTTCTATCATGCAGCCAGTCAGCTAAGCAAACAAACTTGGCCCACTTCTCAGGCCTCCCCTCTAGTTTGTTCTAATATCTGCCAACTGACTTGATTTTCTCACTCTGCTCAAAGGTTACTCATGATTCTTCACAGAGGAAAAAGAAGTCTGTTGACCAGGAAAAGCATTGCCTCACAGACTGCATACGTATCTCAAAAAAGATTGTCAAAAACAGGACAGGGCATACAATACATCTGCTCACAGTGCAGGAATTCTGTTCTTTGCTGGTCACTGTGCACAAAAGTTAGATATGAACTGTTAACCATTCAATATTCATTTATCTTCATAACTTCTCTGCACTTCTCTGTGCTATGCAGTTCTGCACTGGGGCAGTGAAAGAGGTAAATATAACTACAGAAACTCAACTTGATTCTCATTTGCGTGGTTGACACTGCTAACTGCCTCCCTTGGGTAACAAGGCCAACACTGACATTTCCTTGCTGTCAGCTCACCAAGAACAGAATAGAACTTGCAAACTGGAATTCAAACCAGCTAATATGGTTAATCGTCATTGTGATCAATTTTCTGCCATTTAAATTCATCATTGCATCAGTAACAGCTGAAGCTTGGCTTACAATCCATACGCAGTTATCAGTACTTGTAGGTATCTTTCCCTGGTGTACTGCTATATTTATTTTCTTGCATTTCTTAGTTCCTTTGTTTATGTGGAAATGACCTTGCTATGTGATTTTAACTTTTTTTTCTTTTTTCAAAATGAACTTGTGTCCTATTTAAGGGCACTCAGATGTTCAGTGTATAAAACAACATCAGTACATTACTAGTGATAATTCTGTAGGCCTTAGGTTTTGATAGTAGAATCTGTTTCCCTGTGCACTCTTCTAGATTATACACAGTTCAGAGAACAAATGTGCTTTCTCTCTCCTTGAAAAGATAGCAAATGAGACTTCTTGGTAGAGGTAGAAATAATGAAGTATCATGCACTATTACGTGAGCAAACTCTAGACAATCCAGCTTGGATACTGGTAATAACTCAGGTTAGTACAGAGATCTGCCTAGATTAAAATTATGGCTCATAAAACTTCTGGCACATGAATGAATTCACTTACTCTACTTCACTGAGAATCAACCTCTGTGTGACACTGCATTGCACCACTTACTCAATATTTGAGGCCAATTGCTAGGTAGAAATCCAGGAGACTCCTGGAGTCCATTGAAAAACACTGGTCCAGGTATTTGACAAAGCAAACCTGAGGTTAAGTGTTACCAGACCTAGCGTTCACCAGTGCAGAGGAGATCAATAAAGAGGTCATGACTGGAGGATGAGTTTGCAATTTCAAGGAATATAGACCTGGGAAAAAGCTGAGTCAGGGGCCTGAACTTCAGAAGAACGAAAGTCTGGCTGTATAAGGAATTATTGGATGAGATCCTTTGGGAAACTTTTCTTAGTGACAATGTGGAAGTGGAATAGAGCTAGCGACCCTTTATGGACATCTTCCTGAGTGCACAAGCACTTTCCATATCCCAGTGGAAGAAATCAAGAAGGAGAGGCAAGAAAATGGTATGGCTGACCAAGGAGCTGTTGATAAACAGAGAGATACAGGCATTGGAAGAATACAGGCATACATCAGCATGTGGCCTGAGAGGAATACAGGAATGCTGTCTGGATGTGCAGACAGGATCAGGAAAGACACATAGGGAACTGAACTTGGCCAAGGATATGAAAAATAACAGGAATGGATTTTGCAGGTACATTGGTCAAAAGAGATAGGCCAAAGCAAGTGTGTACCCCTTCCGATAAGCAGAAAGGGAGAAGTGGCAACAAGGGACACAGAAAAAACATATTCAGTGAGTCCCTTATCTCAGTCTCTTCACTGGCACTCAGGCTTCCCACATCTCTCACATCCCTGAAACCTCTAGGAGGTTGTTTGAAAAGAGAAATCTGTCCCACTGTACGCAAAGAGCAAGTTCAAGAGCACTTCGAGATTGAAAGTCTAGGGGTCTATGGGGACATGCACCCTATGAAGGAACTGGCTGATGTGGTTCCCAAGGCACTCTTTATGATATTTGAAAAGTCACTGCTATCAGGCAGTCTCCAGTTACTAGAAAAAGGGAAACATCACTACCATTTTTAAGAATGGTAGAAAGGAAAATCCAAGAATCTACAAGCCAGTGAACCTGGGAAGAACATGGAACAGCTACTCTTGCAAGGAAATGCAAGACTAGGAGGTGATCACTGACAGCCTGCATGCCTCCTTCAAGGGCAGTTCTTGTGGCCTTCTATGATTTTTTCTGACAACACCAGTTGCAATGTAATTCCCTTTGTGATCCTTATTATCTTCAGTTTACTCACAACTTTGGAAGAAAACTTGCACTTGAACAGTGACTGTGCAAGATCAAGACTTAAAAAACAATTCAGAACAGACACCTTGTAAAACCTAAATATATTTCATAGAAATATTCTAATCTGAATATATTCATAGTTATTGCCTATGATTCAAATATTGTTACAGAAAGAAAATGGATATAATAAAGTGGGAAAGTTCATTGAATTACAAATGGCCATACTATCTTCATTAACATACTGTATTTCAGGGGGGAAAAATCTATGTATTTAATTTATATCAATCGATATTATTTATTAATAATTATTATAATAACAATAATTTATTAATAATTATTGTTATAAATTATAATTAATAATGATAATTAGCATTATTAATTAATATTATTAATTGATATATTTAAGCCTGTATCCTCTTGATTTTACTACACTGTAAAACACATAAAACTATTTTTCAAGTTACGTTTGGTCTTCAACTTCTAGCTTCAAGCAACAGGAATGTAGAGTCATTTCTTGTCTGCTTACATCCTGTACTCTTCATTGCAGTATTTCCTGAAAAAAGAGAACCTGAGCTTTTCTAGATCTTAGCAGTTCTCCTGATAACAGCACAAACCACTACAGATTATCAAATAGTATCCCAGATACTCTAAATTTTGTACTTCTCTATGAATGGCTTACCACTCACCACCACCATTTCCCACTAAACCGTGTCCCTTAGTACAACATCTGAACTTTTCTTGAACACCTTCAGGGACAGTGACTCAATCACCTGTGCCAAACTACTCTTTCAGATCCAACCTGCATCTCCCTTGGTGCAACTTGAGGTCATTTCCTCTAGTCCTATTGCTACTTATGTGGGAGAAGAAGCCAATCCCAACTTCATCACAGCCTTCTATCAGGTAATTGTGGAGAGCTATAGGGTCTCCCTTGGACCTCTGCTTCTCCAGAATAAACAATCCCAGTTCTCTCAGCTTCTGGTTGTTTGGTTACAATAAGATTCTCTTAATCTTTAGCAGATACAAATCCAAACTTTAAAGTGCATCTCTCTGATGTCTTTTTTATTTCTAAGTAATTGATTCAATTCTAGAACTACTATTTCCCTAACTATGGAGTTGAAAAAAATAATAACTTTCTTTCCCAGAGATAATAAAGATATTTATTTCCTTGGTAAGTTGAGTTCCAAGACACATGAAACTAGAGACTTGTCAGTATGAAGGTGTATGAGGGGTCTTCAGACATGGACTTATTTCCATTTTGCTTAGTAGTCAAAACAATTAAAGATAAGTATGCAATGGAATATTTCACAAATGTAACATTAGAACAGGTTAGTACTTGCACTATATTCCTTACTGCAATTACGTCTGAGCAGCTGAACATTAAGGAAAAGTGCACAGAAGGAAATAAGTTTGGTAAGGATACTGGAGAGCTGTCTTCACAAACAGTTCATGGAGATAGTGAAATGATCTGCCTGTACTGATTTATTTTGTGAATTAAAAAAGAGTCATTTGCTTAGTTCTTCTGAAACTTGACCTAGATCCATAGAAATTCATGGAAATGCTATAATGACTTCATGTGTTTTCATGTGCAGACCCCTTAAAATATGTCATTTAAACAATACAGAATAAATTCATCCCTAGAGTAACTTTATCAAAGTAAATTGAGTTATTCTTCTGCTAATTTATCCTAAGTGTAAATTATAAGAGAGCTGTTCTGAAAATATTGCTTCCTATTTTATTATGTTGTCCTGTGACATCAGAGATTGGTCACTAGGATGTTAGTGGTATGGCAGTAGAGGTTACACCTTCCCACCAATATTCCAATGAGTGCTGTTACCACGTGATAGATGGCAGCAGAGGGGCAGTCTGACCAAACAGTGTCTGCCATGGAAGTGTGTATGAAGTAAAAGTGTGGAGCAGAATTCCTCTGTGCAGAAAAATTTGCACCCACTGACATTCACCGATGATTGACGAATGAATATGGAGTCCAAACCGTGGATGTGAACTCAGTGAGGCGGTGGGTGATGTGATTCATTGGTGGAAACAGCACCTGAAATATGAGCAGTGTTCCAGACAGACAGACATGGGTGTCACACCAGAAAATGGAGAGGATCTGGAGCAGCTCATATGTGTGAATCAACTCATGATGATGACTATGTCAAAATACAGTGGTTTACAACTGATGTATATATTTTTATTGTTGTTATTGTGCTCTTTTTATATGTTGTAGTTTCCATGGAAAGAACTGGGAGGCATTCCTTTTGGAGCGACCTGCATACATTCATTCATTCACTTACTCTTTCTTCCTTTCACTCATTTGAACAGCACCTCAGTGTTCTGTAAACTGCATGCTTACTGGAAAAAGAGAGGAAATGTGTACTATCAAGAACATTAGCTAACAAGAAATACGGTTTCAAAAAGTACTCCCTTCAGTACACATTTTTAAATAACTTCAGTAATTATGAAACTTGCAGGAAAGAAGTCAGGGGGACACACTTCATATTCCATTAGATTTTTGGTTTCTATCTGATGAAAACAGTACAAAACTGGAACAAACAATGCGTCAGGGATGATTATGTAACATGAGATGAAGAAATATTTCTCAATTCGGTGCCAGGAAAGCTACAGGCAATTCTGGAAGTCACATGCTTTCTGGTGCATTTCTGTTTTTGTATCTCGTACAAAAGGGTAGCCCTATTTCGGAAGTTGCAGGAGGAAGCGGTCAATAGAGAAGATCTTTTCTGTGTTTGTGAATTCCGGTTAAACACAATGAGCACATTCTTCCTTCTCTCTTTTGTGTGCTTGGTTCTTGTAGTAGTGAAAGTTAAACGGATAGAAAGAGATCAATGGGGACATTGTTGAACTGACCTCTGGTGACCATCTGAAAACAAATGAGGGCCATTAGATGGACATTACTCTAGTTTGCAATATCTGCTTTAGATATTAATTTCCAGATGGGTGCCTATCCATATTCCATACTGTTATGTTTTCTTTATAATGTCATTGAATAAAAATGCCAGTAGAAGAGTAGACACTGTTTCCTAAGAAAGCAGCAGATTAATAACTGGAGAGAAAAGAATAAAGCAATATAAAACCCAGTTTTTTTTGCATAACATATAACATTTCTGAAAAGTGATGATAAGATTATAATTGGAACTATGAAAAAAAAAGTACAATTCAAATTATTTGTCACAGAACAACACTGCCATTTCTTCTGTCCCAAGTTGGCAGCATGTCTGAGGAATGAAGACACTGACCAAACCATCCACTTCTGTGCAAAATTCAGTCAATGGACAAATTGGTTACACAAGGCTGGAAGAACTGTAATGATAACGGTTAATTTCCATGTTTTGGTTAAGAGTCTGTGTAAGACTTAAGCAAGCTCAATTGCCCTAAAATATTGTCATGTGCCATTTGATACTTGAGCATTTAGATTGTCAGTGACAGCTGCATACAGCATAGGGTCTATTAGAGGCAACCTTCTGCCAAGTAGCAGGTGGAGGGCAGATAGGATAGCCTGAGTAAGGCAAGAGGAACAACACTTAACACTTATGCTTTGATAGCTGAATCCCTCTTTAAGGATAGAATTCAGACTGCAAAGGAAAATGCCTATCTTTAGGAATCTAGATAAACAGAACTTTATGTGTATACCTAACTATGGACATCTTACTATTTTTTGTATATTGTTTCAGTATCTTGAGATTTCACCAACTGTGGTAATTAAATCCCTATTCTTTACAGAAAAAAACCAACTTGTATTTCATGACAGAGAAACTCAATTTTGGTGTCTTGATTTGAAATCTAAACCCTACCTCAAGGTCCACATCCACCAAGGAGATAAATAAAATTAATCATTTGGACGATATTGTTGTCTGGAAATGAGAACCATGTGAATTGCTGTTTGAGGCTAGCAAAAGCCTTTACTCAGTCCTGTGGGTGAGCAGAAGAAACAAAGACTACTAGGAGACAGGTGAAAGAGAAGACATTTTTTCCTCCTCTAGGAATCTACTATCAGAACTATCGTGTTTTGTTATTTTCTGTAATGTTGCTTTCTCTTCTCAGAAATGGAGAGAGAGTAGCACACAAAAGCAACTTCCCCTTTAATCTGTCAAAGGGAAAAGATATCAAGAGAAAAATTGGTGTTGTTTTTAGAGGATATTTTTCCTTTTGTTGTTTTATGTTCTCTTTTATGGAATGACCCTAGATGAGGAAAACAAAACACAAGACCAAAACAATACTTTTGTTCCCTTTTATTGAACTCTATACCAGATGGTATTTTTCATTCAGGCTGTAATCCATGTGAGGGGTGGACAAATTTTTATAGAAAGTCCCAGGTAGTTTCCTCTGAGTTTTGCTTCTTCCTCTTTTTGTTAACTGACATTTACTTATCATTACTGGGGAAGCTAATATCAAGAGAAATGTGCATTGCCTAGTGTCTCTGAACTTAAATATACTGAGCTACAGTTCTGGCTCTAATTCCACAAACTGTCCAAAAGATATGATTTAAGTACATTATGTATCTTTCTATTTTGAAAACCCTTCAAACAACTTATGTATATATTTTTCTTTCATAGCTGGTGATCCAAACACTGAAAGAAGGAAAGACACCACACAGAGAGACTTGCCTAACTTTATAGACAAATGAAATTTTGGAACTGAAATTGCAAATGACTGACAATGTCAACTAAAAGTATAATTAAAGAAATTGCCAGAAGGATGCACTAAACATTCTTGATTGCTTAATGGGCTCAGCTAAGTTTTTTATCCTAAATTCGAGCATATTTGTTTTCTGAAGATTTCAAGGATACAAATACTGTTTTTAAAATCAGATAAAACAGTTCAGATCCTTTTCTCAGTTAAACACAGTATCTGTATTACTTAGGCAGAATGATTGTACTGAATTCATAAGATTGACAGATGGACATAAAACAAGACAGATTCTCATTCACAGAATATTAAACGTTCTTTGCATGTTTTGAGGTTTTTAGCATATTTTGAGGTTTTACATATTACCCAGAGAGGTGGTGGAGTCTCCTTCTCTGGAGACATTCAAGACCCACCTGGACGCCTACCTGTGCAACCTGGCCTAGGGAGCTGCTTTGGCAGGGGGTTGGTCCCTTCCAACCCCTACAATTCTGTGATTCTTTGAGAGCAAATGCATGTTAACAAGTATAGCATTATTTAACATTTTATTTCAATATCAGTTTAAAATGTATCATTTTTGGTATTATAATCTGTGGAGTTTCAGCAATGAGAAATATGCTTTCTTAATGGGAATAATGTCTTTAGAAACTGTTCAGAAAGAATGGGTATTGTTATTATTATTATTATTATTATTTTGAATCCTGTGGTGCTTTGGCCAGCAATGTGTTGCTTTTCTGGGATAATAAAAAAAAAAAAAAAAAAAAAAAAAAAGAAAGAGCAATTCTAGTCTAAGTTTGTATTACATATTTGCTACTATTTCACTCTTTCACACAAAAGGTGAATTAGAGTGGCAGCATGCCTAAGAGCCATTGTAGGGGTGTACCAAGGTTCTGGCTACACTATAGTTTGAGTGCAGGATGTATCCTGATGTTTTCCAGTGGACAAAGCAAAAGGTAATTTTAAGAGGACATTAACGACCACAGTTTTTGTGCCGCTTCACCCAGTATTTTGTATCATGTGAGACACTTTAAGCAAATATTAGGGTGTGTTACCCTTGTGTCATTAGGAGAATCTAACCAGAGGAACTGACAAGTAGTAAACAATAACACTATTGTGGGTTATGTACAGACAAGGGGTCTGGTCCTATTCTAGGAATTTTTTCTACACTTGAGGAAAAAGTAATGTTTTCTGTTCTCAATAGTTCAGACTAAACAATGTGAGAAATCCCCATTTTACCAAGAGGAAACACAGCAACTGCTGAAGAAAGTCTTCACTGAAGCAGCGTATAACCCAGACCAGTGTCCACATACGAGGCAAAAATAAAACAAAAACAATAATCTTCCATCTAGAAAAATCACTGTATTTCCATAGGAAAATACCTGCATCAGGTATAAACTGATGTGTCCTTTGAAGGTAAATATGCAAATTTACTTATTTCCTTAATAAGGAAATTCTATGTAGAAGCTGCAGAACTTGCAGAAATTGCAGAATGTGTCAGATAGATTTGCCCATGTATTTGCTATCTGCTTATTAATATAACTCTTTAAATATGTAGCAAAATATTTCAGACTTGCATCAGGTACACCTACTCCTTTTCTGCTTTTAATTTTTGTGTAATATAAACAATTATTTCCTCTTCTGAATCCAGGGTAGTTCCCCCAGAACTACCCTGGTGTGAAGTCCAGCATGAACAAAATTCAAATGAAAGTCAGTAAACATAATACTTGCATCTCTGCGACTTCCTGAGTCCTAGAAATGGCCTACGTTTTGTGAGTGGTCACTTAGATTTAAGGTTGCAGGGTCAAGCACTCGGTGGTGGAAAAAAATCATTCATCAGTGATTCAGACAAAAAATTGAGAAATTTTGCGAAAAAAAAGTAAAATTCTGCAATGACTTAGAGTTTTCTTTCTTACATATGCTATCAAAGGCAAATATTGAAAGTCTTCTTTTCCAGCTCCTCAGTTAATCATTCTGAAGCATAAAAATGGAATTCAGACTTCTCTTTAAGGAAGCGTAGATGCATTCAGAAGCTTTCACTCCAGCTTGTACTTTGATATGCCAGAATGAAATCTGAAAACTGTCTGAAATTATTTGCCCTTTCAAGGACATGTTCCTGCGTGCAGTGTGATCTGTGACCTGTAATAAATCAAGCATGCGTAACTATGAACTAACTCACTACTTTTCAATAGTATGCTATCTCCCTCCAATTAAATATCTGCTTGGCTTATCTCTGCAAAGATTATTCATTATAGTGTTATAATGTTGCTATCTTTCATTTCACTAGAAAACAAAACAAAAGAAAACAACGTTAATACCCATCTGGATAGTAAATTCTATTACTGCATTTTCCTAAGTAAAATAAATTTTTGCATGACTCTTACATTAATTATTTCTTTCCTGATAAATCTTCTGGTATTACTGCATTTGTAATGAAGTAGGGAGCGCCTTCTGACCATTGAATGAAGGAGATACGAAGGCTGGTCCGAACACAGTGATTAAGGAATAATAAGAATAAAACAAATCCTGATCTATTTCCATACTGATTTTGTACCAGCCACAAATAACACTGAAAGAAAGGGGACAGAATTTAGAAAGGAGTGAAAAAAAAGTGAATGTCATTGAAGTATTTTGACATTTAAACACATGGAGCAAAATTATATTTGATGCAGATCTACATGTTTTTTACCACTGTCTGCTTTTTAAGTGCATTACCTTCCAACATGAACACTCATTTAAGGTAGATTCTTTCTGTATAGACTTGAAGAATGAAACAGTGCACTTCAAATCCTCAAAGCATGTCACAACTATTACGTGCAGCTTCCAAAGAAAATGAAAACAAAACAACCAAAAACCAACAAACAACAACAGAAAATTGTATCTAAAAGGCAGTAAGGAGCAGGCTTTGGGACTTTTCTCCAGGAATCTCAACAGAAATTAAATAAGTCAGGCACATGCTTCACAAAGATTGCTTGCATGTTTGAAGGCTATTGCAGTCAAAATAGGACAAATCTTGCTCTTATTTATACAGTACTGCAGCATATGAACCCTGAATGTCCCAGTTCAAGGCCAGCAAAGCTCTCAGTGGTTTGTGATTGAAATGATTTATTATACAAGGAATAGTTTGTTTCTGCTATGAAAATATGTGAAAGGTTTCTGAGTGCTTCCTATGACCAGGGCACTCTAGGCCACCATGGCATCAACTATAAACAACTGCAGTGCAGATACCTTCTGGAGTGACATTCCACAAACTATAATACTGTGCACTTCTGCATGAGTGCTTTTGTAAGAATGAAACATTTACTTAGATCCAAAGGCAGCTATAAATAATTCTCTGAAAAAGAAGTGGAAAAGGACAGCAGAATCTGATGGACAGAAGTGAACATAGACATGTAGTTAATATTACACATAAACAAGATGGGGTGGATTACATCCAGTTGAATTTCCTCCTTTAGTACCTATGGAAGAAAGAGACAATAATTTCTAGAAATTTTAGTAATCATACCGAGGATATTTTGGCACTGCTTCAGTTGAGCTCTCTAACACAAATAAAATTACTGTGTGCATGAGGAGATGTACCTGCCTTCATGCTGGTCCAAGGCTATGAGCTTCCTGTGCATGTGAAGTGGGCTGTGCTTGGTGTCTGGGTAGCTCTTTCCCTTGACCCCTAGGAACAGCTGGGCCATCAGAGGACTATCCTATCCTGGCATCTGCAGGATGTTAACTGAGTTATGCTCAATAGAGTGAAAATCAGCTTGTTCCAGAGACACAGTGCAAAGCCTTGTGTACTCTTAAAAGGAACTGTAAGAATAAAAATGTGAAAAGCAGATGTGAAGTGTGGTATCATGCAACTACTACAATTTTTTTATTCATTTTAGGGAAATGAATCTCAGTTAAATTTTCACAGTGTGGAGAAAAGGAGAGAAATACCTGCTCTCTTTTACTTTCTCTAGCAAGGTGAAAGAGAAATAAGGGTTGATGATGAGCAAGTAAAAGGGGAAAAGTTGCTCCTTAACCTCAGCTCAAAAGATGGCATTAGGCCCAAAATCTCTGAAAGTCCTTGTTTTTCTAGATCTCGTCATCTTGCCAGCAGGTGAAGGGCAGCCACAGCTGCAACGTGTTGCAAATAGCACATGGCACCTGAGCATCTGTCATGCCTGCTCACATCCCAGGTAGAAGGTCACTTGCTGTACTCCCAGGGAGCACTATTTGTCTCACAGGAACATGCCGCAGGCCAAAAGCCAAGCAATCGCAGGCTCCAGGCTCAGAGGACTGTTGTTAATAATTCCTTGTAGTTCACAACCTTTGTAACATGCTCTGGCTTCATTTCCCTAAGTGTCTCAGCCAGCAGCTACTGGGAGATGAGCAAAAACAGAGATAAAATATATATATTACCAAACAAATAGTCACAATCTTCAGAAATGTAGATATTTCCGATTTTAAAGGACACAAATTTGAGTTTGCACTGTGATTTAGGACCTTGCGCAGTGTTTATTGATGTGAGGAGAGTACAGAGCACAGTGTACTGGAAACCTTCCAACCTCACCCAGGCACTGGCAGCAGCAATAGTAGTAAGAAAAAGCAGCACATTCCGGGTGGGTTCTCAGAACAACAGGATCCATACCAATGAAACAATCTTGTGAATGTAGCCTCAGTCACCTTAGCAGTCCTCTAGGAAAATGAGACCTACTGGACTACTGAAAGATCAAATCTTTGGGGATGCATCCTAAATGATACCATGGGTATCTTTCCTCTCCATAGGCAACTATCATCTGCTGTGGGGGAAAAAACTGTAAACAACAAAAACCAAGTTGTTTTAGGTTAACTTGTTTGCAGTCTCTGCTTACTCTGTTTCCAGAAAAGTGTGCTTTAGCTGTAGACACTGAGTATTTGAGAGGAATGGCGGTATTAATTGTTAAGCCATATTAAGCATTTAAGTAAATGATAAGTTTGGAATTTCCTCCAATGGCTTATTTACTATACTTACAGTAATGTTTTGAACTATGTACTGAACTTTTTGATCTGTCACAAGACTTTTCTTACTTTGCCTGGAGACACACAACATCTCAGCCTACTGCCGTGAGATATTTTGCTTTGCAATGTTGAGGATTTGTTCACTCTCACTCAAATCAGGTGGGATTGTGTTTACAGAACAGTTTTGTTTTCAGTAAGCAGGAAGAATGAAAGTTAGGAAACAAATTTGGCTTTCCTAGGGTGAGATGAATTTTACCTGGTGAAATCGTCTTGAAGCCAACGAAAGGCTTAATACTTTCCCATATATTAAAAAGAGCAAAGATGAATAATGGAGTTTGAGATGAGAGCTGCTATAGTGCTTGGGAAATAGAACCCGTGATGTGCTACATAAAGGCAAGAGAAAGGTGATATATTTAGAAAACAGGGACAAGATTTTAGATACTGAAGCACTTCTTCAGTCAGAAGACTTTTTGTAGATTTTTATATTGAGATATTTGCTGAACTCTGACATGGGAGATATCACACAGAGAAGTTTTCTGAAAACTCTTGAGTACTGGTAGGAATTATATAAGAGAAGCCATTATGTCAACAGACTATCTACTGGAAGTTAAACTATGTCAGAGATGGAACGGTGACGTGACAGTGTATATGAGCTCTAAATATTAAGTTTGCCCCAGTATAACTTGTATTTTTGCACGAAACTCTATAGATTTGGAAAGCTTACAAAAGGGTTTTAGTCAAAAAGTAGTGCAAAGGTGGCACAGAAACTTACACTAGTTCATTAACTAACTGGAGTCACTCTGCCACTCTGATCTCTTTAGTAACCAAACAACTAAATAGATTGAAAGCCATAAAGTTACACTACACAAACTAAGTTGCCCTAAATAGTGTAATGCAAGTATGCTGTCAGTCTAACTCTTCAGCTCTGTGAGTGGTTAGCACACGATACGGAACAACCTCAAATTAGTAGTGGCAAGACCTAATTTGACTTCAAAATTGAAGTAACTAGTGAAAAAAGAAGTACTGAAAGAAAAATACATTAGCAAAAGAGTGTTGTTCAGCAAAAGAGCAAAAGTGGTGCTGTTCCTTCTCATTGTTTCTTACTGTTTCTACAAGCTCCAGGATGTTTCATTAAAATAAGGCCTGCTTCATTAGAAAGACACATTAATTAACTAGTCTGAGTGTCATATACCCAAACTTTAAGTGTCTAAAAGATAGACATTTAAGTCTGAGCTACTCATTTTAGATTTTCCTTATAGATAGAAGAAAAGAACAGGGTGATTCATGTGAGCTGTCTATGATGACTCATGTGAGCTGTCTTTCAATCACTATCTTAACACAAGTCAAATCTATCTCTGCCTATTTCTCCTCACTGACTATAAAGAGAGTTTGGGGTGAATAGTTCAGGCTTAGATGTTTGAGTTTTAGATATGTAAATTGTGGTAGATTAAATTTAATCCTTCTTCTACTTTCCTGCCAATACAATTTATTTTGTTATATTTTTTTCTGAATGGACTGTATCTCAGTGGTAATACTTCCTCAGCCTATTCTTGGGAATGGATTCTGCAGCATGGCAGATCAGAGGTTTGCATAGCATCTTCTGATACTCAGTAATAGCAAATTGTTCCCACTGATTACATCAGAAGCAAATATTTTAAAACATTCAACTGCCACTGACATTCCTTGTTTCCCTCATTTCTTTTCTTTGTTAATGTAATTTTAAACATAATTATAATAAAATATTATTTATTTTATATATATAGATACTATGTTTTATATTATTATTAGGATCTCAGAAAGTTTAAATTATTAACTCATATACATAAGAAACAGAAAAAAATATAATAGTAACAAAGATTTCAGTAGTGAAATAAATACAGCAGTTTGTGTATTTTCTCACCTCACTCTTAGAGACTTGGCTTTAATATGGGGAAGCTTTTTCAAGGGATGAAAGCAGAGCTCAGTTCTTTTGATTGTTGAATCTCTGAGTTCCCTTGATTGTTGATTCTTTGTGTTTTATATTTTCTCTGAACAACATTTTGGAAGCATTAAAAATAGCAGAAAACATGAGCAAGAAAGCAAGTATAGCAAATAAAATGGCTTATTTTCACACAATCCATGATGATTAGAAAATCATGACTGGCAATATTTGGCAAAAAAAAAAATCCAGTAATACCACAGTGTTGTACTTCTGGCCTTATTTACACATCAACACATCACAAAACAGCACAGATCAAGAAACTTCATCAAGTGTATTTTTTCCTTTGTTATTAACTGCTACTGTAATACAAAAGTTCAAAATACACAGCCAGAAACATAAATAGCATTCTTTAGTTTTACCACGTTCACTTTTTGTCAGTTATGTTAGGAGGATTACAGAATCACAAAATGGTTGAGATTAAAAGGGACTGCTTCTGGTTATTTGGTTCAACCTCCTGCTCATGAAAGGACACCCAGAGCAAGCTGCCCAGGACCACATCTAGTTGGCTTTTGAAGATGTCCAAAGAGGAATCTTCACAGCCTCCAAGTGACCTGTGCCAGTGTTCCATCATCTGCAGAGGACAGAACTGCTGCTTGATGGACCTGGCTGTGCTCCAGTTTAAGATCACTTCCTCTTGTCCTGACACTGCACCACTGAAATGAGTTTGACTCCCTCATCTTTGCCCACTTCCTTCAGGTATTTATAGACTTTGATCAGATCCACCCTGACCCTTCTCTTATCAGGGGTGAACATCCCTCACTCTCTCAGCTTTTCCTCATGGGAAAGATGCTCCAGTCCCTTCATCATCCTCATGGCCATTCATCAAAATCTCTTCAGTATTTCCATTTCTCTTGTACCAGAAAGATCAGAACTGAACACAGTATTCCAATTGTAGCCTCAGCAATGCTGAGTAGATGGGAAGGTCCTTCTCCTTTGACCAGCTAGCAACGCTTTTCCTAATGCAGCACAGAATACCATTAGCCTTCCTTGTGTCAAAGACGCACTGCTGACTCATGTTGAGCTTAATGTCTACCAGGACCTCCCAGGTCAAAGCTACTTCCCAGCATGTCCTGGCGCCTGGGGTTGTTCCTCTCCAGGTGCAGAACTTAACATTTCCCCCTACTGAACTACGTGAGCTCTCCAGCTTCTTCAGGTCCTTCTGGATGGCAGCACGATGGTCTGGATTGACACCCAATTTTGAATCAGCTTCAGAGTTGCTGAGGGGGCACTCTGTCCCATCACCCAGGTAGTTAATGAAGATGTTAGAGAAGACGGGATGCAGCGTTATTCTTGGAGTACACCACAGTTTACTGACCCCCAATTAGACATTGTGTTATTGATAAACACCCTCTGCACCCAGCTCTTCAAACACTTCTCAATCTACCCTTCTGCCTACACATACACAAAAGCTTTTGCAAGAGGATTTTATGGGAGTGTCAAAAGCCTTACTAACAATAACCACTGCTCTCCTCTCATTGACCAGCTTAGTCAGTTCATTGTAGTTTATCAAGTTGGTCAAGCAAATGTTGATTTAATATATGTTAAATATTTATTTTATTACATGTATATGTTATATCTCTTTCGAGCATGTGTTACCATGAGACTTGTGGATGACGATAATTGTGTTTTTTTTTCAGAGCTGGGTTGCCACAGCCCGAGTTTTGCATTCAGATTGGAGATCCTTGTCTTTTTTGTACCGAGGAGCCCAGTTCTGGACACAATACTCCAGGTGAGGCCTCACCAGGGCAGAGTAGAGGGGGAGGATCACCTCCCTCGACTTTCTGGCCACGGGTCTTTTTAACGCACCCCAGAATGCCATTGTCCTTCTTGGCCACAAGGGCACACTACTGGCTCATGGCCAACCTGTCATCCATCAGAACACCCAGCTCCCTCTCCTCAGAGCTCCTCTCCAGCAGCTCATCCCCCAGCCTCTACCGGCACATGCAATTATTCCTCCCTAGGTGCATGACTCAAAGACTAATTTGTTCTTGTATGTGTTAACCTGGGTAGTGAACAAAACACAACTTCATTTGAAGTCATTAGAAAAGCATATGGGTAAAATGCAGGAATCTGAGGAGGACTACAGAGACCTATGGTGTATTTCCATTAAGCTCCATGCTGAAGAGAAGATGAAGGCTTTGCTTCATTGCTAATTTTGAAGTTTGGAATATGCAGGGCTGAAGCAAAAGATTGGGATGCATTCTGAAAATGCAGTTGCATTCAAAAGTAGGCTGAAAGCTTCCTATTTAGAAATCTCATTGAAAAATTCTCCAGAATCTGTTCAGCTCCATTAGTAATTCAACTTAAATAAAACAACACCTTTCAAGAAAAATACATTTTGTCAAAAACTGCCTGACCAATTCTGCCCTGTGTTTAGAGAGGCCATTTAAAGATAGGTCTAAAGGCATTTTTAGAATTGCAAATTAAGGGAAATCTATTTACTTGAGAAGTGTAGATCCATAAATAATGCTGAACTTCTATCTTCATCTGGCAACAACTGGTATTTCTGACAAGTTGCAATTACTTTTCAAGGACAAAAGCTGCATGTGACTTTTCATGACAAACCTTTCAATTCCTACTCAGAACTCAACAACCTTTCTGTTACTGACCTCTGCTATGGAGCTATTTACTTTTTTTTTTCCCCAGCTACCTGACCTTTTGTAGAAAAAAAAAAGATAATTCTAATAAGCAAGACGTACTACAAAAATTTACTTACAGATCTGCCTGTAAAGCAGTTCTGCTATCAGTTTGTATCTCTGCTTAATCATAGTCTCCTCATTTCCCTCTGCTATCCATTATTTGTGATGATTATTTTCTAATGTTTCAGATTGGACAGAAAAATTCTCCTCTGGAAAATATCCTTGCATTTTTACGTTTCAGAAAACTGTCTTGCTCGCAGTTGAAGCAATAATAATAACAGGCAGCACTTAACTAGACTTAACAGGATTTGAAAGTGGCCTTGTAGAAAAATGGTACTTTAACCTGGGACAAATTGAGAAGGAGTAAAAATATGTTAAAAATTCTGAATTGATTTAGATTCTTTGGTAAGACTCCTGTTTCTCCAATTAAATAAGATTGCATACTTCTTTAAATAAGTGCACGGTAATTATTTGTGAGAAACTGTGAAAAATGTAGTTTATTTTAGTGGATTAAACAACTGCAGCTGAAAATAATTCCAGACTCAGAGTAACAAGAGTTGAAGAAACTATCTGCTCAGTGAGTATCTGCTGGAATTCAGGAAGTTTAATGCACATTTTAATATGTTGTTATCAGATTTTTAAGGTACTAGAAGTATAAAAATCCTTCAGATGATTTCTCTTTGATAAACAGCTTCTAGAAACAGGTCATTTTTTCAGCTCAGTATCTGTTCACTTTCTCTGAAAATCATACCAGAGTGGTGTTTTCTATTTCACAGTCTCCCTAACGCAAATACAGGCCACATTGAAAACACAAATGATGAATATCTGAAACTCAGTTTTGGTCTGTCCTTACAGGCCAATTCCAAGAGGCAGAACATTACATACACACAACACATCAGCCATCAGACTGCCATGTGATTTCTGGCACTTCAAATACAACATATCAGAGCACAAGAAAAAGAGATCAATAATCCAGGCAGTTTCAATTTGGAATTGTTTAAAAGTCTCAGATATAAGTTATTTTGAATATTCTGTACTTAACAAATAAGAAATCCCCAAGGCTTTGTTGTCTGGAAAATTTTCAACATATTCTTTCAACACAATCTAGTGAGAGAAGATATATTAATAGTTGATAACTCAATAATTTTTCATGGAAGAAACACAATTCTTGAATTGATTTGATTAATTTGATTGAAAATATGAAAGCACCCTCAAGTCAATTTTATGTGCAATGTACATGCATGATTTCAAAAGAAATAATAATTATCTGAAAAAAAAAATTAAAAAGAGGCATGCAAAAAAAAAACAAAAACAAAAAACAAAACAGAAAAGCAAACAAACAAACGAACAAAAAATACAACCAGCATCTGTATTGCAGGTACTATGTGTACACATCGTATTTCTTTATCTCAGCCTGAGAATTCCTAAAAGCACCTTAGAGTGATTAATGATTAATCAGCTCCACTGCTTGTGTTGAGCTTGCCCAAGATTTCTGATCAAGCAATGGATCCAGTATGGCTCTCCATACAATATTGAAGCCCTAGTTGTACTGAAAGGTTGATTAAATAGTTACCAGAAGGAAATAAGCCATTAGGAGAAACAATAAAAGGGATAAGCAATGAATAAATCCAGAGAAAGTGAAGTTAAATTGAAATCTAGGCAATAAGAAAAAAATATCACTTAATCATTTGATTAAATGAGAATTCAATGGACGGGTGAACTTTTTATTGTTTCCTGAGACAGTATAACATATGTGTGGAGTAGACTTCCTCAGAAGCAGTCTCTGCATTTATGAACCCTGAACATGCTATTAACTGTCTGCTTCCCCAGACATAGATTTTAATACGTGCACAATGAGAAACATTTCTCTGTCTCAGGCATTTTCAAAACATACATCGGTATAAAAGCATTGCAAAGTCAGTGCCCACAAAAGGCATTAAATGGAAATCCAGGCATAGGGCAGAGATTTAGGATACTCTGAGTAAGTAACTTACTGCAGTCAGAAAATAGTGAGTGCTAGATATCTTGTCCCCTGCAACTTAAGCACTGCATCTAAGAAAGATGTGGTTCTTCCATCTATTTATTCCCTGTGCTTGACCTTATTTTCTCCCATATTTGTACTCTGGTCTTTTTTTTTTTCTGGGAATTCTTGGCCTAATCATAAATTTTAACTGATCTCTTCTAAAGCTCAACTTAGCTCATTTTTAGCTATAATTAAATGTATGAGTGTCAACATTTAATAAACAGCTTTTTGTTCTGCTTTTTCTATACAAGATTAAGTGTTTGACTTTATTTCTCTTTGTGTTACATACTACGTAGTTTTGAGTGGAAAGTCTGCCTTCACATAGTCTTTATGAACTGGCTGTGATTTTTTAAGTATAATGCCTTCCTATTAGCCATTTTTTTCAGAACTCAGTTGTATAAACTCCTGATAAGAAACTTTGTTATGTATAAACACACTCTATGATATCTTTTTTAAACAAAAGAAGAATTTGATCTGTTTGATTTTTAATCATCTCTTGTCTTTACAATTTTGTTCATCTTGTAGACTCTGAATTCCCAGTGCAATCAATTCTAAAGTGAATGAAAGAAGGGCCCTTACTAATTATGTCTCAAATTGTCTCTTTTAAAATAAACTACTGATTAATACTAAAACTAACAGCCCTACTCAAGATGAAAATTAACCAGGTAAAGAATATTTTCAGTATTCTAAATATTGCCTTTTTGGAATTCTATTTATAGTTTCATGATGCTGCATCATTTCATAATTCTTACAGATCTTATCTGCATTTCTATGTGTTGTTTAGTGTGCTCATTAACCTCCCACAGTACTTGCTCTCAGAGAAAGTCTTAGTGTTAGTAGAAAGAGAAAGAAAGAGGGATGGATGCTTTTCTTTCCAGGCCATGACACTGTTTTCCTCTTGGATCTATTTCCTTGCTCTGTTTCTGTTTGCATTTGTGAAGTTCAGTTTTTCCCCTCACCAGATGGTCTTCTGCATCACATGACATCTGAATTACATTTACAGGTGCAGGCTACATACACAGCAAGTATCCAGGTAGCTGCCAGTTATGTATTAAATATTTGAATGTTACTAGCAACTGCAATTAACAGTGTGTGAATTATGTATTCACGTCTTCTCATTGTGACCAGCTGGATGAAATGCTTAAAGACATTGCAAGCTAGCATCTCTGAGAGAATACACTATCAAAAGTATTTCTAATTTGTGAAAGAAACAACCTTTACAGAGCTATAATTAAACATCAGTGAGATACATTTCCATCATCAACAAACTTCTAGTAAACTGTCCATTCAACCAAAAAGATACCAATTTAAATGGAAAGTGATTGTAATGTTTATTTACGTGGATACTGATCTAGTTCAAATGAGTGTTAAGCTGAGCTCTTTTAAACAACTTCATCTAAGCAACCATGAACACATTTCCA
The DNA here is from genome assembly GCF_038088225.1 of Cyrtonyx montezumae. Classification (NCBI taxonomy): domain Eukaryota; kingdom Metazoa; phylum Chordata; class Aves; order Galliformes; family Odontophoridae; genus Cyrtonyx; species Cyrtonyx montezumae. The sequence continues at coordinate 143,330,614 of NW_027072034.1, read as the reverse complement.
GTAACACAGACAGCAGCTGAGGTGCAGTGAGATGATTGTTCTTAAGAGAAAAACAGTTAATGACATCACTAAAATAAATATTTTCTGGAATTTCTGTCAGGACGCATCTTTTAGATCCTATTTTACTTCCTTATGTAAGGACTCAAACTTTTAAAAGTTTCCTCAAATTTTAATAAGATTATGAAAATAAATTTGACTGTTCTGTTACATAGATTCACATAAAACTCTATATATTCAAAAATATATACCACCTTTTCTCCATTCATTTACTTGGACTGTTATAAGCAAATATTAGAGTAATTAAAGAAAGCACAGATGATAAAATAAGGGAAAACCCCTTATTTCTTAAAATATCTGATTGAGGAACTGAAAGATTCTAGAAAACTTTAAAACTTTGGGTGGTCCCTTTGCTTATATACGTGATTAAGTGTCTTTCAATGATGCATGAAAGTGAGCAGTCAGCCACAGGCAAGTACTACAAGCATCTCATGCCTTGTTGTGGGAAACTCTAAGGTGGGGTCAGGGAGCCTGGGGATTGAGAATGACTCCAGTTTCTCATCTTGACTCTCACTGATGGGAAGGGAGAGGACCGTAAACTGTTGTGTTTCGGATGGCCCTGCTGAGCCAGCTGCTCTGGGGAAAAGGGGAAGAGTTAAGCTTATGTTATGCAATGACTTTTCCCTGCATCTCTCCTGAGACTTCTCTGCCCTAGTTCCATATCCTTTATCTTTCCTCCAGGGAGTTGTTCCTTACTCGTTCTGGGCTTGATCCCAGAAGTTCTGGAATGATATGAAATCATGGAAGAGGGTTTTACTAATTTTAGTAGGCTTGGGAAACGCTTCAGTGTGAATAAGCCTAAGTTTACAGTAAATTCAAGTCACTTACTTGACTAACAGCCCTTTTTAATGTTGGAAACATGCCTGAGAGAGTTCACTCATTCCTTTCTCTCTTAACCTTCCTGCCTATTCAGATTCATCAAGCCAAATACCTATTTAATATTTTCTTTCTTTCTTCACAGTTCATTCTGATGCTAATCAATATTTTTCCATAACAAGTTCCCTCTAACAGTAATTTACTATCCCTAATTCTGCAAAGGAAAACTGAAAAATAGAGTCTTTCTTTCAAGGTCAGGTAGTAACTAGATCCAGGAACTCCTGGATCCCTGCCCTAAATCACTGTAGATATCATAAAACCATAAAATTTTGTGTGTGTGTGTTTGTGTGTGTGTGTGTGTGCGTGTTTTTCACAACAATAGCTGCTATTAAATCACTTCCTTCTGCACCATTTTGAGGCCTGTATATCCTGCTCATTTTGTTCCTTGTTTCTTTCCATGCCGCCAAAATATCTAGGGAATGAAATCCTATTTCACATCGAATTTAATAGGAATATTTATTGTTATTTTTATTAACTTCTCAGTGTTAGAATTTATGTATTGATGAATATTTCTAGAAACTAGTAAGATGTTTTAAAAATTGAATATATTTCAATTACTTCACTGCAAGGCTGTTTCAAATCTGTGTGGAGTTTTATTATGTCTTTCATGTTTCCTTTATGCTCCTACAATAAATTCAATAGAGAAAATGTCACCAGTTTACTTGTTTGTTCTTTGTTTAGTTGTTTGGTTCGTTTGTTTTTTTTTTCTTTTTGCACTAGGATGCACTGTGACCCAGGCATTATATGATGTTTATTTAGTATTATCTTCCCTCAGTCTTTGGATTTTCACTTTTTCTGGCAAAAAACGAATACTTTGATTCCCTGCATAAGTGACATGTACTTTGTAACAGCTCAAAATGGTAAGACGCATTGAAGCTCATTCTTCACTAACATGTTTTTGTGACTTGTGGGTTTAAATAGCCAAAAAGTAAAAATGACAATGATCTTGCCATCTGCTCTTCTCTCAAAAGCACACATAAGTTTATGTGAAATATATTTCAATTTTGTACAAAAAAATATCATTTTTACCTTTCAGAATTCACTTATAATGACTTTTCTGCAGATGAAAACCTAACTGAATTTAAACTGGCCTACAGAAATTGCTTTGATTTTTTTATCTTGTTGTGATTGTTCCTCACTTGCCCAAGGAGCTATACTTAAGTTTTCACCTAGCAGAGAACTGAATACTGTATTTTGTTGAAGTAGAAGATGGAAGTGATTCTCCATCAGCCCACTTCTCTACTGTGGAGGGCAAGGGGACCAACCATTGGGACTTTGGATAGTTTGCTAGTTCCAAATTATGCTGATATTTCCAAGACAGCAGTTCCCGTACTGCAACATGGCTACTTTTCTTTATCCACATAAGTGGCTCATGAAGACCTGGATCAGAGCTCTTGAAAGTCTCATTGTCTGCATGGTGGGTGCTTCTCCTCTTCCTTGAAGCTCAAGAGTTCCATGCAGTGGTGACTGTGTGGTGAATATGGATCTGGTTCATGGATAACAATACTCTGAAATTATTTTTGATTCTGTAATTTTCAACAAAGAAATGAAGGGTGATACTTTCTCAGTGACATCTGTTACTATGCGCACAGGCTGTTGTGTGCTACAGGAGCTGTTTCTGGGTCTTTCTATGCTTCAAAACACTTTCATTATTTCGTTTGTCCATTAACTGAAACTGGAAGAAATTACATGTTAATGTTCAGTAAACACTGGGGCATTTCTTTCTGCCAGACCAATCCATCCTGGTGGAATAACTGCCCATTGAGGTTTTATTCTCTGGGAGCTGCATGTCTCCACTGACTTTGCTGTTGACACTGATCCCTCCAAAATGGAGTACTTGCCATCATAAATACTAATATAATTCTTTTTTTACCCCTTCTCCTTCAATTTACAGTTATCTGAAATTAGGATCCCAGAAACAAGGGGAAAAGCACCAGCATTTGTTATGTGTGATTGTCTCTATCTTCACAGAAGTGTTTGATTTTATAGCCACAAAGGCAGCTCCAAAAATGTTGTATGAAAGGTTAAGATAGGACTGGCAACCTAAACTAGAGAAGAATGCAAGAGAGGGTGTGGGGATATGTACACAGAGATGTTCAAAGTCATTTCTGTGGCATTTATCATTTCATACCTGTTAGTAAATTTATGTTTGGAATATCCTCCCTGATAAGGAAGCATTCATCAGTATGTGCAAGAAACAGAATGAGAAAGACCAAGGCAGAGGTCTTAGGACTGACTCCCAAATGACCAAATATTTGTTGTTTTGTAAGCTGTGAAGTTTTGCACTCTCATCAGGGACAGACCTGTCTTCCTTGTAATGTAACACAAATACATTCCCTATGACTATCCCTGCCACAAAGCCCATAAAATAATTCTGTGCCTATAAGTTATGCCAAAATGAAAATACCTATTTTAGTATTTCTTTGCAAAGGGTATTGGAACTTCATTGAAAAATAGATGGTATTTAAACTAGAGCACCAAAAATATAATCCAACTGAAACTGAGTCTGTCGACTGTTTCATAAGAGGAGTTGTAACTGAAGTTGCAAGTCATATATTTGTATTCAGAGCCATTTATTAATGAATAGTCGTGATTAATTATATTTGTTCCTAGGTCAGGCTTTATCAAGAAAGAAGTATTTAATTAAATAAAGATCTAGAACTAGAGGCTTTTGAGTGGGAGGAAAACAATATTCTGCTCCTGTGATTACCAGAAACTATTTCAGTGGGTGAACCCTACTGCTAACTTACCCATGTTTGAAAGTGGTGTGAAGATCTGGTTATACGAGAGAAGAGATCTGTCAAGGAAATGGGATTTGATCAGACTATGTTGACGTTATGAAATACAATCATATCACAGGAAAATACCTGCTTGGCAAAAAAGTGGAAAGGGAGAAGCTAAGAGTAGTGTTTGCGGTCAGACTAAAAAGACCCACTGAAGAATATGTTGGTTGGTACATGCCTGGTCAGCAGGAGAGTGAAGAAACGGAGGCTTGAATCTGTCCCTTTTTCATCTCAGATAAATATCCTTAACACTGATATATTTTTCCCCAATGTGAAACACTTTGAAATTATCCACTTCATAATGAAATGAAAGAGGAACGTTTTTGTAATCTCAGAACATTTCGTAGGTCAGACAGTTTATTCCCTGCTTAGACCTTCTTGTGCCCGTGTCTTCATCAAGCCCTATCCATTAATATAATTCATCCAGAAGTAATGCAAATAGAAGGAGCTTGCAAGTATAACCAGTAAAAAGATAAACAAGCTAATTGCACTGAGAAGTGATCACTTTATTCTTTTAATGAATAACAGATAAATAAACCTTAACCTACCTACATAACATTTGTACACCATCTTCTTTCTGTTTTGAGATACGAAGAATTTTGTAAGCATTAAGCTTTAATTCAGGAAGTCATTTGAACACATGCTTAAACGGCTCTTCTGAAAAGGGCTTAACTGAAACACTTGTATAAGCGTTTTCCTAATTAGAGACTAATTGATGAAACCTCCTGACTTCCTTGTGAAGGGATATTTTTCAGATGGGAAAATGGAAGCCAGACTAGCTGTCTTGCCAGGGACTGCACAGAGAGCTAGAGACAGGGGAAAGATTTCAGCATGTATCACCTTTCTCCAGACAAGACTGTTTTTTAAGATCCATGCAGCCTTATTTCATGCATTAATACTGCGTTCGCAGGCTAACTGTTAGAGCTGCATCACAGGCTTTAAAGTCAGGAAGTGTGGTAGAGTACAAGGATACAGGCTGACAACTTTTGAAATGTTCACTAACACCCCTTAATGGGTCAAGACACAGTAGAATAAATGAGAAACGAAATACTATTTTATTGACACCTTTTCTTTGCAATTCTCAGACCTTTTAAATCACTCAAATAATCCAGATTTCTGTGTGTTAGACAAAGAGAGAAACATTTTCTTTGATGGAAAAGGTCAAGGATGTTTTTCTCTTTCATCTACAATTCTGGCAGCCAAGGGAAATCCAGATTCATGAACAAGGAAAATGATTCTTACGGTCAATTAATCTATTGCTTTAATACCTTTCAGAGTGATTGCTGTGATCTCCAGGTGTTTTTACACTGAGCAGGGACTGCCTGTCTTAGTCTTTGTTGACAGTCTGACAAATTCCTTATGGACAGCTGCTCACTAATACACATGTTAATGTGTCAGCCACACAGCAAAATATTTGCTAGGTTTACTAAAAGCCTAAGCATTGCTGGTGTGTAAGGGCTAATGCTATAGCTCTGCAAATAGAGCAGGGTTATTGTTAAAGCTGTGTACAAAGAAAATTACATCTTAACAAAGTGTTTTCTTCAAAATGTTCCCTTTCAAGCTATATTTCTATCATTGTCAGCAGCAGGATTTCTGATTAAAGAAGAGACCTTTCTTCTGCAGCAGGGAATATATAGGCATGTTTATCAAAACCTATCAACACCACATACTAATTTGGGATTCATCACTTTACCAAATGTGCTACAAAGTAACAACAGGATTTGTACCCAGTTTGTGAATGAATTAAGGGAAGTGAATGAGACAAGAATAGCCTGGTGGGAGGAAGGTGTGTAGTTTCTCACTCAACTTTCCCTCTTCTCCACAAGACAACAAACGCTTCCTCAAAGTCAGACCCCTTTGTGCTGGGGGTTGGTTTCCAAAACAGGTCAATTCCTGAGCAAAAGTGTATGGAAAACATAATCCAAAATGGGTAGCCTGTAGTAAAATTCACTTTTATCAAACATATTTGATAGAAGAGTATGCTGCTGGATATCACCAAAAAACCATATTCTTACATGATTTAGTCATCTTCCTCTTGATTTTATCCTCTTCACCTCGGCATCAGAGGCAATAAGCGAATTCTGACTGGTACAGCTTCTGGCTCTGTTCTCTCCCAGTTGCTCACTGAGCTTCCTGCTCCACCTTTGTACTGCTGTAGCATTTGTGTTCTACTTTTTCTTACATTCCTGTGTGTCTTCTCACGAGTTCCTTTTTTCAAAGGTTACCTGTCTTTCTTCCCCTGGTTTTACATGTTCTTTCAAAACATCTTTTTAATCTTTTATCTATCATTTTTTTATTATTTTTTAAAGGAGTACTACAGTGGTGCAAATAGTAAAACATAAAAAAAATTCTTATTTTTTTTAAATTCACTTTCTCATTTGAGGCTGTTGTGAGAGCTGTTTGAACATGTTGTTCAGTTGGGCCAGCTAAGGATTTCAGCTTTCCATTTTTATCTTATTCTTCTCTTCGCACTCTGTTCCTTTCTATTCATTCTCATTCCAGCTCTAAAACAGGAAATGAATATATCCACATTTAATCCACAGATACACATTTAAAAAAGGAGAGTATTTTTTATTGAAATTACCTCTACTTGTACAGATACTTAGCTGACACTGAACCATAGCAAGTAACAACAGAGTGGCTATGTGTGCTCCTTCATCCTCAGGAGTCCTGTTAATCAGGCCCTCAGCTTACATTAAATAGTACAGTTCTGCTGACTAATGACAATATACTGATTTACTGTGTCTAGAAATATAACCAGACGATTTTATGGCTTACATCCTCAAGTAGACATTTCACATCAGAAGAATCCAACAAATAGCAGTAAATCTGCTTCACATGTGTAGGAAGAGATGCTTCTTTCATAGTGTAGATGGAGGCCAGTATGCTTGTCACTAACACAGAGAAAAGATCTTACTGTGACAAAGTAATTTAGAGCTGAGAAACTTTTCAGAGGAGAGATAGTGAGAAGGAGTTATGCTCAGCTGCCATGTGTATATGTACAAGTGTGTATGCTACTGGATCAAAGACTCATTTACTTTTTCAGAATTGTACATAGAATATGTCTACATTCTTATGTAGGAATACTAATCTGTATCTTCTTTGCTCTGCTTCCCTGACTCAGGGGTTTCACTTTACTTAACTTTAACCTTCTAAAATTAGTTTATCACATCCCCACCATAGCTTATGGAAGGAGAGTCATTCCACCCAAATGAGTTCTCCACTCATAGTTTATTTACGCACAGTACCTAGATAAGCTTATACTGTATATGGAAATTATGAAAAGACAAAACTTGTGTGTGAACAATCTCATCTTTTCTGGATCTTACACAGGAAGATCATTCTTGTAGAGATTTGTGTGCTGAAGTATGAAATGAGAAACATGGCAAAACAGATCTATGACTTTTGTGTACTCTACAGATGTGTATGTAACAACACACTTTTATGAATACATACTACATTCTACTGAAAACAGTTTTATTTTTAGAAGCAGTACCTAAAAGAATTCCAATAATTTATATTCAACATCAGTATATACCTTTCATTTTAAAAGCTGCAATTGAAAATCTGGTGTATATTTGTAATAAAATATATCAATAAGAATAAGGAGAAAAATAAATGAAGAGATCTGCTCTTCCGAGTATTTTTTTTCTCCCGTGGATGTTTATGTCCTATGTAATCATTCCAAAGATGTGAGTAAAGCAATGGCATTTAAGCAGTTTGCTGCTTCTTTTTTACTTGCAGACAAAACAGAATTGACTCTCAGTTCCTTTAGATAAGACATAATAAAATAAGAGACGGCTACAAAAATGTAGCATCAACCAATAAAATAAATGATGTGACAAATATAATTGCCAACACAGCAAAGTAAAATATCTTTGAACCACTTTGAGTAATTGCAAGTACAAAATTATTCCTCATGACTTAGTATTTTTTTGTACAGAGCCAGGACTGATTAAAGCAATGTTCATGTCTTTTGTGTGATACAGACTCAAAGAAAGATTTTAGCTGCATAGGTAAGCATAGTGAGGTTTTAGTTCCAGACAGTAGTGTTATTCATGGAAAGTGTATTATCATACTCCTTGCATTTAACCTTGTCTCACCCAAAATCAGTGGAAAAAATACTGATGACTTCAGTAGATGCAAGATGTCAATATATTATTTATAAAACTCAAGCAAGACCCTCTGTCATATATGTTTTTTGTAATACAACAAAACTGGTCCTATTCGCTCTTTGTTTGTGTCTGTATATTAAGTGAACCATAGTCCTGGATGAGAATATATAAAACATTTGATGCTAGGAATACTGGATGGAAGAGGACATGACAGATAAGTCCTTAGAAAAGATCTATCACGATGTATTTAAGTTAAACAAACAAATAGCTATTGAGCAGTATAGTTACTGAATCAGGGAATCACAGGATCACAGAATTGGAGGGGTTGGAAGGGACCTTTAGAGATTAGCTAGTCCAACTCCCCTAGACCTGGTTGCATAGCTAGGTAACCAGGCAGGTCTTGAATGTCCCCAGAGAAGGAGACTACACCACCTCTCTGTGAAGCCTGTGCCAGTGCTCCATCACCCTCACTGTGAAGGACATTTGTGGGGAACTTCCTATGCTTCAGTTTGAGGCCATTTCCCCTCATCCCATCACCACACACTGCAGAGAAGAGTTCAGCCTCATCCATTTGGCTCCCACTCCTTAGATATTTATAGATGTGGATCAGATCCCCTCTGAGTCTTCTTTTTCAAGGCTGAACAGACCCAGGTCTCTCAGCTTTTCCTCATAAGGGAGGTGTTTCACGCCCTTTATCATCTTTGTGGCACTCCTCTGGACTCTTTCAAGGAGATCCTGGCCTTTTTTGTACCTAGGGGCCCAGAACTGGGCACAATACATCCTCATTTTAAAGTGCAAATATCTTTCCAACAGCAAGTAGAAATAAGGAATAATATATAACATGGATGATTTGAGAACAAGAACATTAGTTGCTAATTAACTTCACTGTGCCTAATGTGATAAACTTGTGAGGATCATAGCAGTCTCTGGTAGTTTTTTCAGAAATATGTCAAAAATGTTTCAGTCGTGATAGCCTCAGGTGTTCAGGCACAAGACAGACACCGTCTCCGAGTGAAATGTAACTTTTATCTCATTTACCTGTGACACAAGTTCTGAATTCAAGACGTTCTTCATTTTCCATCTTTTTTTTTTATTTCCTTTCATAGAAAAATTGAAAATGTTACCATGAAGCTTGTGAACTGAAGGACCTAATTGGAACAGTTTAAGAATAAATGCATTTAGAGTGCATGCCTCATCACTGGCTTGACATGGAGCACTTAGAGAAGATAGCTCTTCTGCATTTCTCAATAATATATTCTGTCATTCCGTTTCTGCCAAGCAGGACCCTCAGCATCAGCAGTGTGTGCTGCACTACAGAGAAAGCCTGAGTATACGAAGTTACACAGAAAAAAGAATGTAGGTGCAGAAATTGAACTGATTTCTGTCCAACTCTTTGGAGAATCATGCTATGGATAGAAAGGTGTAACACTGGGCAGTTTAAGGCAATTTTATCATTTGCTGTTTGGCCAGTGTGCAAAGGAATAGATGGGAATGCTTTTCACAGACATTAATCCATGATCTCTTTTGGATTGGTCATGTTGCCAGCATTCTGTGCCCTTAAGGCATATCTATAATTAAAAGGAATCACTGTACTATACAGTCCCTCCTCCCACCAGTGCAGAAACAGATGGTAGAAGAGGTTCCTTTGACAGTACCATTCTCAGGACAAGCCACACTTATAAAGGAACTGTTTGCTGAATAGAATCTTTTATTTATTTATTTGTTTTGTATATTAGCAATGTAATTGTGGTTAAATCTATGAATTTTTTTCCTACTCCTAAAAGGCTTCCTGGTCCTCTGGGATTAAAATGGCTTTTTGTACATATTCTAGGAAACATATTTATGTTATTACACGTACTATTAGGAACATTTGATGTACTAGGTAGATTCAGAGCATTGGTTTCAGGAAAAGCCAGATACAGAATTGCTTTCGAGCGTAAGCTTATGCTTTAGTTTCCTAAACACCGTGAGCTGACAGCAGGCTCCTCTGGTGACCAAAACAGCCTGTGTTCCTCCAGGTCTGTTCCTTCCCCCTACTGCCCCCAAGTCATCTTTTGCTTTTGCTTACATAAGAGTTTGTGCAACGGCATACTGAACCGAAGCAGGAAAGTCATCAACTTCACACTAACTTGCCAGTAAAGCAGTTAATTTTAACAGGAATTAACTTCTTGACAGTGCTATCAGTGTGCCTGCACAGCACAAGTGTGGATATGGCAGGAGGAGAATATGACCTGTGGGAGATGAATTCTGCTGGCAGATGTGCTCATTTGTGCCTGTCTGGTGTTCTGCAGTGTAGACCTCAACTTTCCTCATTTTGCCTCAATTTTCCTGTCGTAATATGGAGATAACAGTTCTTTCTCACCTCACAGTGATGCTAGGAAAATAACATTTTATTTCAGTTTTAACAGCAATTAAGATACATTTAGTCCCACAGGCAAATTAAAGTGGCAACTTCAACAGTAAACTAAAAAGAAAACTTTAGAAATACAACAGGAAGAGTTCTATCTTTTTTTTTTTCTTTTCACACACTTCAGGATTATACAATCACCATGGCACTGTGAGACTGATCCTAGGCTGAGCATAAACATCTGAGGATGCTCAGTGTGTAAAGCCCTTGGACCTAAATAGGAGAACTCGTGCTCATGTTTGCTGAATTTGTTCTTCACTGGAAGAACTTCACTGGAAAATCTAAAGTGGTACTTCTGAGAAGAAATCAAAATCATGCTGAAACAACATACTGTTGGTTTTATGAGAATAAAAAATGTCTCTTTTAGAATCCTCTGCTTTCAGAGACACCTGAATCTTTGTGAAGTTTAATGTAAAATGCCCTTTGGGCAATTGGGCAGTCACTACTTATACATATCAATATGAGGCTTCTGCAACCGTGTTCAGTAAAGTAAATCTTCTGAAGCTGATATAATTTATCTTTTTTTTTTTTTTTTGCTTTTACTTTAATTGATTTTGGAATGATTCTCAAGGGCTGACAAAGAGATGCATTTCAGTTAAACATTATCAGGCTAACATTGAGTTACTAGTAACTTAAATGTGTGATTATCAGAAAATATACTATTTTTATTAGGTACCAAGAGAACACACATTTCAAACCAAAAGACTCAGTGGACCCCTAAATTCTCCGGGGCTAACACATCAGTAATAAACACCAGCTGTTCCACCCTGCTGATCAAGATCCCAGAGGGTAAGACATGGTTTGCTTCATGCATTAGACATTGGAAAGTGTGTTTAACAGCAGTTACCAAGCTGCTCAGCTTTTCAGAGATAACAGAATTAAAACCTGCTTCGTGACAATCTTTCACAACCAGAGTCAGTCAATAGACAGTTAAAGCTTTCTCAAATGAATTTATCCATGTAATGCACCTTTTAGTATTTCATATTAGTTGAAGTTCAAGTATGGTATGTAGGCTGTTCTTTACAACACTGAAGGTTCTTAAAATCTTTGGAGAAAACAGGAGCCGTGACAGCAGTTCTAGTAGAAAAACTATAAAGAATTTGAAATATTTCATCTGCTGAAAACTTTAGGTACAGCACAGAATCATGGTTTGCTTACCTTGTTTTGGGAGAAAAAATTGCATGTACCTCTTAAACACACGTCATATTCTGAGTGACTGACTAAGGAGACTGGTGAAAAGCTCTTTCTCAACACTAAAAAAGGGATTGGTTTTTTTTCTTTTTTTTTTTTTTTGTGTGTGTGGATTGTATTTTTGTTTGTTTGTTTAATGAAAATGAGGACTACTCTTTGTGTAGATATAAACATGTTGGTCTGTGATGGAACATTTTCCTTTTTGATTTCTGTCTATACCGAGTCACATTCATGGAAGCATCAGAAGTTCAAATTTTGTAAAATCAATCCAATAGAAACCATAGAAATAGAGATTTAAAATATTTAAAGTTTTCCTGTTAAAAGTACTGTCAGGTTTCTCTACACTGATGAACTAATTACGTTATTATGGAGACCTCATACTTCATGCATAATCTCAGAAGCTACCAAAACATTGGCATGATAATAGTTTATGGATGCTCTTTCTATCTCCTTCTTCATTAAAATAACAACGAAATGCAGCTGTAGTTACATATGAAGCAACCTTGCATTTTATTCCATTAGTCAGTAAAGTCTGCTGAAGTCATTGGAAAGAGCCTGAAAAACCTTTATATTATCCATTTGTGTAGTAGAATTTCACTCCTGATGTAGTCCTTGCCCTTATCTGAATTTTCAGAAGTGTTCAGGCAGTTGATGAAAAGAATAGTGTAAAATCATGAAGCTCAGAAAGGAAAATAGTGAGTGGATTAAGCATTCTGGACCAGAAAGGGTTGAACTAAACCAAGTAACAGGTTTCCTTTCTGTAGAAAACACATGGGCAAGTCTGAATCATGGTGTGTTTTCTTATGAGTACAACATTTATGTCCACGAAGGAACCTCTAACAAAATGTATTTGGATAATGACTTAGTGCTGCAGACAAACAAAGCAGATTACTACGCACCTGGCTGTGATCTCCTTGTCAGATAGTCCCTTTTAGATTGTTTCTGCATACTGATCTACTCTTTTTGTTAAGCCATCTGTAAAGCTTTCAGAAGCCAGACCACCTTCTCAAGAAGTAGGGAATAATCCTAAAGCCTCCAAATGTTGTAATGATAACTTTGAATTACTACTTCCTCTATACGTTAATTTGTGCTTATGTCCAGACTGACTTTAACCAAGGATTGATGGTCTTTGGAGGTGAAGACATAAGATTTAAGTGATTATTTCTTGAGGATTTATGCAAAAATATTTTGGATACGTTTTCAAATATCATTGTTTTTTCAAATATACTGTAAATACTGATTCAGGAAGATTATTTAATAATTAGTGAATAAATTGATTATATTTCTGTAATACTTTCATTTCATGGAAATTAACAAGATGTGTACAGTTGGCTTGAAAATCAGAATATAATCCTACAGTTTTATATTACTATTGCAAGGCATTTAATTCAAAAGCTAAAGTGACAGTAAGAAAATATTTGAAAATTAGGAATTTCACTATTAATTTAATATGCACGAGTCCAGAATTCAAACAAATGAAAAATTCATCTTCCTAAAAAAACATACCTTCTAGTTTTTCTTCTCACTACTTTATGACATCTAATGTGTTTCTAATTTATCACTCCAAATTCATTTCAGAATTCAATTCCAACACTCAACTCACCAGCTGGTGCATTAAGTATATCATGTCATGTCATGTCATGTCATGCAAGTCTCTAGGTTTGTCCTACTAGAAGTCAGTATTACATATTATTGAAATCTTTGATAAACATGCATTACCAACCTCTTTGCTCATTACTGAAATGAATGCTTGTGTCTTAAATGACCGTGTTTATTATACAATGAGTATTATAGCTCATCTTTCCTGAGACCAGCATCTGGTTATTTGTTTACATTTCAATATTTGCTATAAATATTTATTGTAATAAATGTTGCATTTCAAATGATTTTTTTTAGTTGAATCATTTCTAATAACTTGAACATCCTTACAACAATATTTTGACATGTATATTTCATTTGAATGCATAGAATAAAGCGGTCAATAGGATGTTTATGAGAAAGCAACATGATCACTAAAAACTGAAAATTCCAACTCCTGATTGTTTGATTAGAAAACACCAGTGCATTCTCTCACTCGCCAAAACACGTATCTGTTCATAATGGACAATGAGGCTAATTATACAGTATCTCCTTGCATGCTGACTGAAGCTGTTTTGCATGTTAATATGGAGAGGAATCAACATTAAGACTGTCGGCACTGGATATGCTTCAATGTTGCCTTTTAATTAAAAGTTCAAATTTCTGAAAGAATAGCTAGGAAAGAATGTACCGGAATCTTACACAAGAGCTAGACTTACAAAACACAGCGGTCACATGGGTTTGTTTCCTGTCACAAACTGTTAGCGTCAGTGACATTGCTCCTGCCAAATTCACTCGATCTATGCATAAAAGAGATGCTTACTTTTCAAGAGTGATTTGCCCAGCAATAATGAAAACATCCCAAATTCCTTCATAGTTATCATGCCTCCACCCCATTAACTTGTGATTGTACAGCTGAAGGGAAACAAAGTGTTGAATTGCTGACCTTGCAGCTTTTCCTGTGGAAAAGGGGGTGGGGTTGCTTTGATATGGGGTGTTTTGCTTTTTCTCATGAGAAGCAGAGTTTTTGTTCTATTGGTGTTGCATGAATGAACATTTTCTGTACGTAGTGGTTTATCTGCAGCGTATTGCAGGAATATCTATCTACGCTGCTGAAGCTCCAGAGTTGTTAATAGAAATTGAGGTGGCTGGCAGTCCTTTCAAATCTAGATTTATGTCCTGAAAGTGCAACAGCCTAAGGAAACTAACACCCCAAGTTTGTGATTTAAGTCATTCCTTCCTAGCAGTAAGTGAATATCATATTTTCAAAGATAACTTGTCAAAGTTGCTCAGAGATATTCATTACAATGGATCACATCTGATTATCTGGTATAAATCCAAAGTCATTTTCCTTATGCAAGACTACTTTCCCATCACTCAACTATAAATCAGCTCTGGCCCATCCTTTTTTGATCTTCTTTGAAACTTAATGGCTCAACTTAGAATAGAAGTAGAATATTTGCATATTTGGTCAATTTTAGAACCAAATACCATTATTTAAATTATAATTGAAATGCTTTCTTTAGAAAAGGCATCATAAACAACGCAGTTATGAATCATCTTCCTTTATGAACTTTACAGTTCAGTGAAGAAGGTCAGTAAAGAACAACTACATTAATCAGCATTTTACATCTAAAGTTTCATTAAATGAATGAAGAAGATCCTTTAAGAAGATTTGAATCAATGAAATCATCTAATCATCTTCAACTTAAATTCAGTTTGATTTTGAAATATTTTTAAAAGAAAAACATCAGTTTCTCTCTCATATGACAGAATTACATCAACAACATAAAATGTTGTGGTAATTTGGCACTACAGGAAGAAAAAAGGCATATTTTTCCCAAATATTTGAACAAGATACTGAGAGGAGGCCTCATAGAAGACTACAGTTTCTTCATGAGGGAGCAGAGGGGCAGCACTGATCTCTACTACCTGGTGTCAGAGACAGGATCTGAGGGAATGGCATGGAGCTGTGTCAGGGTTTCTTTACAGAGCATGTGGTTGGGGCCTTGAACAGGGTCTTCAGGACAATGTCACAGCACCAAATTTGGTGAGGTTTGAAAAGCATTTGGACAGCACTTTCAGAATTTTTGAGTACTCCTGGGTAGAGCCAAGAGCTGGACACTGCTTCTTGTGGATGTCTTCCAGCTTGAGATATTATGAAATCATTTCATTTACAAGGGACCTTTAAAGGTCACCTAGTCCAATCCCTTGAAATTAAGGGTATCTATAGCTAAATCAGGTTGCTCAGAGCCTGATCCATATTGACTTTGAATGTCACCAAGAAAACTTCATTCACTACCTCTCTGGGCAACCTGTTCCAGTACCTCACCACCATTACTGGAAAAAAATCTTCCTTATACGAAAATATCTTCTCTTTTAGTTTGAAACCTTGCCCTTGTCCTATCACAGCAGATCCTGAATGCTTCAAAGTTAGCTGTTTCATCATTTGTTCTGGTATTTCTAAAAATATCAGGATGTGACAATCTAATCTTTCTGTGAAAATCAAGAAAAAGACTATGTCCACAAACATATATTGTTGAACTGTGTCTTGTCAATTCAATTTTTTATTTTCAGATAATTGAAAGTCTCCTTAGATATTCTATTTACTACCTGTCTCTCTCTGAGTTGTGCGTCATTAATCATAGAATGGCTTACTTTGGAAGGGACATTAAAGATCATCTAGTTCCAAATCCCCTGTCATGGGCAGGGTTGCCCCCACTAGATCAGGCATCATCACCAATGATCCCATCCAACCTGGTTTTGAATGCTTCCAGAGGTGGGGCATCCACAATCTCCCTGGGCAGCCTGTTGTAGCATTTTGCCACCTTCTGAGCGAAAAATTTCTTCCCAACATATAACCTAAATCTAGGTTATTTTGGTTTAAATACATTCCCCGTTCCCTTTCCATTCCATTCTTCCTTAAGAAGAACATAAGACAGACTCTACCAGCTCAGACAAAAACAGATGTCTAGCCTGACATCCTCTTTCTGTTCATGGCTAAAAGAGGATGCCCTAGAGAAGAATAAGAAGGGACAAGCATTTATGCTCTCTATTCTAAAGTTATTACACTTCTTATGTTTGGTGTTATGGTTTTCCCAATGGATATTAAAAGCACATGAGGTACTTGAGATGCCCTACTTCTGCTAGCCATTCAAAAATTTGCTTCCTCTCACATTTCTTGCTTTAAATATATCTCTGCCTACTTCTTCTTTTTTATTTCTGAAAATAAACAAATAAATAAATAAATAAAATTGTCTTCCTGGACTTCAGGAAAAGTGTGCGTGCTTTTGTTGTATTACGAATATATGACAGTATCACTTGATCACATGGAGAAGGAACATAGGCCAAAGTCACCTTTGGCTTGGTGACCTTTCTAAGTTAGTTTGAATCTCAATTCCCCTCCAAGAACACTTCTTTCAGGGTAACAGATAAACTCAGAGGACAGCTCCTTGTTATAGGAGATTCTCATTTTCTATTGCTTTTCTTTTTCTAGGTGTCAAAAAACTACAATAGTTAGACAAGGAATGAAGTAGAAGAAACTCTTGTACATCTGTTCAAACCTTGGTTTGAAGCCAGTCAGTCTCACTTTAGGCATCTATCTACACCTCATCATGAGACCTAATGGTCCTCAGCTTTCTATAGGCTCAGACTGTGGGGAGAGGCAGACTGTGAGCACAGCTCAGACCTTAGGTGACCTGAGTCATCTGAGTCAAGGGGAAAGGCACCCTGTACTGGCTGAGCATATTGCATATAGACCTTGTTCAGATGGCTGAAGCTAGATAATATAAATACAAGCTATATTGTGGAAAGGCAAATAAAGTAAAACACTGTAACAAATATTTGATGTTGAATTTTGTAAAGCTTCTTTGGTAGGTGATATTTATCTTTTTCAAATTCATTTCCTATGGAAGCTTCCATAAACTTTAGCTGTTGAAATAAGTGTTTATGAAAACGAAAACTTTGAAATTTCATACGCACAGAACACAGAAACAGATTTTGCATCTGCATATGCAAGAGTTCTTGTCAGATATGTTTACATGCCCATTCAAACACCAAATAGAAATGATCCTATTTGAGTGATCTGAGTAGCCATAACTACAGAATGCAGCTATTTCAAGTGTCCATGACTGATTATGAAGTTAAATGGTTCAAAAAAGTGATTACTGACAAACCTGGATAATTGATTACTTTTTTAAAACCAGATTTTCCACATAATATTTTACAAAAAATAAAGATGCTCAATTTATCAAATAAAACCTTAACCACTCAGTGATTTATCGCAATTTACAGCCTTCTGTTAAGCCTCTGTCAGAATGAAAATGGAGTCTATATTATTTAAATTATGTAAGAAAGATGAATATGTCAATCTGTTGTATTTATTCAGATTTTATCTCTCTAGGACTTTCAGTTATACTAAAACAGCCAAGTGCTCCCTACAGTTATATACAGTCCCCAGAGACAACATTTTATCATTAGCAAACAGTTAAAAACCTTAAGAATCTTTAAGATCCTTTTAACTTTATTCCAATCTGTTTTCTTTTAACCTCCAATATAGATATAAAAATATATGCTTAAACTGTATTCAGAGAACTGAAGAGAAATAAATAGCCCCTCCCCCCAAAAAATCTACTTACCTTGCAACAGAGAATATTTAACTTTAGTTATTTTGTATTTATTTTTTTTTTCATGTTCTCATACTTAAAATATGCCAGAGAATTCATAATATATATTGCAAATAAGTTATGGTCTATGACATCAGTCTGAGAAAGCACATATGCACATGCAGGATCAGGAAAGTTCTTAACTGTATGCCCAGCTTCACTGGGATTTAAGCATATTTAATAAAGTATTTTCCAGAATTTGGGCCCAAAGCAGAGAGAGAGCTAGCTAGCTCAGGTATTGGAGGAGAATATTAGAACAAAAACTCATTTGAACTAACTGATCCAGCAGAGTCAATCTCAACTATAGATTTTTTTTTACTTAACCCAAAATAACATATTGTTTTTAAAACAGTCTTTTAAATTCTGTTTTCATCAGTCAGGTCTCATAGATTTATGGTGACATGACCAAACTATGAAAAAGAGTTGAGTTGTGAGCAAAAGTTGGAGGGCCAGAGCTGGAGCTGGGCAGAGACTGAACTGAACTACCACTGTTCAGCTGGAGCTTTGCACAATTCTTCCAAAAGATACCTCATGTGGAATATGGTGAACTGCTCTCCAGAAGCTTCAGGTCCAGCTCTTTCCTTGACTTGTTGGATAACATTCCATGTCTATTGGCACTCATAAGTTTACCGGGCTTTGTGGGGTGTTAAGGAGAGACTCTAATTCCCACACTTACAAACGTTACGTTTTGTCAGTGTAAGGAATCTGAAATGCTCATGCTACTGCTATGATTGGAAGTACTGAAACTTGTCTTTATTAGCCTGTTTGGCTGAGAGGTAATAAAAAAAATGGCTTGAAATTATTTTCTGTCATTAATGCAATGCTTTTTATGTGGATTCAAATTTTCTACTTGTCACCAAGAATTTTTCCCTGAGATCTACTCATTATGATGGTT
The DNA here is from genome assembly GCF_038088225.1 of Cyrtonyx montezumae. Lineage (NCBI taxonomy): Eukaryota > Metazoa > Chordata > Aves > Galliformes > Odontophoridae > Cyrtonyx > Cyrtonyx montezumae. The sequence continues at coordinate 143,312,048 of NW_027072034.1, read as the reverse complement.
GATTCTGAGGCCCACTTTGTAGCAAAATGGCTGTGTCATTGATTTGTATTGAAAATAAGCCCAGAAAGCAACAAAATCAGTCAAAGAAAGAAAATTGCAAGATGTTTGTAATGTGAGGCAAGTTCAGCATCTTCCTTGGAGCAGAACATATTGTAAAGGGAGATACTAACTGTGATTCTTGGCTCATTTTTTCCCTTCTTGACTTGGTACATGCTGAAAACTAGAGAAGTATATTAACAGCCAGGCACTTACTATCTGGGAGTATTATTCTTTAAGCATACAGCAAACTGAGGCACCAAATAGATGCCTTTTTTAATTCTCAGAGAAAGTCTGTAATTTAGAAATTTAAAAACTTGAGGCTAACAACTTTGAAGGTAAAATAAGTTTTTTCCTCAGCAAGGAAACAAGGAAACAATATCCTTGATTCTCTGAAACAAATGTGTGAACTTTTGTGAACAAGGCAAGTCTTCCAATTTATTATTTTTAAGAAAGGGAGAAATGAACTACAGGCTGGTAAGCCTCACCTCTGTGCCTGGGAAGGTTCATGGAACAGATCCTCCTAGAAGCTATGTTAAGGCACATAAGAGACAAAGAGGTGATTTGAGACAGCCAGTGTGGCTTCACCAAGGGCAGATCTTGTCTGACTGATCTGGTGGCCTTCTATGGTGGAGTGACGGCTTCGGTGGATGAGGGAAGGGCAGTGGATGTCATCTGGGCATACCTGGGTTTCTGCCAAAGCCTTTGACATGGTCCCTCATCACATCCTTATCTCTAAAGGTGTGGATTTGAAGGATGGACTGTTCGATAGATAAGGAATTGGCTGGCTAGACTCAGACAAAGGGTTGTGATCAATGGTTCTGTGTCAGGTTGGAGGCCAGTCACAAGTGGTGTCCCTCAGACTTGGGACCGGAGCTCTTCAGGTCTTCATCAGTGACATAGATGATGGCATCAAGAGCACCTTCAGCAAGTTTGTGGATGACACCAAGCTGAGTCAATACACTGGAAGGAAGGGAAACCATCCAGAGGGACCTGGACAGGCTGGAGAAGTGGGCCCATGAAAACCTAATGAGGTTCAGGAAAGCCAAGTGCAATTTGCTGCACTTGGTTCAGGGCAATCCCAGGTATTTATACAAACTGGGGGAAGATCTTGAGAGCAGCCTGGATTAGAAGGACTTTGGGGTCCGGTAGATGAGAAGCTGAACATGAGCCAGCAGCGTGCTCTTGCAGCCCGGAAGGCAAACTGTGTTCTGGGCTGCATTAAAAAAGGGGTGACCAGCAGGGAGAGGGAGGTGGCTGCCCCCCTCTACTCAACTGTTGTGAGGTCCCATCTGGAGTACTGTGTCCAGGCCTGAGGCTCCCAGTGCAGGAAGGATGTGGAGCTCTTGGAACAGGTCCAGAGGAGGGCCACTACAATGATCAGAGGGATGGAGCACCTCTCCTATGAGGAAAGGTTGAGGGAACTGGGCTTGCTGAGCTTGTAGAAGAGAAGGCTCCAGGGAGACCTCAGGGAGCATATAAACAGGAGAGGGAACAGCTTTTTACAAGGGTGGATAGGGTTAGGACAAGGGGGAATGGTCTTAAACTGAGGCAGGGGAGGTTTAGGTTAGATATTAGGAAGAAGTTTTTCACATAGTGGGTGGCGACACAACGGAACAGGTTGCCCAAGGAGGTTTAGGATGCCCCATCCCTGGAGGCATTTAAGGCAAGGCTGGATGTGACTCTGGGCAGCCTGGTCTAGTGGTTGGCAACCCTGCACTTTGCAGGGTATTTGAAAATAAATGATCATTGTGGTCCTTTTCAAACCAGGCCATCCTATGATTCATTCTATGATTTGAGTTCCCTAATATTTTCCTTAGTGTGAGATGTTCCTTTCGGAAAGCATAAAAGAAAAAATCTATTGAGGCATTTGACCCATATTTATTTCAGCAGTAACACAGCACAAACAACCCCTACTACTGCTTACCTCAGGTTACTCATTCCCACTCCTCCATCACTCCCTCATTTTGCCAATACAACAGTTTTCAGGGCTTTGCAGAGAACTTGATTAGATAAGTGACCTGAGTTAAACATAAATCTTCTCACTTACTCATTTGCTGAATTAGGTTTTACCCAGATCAGCTCCTGATTCAGATGACCACACAGTCTGTATTTAGTCTGATGCAGTCAGGAGATGGTAAAGGAAACACTTTGGGTGTTTGCTAGTGCTATTGGTGCTGCTTTTGATTTAAATGAACTGTGAAATTGTACAGGCCCATCTGCAATTCCTCCCCATAATTTTCAAACAAGGATGCTTTCCTTTCAAAAGAGCTTTTTCTTTAATCAGGTCAATTCTTCAGTCTAACTCATGATGTACAGCTCATTTCTCATCTCCTGATGAGATGGGAAAGCATGTGCACGTATGGGGAACGTCACTATGGAACTAGCAAATGTTGCTTTAGGTGAGGAAACACCTGAAAAACTTCCAGCTAACATAAAGCATTTTGAGCTTTTCATTCTTTATACAAATACCTGAATTCAGTTTAAGGCATAGTAATTTTGAATGAAATATCCACAAAGCATCTCACTGCAGTTTATCTCTACTACTGAAATTGCATGATCTTTAGTAAAATTGGACTACTTTCCTTGGCAAATAACTATAAGGAATACCTTAGGAAAGAAAAAAAATTAAAAAAAACACCTTCACACTGTAAGAAAATTTTTCATTATTTTAAATTTAATTCAGTTAACACTGATTTATTTCAATGAAAAAAAAAAAAAGAAAATTCTATCCAGACTCAAGAATTTAGGTCATTATGTTAGTAATCAAATCATGAATTTGCCAAGTATCTGAGTTTTTCAAAATTTGCAGGGTTCTAGCAAAATCATATTGCATGTTTGAACATGATCAACACGACTTTCAGATTAACTTCTTGAAAGTTATTAAGGAGAAATGGTAGTGTCAGTCCTTTGTCCAATTTTTTGTGTGTTTTGTTTTGTTTTTAATAACAATGGAAAACCAACTGCACTGAACTTGAGGCTTAAAAAACATTAAACTGAAATAAATTGCTGTTAAGGGTTCATTTCTTTAACCTTACGTTAGATAAAAACTCAGAACTAGTTAACTCAGCAGCTGAGAACACATTTAATCTTGATTGCCTCATCCTAGCATTACTTAATTTAATTTCTTTTATCTTTATCCCCAGCTTTGAAATCTTGCTAGCTCTTTCTAAGCCACTGTGATTGATAGCCATATTACTCTCATGTGAATTTGTAGTGAAGGTGATGTTTCTCTGCTTTGAAAGCAATGCCACAAACGAAATTGAAGACTATATTTTTAAAAGGAGAAAGATCATTTATGATTTGGGTAAAAATATCAGCCTTGGGACCAATACAAAAATTGAATTATAAGAGAAGCCTCATTTACTCATATCCTACATTTAATTTACATTTTATATCAACTCTTAAGTGCCAATTTTAATGCTGAATGAGCTGTTACTTTAGAAATAGATTATCTGGTTTGATGGAGTGGCAGAAGCTTTGACATCTAGCTCAGTACAAGGATAGTTGAAGAAAGCCATCTTAAATGTAACAGTTTTCAAGGACAGTGTGAATTCATAGCTTTATTCTGAAAACTATGCTAGACACTCAGTGCTAAAGGCTTATATGAACTGAGAAGTAGTAAAGTCATACTCTTCAAGAATGTATACAATGTCTTGACTACTCAAATGCCCCTGAGCATTAACTTGTCCTACTGTGTGGATCAAATAAGTTACTCCAGCTCAGTTGATTCTGAGAACCAGTTTTACCACAAAACATTAATGGCAAGAAAAGTGGAGAAACTGAAGGCTACCAACTTTGTATCAAGATTGGAAATCAAGCAATATTCTGGAGCTGAACTCTTAAGAGAGTAGGAAAATATCTAAAGTTTTCCTGATTTCCCTATATGATCCATTAAGCTAGTCCAGAATGTATCTGAGACACTGGGCTAGCAAAACCTAAAAGTTATTATTTTAGTTCAAGAGAAATAGTGTCTCATATCACGATTTTTGAAGGCGCCAAACAGTTTGATTGTCAGCCTAGAAAATCTCCATACTGAGGGGTGGGAGTCTCCTACTATCAAGGAATCACTGTTCATACTGTAAGCACTGTGATGGCCACCAGCCATCAAGGTACTTTCCACAGTGGTTGTTTTTTTCTCAAAGAAGAGTGAGAGATTTGTATTGCCACAGAGAGAACAAATGAGAAAAGCACACCTCTGTCAATCGGCATAGAAGGTGGTGCCCAAGGAGGAGGTCTTAGACTCTACTTTGTTTCCACTGTTGCTTGTATATTTATACAGCAATTAACTTAACAAAGTAAAATTCCTGAGCTGTAAACCAAATCATTCTTACTTACATTACTCGTGTAATATTAATATCTACAGACCCTGACAGAGTTGAACTCTAATATCCTAGCTGGGAAGTTTGTTGAGGGACAGTCCTCTTCTGTTCACAATCGAATGAAGAAACAGTAGAATCAGGAAAGGACTTGGAGGTTGTGATTTATATTTGTTAGACCATTTTGATCCCTTTCTCTCTTGTGTGAACTTCACTTAAAGTTCTATATTTCTGTCTATCCCACCTTTTTATGGTGAAGGGCCTTGTAAACACTGAAGCATCCCAAATGTTTCTAATATCTACTATCAATCAGAGATTATGCTTTTTAAGAGATTAGAATGACACTTATAACATAATGAGTCTATTCTTTATATCAATAAAATAATAAATAAAAAAAGTCAAAATGACATGCATAAAGCAAGACATGTTACATTATTCCTGTGAAAGATTTACATGCTACATAGTACCCAAACGATCCTAAAACTGTGAAGAGCAGTAAAATAACTGCCTCCAGACTGAAAGCACTAGCATTTGTGAGAGCTTAATTTTGATTAATGCTATTTATTGCTGTAGACATTTGATACTCAGATTTTGACCTTAAACAAAGCATGAGCTTTGTGAAGAACCGGCACTCAACAGCTGATCATCATTCACAGCTCTGGCTTTTTCAGTTCTGTGTTTTCAATAGGCTTCCAAGAATTATCAGGATTAGACTCTGTCACATTTTTGTATAGGAAGAATTGATTTTAATAGTTCATCAGAATTATATCAGTACTGGAGAAGTGACTCATTGACCTTGGCTGTAGGGGAAATGGTAGGAAAGATGTGAACAGAAGCTGTTCTGCTTTTAGAGGCACAGGGGTATGTTTTCACATGAGTGGAGATGATAGCTATGCCATGCAAGATATACTAGTTCAACTTCACTCAAACTACTTGAACCCAAACTGGTGTGCTGCATTCATTGTCCTTGAAATTCATTTGGAATATAAGATCTCTGTCAGTCTATGCACCAGAGCACTTTTTCTTTCTCTTCCTTTACTTATTGTGCATACTTCAAACTCTACAGAAAAATCTTACAACGAGCAAGCAATCTTTCCCTTTGGTTGTCTCTCTCCAGAGCCACTTAAAAGCATCAGTTGAACCAGGTTACATTTTGCTCTTTATATTAAGATTCCTGAAATTTCACACACACACACACATATATCTAACATAGATACATTAAATAAAAGCATAAAAGCTCCCTGGTTCAACTGAAACTTTCTGAATAAGTGGCAAGCTATACAGGATGTACTCAAAAAGATCACCAGATATGCATATCTATAAGTAGATAAATAGATATCATCAGTATAATTGCATTTATATATAATATTGAATACTGTTGCAATACTGCTCTCCAGATAATGTTCCACCATTGATTGTAGAGTTGTAGCATTTAAAGTCGATGAGAACTCCTGAAAAATTTCATTATGTTTACACTCAACCCTTCCAGCTCTTCAAATAAGGAAGGGAATTGCTACATAGAAGACTATGTTAAAGACTATTTTGTCCCTGAAGCATGTCGGGAAAAGGAATATTTTGTGGGTGATATGTAAGCTCTTGCACTGTGAACATTGGAATTATCCTGCTTTCTTTAAGTAGTTTTGTATAACAGTGTAATGAATCCCAGAAACTGAATGTAGAAGACAGACTGTAATTTAAAAAAATAAAAATGTGAAGTCAGGAAAGGCAGAGTTGCAGAGGGTTTGCAAATTGTAATATGGAGAAAAAGATGCTGATGGAAAAGGGTTCGCTGCATTCACTCCTGCTTTTCCTTTGTACCTAGCTCCAAACTGCACTGTGAGTGAAGATCTCTGGGCAGATCCATCCACCTCCTTGCTGCCCACACAAATGGCTTTCAAATAAGAAGGACATGGAAATGTGCTGTGGTTGTGAGGGGAGACGAAAAGCCAGGAGAAAATAAAAATAAAAACTATTTAGTCTGATTGCTTGCAGACTGATTTTAAATCTTGACCGGGAGTAACTCCCACAGAGCAAGTGAAATTACAGTCATGTGGACTATGACATAATTGAGGAAAAAGCAGGATCCTGTAGGATGATGACCATATACTTCTGTCTGCCAATAAAATTAAACACTCATATTTATTTCTGCTTTCACTGTAAGCATTCATCCCATTTTTCCACTGTTTGGTTTTTAAAAGTTTAAAAAGTCTGAAGTAGTACGTTGTTTTATTTTCCCTTATCTAACCAGATTTTCTCATTTACTTCAACACAATCTACAGAGAACCTGTTTTAGAGTTTTGTGCTTAAAACTCTGCTACATATCTAGCTGTAGAACTGAACTTACATTACCTCAACTGACCGGACCCATAGCAGACTCTCAGATGGAATGTATGCATAACTCTTTGCCAATTCAGAGGTTATTTAATACGGTATGTCTGGAACCAGCTTTTTGTTGAAATTGTTTTGGCTAAGAAACTATCCAGATGAGTCTACTGCAAAACTATGTGCTTTGACTGGGTTTTTCAGTCGGTCTGGAATCACTCCACTCAGAAATCAGCAATGTTAGAAATTTTTTCTTTCAGAGAACCTCTATTAAATCAAAGCTTTTGCTTAATTTTGTTTTGTTCATTTTTGTTTTATTTTATTTTTATAAAGAGTCAGCAGAACTCATGTATGCATGCATTACTGTACGTAAAGCACTTTATCTTTCTTCTGTTTTTTTTACTATCTCTGTGGAAATTATTCAATAGAACATCATCAGAGAAAAGATAATAAAGACAGGGAAGAACTGTAATTTATTCATGTGGTTGGGAGCTATCATTTTGCACTACTTTGTTTAGCCATGCATCATACTACCCAGAAATGGTTAGTTACTATGTTAATGGGAATAGCTGATGTATTGCAGTAAGTGCTGGCATTTTTCTGCTGTGATGGTTTTCTATTCACACTAATGAGCATTTTTCTTTTAGATTGTTGCACTGTTTAATTCATTGTTATACTTATTTGACATCCAGAACAAATTCTACCCTCAGTTATACTAGTGTAAATCTAGGATAAGCCATCTGTTGTCATCAGTGTTAGACCTTGATTTGTCCAATGATTTAAACAAGCATTTAACCTTAAACACATTTCCATCAAATGATGATAATTAAGGAGATACCAATTTACTATTATTTTCTTTTCTTCACATCAGTGATAGGAATAGCTTCAGCTTTTTTTACTTATTGTTTTATTCCATTTCATAGCTATACATCTATCTATGTCTAGCACAGGCTGAAATGAAGTACGAAAAGAGCAAGCTAACAGAGACTGAATGGTCCCCAAACCAGCAGTGATGTTGAGTGAAACATTAAGCCCAAGTCAACAGGTACTGCTGAGAAAGCAAAGCTTGTTAACCTGGGCATGACAAGCCCCCACTGATGCTGTTCTTTTGTTTTTGAAAGGTGACAGAAAAACTCTGGGCTCTGGTGGGAATGCTTTGATGACTTTAGCTATGATGAGCTCAGGTGCATTCTCACTCAGATACTTGCCCCACAGGTTTGATTGAGTGAGACTTGACACGTGGAGCAGTGCAGAAGCAAATGTGCCAGCTCCTCCCTCAGCCACTAGAGTTCATAGTCTGGTATATTAATTTGAACTACTTTCCTTGGCTGAGAGTTGTCTGGATAGTTTTTCAAGTCCTGCAAGGTAGATTGGATTCAATTTTTCATCTTACTCACCACTGAGTGGGTAATGGGCAGTTTCAGACTTGTAATGAAAGTAGGTCAAACAGTAGCCTGCTTGTATAAGCTCCAAATGTCTGGTTTGCTCAAGTTTATTATATCTCAAATGAGAATAGATTGTACTGATGTACCTTACAGAACAGAAAGGATATACATATATTAACTGTGAATAGATTTTTGTTCTAAAATATGCTAAAATTAATTATATCCCAAATCCAACATTTCATCCTCATGCCTATGGGATGTGGTCAGAAATGCAATTTCAGTGTCCAAAATTTGACTTATGTAGTTAAAATCCTGGCAGCTGTCACTGCACTGTCTCTAACTTCCATCTCAAGAAAGATACTTCAAAGACCATTTCAGTCTGTGTGGGAATATAATGCAAAGCAGCAAAAAATCTTTAAATAGCCCCCCTTTTCACTTATTTAGTGTTGCAAGTACTTCATTCAGCTTGTGATACAATAGATAATACACTACCTACATCATGCAACTCCCTTTAGTAAAGCTAAGGGAAAAGCAAACAAGCAAACAAAAAATACTCCACAGTTCTCCATTTATACATTAGTAGGACAGTCACTATACAGTTGAAGATAAACTAAAGTTTATGGTTTTTCAAGTTTCCAAAAACATATATTTGTGTAAGCTTTATAATGGAGGGACACAGAAAGGAAGAAATGAATCCAGACACTGAAATACCAGGTAGTGAATCGCAGTCTTGGGCTTCTCTTCTGTTTTTTCCTGTCCATCCCATTGTAAGTCACTGAGCTGGGCTATCTTGTTTCTCTTCATATCTTTTGTTCCTTCTGAGCTTCTCTGGGAAAGCTTTTACTGTGGGCTTTTATGAAATAGATGGTTTAGTCAGAAACCAGATTATGAATCTTTTAATACAATAATGGCACCTAGCTATGGTAGATAACAGAATATTCAGTCATTAGACCAAGAATAAAGTATCAAAAATGTGTAATGTTGACTATTCAACTTCAGGAACCTATGACACTTTTTAATACACACTGTGAACTCAAACCTACGCTATTATAAAGAATGACATTTCAACTTTTCTGGACTAGATCTACATCAGATTCAATCTAGTTCTGACAGCAACATTTTGTTGGTCTTTTCTCAAAGAAGAGTGAGAGATTTGTATTGCCACAGAGAGAACAAATGAGAATAGCACACCTCTGTCAATCAGCATAGAAGGTGCTGCCCATGGAGGAAGTCTTAGACTCTACCTTGTTTCCACTATTGGTTGTATATTTATACAGTAAGTAACTTAACAAAGTAAAATTCCTGAGCTGTATAGCAAATCATTCTGATGTTCAGCTTCATGCCTTCAGTAATTTCAAGGGTTGAGGCTGGCCTTCACCTTCATGCACACTTCAGGCTTGCAATAAGGATGCCTTCTTAAAATATGCAGTCTGTGGATTTAGAAATACCATGGGCCAAAAAGACCCAGAAGCATAATTTCCCAGATTATAAATACTAGTCTACTCTGTTCTGCTTTTGTGTGGAGTCGGTGCGTGACCTGAGTATGTCTAATGGATCAGGTTTCTCTAAGCAGTTAGGGTAGATTTAGCTGACTCATGACGTTTATTGGCTTGCACTGGAGTGTTGGTACTTATAAACTTGACAACACATCTCTATGTGAGTGAAATGCCAGTCCCAAAGAACTGGGTTTACTAAAACAAAGGAACAAATTGATTTTAAGCACCTACAAGGCTTAGATGGGTCTGGAGTGTCAACAGCCTGAGAATTGTAGGCCTGGCATCAAGAGTTTGGAGAATGAAAAAGCCTAATCTGAGGAACAAGAAACTTCTCTGTGGGATTGGCATAGTAGTTCAACAATTTACATTCTTGCTTCTTTTTTATTTTTTTGAGAAAAGAATCAGTGTATTATTTTGTTCTATCCTGACGCTCATATTAGTTGAACTGAGTGAATAATTCACAATATATATCATACCTTAGAAACCAAGCTGCTTTTTTCTGTTGGACATGAATCTACGAAACCATCTGCCTGTAGCTATGAATAGATGGCAGTTTTCTCATGTTTATCTGTCTGCAAAAAACGCAATGATTTTTTTCTTACCCATCTTATTATCTCTATGGACTGATCGTGACCTGTTCTCTCAATTGCATTTTCTGTTGACAGAAATCACCAAGGTTGTATTTTTCAGCAACAGGTACAGAATATTCAGATGTGTTTTATGTGATATTGCTAAAGCATTTTTTCAATTTGCTTGTTTTGGTGGATGTTCTTCAGATCTGTGATGAGAAAGCTTACACACATTTCAAGTCTATTTAATATAGGAAAAGCTGAGGGAAGACAGAAAAGCAGGTGCAGCAGAAAAATAAAACTGAAAAAGAGTGGTTAATAGAACAAGATTTCTGAGTCATTTCTAGACCCAAACCTGACACAGAAATTTGAAGTCATACATGTTCAAAGCCTTACAAATATTACCTTGAAATTAAATTTCTGCTGTTCTTTATTGTTATAACAATCAGTGACATGTAAGTACAGCAGTAGTACAGCAGTAGGAGGGTACAGGTATAAGGAACACTAACAGATACATATACACTACAAAATCCCCTCAAATATTTTGGGAAGAATTTTATTTTGCATTGGGATGCATTTTGCAATAGTCATCCAGACTTTCTATGCTTGATTAGTCATTGTTAATTTGTGAACTGCCTAAGACAAGGGTTACTTTTCACATGTATGAATGTGAGTCATCTTGGTGGATCTAAGACTGCTCTCTGTCTGCTCTAAAATTACACTTTTCTATCTTTGTGGAAGTCTGTAGTCCAATTCAGCCCTACAGCTGGATCAACAAAACAGCACTGAGTGAATCATTTGCTGTCATCCCTTTAAGCAAGGTTCTTGCAGTAACTCTGAGTCAGGTCTAGAACTAATGCCAAATTTAAAAACAGTCCCAACTAAGCTATTTCTTTAAGAGTAAATTTGAAAGGTATACAATTCTCTTATATATATGTATATTTCATCATAAGAAAACAACTCTGGGAAGAGATGCAGCACATAACCAATGCTGCACTGAAGTCACATGAGCTTTAAAGAAAAATACATCACTAGCCTTTACACCTTTAATACGCTGAACACCTTATGGTATATGCTGATCCCTTTTCATTCACAAATATCAATGGCAGTTTAAAGCACTTGTCATAGCAAGGGGCAATAACTTTACAATACGATAGCTGACATAAAGAAAATACGTTGTCAGCTATGCCATCCTAGGTTATACATTGAACTGTACTATATATTCAAGCTGCTAAAACTCTCCAAACCCTATCTATCAAGAAGTGGATCGTGACGGTCAGATTTATTTTTATGACTTAAGTATGCAATGTGATTCCTGATTTACAGTTTTCTTCAGAAAGTTTTTCTTGATTTTTCTTTCTTACAACTACTGTAAAAATTATTGCTCATTGATTATGAAATACCTGAAAAATTAAAAAGATTTCGAGATAAATATCAATAACATCTGTTTTCACTACTAACTTGCTTGAAAATGCTTCCAATACTTTCAGTGTGTTTTTAACTATTATTTTAATTTGGAATTCTGTTAATTAGAAATAGCTACAAGTTATATTTTCTTATTAGTTTACCTGATGAAGTGTGCTCAGAAATTTTAGCAGAAGTAGTTTTGGTAAACATGCCTTTGGGGTTATACCAGCACAAATTGATCACCTCTGGACAAGTGAAGGGGAAGTAATCATCATGCAGTCCCTCTATCTGCAGGAAATTTAGGGAGAACAGCTTGTCATTGTCTATCTACAGGCCATCTAAATATATTCTTAATATGCTTAATTACATTTCATTGTAGACGTATGTATGCAATTCTTACTTGATATCAAGTCAAAAAGAGTCTTTAATGACCTTGAAATTTGTACTGAAATCCAGCTGCTACTTGTCAACTTAGATGTGACTATAAACAAGCATCAGCTACTCTAGCAGATGTAATTAAGGAGTCAGTTATCAAGTATTGATGTAGAAGACTGAAACTGCAGCAATGTCTGAAAAACTAAACTGAGTAGTAAAATGAAGAAATCATCATAGGGAGATGAAAACTCTATGGATAAAAAAAAAAAAGGATTTTAAGTAGAAATCAACCCAAAAGTGCAGGTGGAATTTCTACAACTGCTTAATTCGGGGTCTCAGAAGTAGAAGTAGAGTAAATTTTGGACCTGAATAGGTGGAAGTAAATGTATTTATTCTGAAATCTTTGTGAGAGGAAACATCCAAATAGGCTGCAGAAAAGGTGACAGAAATAATTTCTAAACCTTCTTGCTAACTGGGCTTCAGTTTACATTATTTGCTGAGTAGAAAAGCTTGACCAACTCTTCATAAGACAGTTCATCATCTAAGCATCCCTGATTGTAGATTTAATGTCTAGTACTTTTCAGTAGAGGAATGCTCCTTTCTATTAGGTTAGATGAACACATCTAAAAGTATACCATAAATGTGATGACTTATAACTGTGAAAGATACACACTTTCTCAAGAAGAATCTAGTCATTTTTCAGCCTCTGACAAACATTGCAGTTCATGTTTACCCTACTTTTTCCAAAAGATTAAATGCTTATATGTGCACAGATGATGAAATAACAGTGTAGTTCTGCTGTGGAATCAAGGCACATATCCAGAAAACTAAACTAAACTGATCACAGTCCATTAAAAATATATTTATCTATACATATCCTGACTTCCTTTTGGCAATGAAAACTGACAATGATGAGAAATTATCTGGAGAAAGTGGAATCATTACTTAGACATGAAGGCACTAATCACGCTTAACAGTTCATATGAATTCAGTGATCAACAAAATTTGTGTATTTCTTGAGAGTAGGATGAGCTAAATATCTGCCATAACAAGTCATGATCTTGTAAGACTAGCCCATTCATTCACATTAAATATAAGCATTTCAGTGTGGAAAACAAAACAGTTTAAGTCAGCAGGGCATTCTTGATGGGAACTTGTTCAGGGGCAGAACTTTGTGTTATTCTTGAGAAGGGTACACAGAACATTAGAGTGGAAAGACTTGAGGGATCAAATGAACAGAGGTGCTGCTGTTTGACACAGAATGTACCAATGCAAGGAATAAGTATTCTACCTCTTTGACCATCCAAGTATGCAAATATAGGAAAATTACATTAAATTACTCTATCTGAAAGGTAAAGAGAGCTCCAAATATTTAGGATATGAAGCTTTATTATTACGCACTCTGTTAGAACATAAAAATCAATATATATAAAAAGCAATGGGGTAAAAATATATGTCAGGCATGCTTTTAAATTAAGATATCAACTTACTAACATTTTGTCAAATGCCTCATTTAGGCTTAGTTGCGTACAAGTTTATACAAATTTTGTAAAAATCAATACCTTGAGAAATGTAACGTATTTATGAAAGATGAAGTACCCATAGGTGTTAACAGATAAAAGAACCATTATACATATTGTTATAATGTGGAGAGCTTTATTAGAGATGCTCTCATAACCTTTGTCAAACAAAGAAAGTGATAAACAAACCAAATGAAATGCTGCATCAAAGAGCTTTCCTTTGGGCTTCTATTTGAAATGTAAAGGATGGCTTTAAAGAGTTTGCGTCAAAGGGCTCTTTCACAATAATTACTGCTGTATGAATAGCATCTTAAACTGAAATATATATAGCTAATTGAGTGGGAAAAAAATTATAATCAATATTGTGAGCAAGGTTAGGTCAATGGTAGGAACCCAAAGAATGATCCTCTAATCTTCCTAATCCCTTCTTCTTGAGAAATTGTCAATATGAGCTTCACAGTAAAGAAATTTTGGCAATATAATCAACTCAAACTAGGTAAGAGATCCTTACCAAGTTTAATGGGATCAACACTTCACAAGTTTAAGGAGTGATTAAATATTTTAGACACTTGAACAGCATTTTTACAGAAGTTCAATTGTAACAAAAAAAAAAATATCTGATAATGTTACAAGTTAAAATTGGGATCTTTTTATGTGGTTAGATGAAATAATTTTCTACTTTAACACTGAAATCGTGAACAACTATGTTAAGTTTTATATCTTAAATTTTCCTTTGAGTTGCAATTATTTTGTATTCAACTTTTATTTTTATACTTGTTTGCTTAAGCAAACTTGAAATACTTGTTTAATTAGGGTTTCATCTGGTGTAATTTTATCTTTTCTTGAGGTCTCATGTTCTCTTTCTGGATAACATAAATAGGACTTCAAAGAAAATACTGGAAGGGGTAAATCTCTGTGATGTAGGAAGAAATACTGAGGTTTAGCATAACACTCCATGTTTGAATATCAGAGTGTCTGGGGAAGTATTTAGCCCATAGTTCTAATGGACATTAAAAAGCTCATGTGTGATTTATGTGGTTACATAACTTCCTTGAAATACTTCCTGAATTGGGAACCAATGAACAACTGAGTGAGACAGAAAACAAATAGGTATTAAGAAACAAACTCTCCTGTTTCACTGACAGAAATGAACTGCAAAAATACTGTGTTACTCAGTAAAGAAGGAGAATAAAGCAAGTTGAAGAAAAAAATTTTTTTTGTCAAGACAGAAATAAATTATTTATTCTTTTATTTCTCCCTTATATTCTGATGTCAATTTACAGCCAATCACAGATGATACAGTTCTAATTTGTTTCATGTTTAGTGTGAAAAAGCGGAAATACTTCACTTTTTAACTCCTGTGTGAACCTCTCAAGGGATTTTGAGAGAGTTTTGGGAAAGGAGTTCAAGGTTTAAAAAGTTTTACAATATCTCAGAGCTGTTAATCAGAAAATTTACCTCATTCAGAGGATGAATGCTATACTGTGGAATTGTATTAAATAAATTCAAATATTTCCTTACGTAGAAGATAATCTTAAAAGTGTTATGATATACAATAATAAAGCAAAAATATCTTTTTATCGTTTACTTAT
The DNA here is from genome assembly GCF_038088225.1 of Cyrtonyx montezumae. NCBI lineage: Eukaryota > Metazoa > Chordata > Aves > Galliformes > Odontophoridae > Cyrtonyx > Cyrtonyx montezumae. The sequence continues at coordinate 143,297,027 of NW_027072034.1, read as the reverse complement.
GTATAGATCAGTTACAAGCCTGCATTTTTACAGGGTTCTGTCATAAGCGATCACATATTGCTTGAAATCTAAGAAGGGAAAGAAAAAGCACAGTTAGATTATTAGAAGATCTAAAATTAATCTCTTACAAAGCAAGTAGTTCACCAAAGTCTAATCTGTACATCAGTTTATTTTCAACTAAAGGTTCAAAAGAAATAGCAGCTCTGTGGTTAAGCAATGATTGAAGAGGTTAGTAATAGATCAAAGCATAGGAGGGAGATGGGTGAGCATCTGGGAGGGAAAATGGATAACATTTTCCTTGGTCTGGTCTGAAAGAAAATGAGAACGTGGGAGAGAGAAGAGACAGGAAAAAGAAGATCAGACTTCTAAAGAAAAATACTTTTGCTTAGTATAATCAGTAAAAATTTCTAGATAAAAGTATGAAAGATGCTATTACTGTACTTCAATTCTTGAAAATGCTTTCTATAATTAATTCTTCATTTGAGTCTTGTTACTTTGATTCAAAATATGTTACAGTATTAAAATGCCCTGAAACTGCAAGCCAGATTTATTGTTGTATTACAAAGGGATTTTTTGTTCATTTTTATTTTTCTTTTCCTGAGTTATTTTCCTCTGGAAATGAAAAGTTTTTCTGCATTAGCTTTATAATATTAGGTCTCTATTAGTGTAGCATTCCAATGCCTTAGTGTTCTGTATTTCCTTTTTTAAAATAATACTGAATAAAATAAAGTAATAAAATTCCTCCTTTGGCTCTGCTTATTAAAAAAATGTTATTAACTTCTCCTGCATTTCATACAGTGACCAACTCTATGGTGGTTCAAGTAGATAATGTTCATGTGCCCCCAAGTTTGGCAGTAGTTGAGTAATGGATTTTGAAGGTCAGAATTTTGGTCTTAAGCAGAATTTACATACCAATTTGTGGGATTTGAAAGCTTTCTCAAAATTAGAAGCTGTGGTTCAGGAGAGAATCAAATCCAGTTGTTTTATGTTGCAACCCATAAACACTGGAATTTGGAAAAGAATATGAAAAAAACTGATTGATAAATAACCATTTCAATTTTAAAAATATAAAGGGTTATTTTCTTATGCATTTAAAAATTATTCAAATAGTTTATATATATATATATACTGATAAAATTGTTTTTTGACTATAAATATTTTAAGCTATTTAGGAAGCTGCTATGAAGGATTGTTACAGTCTCTGTGACAGGCCTATTAATGGACTTTCATGCTTCTAACTTCAGTGTACGTTTTGTGACTAAACAGAATAATTCAGAATAAAATTTTCTTAAAGTCGAACTTCTTGTAATGTGTGATGAGAGCAATTATGTTTTTAGAATTCTGTTCTCCACTACTTTTCTAAAACAACAACAAAAAGGATTTCTTATGTTTGGGAAAGTGGAAAAAATATTCTGTATGGGTTCTTGCAAATATTTTTTTCTCAGCAAAAAGAAAGAAATATGGCAGGTTGTCCCTCTGACTTTGATACCATAAGTCCTCATTCAATGTCACTATCAGAGAAAAGACCCTTCTGTTGACTTGTGCAAGGAAAAGATAGACTGTTAGATTTTTAATAACAGGCAATTCTCCAGTAATATTATAATACATATGCGGACTGGAGCCATACTACTGTAAATACTTTTCTAGAATATTTTTCATTATCTGTGAGTTTGTATAATTAGGCAGCTTGTCAGTCCTTCTAAGGGAGAGAATAATTGCATCTTCAGAAGTTGCATACTGTAGACATTATATTCTGGTAACAACAAACCTTCACATTTTTTTTTTTTTAATTACCAAGGAAGAATCTTCAAACGTGAATATGTTCAAGTAACCTTAAAACGTATTTCACAATTAAAGCAAATTTGAAGAATACAAATATTCAAGATTTGAAATATGTCTGATACTGAGTGAAACTACAGCAGCGTTTAACAAAGTCAAGCAACATTTAGCTGAGAAGCAGATTATGTTACCTCCTATTCTATATTTCTTAAACAATTTCCTTGTTCTGATAAGGACTGGAAACATGTTTCTAACAGTAACTGACTGGAGTTTATCTAAACAAAGAGTTAAGAAAATCTTCTCTCTCCTTGAAGTACTAAAACCCCAGAATTTTCACTGCTTTCAACTGTAAAAAGAGCCTGATTGAATTCTGTTTCACTTTTAAAACTTCCTGGCTTTTCATTCACAAATCACAAGTTTGTCTTCTCCCGGAAAAGCTTTGCTTTTGTTTTTGTGACCTATATTTGTAAGTCCCCTAATTAGCAGGCAGCACTATGATCCTCTATCCCCCAGTGGCTCTGCTACTATAGGATTGTAAACTGAACAGAGAGCATGTTGCCAAGATCTGAATGAAAGTTGCTACCTATGACTCTGCCACCTTTACATGACCCATGTAACACAAAAGTGCATTATAACATGCATATGCATAGAATCCTAAAATCTTTTGAGTTGGAAGGGACCCTTGAAGGTCATCTAGTTCTACTCTCCTGCTATGAACAGGGATACCTACAGCTAGATCAGGTTGCTCAGAGCCTGGTCCTCATCATTGTTACTGTAAAAAGTATCTTTCTTATACCTAATCTAAATTTCTCTTTTATTTTGAAACCATTTCTCCTCATCCTATCACAACAGATCCTGTGAAAGAGCCTGTCCCCTTCTTTCTTATAGTCCCTCTTTAGGTGCTGAAAAGCAGATGTCAGGTCTCCCCAGAGCCTTCTCTTCTCCCCAGCCCTCTCAGCCCATCCTAGCAGGAGAGGTGTTCCATCCCTTGGATGATTTTTGCGGCCCTCCTCTGCATACACTCCATCAGATCCATGTCTCTCCCATACCGAGGACTCCACATCTGGATGCAGTATTTCAGGTAAGGCCCCACCAATGCAGAGTAGAGGGACAGGATCAGCTCCCTCAGCCTCACAGATCTTCCCATACATTTCATTCATGTTCTAGTTTGGCAGCTACTGATGTTACTGTGAGAAGAATTCTGCATAGAGATGAGGTGACCTAAGTTTTCATTATCCTTAATATAAAAATATACTATCATATTTGTCAAAACATTCTTCCCTGCATTAGTGTTTATGATCACTTTATTTTTTTCTATCTGAAAATCTTCCTTTAGCCTCTGTAGATAAGCTGCTCATTATTTTTACCTTTGTGGGAGCACAAGTGGTGTTTTCCTCCCTTTCTGGGGTGATGAGGGAAACAGAGCTGTCTAGGAAAACTCAGGCTACGAATAAATGGCTGAAAAGCTGATGCTGCCACAAGAGCTTCAGGTTCTTTGATCGTTGAGCAGTTTACTCAGCACCTGGCCTGATGGCTGCAGATGGGTCTTGCCTGTCTCCAAGGGGAAAGGGGATCCTAGACCAGAACTGGCAGGGTTTATTGAGAGAGCTTTAAACTAGATATGAAGGGGGAAGGAGAGAAAATGTCCCTCGCTATGGGGGAAGATGGTGTAGGTCAACGGGACAGAGAGGAGCTTGGGGATGTTGTTACTATAGGAGATAGCAGGGAAATATCTCTGGATTGTCCTGTAGGATCTTGTGAGGACTCCCCAGAGGAGTTATCATTGCAAATTATTGCACAGGCTGCACAGAGAGGTGGTGGAGTCTCCTTCTCTGGAGATGTTCAAGACCCACCTGGACACCTACCTGTGCAACCTGGGCTAGGGAGCTGCTTTGGCAGGGGGGTTGGACTCAATGATCTCTGGAGGACCCTTCCAACCCCTACAATTCCGTGTTTCTTTGTTTCTGTGTTCAAGTGGTTGTTCTGTCTAATGAGAAAGTGGCAAAACATCCTACATAAATAGCACTAGACCACACAGCAACTAAGTCTTCTCTGTTCCAGCTGTCAAAGTAAATAGCAGTTTGGCTGGGGCTGCAATGCAGCATTTGACTTTGCTTTTTGTGTTAAAAAAAAAACCACATTACATACTGTGGTGAATTGATATAAACTGCTCTATTCAAGTACCTCAAACAACTAGCTACTCCCATTGCAAGATCTTGCTGTCTTCTGGATGGCATTTTTAGACTCCTGCTGTTCCTGTCTTGAACATCACCATGTCAATAGTTGATCTACCTAATACTTCACTCAACTTAAAAAGTAATGCCATTACCATTGCAACAAAGTTTTATTTTCCTGGGATTTGCAGTCTGTTTGGATGCATGCTCAGAGTTTCTTTGCTCAAAAGTATTCTTTTTCTTTTATAAATTTTCTTGTACTCATTAGAAACTAAATTACAATGAAGCTTTTTCCTGAGTCTTTAGAAACTGTAGTTCATGGCCACCATTTCTCAAAAATCAAGCTAAACAAATATTAGACAATATGCACCAAAGCTCTTTGGAAACAAGGTTTGTGACTGAGTGACTGTTTTTACTTTAGGAATTCAGGCTGGGAATCATTTTACCTGGAAATATAGAAAATGTATTTCACATTGTCTCAATTATCTTTGCTGTAAACAGGTTACAGCTAGAAACAGAGACGCAGGAGGCGAGTTTGTAGACAACTAACAGCGAGTAACCTCTCACCTAGAATAAGAGATGTTCAGTGTTCTTCTGTTCCAGGACTAGATAATAGTATGGTCCTAGTAGTGAGACTATCTTGTTTTCTAAAATCATTTTCCTCAGGGCTCTTTCGCTCTACCATACTCATTATCTGACACAAGAGTATATGGAACATAGTGTACATCAAGTAGTAGTTCTGCAAACATTCAGTCACACTTGCATTTTCTGGGTAACTATAGGAGTCACAGCATATTAGCTTTAAAAACAGAACCTTTTGCAACTACTAAACTCACTGTGTGTATATAGAACTAATCTTTGTCTATCTGTTCAATCCTCGCTCTCTTGCAATCATTCTAAAACTGAACAGCAAAGCTGTCATACCTAAAGGCTGCAGGTCAGAATAAACAAGGCTGCTGCATATATTCCTCTCTTCAGATTTAATGAAGAGAGCTGCTTGCAGCTCAAATGCATGTACATACACAGTGACTCATCCAGTCAGAAAGGTTGTACAGTGGAGAGAGAGGGGAATTGATGCTCATGCTGATGAGTATCTATAGTGCCAAGAGAGATTTGGCCTAGATATCAGTCCCAGGAGCAGAAGCAGGAAATGTTTCTCTTTTATTTAGTAGTCAGATCACTTCAAGAAGGGGAAATGAAGTTCCATCTTTATTCAAATGGATTTTTAAGTGTCTTTGACTAAGTGGTAGAGTTTTACACGCCAGTTCTCCTAAGACAGTTTTTCTACTTAGATGGACAGATTACTATGTGAGAATGTAAGTCTCCCATTCTATCCAGGTTTCTGACTCGGGCTGTTGACTGTAATAGGATGATTGGAAGAATATTGGTTTCTCCTGCCTTGTGTTCTTCAGTATATTAAATGTTCTCCCCTTTACAAATGCACAGCATCCCTATCTTGGCTATGGTTGAATTAGCTGCTAAGGGCTTTCAGACTATAAGTTCTTTGTTGCTCACTTTCTGGCAGAAACACAGGCCATGCTTGTAAATAACAGTGAAGTTAAAGGCCTCCAAACCACAGGGTAGTGCCAGGCAGAAATATGAAACTGAATCTCAGACCGATAGTGTTAAATGGCACTACGGTCATTCCCGTGCACCCTTCTAGAAGGAAAAGCTGACTTGACTGGCACAGACCCAGCAGAGCTAAAGCAAGTAAACCACTTCAGCTTCTTTAAAACATGTAGTCACCACCAGCTTAGCGCTTTTTGTGCCATATTTGATTTACATATGCTTATTTGCAGTTTTATAGTTTCTAAAGTCTCTTGGACTTTGCTGATATTCTTCACAAGGCACTTTGCCAGCACCAGGGAGCTTTTTTAGCAAATGCTGGCTGCTGAAAGAGAGCTTTTCCCCTTGAAACTTGCTCGTTCTTTTGGCTTTTGGGAGCATCTATGAAATACACATCTGGGTTGGATTTTATCTATGTCCACTGAGCATCTGAGGTCTCACTGCAGTCAAAAGAGATCTTGTCAGGAGAGTATAGTGAGGTAGTCAGCTGATCAGTCATCGGTGCTTGCATTAGGTGAGCTGAATTTTATCTCCATGCAGGTTATTTAATGTGCCAATGTTCACATCGCCTCCTTTCCCTTCTACCATCCTCTTCTCAGGAAGCCAAAGTGACAGGTGTCACAGAAGCAACTTAGATCTGCAGTTACAATAATTGCACTGCACAGGAATGCCTTGATGTTGGCCGTTTACCCTGAAATTGGCCTTCAACCTGAAATCACCTTTCATTCAATCCACATTAAGGAAAGAATCAGCAATACTTATCTGTGAAATCTGAAACAGAATTTGTAAAGGTTTAGAAATAAAATGATCCTTACTTATGTCTTTCTTCCTATGTGTCCACCAGATGTGTTGTTTGGATGTTCCAATTACCAGACCACCTATTAGTGTCTTTTATACATGAATGTTAGCTTCTATTTCTCATCTTTTGAGTTAACTTGAGATTTAAATCAAACCCTCTCTTTCCCTCTCTCCTGAAATATTATCAATCCTTTATCACAGGAGACAAGTCTTTTTTTTTTTTTCCTACACTCTATCAACAACCATCACTTATTTAGAAATCATAATCTCAGTACTTGCATCCATAACGGGAGGTTGAGTCTCTTTGTTTCCTCCTTCACTTCCCTCCCCCAAGATCATCAACAAATTCTTATGCGTTTTTTCTAAACCCTGAACCCTATTTTGAAACCACACAAAATCTAATGCCTAAATGGAGTTCTTGGCATGAAATCTGCTAGTGATTCTTGACTGAGATTAGTGAGAACAGGAAACAGCCGCTCTAGAGTAATAGCAGACTTGGCATGGCTCAATTCCCACCATAGAAGCATAGTGGCAACTTGTTAGGTGTTCACTGCAGACTTTGATGCTTGGAGGCCTCTAAGTGCCTCTTGGAGGAAACAGACATGCACCTGTGCTGTCTGCCACATCACCAGTGGAATTAGGTTCCCAAGGCCACTTAACACATCCTGTTATTTGGCATTAGAGTAAATTATGTTGGAGAGGAGCAACTGTGGGTGCTGCAGAAGTTCACACACTGTCTACTTTAATTCACAATAAAGCTAACATTTACTTTCTTTTTTTTCTTTTTTTTTTTTTTTATGCCATAGTGCACACAATTAATTACTTTGCAGTGAAAAACATTTTTACATCCAAAAATAAAATTGGTTTATTCCTGTCATCAAGATGCTAGTAGACACTTGTCTGGGTATTTGAATGTAAAGTTAACTGCAATAACAAGTGAAGCCAAAATGTTTAGAAGACTCTCAAACAGAAATTTTCAGCTGAGTTGCAACTTGCAGCTTGATTTCTCTTGTTCCACATGAGATCCTGAGACAGGAGACAGAGTCTGTATGCAACTGGTCTTAAACACTCCCATTCCTACATCAGCTGCTGGAAACAAAACAAGCTCAGCAAATAGTGCTGTTTCCTTCTGCCCCCTGGTTCAGCTAACAGCATCTCCCTGGCAGCGAATGGATACTTTCCTTAAGCACTAACTGCATAATCAGAGAAAAAGATCTTGATTTCCTTTGCTTTTGTTTAATAAGAACACTTTCACTCAAGTTGAGTCAGTTCTATTTCCCTTATGCTAAGAGAAAACTTATTGACTGTTACTCAAGAGGTTTTCCATAAACCCTGTCACACACAGGCCTTTGCCTACAAGACAAGAGGCAAGATATTTAAGAGTGATATTAGTATTGGGAAGCCTAAAACAGCTACTAAGACATACATGATATTAAATCTATTGAGAAGCTTCTTTATTTTGTTTTTCTTTTACTGAACAGAAAGACTTCTGAGTTGTTCAGAAAATTTTAAATGAAAGCCTGCTAGGACCTCATACACATAGCAGTGATAAAGTTCATGGTAAAATTGTCCTGATAACAATAGCAAGTGCATTGGTTTTTAAATAGATACTTTGTAAAAGTGCATTTCAATTTGGAGTATCAAAAGGAGACATTAAATGCATTATGTAGTTTAATTTCACTGTCATATGACTCAAAATACACAGAAATGAATCTCTGACTTTGAATGCTCTCTCTCTCTATATATATATATTATTTATTTATTTACATATTTATATATACATATATATATATTTGCTGATTATTTCATCAAGAGTGTCCATCAGCCTTTAAAACATAAAGCACTTGCAGATTTCATGTTCAAAGAATACTGATTATTCCTTACTCCATGATGAGTGAGAGATGGTTTTGGTAAGGATGGTATACCGGCAGTGTTCCTAAGTTTTTGAGTCATTATGAAACTTGCATTTTGATAAAGATATAACTTCAGAAGTCATTTTACTGAACAGAGGTCCCTACTTACTTTTTATTGTTAAATTTAATTTCTATTGCTAATACTTATGGCATAGCGTTTCTTGAAGATTTATATTGAAAAGTTTTTAAGCCACTGAAGTGTCTGGGAGAAGTAGTAAGAAGGCATTGTTTATTGGGGCACACAGTACAAGGGGCAGAAAAGATGAGCTGCCATATTAACACATCTGTGCACCATCCCTACATCACTGGAGAGCATCTATTGCACTATCTGGAGTATTTATGCTGAGACAGTTTCCCACCCTCAAGTGACAGACCTTTTGCCATATGGCCTGAAGCTGGTATGTGGGCTCTGCAGCTGGACCTCAGCTGAAATGGATTTATGGTGGTTTTGATATCTTCTAAGTGTGATAAGGCAAATGTTGAGGTTTGGAGCCTTGCAATACATATGTATAAGTGTCATGTCATCTAACACATCCAAAAAACTTGTCTCTAATGTAAAAAGTCTTCCATTGTTCATTCTGTGATGAATTATTATATAGCCTATAAAGGAGTTTTTCTAAAGTGCATCAAGCACTTTGTTTTCAAGTTGCCATTTTAATTATTTTCTATAAACATTTTATTTCTTAACATTGTGCATGGATTCAGATTCTTATCTTCAGATAAGCAGTGTTACACCTTCAGGTTAGAAGATCTGATCTGATTGACACCAGCTATGAATATGATCTGTAGTTAGTTTTGGAGCTACCTTGACAAAATCAGGGTTTTGATCTTCTTATATTCATCCTTTGTTTCTGCAGTGATTTGGCTTGGTAAGAGAGTGAGTAGTTTTGACCTACCTAACAAAGAAAGCTTTGTTTGTAGCCTGACTAACAGTCTAAAATTAATTTTCCCAACAGTGATGCTTTGTTGACCAAGTCTTTTAGATTTTCAGATGGTAGAAGTTAAGTATAATCTGAACAGGGTTCTTCTAAAGAACTACATACCAGCATCTGATTAACTACATTTTCTACTTGGTTTCCTAAGATATCTCTGTCTCTAAGCATTTGGGCTCAGCCCATTGTCAAATTTCAATCCAGTTTGGTAGCAGAAAAAAACGTGTAGAGATAATTGGCTTTTCATAAAGCTTTTATCAAATAATCATTTGAGTAACGGAAATGGGTCCTCAAAGAGTTTTGACTGAACATAAGATGACAGGATGCTTCAGACCAGATGGGACCTCTTGAATTGATCTAAACACCTGCTCAGTTCAGGTCTAACCAGTCTGACTTGTCCTACTGAACCTTGAACACATCCAAAGATTGAGATGCCATACCTTCTCTGGATGTTCTGTTCTTGTATTTGACTGTATATAAAAAAAACATTAAATTAAAATTTCCAATGCTTCAAATTAAGTACTTTGCCTCTGTTCCATTCATGCATATCTCCAAGAAAAATCTAGCTCCAACCCCTTTGTATCATCTGATCATATACTTATAAAAAATTGCAGTGTAAATTCATATTTTCTTCTCACATAAAATGTTGTGTTATACTGAGTAGGAATGGTTGAGAAATGTAATAATTTGCAAGTACTGTCTTTGTTTGAAACAGGTTTGTTGTCAGTGTTAAACATTTTATAGTAGAAGAACTAATATATTCTTCAAATGTGTTCATGCAACCAGAAATTTTTACACACCTTAACATAACTGCAAAAACACAGAATATAGAATAGATAGAATATAGAATATTTTCTCTTATTTTTTTTCTAAGAATAAATATTTCTAAGTAAATATTTTAAGGCTATATGCTGACAAATACAAATTACGTGTCAAAAATGAGAGATAATTGGGAAAAAATAATTTGGTTGTAATTGAATGTGTGACGTTTTTTACCTATTAACTATTTTCAATTTAAAAATTTTCACTACTGACAATTCAGAAAATTTCACTATTTTCACTGATTTTCAAAAATATGTATTAAACAATAAAAAATAAATTAAACTCTGTTCACTACAAATTCTGTTCCTGATATTTCAGGTGTAATTGTTAATGGCTTTCCAAAAGTATGTCAGACATTATTGTCTCATTACCAAACTTTTCAAGTTAACGTCCTCATCCTGGCACAGTTTTTAGAACAAAATGAGAAGCTCCAAATGTTGTAGTCACTGGACCTGAATGTGCAAAGAAAAGAAGTGGATAATAGACTTGGGCAGCTGTGGTAAATAATCTTAGAACAACTTAGACTTAATTTTTCTAGGATAAATCCCAAGATTCTTCATTTCTGACTGAGTTCTCTTTGATCTGTACTTCTATAAGAATTTGGACCAGGTATTTTGAACTCATATGTAACAGAAAGTTTGAAAATGGATTAATAAACAATTTCTCTTACTAAATAGAATTGATCTTCTTGTGGAAGCTATCCTATCAATAATGTAGCATATTTTACAAGAGATAAGAAAAGATGGAACGGGAAAGGGAAGCAGTTTATCACTCACAATAAAAGCATAATTAGCACAAGCAACTCAGCAGTATTTCACATTCTTGTATTAATATTATCATTTTATTATTCCTGAAACACTACTAAATAATTATATACAAGTAAGCTCTCAAATATATAATCTTTAAGCAAGAGCAAGGAGAGACAAAAGGAGCTTATCAGTAGTTCATGAGAAACTGCTCTTTTTAGTTTTGTGTTTCTATATTAGTGATGTTTGTAACAGGAACCAACAAATGTCTGTGTTGGATATTTTCCATAATTTGTTTGAGCACTGGAAACCTATTCCCGCTCAGGTAATACAGAGATATGATACAGAGATACTCAAATAATTGCCTTTACAAAATAGCAGCTGCCATTTTTGTTAAAGGCAAATTTCCTTTCACTTTGAGTTCTTTTTTACTATTGACTTTCTGGTTATTTGGCTGTGAACTGGTTATTTGGCTGAAATTTTTCATGAAGTTCAATTCAGACTTTCATACAGTAAGTTGACATAGTAATAGTTCAACAGCCTATGTGAATTTTGCATTGTTATTAAGTCAGTATAATAGTTAATACAGTCAGTAGTATGAGTATGCTCAGTTCCATAAATATAATTCAAGGAGCTGTGATATTTGCAAGTTGGTGAACAATTTAGACAGTTGTTATTATATGCTCTCACGTTTAGATCTTCCTCTGTGTTTTAGAAAACAAGACTTCACAATAGTTATATTTATCTGCTTTTGATTAGTCAAATAAAAAACAATGAATGTACATCTAGTGTTTTACTTCATATCTTATCAAGATTTAGCCTGCCAAAGCTGATTCTGCATTGACTTGACTTCCAGTCAGCAGCCCTACTAAACATAACACAAATCAATATTCTCTGAGCTCTCTTTATCATGTTGCTAAGATTGTCTGTGAGAATAAGCTCATAAAGCATGTCATAATAAAAGCCCTGGAACCTGAAACCTTTCCTACCCTCAGTATTCATTAAACCTCTTTGCTTCTCTACCTTGCAAAAAGCATAATCACTAAAAGCTCTGCAGGAACCTTTTCAATCCCTATACTGACTTTTAACATCGGAACGGGAAAGGAATGAAGAGACGAACCCAAAAAATCCTGACCAGTTTTCTGTAAAATGTTTAATGCTGGTTTTGAGTGGAAGGTGGAGTTTATATTTCACACAGATAATGGGTATTAACTAATTCTTGTCTAGATCCTGCTTCTGTTGACAAAATGGGCAATTTATCAAAGTCATGACCACATGCAATTAAAGGGCAACCAATCAAGGAGCTAAGGATCTTTGAGATCATCCAGAAGAGAAGCAAATAAAGAATCTTTTTATGTTCTGCATGAAGACTACTTTGGATTATATTTTCTCTTTTTAAATCAGTTGAAAACAAAGAGCTGTGGCTTGAGGGGATATAGCAGCTAGCTGAAGATGCATCTCCCAAGGCTTGACCTTAGTACTTTTGGAAAATTCTAGAAGAGTTCTCTACAGTGGTAAACTTTTCCTACTGTTAATTATGGAGATGATATGTATTTTCACTGCTTTAAATTGGTATGCAAGGTCTAATCTGGTTAACTGTAATGTTAATGGACATCAATGGGAAACAAGGAGTCTAGAAGGTAGGGTGCTATTTCTTGTGCCTCAGTAACTCAAGCAAACACATTATTTGAATGTCTTTTATAAATTACATTATGAATGAAACAAGTATTTTGTCTTCAGAATTTCTTTGGAAAAATAATTGAAGAGTCTCACATCTATAACAATTTGAGATATTCTCATTCCAAGTGTAAGCATAGAATTTGATGAATTATTTCCACTTGTTCTTAAAGAAATAATGTTTAGCCTGACAAGTTTATAGAAAGAAATTCAGACAGTTATTCAAACTCATTTAGCTGTTCTCATAATAAAAGCGTTCTACCCTAATAATAATCACAGAATCATAGAATGGTTTGAGTTGTAGGGGACCTTTAAGAACACCTAGTTCCAACTCCCCTTCAATAGGCAGGGACAACTCCCTCTAGACCAGGTTGCTCAAAATCCAATCTAGCCTTTGAATTCTTCCAGGGAGAAGACATCCACAACCTCACTGGGCAACCTGTTCCAGTGTCTTACCACTCTCACAATAAAGAATTTCTTCCTAATATGTAGTCTAAACTTATCTTCTTCCAGTTTAAAAACATTTCCTATTGTCCTGATACTACATGTCCTTATAAAAAGTCCATCTTTACCTTTCCTGTAGGCCTCCTTCAGGTACTGAAAGGTTGCTATAAGGTCTCCTTGGAGCGTTCTCTTCTCCAGACTGAAGAGACTCATCTCTCTCAGCCTGTTCTTGTAGGGGAGGTACTCCAGCCCTCTGATCATCTTCGTAACCCTCCTCTGGACCTGCTCCATGTCCTTCCTGTATTGGGAGCTCCAGAACTGGATGCTATACTCCAGGTGGGTTCTCACAAGAACAGAGTAAAGGGGCAGAATCACCTCCCTCTCAACCTGCTGGTCATATTTCTCTTGATGCAACCTAGGATATGACCCATTACTGGCTCACACCGAGTCTTTCAGTCACTGATACTCCCAAATCCTTCTTCTCAGGGCTGCTCTCCAGCTATTCTCTGCCCAACCTGTATCTGTGCTTGGGGTTGCTCTGACATAGGTGCAGGACCTTGCACTTGGCCTTGTTGAACTTCATGATGTTGGCATGGACCCACCTCTCAAGCCTGTCCAGGTCTGTCTGGACAGCATCCCTTCCCTCTAGTGTGTCAATTGCACCACTCAGCTTGGTGTTGTTTGTAAACTTGCTGAGAGTGTATTCAATCCCATTGTCCACGATGCCTACAAAGATGTTAAATAACACTGGTCCCAATACAAATCCCTGAGGAATGCTGCTAGTCACCAGTCTCCACTGGTACAGTGAGCTGCTGATCATAACCCTCTGAGTGTGACCATCCAGTCAATTCCTTATCCAGCAAGTGGTCCATCCATCAAATCCATTTTTCTTCAATTTGGCTACCAGGTTGTCATGTGGGACAGGTGTTGAATGCTTTGCACAAGCCCAGGTAGATGGTAATGCCAGGAGCCCTTTTCAATACATCTTTCACTTGGAATTTATCACTTCTGACTGGTGAGATTTGTATGTAGCACTAAACCTAAAACTGGACAGGAGGTCAGATAACATCATCAGTTCCTCTGAACTGTGTTTCAAATGCTTCAGCTTATGGATTTTTTTTTTTTGTCATTTGTTTTTCAAGGTTGCACAGGTGTGTTTTTTCAGTATCCATTTCCAAATTATAAACATTTGGATCATAGCAGAAATTCCAGGTAATATTGGTGAAAGTCCAAATTGACACCAGTCATAGTTTTAAATGACCTCCATAATCACCAGCCAGCATAACAATTGTCCTAATTTAGATGTTTCAGATAAGAGCCTAATGATAATTGGGATGAATGTTATCTTAAATATAAAATCTTCTGATATAAAAAGCAGTGGATTTTTCATTTTAAAATTATCATCACAAAAGCGTTTACAGAGGTGTGAACTTGCATTGACTCTTAACATTAAAATATATTCTCAATAATCAAATTATTTGTTGAAAACATGCTTATGTTAAATCAAGAATGAATGTTTATTTGAGATAGCTCAAAAAATTGTGGTAAAGGAAAATATTCTATAAATCATTTATGAGAGCAGAAACTTTTTGTCTCAATTTAAGTCTTCCATTTATTTTGCTACACTTCTGTTCATTTTTTGTTTGTTTGTTTGTTTGGGGGTTGTTTTTTCTTTTTTTGTTTTGTTTTTCTTTTTTTTTTCTCTGTGATATTGACTATATCTATGATTTAAAATTGTTCTTTTTCTTCATGTTGTATTTTTATTCTTTATATCCCTTTTCTTCAGACTTTTTACCACAGTATCTAAAGATAACAATTATCAGTATGTTTTGTGGCCTAACTTTATAAACATTTTAAAATTCTTGACTAATTCTTACTAACATGTATTATATTAATTTGACTTAAAACTCAGAGAATATATTCTGTGATGCTGAAAAAAACTTATTAATAACATTTTTATTAGTCGATACCTTATAGATGTTGATGTTTCAATAACTTTAAACTTCTTATGTTGATGCTATTGAAAGAGAGTGTGAACCAAAATGATATTTTTCTTCCAAAGAAGGTGGAACATTACTTTTATAAAATCTGAATGTTTATTAGGCAAAAAGCATTTGTATTGCCCTGTGTAATGGAGTATACAGTTCATTTGTGTTAGGATTGCAAGCATGAGTATGGTTATCAGCAGTCAAAGGAGTATATCAGCATGCTTGATACAATAATGACTCAAACAACTGTCTTTCTGGAAGAAAAAATAAAGGAGAAAACCTAGAATACTTGCAAAGAAGGTGTTCATTTCATGGTTCCTGTGTCCCCCACGCTCTCTTCTCATATCAAACAGAGCTGCAGGGTTGTCAGAAACAAGATCGATGTGAATGATTTGATTGAAGTGTGCTACAATCTATGTAGGACATCTTTGCCCCCTTGAAGCTACGTGGAGTGCTGACCTTGGTTGCAGCAGGTCACTGTTCAGCTTCAGCCTGGCATAGTGCCTTCTCCTTGCTGCTTCTGTCACACTGAAATGATGACTAACCTAGTAAGGAAATAAAGGAGCGTGAAAAGACTTACTTGAAGCATTTTATTTCCAAATATTTCAGGGTATATGAGAGAGAATGGTGAGATATGCTTCCTTTAAGAAAAAGGGCCTGAATAGAGGCCTATTGAATGTAGCCTCTGCAACACCTTTGGTGTTGCCTGTTCACTTTCAAGATTAAAACAGAAGCAGTTCAGAGAAAAGAGCTCTGAATGTTGCTGGTCACTGATGAAGACAATCTTCTGCTTCAGATTTTAAAAATATTGTCATACTTGGCACCGTTCAATAACTCTAATTTGGCCATTAGATTCCTGTCACCTTTGCCCTTTCCTAATGATTGTGACAAAATACTGTCTGCAATCAGCAAGATTCAATCGTTGTGGGAATAATTTGAATAAATAATCAAGTCTGCAGCTCATCCATCACCTTGACTGATTTCTCTATTCCCTGTTCACCTCTTTGTGACATTTGGCAGGTCACTTGATATAAAATATGCAAACAGTGATTTGAAATAGCCCAAGTCTGCTGCAATATACTGACTAAATCTGTTGTCTTAAAGTAGGTATGTATCCTTGCATGGCAAAAACATGTATTTTCTGTAGGCTTTTCTTTCTGTCCCTATTTACATTTTTAGGATGAAGTTTGTCCCTTTTGTATTCATAGAGCTTGTGCAGAGCTTGAACATGTAACCTGCCTCACATGTACATGATGAATGTCCTGTTAAATATCTCTTTGTTAAGTAGTTCCTAAACAGATAAGAGGAAAGAAAGAATAAGCAGGAAGAAAGGTGATAATAGTGAACTCAAAAGGACTGAAGAAAGCAAATAATAGAATGTTAGATGGAGACTGAAACTGAAGAAAAAAATTCATTTAGAGTTCATCTGATGTTTTAATGACATAAACACAGACACATTTAATAGGAATAAATAGATCTAATGTTATTTTATATTAAGAGTGCCTCCAAATCGGGTCACCTGGGTATTTCTGAGCTATTCAAGCAGTTTGTAGCACCCTGCCATCTGCTTGCTCTCTACCAGACTTACTGTCCTGGCTGTGTCTTGTGCGGTGGCCAACACACACCATTTCCTCTGCAGTCACTGCTGCAGGGTTCAGTCTGATGTGCAGGCACAAAGCTAAGCTAGAGTCTATCAAGAAAGGTGAGCTGCAAATGATGATGCTAAGATACAGGCATATCTTCATTTCTCCCAGCAGTGCTATGGTAAGGGGTTCCTCTAGCAGCTAGACAGTTGGGAACAGCAACCTCTAAAACAGCTAGAGTTCACCTGGAGGCTGTTGAAGATCAGTGTCTTGGGCAAAGTGTCATGAATTTCTCCCTAAGAGAACTGTAGATACAGTAGATATTCTTTATATTTTCAACCTTTACTTAGATTATCCTGATGTTTCTGAGACTGAGTCAGGATGCATTTGTATTTCACAAAGTTCAGCATGAAATCACTTTAGGATATGGTTCTTCTGCTAACTTCTGTAGGACAACCTACATAACTAGGGACATGTTTACTGTACTGTAAAGGAAGAAAATTTCTCTGCCTGCACAGGTGCTAGATCATATCAGTGACAGCATGTGAAGTACCAGACTGACAAACAATTAAGAATTACTGTACTACCTATCTCCAGAAATTATCCTGATTCCAGAACTGAAGATTTTAAGTATGAAATCAGACTGATTTAGTGAAGCTAAAGACACTGATTTACATTTATGGATGTAAATGAGTTTTTCTCTTATAGGGAAGCTGACTTTGCTTCCCAGCTCTCTGAGTGAGACCATCCAGCCCATTCCTTATACAGCAAGTGTTCCGTCCATCAAATCCAATAATAATGAATTATTTGATATTACTGGATAATTTATTGAATAGTATATTTGTACAAATCCTCACTATACCGGAAAAGATACAAATATATATGAGACAGGAAATTATTCAATATTTTTTTATTAATAAAACTCAATATGTTTTAAAGTAAACATTTATTTCATCTTCACAGTTTCCTTCTCCAGGTATTTCATGAATTACATAAAAAAAAGAAAAACTTCTTGTAAGTTTGTGTTCATAAAAACAAACTAATAAGCTAGTAAAGTATGATATATATCACTAAACAAGGGATACTCATCAGTGGAAATCTTCATAAAAATGACATACTCTTTTGTTTGACAAACACTTTATTGCATGTCTCACAACTATTAAATAATTCCCAGTTTAATTTTCTTTGTGTCTTGAACAGTCAATAGTGAAGACTGCATTCCCTAGATCTCTTATATTTTCATCTATACTCACAGAGAAAACTTACTATTTTTCTGTTGTTTTCTTTCTCATTTTACATGCAGAAACCAGTAACTTTTTATCCTGAGGTTGTTCTTAGGATGCATAGAGACAAACTTTAAAGTAATCATATACATAGCCTGCTTATCCTACCCTCTCATAGGCCAAATAACTAAAATGGTGGAATGAATGTCAGTGGTTGCAATCTTTTTCCACAAAGAGGAATCCAATTCCACACCTTTGCTTGATACACACTTCCACATCAGACATCATTTTGTCAGACTGCCTCCCTGCTGCCTTCTGGTCAGTGTGTCAGGACTGTTTTGAACCTTCAAGAGCGCTCATATGGGAACCTGCATGTTACTCTCCTCATGCCACGCTGCTTCTTTTCTGGACCCTGATCAGACATAGACAAAAAATAGAAACATAGCTGCTTACTACAGAGTTGTCCCAGGCATCCCAGACATGTACAAAGCTATCTGAGGATCTCTCAGGTCAAAGTATCCCCTTATATGCTTAACTGACTAAGGCTTTCTGGTTCGCAATGTTGAACAGGTACATGACTTTTGCTCTGGCCATCATACTCAACGTATTGAAGTAGCTGAAACAGACTAAATAGAAATAAGTTTGCAGAAATAAAATGTTGGGTCCGTGATTTGAAATTCACAGAAATGCTTCAATTGATTTCAAGAGAGATAAAATTATATCCCAAATAAAATAATATATGCCTTGGAAGTGACTTTTATCTGCAATGAATTACAAACAGCAGTAAAATGAATGTGGCAAGAAGCTGACTCTTTTCTATTTATTCTTAACAGACCTCTGCAGCATCTGACCGCCTTTCTCTAACATTACATGAATTAGCATCTATCAAATTGTAGTTTAATGGTTAGTAGATTTACTTTTTATTATGTCACTTCTGAATATAAGTACAAAATGAAATAAAACAGGAACATGACAGCATTTCAGTTAGATTAGAAAAAAAATATGTAATATATCATTTATACAAAAGCACTTTGTCCAAGACAAAGTTAACTTGTCACAAATTCAGGAGGGGGTCTGAATTGACAGGTTGATACACTGAACCAGTGCTATAGTGCAGCCACAGTGATCTTAAACTAGCGCCAGGCACTCTTACACTGGATTTACTATATTGTAGGCACTGAAATTATTTTTATTCCCATGAAAGAAATTAAGTAGAAATTAAAGATTTTGTTTTGTAAAGAGAGCAAAAAATGCAATGGCAAGAAGCATCACAAGAAAGCTGGCAATATATCTTATAGCTCATTTATCTAAAGTCCTTCAGCATCATCTTGTAGCTCTGTCATTTTTCATAGCATTGCATTTTAAGGCTCAGTCAGGTGCTCCTGGCTTGATACCAGTAACTTCAAATGTTTGCTTTCTTAGATTATAATGATGCAGTGTTGAGAGAAGGCAAACTGAAAAACAACATTACAGTTGTCCTAGAAAACAGATGACGGTACATACTAAATGTTCGTATATAATTTCAGCTAGATAATTAATACAGTCTCTGCTGATGGAATGCTTTCATTAGTCTGTAGCTCTCCATTTTTGTTATAAAACACCATAAGCTTTTTCTTACAGATAGCAAAACAGAGTAAATGATACTTAAATTACTTTAGACCAATGCAGCCAGTCAACATTAGTGCCAAGAAGGAAAATGAGATCTTCCAAGTTTCCATGGTAGTGCACAGTCTTCTAGAAAATATCTGCACTCTGGTCAAAATTGTATAACATGTTACACTGCCTCTCTTGGTCTCTGCTATCATTTCTAACACACCAAGCCTGAGTTACACCGCAAAGATCTTTCATTTGTTTTCAGAACACTTATATAATTAAGTACAAAAATGATTTTTTTTCCCTACAGCTGGCAAACCAAATAATCAATGCACTAAATCTCTCCAATCTGGTAATCAATTATGTTAAAGTAATGTGTATCTTACCAGTTTCCTATAGGCAGATTGTTGCTGAATATGAAATTTTAGAACAGGTTCCGGGTATGGGAAAACCAATGTCACTTATACCTAAAAATGATAGAACACTGATGCATTATTGTCATTCTTGTGCTTGGTAATGCCAGTTTAGCTTTTTTTTTTTTTCTTAGTACTGGCACATTCTAAAATTCTGTGTACAAAATGAAAAATATTCTATTTGATTCACAATGATGGAGGGAAGATTTGGGTTGGATGTCAGAGGGAAGTTCTTTATGATGAAAGTAGTGAGGTGCTGGAACAGGCTGCCCAGAGAGGTTGTGAATGCCTCCCTGGAGGTGTTCAAGACCAGAATGGATGGGGCCCTGTCCACACTGGTCTGGTATTAAATGGGGAGGTTGGTGGTCCTGCCTGTGGCGTGGGGGTTGGAGGTTCATGATCCTTGAGGTCCCTTCCAACCTGGGCCATTCTATGATTCTGTGATTCTGTGACTGCTCTTGTGGTTAGTACCATAAGAAGAAGAGAGTTGGAAGAGAAACTAGAAAGCATACCAAAAAAGTAAGGAGGGGAAAAAGACAAAGTATGTCAAATGCTGAAAATTACTTAAATAAAATGTTTTTTCTTCTTAGTAATATGTCTCCATTATTTACATTTTTTGAAAGCCAGTACTCTAGACAGGAGGCAAGAGAATGATCACTGAAGTGAATACATCTTTGAATGACCAAGTTAAAGTCTTACCAGTATAGCACTAGAATTCATGTGACTTCCAACCAGTTGTTTTCACTTTTTATTTTTAATCCAGATTACTTCAGAGCTCATATTTATGAATCCAACTCTTCAAACAGTTGGAGTGCATTAAAGAGATTAAAAAAAGAGATATGATGAAAGTACTAGCCATGGTTAAGGAGAGACAGGAACATTTGAATTCAGCTATGCTACTGAAGCAAAAAAAATCTTGTGAATCATACCTTGAGAGAGATATTTTTATAAGCTTTTCCTCTTGATCCTTGTTTTATTAGTTACTAAAAAAAATAAAAATTAAAAATTAAAAAACAACAGAAAAAGAAACCTGCTAGTTTCAGAACAGATAAGCAGTATTTAAGTCATACTAGAGAAGGCACTGTGAGTCTCTCTAAAGAAAAAAGTCACACAGCTTCTCACCTACTGTAGATATGCTTTTTACTATGCCCATCCTGGGACTTCTCTTAAAAGTTCATCAAAAAAAGACAATCAAGGAAAAAAATAAAACTTGCAAAAAGTAATGTGATATTTTCTTAGTTAGAAATCAGATATTTTAATACAGGAAATGATAAAAATAGATCACAATAAATATTTATTTTCAGAAAAATCCTGTGAAATTTCTACTATCTCAGTTCAACTACTTGTGCAAAACTATCAGCATCAGTAAAGTATTTTGTCTCTGTTAAGAAAACAAATGGTTTCAGAGGTAAAGTACTATGAAATTGGAGACGGGGATAAATTTTTGAACCAGTAATAAAATTCATCAATATAAAGTTGGCTTAAGACAGCATTTTTAATGAAGCTTTGCATATGAAGTTAATGTTAGTTTATAAGGTGTAGGCATGATGAACTCAGCAGCTGCACAAAGAAATTTTACTCTTCAGAAAGAGGTTTTACCTTAGTGCCTAAACTAATGACTAAACAGTGAACTCACATACACAAAGTCATTCTAGTCAAAAAGTATCAGAGAAGTTCTGCTGGCTAAGGCATATATATACTGAAAACCTTAACTTCTGCCACCAGAATTTCTGTCAGAATAAAGATATCAAGAAGATTGAAAGTGAAATCAGAGCTAAACAAATGACACTAGTTATATTTTATACAACATTCAAATTATATTTTACTCCAAACACTCTTAAACTCAGAAGTATTCATAAGTTTATATGTAAGAAAAGCATTTTTCTGAAATGTATCTTCATGTTGTCCACTGGTGCACCATTGTCATAAAAAATAAATTATTATAAATAAATGTATAAGATACATTATGTAAACAACGGTACTATATGTAACATTTTTAATTGTAAGGTATCAGAACATAGCAATAAAGGACTAAAATCTTGAAAAGATTTTATCTATGCCTATCTAGATGTAAGTAATATATTTAGATAAATATTTACTGCAATTTTTGGCCTCCAATTCCCTATCAATGTCAGTGCAAACTGCCCATATTTGTCCTAGAAAATATCTTCCTAAAATCTTCTCTTTCCATTTTATTCTTTATAGGAACTTCTTACTTAAAGTAAAGAAGACTGTCTGCATCTCTCATCAGGAGGAACAGTGTTCAGTTTCCTACTGATTTATTTTGGCCTTGAACCCCATTCAGATGTACTCTCCTCATGAAGAGATAGATGTGCAAGGGATTTTCAGAGGTTATCTAGTCCAAGGTGGGATGAACAAAACTTACGTCACTACTGACATTCGTGGAAAACAAGTGTGATTCCATATCCTCCTTGTACAAGCCACTTAAATACTAGCTTTGCAGCTGAGAAGTGTCTTCACAAGGACTGTATTAGACCTGTACTGTTGCAAACAATCTAAATTGTATTTAAACTGGATAAGGAGAACAAATTATTTCCTCTTTGTTTTCAACAGTCTTCCATATTTTAAGATTATTATCATATCTCACTTCAGTCTTTTCTTTATTCTGAGCAACTCTTTTTTTCTTCAGTATTTCCTGTCAGGTTGTACCTTGCAGTAGTCCTTGATGCTCACCTCTGAACTGTCAATCCATCATCAGTGTCTCAGACTAGATATATTAGTCCAACTTGTTCTAGCCAGCAATGGGTAGGGTGGAGACATTATTCATGCTTTGCAGTCTGTGCTCCCCTTTGTAAATCTTTGTATAAAATTTGTCCTTTCTTTACAATAGCTGAATTTTATTCAGATTATGATACAACAACCTAGATATTTCCTTAAAAATCCTGCTATACCAGTTCTTCTGCTTATGTTTTGTTTGTCAGTTTGTTCACTTTATCTTTCCAGCTAAGTTCAGAATCCTGTATTAGTGCGTACTGAATTAAAGTAGTTGAATATAACAAACATTTCTGTGTGCAGGGGAGTTCTCCAGATTCATTAAATGCATTCCTCCAATTAGACTGCAAATTAATAACAAACACAATGGTGATTTTTTAAACTATTTTTGTCTCTGTAGAAGTTTTCCCCAGTCCTGATTTCCTTAGCTTGTTAATGAGAATACCACATGAGTGAGAAACAACTTGTTCAGTGTCTATCTACATTACAACTCCTGCTTTTCTTCTGTCCACAAGATCTGTAACTTTATCACAGAATAATATTAGATTGATTTGATGTAATATGTTCTAGACAAATCTCTGTTGAATAATGCTCACCTCCCTTGTCCTCTTCAAGGTGCTTACAGGTAGTCTGATTATTTGTCAATGAGTTTTTCCAGGAACTTAAGTTCAACCAGTTAATCTGTAATTCTCTTCCTACATTTCTTTTGTTCTCTTTTTTCCCCTTTTTCATTCCTCTGTCTCTTTCTTTCCTCCTGTTTATTAAATTAGGCATTCTGATTATCTTTTATGACATACTGAGAACTTATTTGTCTCACCAGTTTTGCAAAGAGAACAGATATCAACAGGTGGGATGTGAAGCAGAGAGGTGTTTAACACTGTTCCAGTCATGCTTAATTTAGATCATTGTTAGAAGCCCTAAGTATCATTAAACTGGTGCTGAGCATTGACCATCTTACTGCAGATGAAGCTTTAATGAAATGAAAAAACAAAAGGCAATTCTGCATTGTGGTTACATCTATGACTAGTGTTTCCTCTACTTAGTAGTGAATCAACTTCCCACTGGATTTTCCACATGCTAATAATGTATTTACAGATGTTTTCCCTTTCCTCTTTGTGCTCTTTTCTGGTTGTACTGTATTTAAGGGCTTAGCTTTTCTAATTTTGTACATATGTACTTAAGCAGTTCTTTTATTCTTGTCCAGATGATATACTGACCTAGTTTTCACTTTCTTCATGCTTCCTTTTTGTGTTTGAGATTAATAAAGTGCAGAAGATTTAGCCAAGCTGATCGCTTGCATAAGAATAGTTTGTGATTGTGATCTTAATAGTATTTCTGTGAGGAACTGCCAAATTTCATTTTTTCATTAGTCTTGTTTCTCAGGACAACTAACCTCATAATTCTCTGAGGGCAGAGTTTTTCTCAAAAGCTTTTAAGTCCATTTATTCTTCCTAACTTGCATTTAAAACAATCTGACCTGCTTCATATAAGACAAATGGGAAATAATGTCTAAATAAAAACAATCAGGATTAAGCCTATGAATAAAAAGTCATCTGTTGTCTGTGAAATAAATCTTCAGTGTTCATTTCTTCAGGTAGTCTTTCACTTTAAAATGTTGGAGCATGCCTCAGAGGTAAAATAAAAACTTTGAATCACAAATTTCTCAATTTCATAAGAACAATGCACAAATTCTAGCTTTCCCATCCAACAAGTCTGAAGAAGACAGGGAAGAATGAGCAAAGTTGTCTTGTTTCAGAAAATGACTCAATGCAGCTCTGTTATGTTATACATACTTATTTCATACATTAAGAAATCTCTCTGTTTTATTCTCCTGAAGATGAGCAGATTACTCTTGTACTTTTGTGCATTTGTGTACATAACAGCATAGGCTTTGTACCTCTGCGACATCTGTAATGTTCTAAAGACCACTTTTTAGTATTAAAAGCTATTATGATTCACATAACCTTTGATGCAAGGTGTAGCTGCAAATATCCATATATAGACTCATAGCTAGCAGCAGTTTGCAGCATCACTCAGAAGTTACTGTCATGGACAATACATGAACATTTTGTAACTTCATTTTAATCTTTGAAGTCAATTTTACTCTCTAGGGAAGTCAGTCATGTTTCTCAATTAAAAATTGAAAGTATCAATCTTCTGAAGGTATTAAATAGATAATTTCAGTATTTTTCATAACATTGCTTACTTAATTGCATTTCAAGTCCAAGAGTTTCCGATTTAAGGTAATGGGCTAAAGGATTGCCTATAGCAATGTATGACTTTTTTTCATATGAAACACTGCCTGGAACCCATCCAATTTAGAGTGAGAAGATAAAACAGAAACAAAAAACAACACCAAAAACAAAACACCTATCTACAGCTTCAGTACAGTCAAGACCCATGGTGTCACTCACATAGTTTTTGTATAGCCCCTCTGCACACAAACAAGGTCTTATTTATTATTGATCTGCATTAGCATGTTATGATTATAAAAAATTATCATATTAAAATAAAATTTAGGAAAATCACAAACAGTTTTCTACATTTGAGAATAGTCTTTTGAGCTAAACAGGAGAAAGCATATCTGGCACAATGATGAGTCAGAAAACAGACGAATCTGGTTATCTTTGGTTTCAGTATGTCTGTATATAGAATGTTTATAGATGTGAACATTTATGGTTTTCTTCTAAGTTTTTAATGAGATCTAAACTTGAGCATTTAAAACAGTGTTAGTGTACAGATGAAATATTTGACAGAAATATTATGGATGAACCTGAGAATTAATTAAAAATGCCTCTTGGAATGACACTTTGCTATATTATAGGAATAATCACTTTAAATATGCACTTCTATAAGATACACATCTGTAAATAATCAACAGATATTTATTTTTGGTGATTTTAAATTATCTTGACCTGTAAGATAAACTATTGACCATGACAAAACAAAGGTCAATATTTTCCTCAAGGGACATTAAATCTTTGCTCACTGAAATGTAGTCAATTAAATGTAAAAACCTACCTTAATGCAACGTTAATGTGGCTATCACAGGCCCTGGAAAACAAAGCTATTTCACCGGGAGGTTTTTTTCCCATTCAATTGTCCTGGTTGTTTTGCAGATCAGGAACAACTTACTGTAATGAAAAGAAAAAACAGAATTCTGTTAATGTGGCACTAATGGACTTGCACAATCGAATCTTAAACAATTATTTCACAGAATCACAGAATTGTCAGGGTTGGAAGTGACCTCAAGAGATCAACGAGTACAACCCCTCTGCCAAAGCAGGCTCCCTAGCCCAGGTTAACTAACTAAAATAACTGAAATGAATTGTATCTTGAGACAGTTATCTTTGTTGACTAAAGGTAGACCATAAGCTGCAGCATAACGCTATCAAACCTCATGTTGTCTACTGTGAGAAAACTGGCTTCGGAAGTCCCCATCCATGACTAGTCACTTCAACCATGCACTTATTTACATGTGAAATTGTCTAAGCTACACAGAGAACTGCTTTCAGCCAAGATGTCCATTCCTGAAGAAAAGGAAGGTATTTCTAACCCTCTTCTGCAGAGATACTACAGCTCCAATAGCACATACACAAGCAATACAGAGACAAACCTAGTAAAAAAAAAAAAATCATCTTAAATGAGACATGTAGCAACTGATAAACCAGTTTAATTATCTGTTTAGATAGGATTCCTCATGCGGCTGGGTAAACTGAGATGCAATATGTATTGCTGAGCACATATTGCTTATACACAAATAACTTTCTAAAAAAAAATCTTGTGCAAAACTAAAAATTTCGAAGTTAGTAAAGGGTGACATAACCTGGGTCATTAGAGATTAGCCTGGGAGAGTGGTAACAGGACTAATGGTGAGGCGAAGGGCTCATCTGATGTACAACTGCACCAATGCACACAGCATAGGAAACAGAAAAGAAGAGCTGGAAGCTATTGTGTGGCAGGAAAACTATGACCTAACTGCCATTATGTAAGCATGGTGGGATCACTCCCACGACTGGAGTGCTGCAATGTATGGCAATGTATGGCTACAAACTCTTCAGAAAGGGTAGACAAGGTAGGAGGGGTGGTGAAATGGCTCTCTATGTTAGGGTGTGCTTTGATGTTACTGAGCTTGTGGCTGGTGATAATAAGGTTGAATCCCTATGGGTAAAAGCCAGGGGACAGGCTGACAGGGCAGACATTCTGGTGGGGGTCTGTTATAGACAACCCAACCAGGATGAATAGACAGATGAGGTATGCTACAAGCATCTTGTGGAAGCTGCATGATTGCCAGAATAAACCCCCCACAACTCAGGAGGAAACAGTCAGAGACCTATTACTCCAACTGGATTGCCAAGTCCATTGGGCCAGAGGAGATTCACTCGAGAGTGCTGAGGGAACTGGCAGAGGTGATAGCCAAGCTGCTTTCCATTCATCCAGAAGACTGGAGGCTTGCCAATGTGACTCCCATCTACAAGAAGGGTTATAAGGAGGATCCGGGAAACTACAGGCCTATCAGCCTGACTTCTGTGCCAGGGAAGGTTATGGAGCAAACTGGCTTGAGGAAGATTAAGCAGCATGTGTGAAACAAACTGGGGACCAGGCCTAGCCACCATGGGTTCATGAAGGGCAGGTCCTGCTTGACCAACCTGATCTCCTTCTATGATTTAGTGAAACATCTAGTAGATGAGAGAATGGCTGTAGAAGTAGTCTACCTAGACTTCAGCAAAACCTTTGAAACTGCAATGATTTTGATACTCCCACAGTATTCTCCTGCAGAAGCTGGCAGCCCGTGGCTTGAACAGGTACACTCTTGGCTGGGTAAGGAACCAGCTGGAGGGTCAGACCCAGAGAGTGCTGGTGAATAGATTTAAATCTAGCTGGAAACTGGTCACAAGTGATCTTCCCCAAGGACCAGTGCTGGGGCCACTCCTCTTAAGTTTCTTTATTGATGACCTGGATGAGGGCATTGCACCCTTAGTAAGTCTGCAGATGACAGCAAATTGGCTGGAGGTGTTGATCTGCCTGGGGACAGCGAGGCTGACAGGGGGATCTGGGCAGGCTGGGGAGCTGGGCTGAAGACATTAGGATGAGGTTCAACAAAACCAAGTGCTGGGTCTGAACTTTGGCCACAACAACCCCAGACAACAATACAGGCTTGAGGCAGAGTGGCTGGAAGACTGAACAGAAGAAATGGACCTGGGGGTATTGGTCAATGCTCAGCTGAACATGTGCTAGCAGTGTGCCCCCATGGTCAAAAGGCCAATGGCATCCTGGCTTATATCAAAAATAGTGTTGCCAGCAGGAACAGGGAAATAATTGTCCCTCCATACTCAGCACTGGTGAGGACACACCTTGAGTACTGTGTTTGGTTTTGGGCCCCTCACTGCAAGAAAGACTGGATGGTGTCCAGAGAAGGGCAATGAAGCTGGTGAGGGGTCTGGAGCACAGGCCTTATGAGGAGTGGCTGAGGGAGCTGGGATTGTTCAGACTGGAGAAAAGGAGGCTCAGGGGAGACATTATTGCTCTCTAGAACTACCTCAAAGGAGGTTGTAGTGAGCTGGGGGCTGGCCTCTTCTCTCTTGTAACTAGTGATAGGACAAGAAGGAATGGCTTTAAGTTGCACCAAGGGAGTTTCAGACTGGATGTTAGGAAATGCTTCTTCTCTGAAAGAGTGGTAAAGCTCAGGAATGGGCTGCCCAGGGAGTTAGTGGAGTCACCAGCACTGGAGCTGTTCAAGGAATGTTTAGACATTGTGCTGAGAGACACGGTCTAGTGAGAACTATTGGTGATATAAGTGGATGGTTGGACTGGATGATCTTGTAGGTCTTTTCCAGCCTTGGTGATTCTATGATTCTATGATTTAAAAACTTGCTAATAAATATTTTCTTATTTTTATGATTTTTTTTTTCACATAAGTAAATGCAGGAACTCCACAATTACAGTAAGATAAAAACTAATGCAACCATTAGAGGAAAAAAAATGAATAGAGGAAGCTTTCCAGTTATAACAGTCTTTGGGAGAAGTGGACAGGGTTCAAAGTGCAATGATTTTTATTGGATTAGCAAATAAATTATAATACAAAAGCTTTTAAATCTGACAATTGAAACAGGAACTGCAGAAGTCTGTAAAGTTATAATTGGTTTGTCTAATTAAATCAGATAGTAAAATATTGAGTATCACAACCTCTTCTAAAGACTTGCCATTAAACAGGCATTTTTTATGAGATTCATCTTCTGATGTGATGAGATTCATCTCATGAAGCTTTAAATATCTGCTTTGTAGCAATCTACATCTGAAGTAGTCACTCTGATGTACCTTTATATCAGTGATAGAAGAAGCCAATTTAGAGTCCAATTCATTTCATTTATTTTGGTTACCTACTTTGAAATGAGATGAACAGCACCCACAAAGAACATATTTTTATACATAGATTACAAAAAAGGCATAGGGAAAAAGGTCAGATAATTATGGTGGCATTGTAGAGCTCTGAGTTTGGTCAGGTTCATTTACATAGCCCACAAAACATAACTTTAATAAAGCTTATTTATTTCAGTTATTGAAATCACTCACTGGGTGAATTTTGGTTTGTTTTAAGGAAAATGTGAGGCAGAATCATAGCAAAATAAAACAAAAAAAAACCAAGAAGTCAGAAATGCTTAGGAATTACTTGGCACAGGGATGTCATGCAGGAAGGGCATAAGGTGGACAGTTTTCTCTTCATTTGAGAGCAGCTATTTTTCACACCTTTCAGAGCAAGAGGCTGAGCTGCAAGAAGCAATTTAAAGTCTGCATAGTATTAGAGGTGCTGAGAGAGAGACAAGTTCTTTTATCACAGAATTGCAGGGGTTGGAAGAGATCTCTAGAGATCATTGAGACCAACTCTCCTGTTAAAGCAGATCACACAGGTAGGCAACCAGATGGGTCTTGAATATCTCCACAGAAGGAGAATCCACAACTTCTCTGTGCAACCTGTTCTGGTGTTCCATTATCCTTACCATAAAGAAGTTCTTCCACATGCCTGTATGGAACTTCCTATGTTCAAGTTTTAGGCCATTGCTCCTTGTCCTGTCATGACACACTCACTACACACCACTGAGAAGAGCTTGGCCTCATCCGTTTGCCTCCTACCTCCCTTTAGATACTCATAAACATTTATCATTTCTTCTCTCAGTCTTTCCTCATACTGGAGATGCCTTAGACCCTTTTTCATCTTTGCGGCCCATTGCTGGACTCCTTACAGGAAATCCTTGTTGTTGTTTTTTTTTGAACTGGGAAGCCCAGAATTGGACACAGTGCTCCAGATGTGGCTTCATCAGGGCAGAGCAGGATCACCTCCCTCAACCTGCTGGCTGGCCATACTCTTTTTTATTGCATCCCGGGATACCACTGGCCTTCTTGTCCACAAAGACACACTATTGGCTCACAGTCAACCTGATGTCCACCAGAACATCCAAATCCTCCTCAGAGCTCTTCTTCAGCAGGTCGTCCCCTAACCTGTACTGATGCATGTGGTTATTCCTCCCCAAGGTTTTATGCTGGCTCTTGTTAAACCTCACCAGGATCCTTACTGCCAACAAGTCCAGGACTTGTTGAACAGTAGCACACCCTTCTGTAGTGTCAGTCACTCCTTCCAGCCTTGCATCATCAGCAAACTTGCTGAAGCTGGACTCTATCCCTTCATTCAGATCACTGATGAAGATTTCGAACAAGACCAGAACTATCACTGATCTCTGGAGAACATAGCTAATTAAAGGCCAGACTCTGCACTCCTGATTATAACCCTCTGACTTCTGCCAGTCAGATAATTCTCCATCCACCTCACTGTCCACTCATCTATCCCACACTTTCTAAGTTACATAACAAGGATGTTGTGGGAGACAGTGTCAAATGCCCTGTGGAAGTCAAGGTACACAACATCCACTGCTCCTCCCCCATCTACTCAGCCAGTGATGACATAATAGAAGGCTACCAGGTTGGTCAAGTGCAATCATATTCCAGTAGCAGACAACACCGAGAAGGGGGCACCTTGGTACATGATGACCCACAACAGCAGGGTTCCACTTCAGTTCCCACCCTCTAGCTTAGCTATCAAAAGCAAGTAAGATCTTGCAGCTATAGACAACCATAATACCCATGACCAAGATCTGCAGGAAGAATCCGTATTGACGGTGGATATTGTAAAAACAAATGCCATGTGCTTGTAGAGGGTGATTCCCTGTTAAAAGGTGCTGAGTCTCTGCCAGCCTGACAGGGAATACTGGGAGGTCTGCTGCTTCCTGAAAGCCAAGATCCAAGACACTGCCAAAAGGGTGCCACGGCTTGCCAAGAGCACAGGCTATTCAGTATTGCTCCATTATAGGGGCATGAATGATACTGGAAGTCAGAACATGGTCAGAATGAAAGAAATCTACAAATCCATCATAATGCAAGTGAACAACACATGCTCAAGTTGTCTTCAATTTTTCAATCTGGAGGGAGGAAGGAAGCTAGAAATAGATATATAATACACATTAATTTCTGGCTACATAGCTGGTGCAGGCATGAAAGATTTGATTTTTATGACAACGGGATTTTCTATAAAGATTGCAATCTGTTAGGGAGGGATGGGATCCACCTGTCTAAAAGAAGCTGGGCAATCTCTGGCCCTCCAGATGTTTGTCAAGTTTGATTTAACAAGAAAGGCCTAGTAATCCATCTGGAAGTATCTGTTTCAAATGTGATTATCTATATCGATTATTATAATTCATCCACCATTTATGGCACTGTTTTTTCTAAAAGGTTTTTCTTCATCAGCACCCTATCCAGTTTAACAGAGGTGCATCATTCATTAAATTAAACTCTTAACTGTAGTAATAGATATTTGTAAGTCTGGTTCAGTACCAAGTCTAAAAGTATATTCTTCTAATTGTCCAAGTAATTATTACAATTTACCATTTTTAGCAAGATGGTGGCTTAAATATTCATTCACTGATTAGGACCTTATTGTGCTAGTCAGCCTACTACCACTGACCAAAATAAAAAGCTTACACAAATCTGTAACTTGTGTAGAAATAATTCCACTCAAATGATTAACATTCATGTCAAGAAATGGCTGTTTTACCTTTTCTTCACATGTATCTTATGTTTAAATTAAAGCATAGTTTTTCTTGGGCCCAGTATAGATCATCTTGAATTTTCTAGAACTCATATGAAAAATAAAACTACTAATATTCACAGCAATGAAAAAAAACATTTTAACATTTTTTACCCGTCATCTTGTTAAACAAAAGAAAACCTAAATTAGGTCCAACATTATTCCATACCTACACAGATTCAGGAGAATATATCTTTTGCTTTTTTACATACAGCATTCAGATAAGTTTTTACTGATTACTTCAAGATGTCTAGTCACATCAAGAAAATGTCTCTTACTCCTTTTACATTGAGTCTTGAAGTTTATGAATAGAGTGTGCTTCCAATAGCTTGGAGCGCAGCTCTGTAAAATCACTACTTCAATATCAGTGATTTCTGTAATTATTATCCAGTAACACTGAAAGGATTTGCCTATACAAAGGCAGCAGCTACTCCTCAAATTTTGAGATTAATAATCCGCAGATAACAAGAGTGACTGGAAGTTACACAGCTGGATTGAAAAAGAAGGGGTGACTGAATTACACTTCAGATACACTCAGGAATTTGACAGTGATCAGGACAAAACAAAGATACTTTAGCTACTTATCTGCAAAATGGGAGAGAAAAAGTGTGTTCTGAATATTGGTTGATTTTATATCCAAAGTTAAAAATATGAAAGTAAAAGGAAATGGAAGAACTTTAGTAAGAAAGACTTTTTAAATTTTATATTAGAAAATGACATAACTTAAAGAAAAAGAGAAACACTGCATAGAAAATAAAGGCTTCTCACACATTTCTGAGACTCAAAGTAATATTTCCACAGTAAAAAGATAACTTAAAAGAAATTTGGAGATGGTTCTGATAAAAGTGAAGTTAAGCTGAGTGCTCTAATAAATGTCTAAAAACTTTAGTCAGAATGGATGTTTTGTTCTCTGTGTGAGTCACATAAAATCTTTCTACAAAATAGTTCATTTCATATGAAAGCAAAAACTGAGCTTTTAGCCCTGCAACAATATTTAGGACCAGGAGTATTTCTTTTCCTTGAGAAAACAAGCAAAGTGTTTCACAAAAGTAATTAAAGTAGAAGGAATGAAAATATATATTGTCCTCTATAGATCAAATCACAATGGAAAAGTGAAATTAACTGCATTTATTAAATAGAATAAAAAACTTCAGGTTACTCAGCGAAGTCATTATCACTGTAAAAAATAATGTATCCAAATATATTCAACTGTTAATTTTTGAAATATCATTTGTGATTTAGAGAACACTGTGCTCTAATTCTCCAATGGAAAATTTTCACTGTGTCTTTAGATTAGACACAGCCATTATGTGAGAATATTTATCACAGGTGGGTATCTACTATTAATCCTATGCTTAGGGCGGAAATTATGGTAATTCTCTTTAATAAGTGATAAATAGACAGACTGTATCCACTGTTTTCCCTAAATCAGACTTTCTATGTTTATGATAAAAACAGAAAATAATTTCATGAAAAGACTGCTACAGTAGCAGAAGCTATTCTTAGCTAGTCAGCATTATCTACAGAAACAGACTGATTCACTTTGATTGCCACTCAGCAGGACTGAAGGTAGAAGTCATATGTAAATAGATGGGCTAGAAATGGATGCTTGTATTCATTAATCTTTCATTAGACTCAATCTCAAAATTACCCAAAGGTTTTACAAGGACTTTTCAAACTCTAATTTGGCCCCTGGCCTTTAAACAAAATGAAAGCTATTGATTGATGTTCTGGCCAGGATGCAAATGAGCCCATCAGTTCCTGAACCAGCCTTTATTGGTTTAGATGCACAATCTCATATCTCAACAGGAAAGCTACTTGGAAAAGAAAAAATATATAAAGCTTCATACTAAGGTATATGCTAATACTGTGTTAAATTAAATAATTAAGTAACAGTAAAAACAAAGACTTATTCTATTGTCCACAGTAACTTGTAAAAATTTCCATTGTTGACTTTTACACTCTTAAAATGAGAAAAAAATGCAGGACAAATTTGAGACATATAAATATATATTTTCCTAATTAATTTTTAAGACAATTTTACTCTGTATTCCCCTTCCCTGAAATGCATAGACTTCTGGATGTGATAAAATCTATATCAATATTTCCTATGAAATGATCCATCTTTTTGAAGTAAATATTGTTATGCCCTCTCTCATAAAAGGACAGAGAAAGTGTCTTCAAATCTGAGGGTTCAAATTTGAATACTGTTTTGGTATTTCCTGTAGTGAAGTGTTAGGATTATTTTATTTTAAGAGGACATGGTGTTCCTCTACCTCCACTCCACTCTAATAGCAGGACAGTAAAAAGGCCCTAAGAAATGAAAGACCTAGGTTCCCAGTCCATCCCTGTTTGAAAAGATTTGATTCTCCTTTTCTAGGGAATACCCAGCCACCAGTCTATAGGATGATCTTAACTGCAAAACAGATACAGTGGAGACATGAATTAGTGAGTATGGTGGTGATGAGTTGATGGTTGGACTAGATGATCTTAGAGATCACCTTAATAATTGTGATCCTAGGGTGTGAGAACACCTACCATATGAAGAAAAACTGAGGAAACTGGGTTTGTCCACCCAGGAGAAGAGATGGCTTTGTTAGCCACACTAGCTGGAGGCCACCATGAACACAGAACATGGTAGTGTATGGCATGACAAGAGAAAATGTGTATAAATTGAAGCAAGAACTGTTCAGATTAGATTAAGTTTTATTTTTCCCTGTGAAGACAGTACAGCATTGGAAGAAGGTATCCAGAGACTCTATGCAGTATATTTCCACACTTGGATGTTTTCATTACCAAACTACATAAACCCCTCACCACTTAGGCTTGACCTCAGGATGACCCTCCTTTGAGCAGAAAGTTTATTACCTATCCTATGATCCTAATATGGAAGAGAGAATAAGAAATGAAAATTGATCTGAAGAGCTTACACTTCTTTTTCTAAGCGTAGGAATTACAAACTTTCTTCCAATAAATATAGCACAAGTTAATGTACTGATCATTCCAAAGCCAAAGAGGACATCAGTTTCCACCCAAGATAATATTTTTGCAGAATAACAAGCAACTAGGAGCAAATAAGACTGATAAAGAGAAGGGAGAAAAAGATGAAAGAAAAGGAGATATTTCAATTTTTTGTTAACTAAGCAAAACAAAGAAAAAGATAGTAAGATCCAACTATATCTTCATGAAAAATATCAATAATTAAATTACTGATATTATTGATTATTGACTATTATTGAGTAGATGTCTGTGTCAATGAAGCTTAGATACATATCTGATTGCTTGGCATAATGGATGGCAACAGTACAATATTAACCATAGAAATAGGAATCTATTTCCACCAGTTTCAGGGCAGCGTTTGTCTGATGTGGTAGTATATTTGCCACATTAAACACTAGAAACAGAAAATAATGACATTCATATGTGAGTGGTCTATTTTTCATTTGGAAAAGGACCACAAATCAGACCAAGGAATAAAGATTAATATTTATTTGATCTAGTGTAGTGGCTTACTCATTCTGGATTACTTCAAGTCGAAGTTTTTATGCATTTGTCTGAAAACAAGGATGTTTTGTTTTCAGATATCTGTTGCTTAAAAGTAAAATTCACTAAAACTTGTCAATACTTTACAAGTAACTGAGAACTAAGTTTATTGAAACTTCAATTTTCCACTGAAAAAACAAACAAACATCTAACTAAAAATGTGAAGCAATGTTTGTAAAAGCCCTGTTCAAGCTTTGAGTCCTTCAAAAGCTTCAAGCGTGTGGTAATGTACATGGAGGTAAATTTGAAACAAAAACATAAAAGTATTTTAACTTTGGTCTCAGTGATAAACATTGTATTGTCTTTATCCACTTTATTCGCATACAGTTCAGTTGAAAACAGAATTTTTCCAAACAAACAAACAAACAAACAAATAAATAAATAAATAAAATAAAAGAAGAATCAAGAAAAATGTTGTCAATTCAGTAGTTCAAATAAATTTATGTTTGAACTTGCTAAGGGAAAATGGCATAGATGTATTAATACAGTAGTCAAACCAGGATTACAAAAGCCAGATTTAGAATTACTGTAATTTAGTAAATGTGTGTGTATACATACGTATGCATGTACATATATCTATGAGATATTCAGTCACTCACCATTGTAATATTGTACTGCAACTCAAAGTCAAACAGTGAGGGAACAAAAAATAAAATATTACTAAAACACTGTTGGCAACATCACAGTGCTTTGAGATTTTTATTTTTATTTGATGAAAATAAAGAAGTTCATAAGGCACAAGAAACCCTAGTTTGTGGTATATCATGATATTACTAGGGTTTTTGTTTTGTTTTGTTTTTCCTAAATATATCTACTGTCCTAGGGTTTTATGTCAATGCTTTTGATCTTGGTAGGGTCTTACGTAACAGATATTTTTTCTGAAGTCAGATAGTTTTGTAAATTTTTGCCACCTGAAATTACTTTTCTTCTGTTTAAAAGCATTCTGCTGAACAATTAAAAACATCTGAATGGTAGTATGAGTCTGACCCATGTAAAAGTTAATGTGATCCAAACTATTGCCATGCATTTCAGAGAAGGAAAAGATATCTACCCTAACCAGACATACGCGTTGATTGTGAGATCGTTTCATTATTGTTTAGCTATTAAGTATTTTTAAAACAAAATTTAATGGCCACAGAAATTGTCTGTTGAGCCTCATCTGAGTAGTCAGATTTTCTCAGGAAGGGTGAAAGAAGTTGTCAGGGTTAGTGCCTATCCTCTACCTGTGCTGTGGATAGCTTTGGTTTGCAAAGCAGTCCAGCTGGCCTACTTCCACAGCACTCAAAATTCATTTTGGCTCCAGGGTGTGTTTTTCTGTTAATCAGTTGCCAATACATTCTATAAATCCTTCCAGTCTATTTTATATAAAAGTTTCCAGTCTAGCAAAGTAGGGCTCTATAGGCTATTTCCAGACTTGTTGTCTCAGTTCTATTGGCAGGATCCCAGGCTGTGCACATGAAGTGGGAGAAAGCTTGCTCACAAAAGGGAGGCAGGAGGTAGGAAAGGCGAAAACTTGTGTGAGATAGCTATCTATCATTGAAGAGCAAGGATTTTAAGGGTGGACTATTCAGTAGATAAGGAGTTGTTTGGATATTCACAGCCAGAGGACTGTAGATAATGACTCTATGTCCAGGTGTAGGCAAGTGATGAGTGGTGCCCTGTGAGCTGTCTTGGAACTGGTGGTCTTTATAGTGGGGCTGAGCACACCTTCAGCAAGTTTACTGATCACACTGAGTAGTGCAGTTGATACAGCTGGAAGGGATCTCATTCAAAGGGACAAGGACAAGCTTGAGATGTGGGCCCACAAGAAACTAACGAGGTTCAATAAAGTCAAGTGCAAGTATCAGAGTAATCCCCGATATGTGTACAGACTGGGAGAATAACTCACTGAAAGCAGCCCTGTGGAGAACGACTTGGGGGTTCTGATGAATGGAAAGATTGATGAGAGCCAACAGTGTGCACTTGCAGCTGGAAAGGCCAACTGTGATTGTTCGCTTCTACTCTGACATCGTGAGGTCCCATCTGGATTACCACATCCAAGCCTGGGATGCTTAGCACAATAAAGACATGGAACTCTTGGAGCATATCCAGAGGACTGCCATGAGGATCATCAGGGGGATGAAGCACCTTTCTCATGAAGAAAATTTCAGGGAGCTAGACTTGTTCGGCTTGGAGAAAGCTCTGAGGAGCATTCCAGTACATAAAGGAGGCTTATAAGCAGGAGGGGGACCGACTTTTTCATGATCTGATAGTGACAGCACAAGGGAAAATGGTTTTAAAGTAAAAGAGGGGAGATTTAATTTAGATATTAGGAGGAAATTATTTACTGAGAGAGTGGTAAGGCACTGGAACAGGTTGTCCTGAGAATCTGTGGATGCCACATCCCTGGATGCATTCTTGGAGAGGTTGAATGGGGCCCTCACCAGCCTAAACTAGTGGGTGGCAACCCTGTCCGTGGCTGAGGGGTTGGAACTTAATGGTCTTTAAGGTTCCTTCCAATACAAACCAATCTATAATTCTATAAATCTAAAATTGACCTAAACTGGAAGGAGTTGGCAAAACCTTGAAAACGGGTAGGACCATACAGAATAGAATAGGGCAAAAGAGTTTGGCAACATCAGTAGTCAAGGAAGAATTTTTCAAGGTGGCAGTCCACCCTCCTTTCCAGCAAAGTCCAATGGCAGAGATGGCAATGCCACCATCTCCTTTAGCCCAGAAGGCTACTGTTGCATTCAACTGTCACTTCTAGACACAAGGAAAGAGACCATCACTTCCAGAGCTGAAAATCTTTACAATCTGATAAACATATTAGGTAAAATGCCTGTGCAGAACACTGTTGAGTCTGAAGTAGTGAACTGTTGTTTGAGCTCTCTTAAATAACTTTATATAACAGCCTGTTATAGTTCTGCAAGAACAGACAACCTGGAAAGTACAAGATATCAGGCAGTTCAGTCTTCTACATCTTTGGGACATTAGTAGGATAAGATCAGAGTTATTTTCCTGTTCACATAGCAAAAGACTTCAGTTCAAACTTTCTGTAGAAAATAAGCAAAATAAGCTCTTTAAAGCTAAGATGGAACATGGAAAATTTCAGGTTCCAAGTAATTTGCCTGAGATGCATATACTATATATCAAACAGGGAAAGGTGATAAGGATTGAGGAAGTATATAAGGATCGGCTCAGTGTACTGCCTCCTCTTTGTGAATGGCAAAACAAGCACAGTAGCCACTCTTAAATTTCAGTGAGACAAAACAAACTGAATATCCATACCTTTTTCTGTAATAATCTCTCTATATATTTTAAATACTGCTTCTTTTAAAAATGATTTTTAAGTTTTCCTATTCACTACATTCCTCTGGGAAAAATAATAAATACATATCCCCTGCATTTATGCATAAATCTGGATAGTACTTTTTACTTTTTGCTGTTGTGTTACTTGTCACCAAACACAGAAGTGCTACTCACCTAGTGGAAAACCAAAGATATTTCTGCCAATTAATCTTACATGTTATATAGGGTTTATTCTCACCATTCAGTTGAATTATTTTCAAATTAAAG
This sequence comes from Cyrtonyx montezumae, assembly GCF_038088225.1. Taxonomy (NCBI): domain Eukaryota; kingdom Metazoa; phylum Chordata; class Aves; order Galliformes; family Odontophoridae; genus Cyrtonyx; species Cyrtonyx montezumae. The sequence continues at coordinate 143,258,406 of NW_027072034.1, read as the reverse complement.
TTGTTCATTTGTTTTGTTTTTGTTTTGTTTTTTCTTTAAACACATCCTAGAAGTCTACATTTCTTTTGCCTAGAGAACATAATTTATTTAGTACCTGGATATTTCTAATTTCTTGTTGCCGAGTATGCTTTGATTTGCTTCATTCTATTTTCTCATACATTGATTGAACACATGGATATTTACATTCATAAAATGTACTAGAATAAAATATTCTCCCAGAAAGTACAGTAACAAAATTTTAGATAATTAAAGGAGATTATAAGAGTGAGAGAGAGCCAAGCATGGCTTTAGAGTAAACAGCATAGACATGGCTATAGACCAAAGCTTGCTCTACTATAACTAATCACAAGGTCTAAAATTGAGGAATACTTACTCTTCTGCAGTAGAAGTATCATGCAGAAAAAAAGAATGGCAAAATAGTTCTGTTGTGTTGAGTGCAGAGGCCGAAATATGGAGAACTGTGTGCCTAATTTGCTTGAAATCATCCCTCAACTGATCAGCAATAAAAGATCAGGAGAGAAGTGACTGAATACAACCTTATCACCTCTGTCTCTTGAAGTGCCTGAGACACTTATTGCTGATGCTGAGACATCATCCAGGAAAAGCATGCTCGCCCAGTTCTTTTAACTTTCTGGTGTAACACCTCCTGACATCTGTGGCAGTATGGGTATGATATGAGGTTCAGAACCAAGAGTGGACTCTTGATCAAATTAGAGCTGGAGATTCTGCTATAAAAATTTGGATACATACATACTGTAGAAAATTACGTTGTCGGTATTATCCACACACAAAAATTAAGTCAGAGTAACTTAAGACACGAACCTAAAAGCTACTGCTATATTAATATGAAATAGAGAATCCATGATTTGGAAAACAAAAATACAGCTTTGGGCCTTGTACTAACAAACTGAAACTGTTAGCCAAATGACACAAAATGCGGATACGGAATATATTTACCATAGCTGTTCAGATTTGTCATAAAGTGTTGACAGATTATTGTTGTACTGGCAAGTTTTGTGCCAGATCAAGTGTCATCTGCCCAGGGTACATCAACTCCATACTGGCTTAGAGGTTGCAAGCATAACGTTTAAAGCCTACAAAAATGACAGTGTTTTCACCACTCTGACAAAAATGTCTAGATCCCATCCAGATCAATTTCATATTTTTTGAGCAATACTTCAGTACAATTAAACTCATTGCAAGTTTCAATTAAACTGAAAGTTACTCTGAGAAAGTTGATTTTTTTTCCACTTAATGATTAGCATTGGTACTATTTAAGTTGTTAAACAAAATCAGTATATTTACAAAAACACTGTTTATATACCGCTCAGTCTAGCAGACAGTATATCTCCTCATGTATAGAAGTTAGCAGCCTACTGTCTCTTGTATTTGACGGATCCTCACACAGTTGATCTGTATCATGTAGGTAAAACTCAGAAGCAGCTGTTGAGGACTGAGAGACAGAGATGTCAACTGGAAAATAACCTTTAAGTTTGTGAATGAAGAGGAACAAATAATAAAAATTTTGAGTGAAAAATGAATTATTTTTGGCCTTAAAGAACATTCATATGCAAACTGAGGTTTTAAAAAATTTTATCTGAAAAATATTCCAAAACTAATTCATCAGCATTCTGCTGTGCATTCCTATTTTCCAGTTTATATGTTGTTGGTTATTTATATAACTCTCATGTTGAAGTTTGTTTTGTGATGGATTGACTTGTTCAATCATGCATCAAATTCAGGATATAGAAATGAATAAAAATAATAAATATTTTCCAGCAAACATCTTACATTTTTTCCTTTGTTTTTTTTTTCTTCAGAATTTCTCATCTTACAAAGCTTGATCCTTTGAATATTATTTTTTGCAAAACAAGCATGAAAAGATGTAAACACCACTGAAGTGACATTTTCCTGACTCAGTGTTCACAGGATACAGAAGAGAACATTCACAGAAAATCTGATGACTCTGTGGATGACTGTGCCAGCAAAACACATTTCATTGTCCTCTCAAAAGCTATATGCTCATTTTGACACCCAGCAAGACAAGACAGATTGCCTTTACAGTGTCTAAATTCATAGTACAGAAATGGATTATTAACTAAGGAAAAATTCTGTTATTTCAAGAATGTAAAGAAATATCTTAAAACATCTTCACTTAGAGGATAGTCTGGATTAGACATGAGGGCATGGTTATGATTTATGAAGCATTCCTGAAAGTGAGAGTGTGGTGAGGTAAAAGTAAAACTGTTGTATACAAAAAGACAGGTTTCAAAACAGCTATGGAGTGTCCAGGTATCTAGGAGCTCTAAAGTTTCCTTGAACATGAGGACAGGCACCATCACACTAATTGATCCTACCTGGAAGTCTAATATACCTATAAAATTTTGGTTTTCTGCATTACTCAACAGATGCAGATAGATCAGTCCAGATAAGACAGGCCCAAGGAAGACTAATCTGTGATTGTTATAAGCTATGTATCTTTCAAAGATGCTACCCAGAAACTTGGTTATCTACTTTGTGCCTGCTAAAAAAGGGTTTACAGTGTGGATACTTTCTATTACATTATATTCTGACTAATTCTACCTGGTATTGCCTCATGAAGAAAATTTAGTGAGCATGTTAACACATTACTATGTCTTGCTTGACTAAATTCAGGAGCTGTATCACCATTGAAAATATTTTCTATTCATTCTCATTTGTACTCTGAACATATGAAATATGTGTGTTTCCTATGCTTTTGGTGAATACTGTGTAAGTGCCAGGGCTGCTTCATTTCCTGCTCAACTGTAAGACTGGGAAATAAAACAAAATATTAGTCCTATTCTGTAGCGGCACCAATGATCTTGGTATGGAAAATTATCTTCTTCACTCTTTGTAAAGGAGAATATTCATTTTGTACTGTAAAAAAAAAATGTATAGAGGTTGCCAGAAGTAAGAACAAGAGCTGTGAAAGACAGAAACGTTTTTTTTTTGTTTTTTTTTTTTCAAAGCTTGCTTCATGAGGCCTTTCTTGTGATAAGACTCTAAGTGAGAACTGCAGGTTATCTAGGTGGGTGTTACCGTGCCACAGTGCCTCTGCTTATTGTTGTAAAGACAAGCAGAAGCAGGGCCAAGCCTGTCTTTTTGGGGTTTGGCTTGGAGCTGATCACTGCAAAAGACAATAATGCTTGTTCATGACAACAAAGGTACCGTTCCCTGCTGGCTTATCTGTTGGGCCAGGTATGTCACACTAACAGAGAAAAAAGAAAACTGAGAAATGGGGGATAAAAGGCCTTCACTAAACTAACGACTTTGGAGAACAACTCCCAAATTAAAAAGATCTTTGACGGAGAACTCCCGAAGAGCAAATGGAGAATTCCCTGAGGGGAGAAACTCTTCGGACGAACCCCTTGGCCTGCTTGCTGCTCAGCTTCCCGGCTTCCTCCCATCCCCCGCGGCGACCAGAGTTCCTGAGATCAACGGACCTACTACGAACCTCGCTGGATCCACGGTGGTGATTATGTCTCTCTTGCTTTCTCTCAAGACTCCTTGCTTTTTTATCCCTTTTTCTATCGCTCACCTTCCCTTCCCCATCTCCCTAAGCAACTAGTATTTGTAATAAACTGGTTGGGCTAACATTTGACCCATCTTAATGTCTTAATCTCGCCATCAGGAATAATCAAAGAACCTCGTCTCCCTCCTTTATATTGGAGGGTGACAAGAGCTCATCATGCTGTCATGAATTTAAAACTGTACTGGACATTCAGGACTACAATTTGAGATACTGACACAGGCTCTGTCAAGTATTACAGTCTGCCATTAGAAATAATGCTCATTATGTACTGTTTACACTTCTCTATGCAACGAGTTTAAAGGTTCCTCACTGCCTCGTAAGTTCTTTCATCTGCAGTTAGTAATTATGTTTGCTAGGTGAACACAGGGAAAATCCAGGAAACATGAATCCAGATGTCAGTACAGGATCAAACAGTAGATACTGAAGCAATACAAAGTACCTTTCTTTCCCAAGGCCATTTCTAGATTTCTGAGCTTTTGGCTTGCAAAGAGTCTGGCTTGATTATGAGTAGATAAATAAATGTTTGTTAGAAACTTTCTCCTAAAGGAAAATGATTATGAAGATATCAAACAAGCCTTGGTGAACCAGTTACCATTCCCTAAAATTTCTCAGTGTGACACAAGAGGGAACTTCCAAAACTAAAGGAAAAACAATATGTATTGGATTAGATATACTTATCAGTGGGTCAAAAATTCAAGATATTCAAGTAAACATCATGTAGATAATGCTGAATTCCCACTAAATCTAACAAAGATCATCTAACAATTACTTATCACTTTCCATTAACTATAAAAGTGTTTTGTCAAATTATCCCCTTTGATAGCAGTCTGTGGCCAGTCTATGTGAGTTTTGAAGCTGAATCAGACTTTTGGTGTATTCAGTGTAATTAAAAATTTTTGACACCATGCTACTCATAGATCACACAACTCAGAAGTCATTATTGGCTTTTCATGGACAGGATGGCTTCACACTCACAGGACTTCCCATTTATATCTGTGAATTCAAGAGCATTCAATTAGTATTCAGACATTGTACATGGAGACTAGCCGAAGAAATATGTCAGTGAGAAAAAAGACTTTACTCTGCAATTCTTCATGCCTCTGTATATTACCAGAGCCACTTATTATACATCAGCTGCTGCTCAAATGCAAGACTCAAATATTCTACAGCTACTCTATGAAAGCATAAGAATACTAACTTATCTGCCCACCATCTGACCAACCACATTATGAAGATAGAACATGTATCTGTCTGACAGTAAACTATCTGGCAACTTGAGTGCTATTTAGAAGAAATTTAGACCTTCTCAACCTCATCATATGCTTCTTGTTAGATGATGTTTGCAAGTGCTTGTTATTGTTGTGTAATGACGGGAAAAAAGAAGGAAAGAAAGAGGTGACACTAAGCCAGCAAGCCTCATTTGGGAAATAAACACAGAAGGGACAAGGCAAAAAGTAAATTTAAATATTTCACAAATCTTTCTCATCAGTAGAAATCGTGACTTGAGGGCTTAGAAAGCTGAGCTGACCCTGACCTCAGTGAAGATGTAAAAAATAATTTCTGACCTAACAAATTGCTAGAATTCCTTCAGTAGGCAGTGCTTCATTCATACACAAAGATGGAGAAAGCACCATGACTGTAGCACGAGTCACCATAGCACATCTTCTTTTCACAATAAAATCACTTTTTAAGAGTAGGCGTTTATACTTTTAAGTCCATATAACATCATCTTACAGAGAATAATATATAGTAGCCAGCAAACATTACACTTAAAGAAAAAAGTTTTAAAGATAAAAAATGGAGTTAGCAAGATGCAGAGGAAAATCTCAAGTCTTTGAATGTTACCACATTTGGAAACATCATAGAATGAACAATGATGCTATGAGGAAAGAATAAAGAAAAATTACAGGATTTTTTTCTAAGTTAATTAATCACTCTAAAAGTTACCTTTACACTTCTTCTGAGACACTTCAGAACATTACGCTTCCTCTGCCTGTTGGGATTCAAGAAATAAGGAATGTGAATATTTTTTATTTTCCTGGTGGATATGTCAAAGAAATTGGTGCATGAAATGTGTGGCAATCTCTTTGTAGGCAAAAGTACAGCAGACCGTTAGTCATCACAGCCCTCAGCATGTGGTTCTTGGCAGTGTTTGCAAGAATGAGATCTATACCCAGAAACTGCAAGAAGGAAATGTTCTTTATCTTGGATTCTGTCTAGACCCAAGCACAGAATGAAATTGTTGCACCATTTTCCACTTTCTCTTCTGATGAAAACATGCACATATTTTGTATATATTGTGGTATATTGTATTCGTATGCTGGGTTTTATGTGACATTCTTTTGACTGGCATATTTTTTTGTTTATTCTGAAACTGTTAAAAACGGGAACAAAAGTCTTTAGGAACCCTCCCTTGCACTTCTTGTATATGAGTCAGTGAACAGCTTATTTTTAACAATCATCTGTAAATCACCTTATATAGCATTTGACTTTTTTTAAACTCTTTTTCTTTCAGTTACTCTTATAATAGCCATTGCTATATGTTCATTCAGCAAAATATGTACTTGCAGAAGTCATAAATCCTTGTGCTAATGTGGGCATATGGCAAAGAAAACAAAACACTATCTTTATTGTTTCCTGTGAAATGCCACCGTAATGTTCCTATTTATTATCAAAGAAGTAGTTTGTCTCCTTGTATGATCTTTTCTTTCCATTCGTGGTCTACTTGTCCATTTCATGGAACATCAGTATTCTGTCCTTCCAAAGATTTTGACTGTGACCTTCAGCAAAGACAATAAAATAAGGAACTGGTATGTCTTACATGCTAAAATATAAATTAAGCTTTCTTAAACTGTTTAAAAGTGCCTCATGAAGGAACAATTTGTAATACAAATGCTTCATTTTATATAGTTCAATTTTATACAGTATATCTTGTTAAGGTGAAGGGTAATTAAGCTGAGTTCAAGCAAATAGTTAGCTAAAGGTCAGACTATCCAGACCTGCACTGCTGGTCAACAGAGTTTGCACCACAGTATTATGGGGTTAAGTGAGGAAATATAGAGGCATGAGGAAACATACATTAACGCACATGCACGTTTAATATGCACACATTAAAAATATATTGTTCCTTAAGAAATGTCATCTGTGCTCATCTGAAACATTTGCTTTACACATATAAAAAGTGGTTTAAAATTAGGTTTTCCAGGTCTTATTGTTGGGTATATAAGTAATAAGTAGGTTAACCTACTTAAATGTCTTTTATAATTGTCTTTTTATTATTCTAAAAAAGTCTTGTTTTGTTTTTGCTTTAATATTTATTTAATATTTCTCTTTAATATTTCTATAGTTACATAAATAAAAAGAAAGTATTTGGACTTAATTACGTCTCATATGCGCTGCTGAAATGATCAGGGTGTATTTTAAATGAGGAGTTTTACACAAGAAATACGACATGGTTTAATTTACCTTTTAAAATATTGCTTGCTGCTTCTGGTATAAATCTCAGTTTGCTCTAGGGCAGAATTATGGATTATTCAAAGCATATCTTGTCTTGGAGAGAGAGAAAAAAAAAGAACTAAATTAACACCAGGAAAAGCAATTCTGTGTAAGATACTAACAGTGAAATACATAATTAATTATTTCTTTATTGTGACACTTCTCCTCAGGGAAAAATAACAACAAAACAACCACAATAACAAAAAAAAAAAAAAAAAAAAAAAAAAAAAAAAAAAACCCTCCCACACCTAAGAGTCTGGGATTTCATATATTTTTAATTGTCTTTCAGATCAAAAACATGACTAGACTTCGCTATTGAAGTCTCATTTAGTGCCTGCTTACGCACCATCGCTGTCTAGACAAAGCTCCTTCGGTGAGATGGCAGCCACCCCCCTTAAGCGAGCTGTCTGCGGTGACGCTGCTCTCCTTAGGGAGCTGCGGCCTTGCTTCCTTGCTGAATTCTCTGTGGCCTTACTTAATTGTACTTGAAGGACTGAAACTGTTGTGTTCCATGTGACACGTGCAAGGAAGTAATTTATTTTTTATTTTTTAATGAAATTTCTATAAGTGCCAAACCAATATGCAAGGATTTTTTTCTTTAATTTAATAGAATATAATCATTGGCCTTCTTTTTTCTTTCTTTAATTTTTTTTTTCTGGCTTTAAGTATGTAATGATCAAATTCTACTGCAATTCCATTTGGCTAACAGCTAAAATGTCTAAAGTAAACGTGCGACCCTGACATTTAGAAATCTACCAAAAGGGCTCAAAAAATATATCCCCAACTATCTTTTTTTTTTTTTTTTTAATAATACAGAGATTTCTATTGACAAAGAAACATCTTTCCGTTCCAGGTCCCCACAAGAACTTTAAGTACATAAAGGCAGCAATGGTAACTAAGTGTTGCAGTATTAAGAAGCCAAAGGACATAATTTTCCAGTGCATTTTAGTTAGGAATTGAGCATGTGGTTTTTGAAATGAGAAGGAAAGTAGGCCAGCTTGTGTTCCACATACAATTGAAGAAGACAAATGCTCAAGCTTATAATGAATGAATTTGTTGTAGAAATATGGGACAATAACCTGTATAATTAATATAATTTGGGTTCTTATATTAATATCAATTAGTATCATTTATAAACATTAGTATCAGGATTGCCATAGTAAATATGGAATCAGTGGTAGGTACTGATGCTATTACTGACAGCACGATAGTCCCAAGATATAGATAAAATTCCACTAAATGAGCTTGCAGACTCTGCAATCATATAGTTTCTCAGTGCTTGCTTTTTGCAAGCAGTAGGGGTACATCCTGAGATGCAGTTAGCTAAAAGTATACAACAGATTAAAACAGTCAACATTTAAACATCATCACTTCCAGATAGTGTTGGCTGTGGCCCAATCAACTTTGCAGACAAGTTAGGAGTCACCAATGGCATTTCAACCACATTGTAACTTCAGATGGCCATGGTGGCCAGCAGTTGGATCAGCCGTGAAACTCTTGTTGTCAGTGATGGTCCTCTCAGAGCTTAAGACCTTTGGTCCCACTTAAGGAGGATGAGGTTCCATCAACATAAATAGAGCCTTTGACACCTCTCAGAGCTCCATTATCTCTTATACTTATCTCTAAGGGTCGTTTCCACTTCTGTAAAACTTCTGTTGAGAGAATTGGAACATTCTAACACCACTGAAGAAATTCCCTTGAAGTGTTGGTTTCTCCCAAGCCAGCTAGACGCTCTGGAATGGTACATAATACTTTGATGACCTTAAAATTGATGTGACTCCTTGTCCCGTGGGAGAAAAGAGGGAGTTACTGAAATCTCTTTTTCTCACGTTTGATTCTTGCTGGTCTTAACAATCTGCAAATGCTTAAGATCCGATAATGTAAAATAATTTATGTTAACAAAATCATTTGCCATTTAGCACTCAAGACAAAGAGACTTCCTTTATAAATATTTCACTTTAGCAGTTTAAGAAGTAGTGAATTCTTCTGAGGAATAATTACAGCTTTTTCTGTTGTTGTTTCTAACTGTCTTTACATTTGTACTAGAAGAGTAGCTGAATTAATGACATCACAAAGAAATTACAAGAACTATGGCTTTTATCTGGTTGTCCTGAAATCTGCCTAATTTGGGACAAACTGGCCTCAGTCCTCAAGTCTAGACAGAAATTCAGATATTTATATTATTTGCTATTAGCTATAAAAGTCTTTGCGAGACTGATCCCTAAACTTGTGAGGAAAGAACATTTCCAAGACAACAACTTTGTGCATTGTTAATCCTGTGCTGCTCAAATTGTGTTTGTACTTGATCATCAGTAGCTTAAAATCATGCTATTTTTATTCACCTTCTGAACTTTTCTGCAGTTGGTTCATGATTCTTTTTCTTGGGAGAGAGAGACAGATACATAATCTTTTTAAATGCCTTAAGACAGGAAGGCTATGGTCAAACCTCAGGTCACTCCCAAGCTTCAACAGCAGTTCATGATGCTAACATAGTTAAGTCAGACCTACATATATGCCTCTGACATTTTTCTAATATTTCATTTCATAGGCTTTCCCCAGACCTCTGTAGATATCTGAGGCGTGTTTGGAAAAACTTTATCATAGATGCTTTTGCAGTATACAACAAATAGTCATTACCACATTCTCTGGGCTTCAATGATTCCAAGCAAAACTCACTGATTTTTCTGAAAGCCAGGCTTGCTCTCATTATGTTAGTACTTCCTCTGACATTATTATAAATTTCTAAACTCAAGTGAAGTGAGATCTAAAGTGAGATCTTCTTTCTTGCTGCAACTTGACGATCTAACTGCTGGCAAGGTAAAGCACTGATAGCAGTAACAGGAGCAAAGAGTAGGGAGAACCTGACAGTATGGTGCAGTGTGTGAGACTCAGATGTGAACAATCTAAATCGTTTATTGCAGGTTCTAATATCCCTTATACACATTCACAAGTATTCTCTTTCAACTTTCCCACCTGCCTTTACATTCAACAAACATTCCACAAACACTTCTTAGCAGTGCACGCAGGTGCTTATCCAGTCAGAATCATGAGTCATTCCCAGCCATGCACTCCTCCTCCAATCAGGGTCTCTATCACATGTTCATCACGCAGCTTACTTGACTTTTCTCTTCTGGAGGTGTTCTTGGTTCTTAGCCTTGTTTTCTCATTCTGTTTCTCTTGCTCCACTGCTTCTGCTCTGAACGGTCTTCCTTGTATTCCCACAGCATGATTTGATTTTCCTTTTAAGAAATGAAGATGGTTTAGTTGGAAGAGACCTTTAGAGGTCATCTAGTCCAACTCACCTGCAATGAACAGAGACACCTACAGATAGATCAGGGTGCTCAGGCTTGTCCAGCCTGACCTTGAACACCTCCAAAGGTCAGGGTATCCACCACCTCTCTGAGCAACCTGCTCCAGTGTCTCACCACTTTTATAATGAAATAACTTTTCTTATATCCAATCTACATCTTCTCTGTTTCAGTTTGAAAGTATTTCCTCTTTTCCTATGTGAGAAAACAATGCAGAATTTATCAGCCTGAAAAGTAGTAGTTTTAGAAGAAAGTTTTCTAGTTTCATAGTCTTTGAATTACCAAAATTACCTGATATACCAAAATTACTTGACATACGAGATATAAGGTACCTAAGAAAAAGTGGGGCCTCAATTAGCATATCAGCTATGGAGAAGACACATTCCCTGTAAACTTGTTACATGAGTTATGAATTATTTTAGTTTCAACATAAACATGTAGTAGGCAAGAGATTTTGCGACGTGTGATATTAAACTAACGAAGCCACAAAATTAGGGGACATATCAGGAAGTGAAAAATCTCTCCCAGAAACTCTACTTGGCCAGAACTGAATAGATAGCTAGAAATAAAGCCCCACCCTGTAAGTCTACACATATCACTGCTCTCTCTCCATGTGTGTTTTCTCTTTTTAGTAGACCAACTGTGGCTTGTACAATTTCCTGTTACAAATGATATTGTTGTCCTGACTAGATTTATTTTGTTTTTGAAGGGGAGATGAAATCATCTGCTAAGTGTGATAGCTGTCAAGGGATAAAAATAAAGTGATCAAGGCTAAAATGTAAAAATAATGTGCTTGTGTATGTGGAAAAGGCGGTTGCATTCCAGTGGCTTCTCTTGTCCAAGTTTATCATATGTTATAATCTGGTGTAGATGGTTATTGAACAGACTGTGGCATCTAGCAACTCCAATCCCTCTGTTCACCTAGTAATGTCAGAACAAGGGGGCAGTTTCCTCTAAAAGCCACTTATATATTAATCCACTCAAGTGTTTTCTGCTTGTACATCTGGGGTTGATGTGGGATCAGACTCTAGTCGTGACCTCACATAATCCTCCTTCTGTAGTGATACCCTTGCATAATACAGAAGAATATTTATGGCATAAGGGTCATATGTCAGAGTAGCACGAGGAGTCATAAGTGCCATGACTATGTCAAGAAGTTTTTAAACTAGTGTGATTGACATGGGCTGCCATATGACCTTGTAAGAGGCAGATTTGAATAGTTCTAAACAAAGCTGCTTGCAGATATAAAGTCACCATAGCATAACAATGATGTCCCTGTGAAGTGCTCCATTGGGAAATCATCAAATTTCATAGAATCGCAGAATGACTGAGGTTGGAAGGGATCTCTGATGACTTTTGGTTCCAAACCCCTTGATGAAAGTCCACCTTGAGAACCTGTCCAAATAACTTGGGAATATGTCCAATGAGAGAAATTATCAGCCTCTCCAGAAAGTCTGTTCCAATCAGTGTTCAGACCCTCACACAATGAAAAAGTGCTTCCTGATATTTAGGTAGAACCTCCTGAATTTCAGTCCCATTGCCTCTTGTCCTGTCCCTGGACAACTTTGTCTGGCTTCATCATCTTTGCACCTCTCTTCATGTATTTATAAACATTGATGTGATCCCCTAAGTCTTCCTTCTGTAGGCTGAATAGTCCCAGCTCTTTCAGCCTTGACCATTTGATGATTACACTATCAGCATGGATGTTGTAACAACATAATGTTGAATTTAAAAGGAAATTATTTTCATATCTGAGCCAAGAAAAAATTTCCAGTAACAGCAGGATGATTCAACTTGGATGCCTACAAACAATTACAAGCTAATAATGGCCAGGCAGAGAGCCAGTGGAAATAGATGATGTTTGCTTTTAAAAAATATATTAATCCTTCTCCCGTTGCACTTTGCCTGCTGTTTGTCTTTCTGGACTGCAAGTGCAAAAGAGGAAAACTGTGCTTCTTGCTTGGTATCAGTGATTTCTCTTACATAATCAATGGTTACTAACGTTAAATAGTGATAATATAAAACATCAATGCCTTTTTACCCACATCTGTTTCTGTCTCTAATGAAGCACTGCACTTGCTACTGTTGTGTCTGACCATATGTTCCTGGTACAATCCCTTTAATGCTATCACAGCAACAATACACCTGGGGCATTACTGCTGTTAGCAAATCCCTGGTGTCAGAGATTGAAGCAAGACACAGAAACCAAGAAAGCCAAAAGATAAACCAAGCTGCAAGTTATGGTGTAAATATGGCAAAGAAAGTGATGAAGAATTGGCAAATCCACAGAGCCAAGGATGAGGTTTTGGCGAAGGAACATGTAGAAATGGGCCCAAACCTGGTGAGCTAGGTAATAGCAAGATCCTACAATGTATTGTAACGGGATTCCCTTGTCTTACCAATTGATCTAACAAGCTCTATCAATCTCTGCTTTGGCAAAATGGCTGACTGCAACTCAGTTATCTTCATGGATACATGAAGATGTCTGTTGCATCCTGGCAAATTCTTGGGGCTGATTGGACATTCTGACCAGAAAAAAAAGGTAATGAAATACACACTTCCTAAATGTTCTTACATAATGATGCAGCAGGACAACAGTAAACAGTCATTGAAAACAATCAGCGTTTTGCAAGTCTTTGCACCTTGCTCTAATAATAAACAGTAATTATCATCATTTTTATTTTTCTTCTGACTCTTTAGAAGAATACCACACCAGAGAAATCTGGATTCATTAGCTCTGAACAAACTACTGTAGATGCTTCCTGAGACATGTCAAATATACACAAAATCAGATATTTTTAATTAGTACTGTAATAAAGCAGGAATAATTGTACAAAATCATAGTGCTTATATCATCTACTTGATCAGACTATCATAATCAAACAAAAAATCTGTGAAGCAATATTTTCCTCACTCTTCTTCCCTTTCTAGTTTTCAGCACATTCAATTTCATTAGTATTCCTTCACTGTGTTGTCAGTCTGCATTATGGTGGGGTTTTGGAAGGCCTTCAATAAAAGAACACTTCACTATGCTACAACTGTCGCCCTTTGCACCTCTGTAGAGATCCCAACAGAATGAATTTCTAAATGACTGCATGTTGCAGGAAACATGAATTCTTAATGAATCTTAGGATACAAGTCTAAACAGATGACATTACTTTCCAATCTGCTATGGAAACAATGTTTTAATTAAGTATAAGGTTTGATAAAATTTTCACTCCTTGTACAAAAATGAATGGTGATTAACAGACAACTGACAAGCCAACTCTAATAATTTCTGATTAAATGCTTTTGTTTAGTGTTTTCAGTCACTCTCTACAGGGAATTAATTACTGGAAATGAAAAAAATGAAGGTTTGTGCCAGATAATATCCTTCAGAAAGTGGAAGGCAATCAACTGTATAAATTACAGTGGCATATGCAGGCCAGCTTGTGGTCAGAATTTGTACAACATACTCCAGCCAGTTCTTATGTTGGTTAGATTGAAAAGTGTGTGTGTGTGGGGGGGAGAAATCTGTCTCAAGTAGTTACTCTATAATTTTAAGCAGGAGGAAGAATAAGAAGCTAGTGTGATTGTTATTCAAGTTATGAAATTTCTTCATGACATTTACTTATTTACAGTGGACACTTCTATTGGAGATTCTAAGAATATGTTTACATGTTTGGTATAATAGGTATTCCAATAAGCATCCCCAAATTGACTGTGTAAAAAACTAATAAAGAGAAGAAAAAAAGAGGAAAAAAAAATAAGTCACTTTTTATTATCCATTGTCCTCAAAGAAGTGTTAGTTTAAAAATTTACCTAGGAAAGTCTAACCGGCAGTAAGCTTCATAAGGCAATAATAAATGCTAGCCTGTGGAACTGGACTTTTTGCTCCTCTTTTACAATAAATTGATTGCCAATTAAGAGAAGTTAGCTAACAGCTTTGTAAATGTTAATCTAGACATTACCAATTGAACAGAAACATTTTTGTTTTTCACTAGGTCTCAGCCAATTGGCAGTCAATTAACTCGAATTTTAGTGGCAGCAAATACAGTATTGTAGAACAAAGACTAGACCTCTGTGCAAGGTGAAGGGAGATATTTCCCTGCAGAAAGCCAATACCAGGCCATCTGATGTTTTCTCACTGTGTTGGATGAAGAGTCTTCCATTACAGCTTCTGTCTCCAGCATCTTTGTCTTGGCCATCTGCAAGGGCTGGGAGAATTTCACACATATATCTGATTATCTTTTGCTTGTCCAGGGATTCTTTAAGACTTTCTACTTGATAATCACTATTTCTGTTGTTTAGTTGTCATTGAGTTTCATCTGAACAAACCTGTTAATTGCAGAAGGCTTACAAAAGCAGTTATATAACCATGCATATAGACCCCGTCACTCAAAATTATCAGTAGATTCAATGTTTTTCAGTGGTCAGAATGAACAAAGAATTTCAAACGCCTACAGACAGGGATAAGAAAATGTGATTAAATAATTAATTTATCCACATGGAGATTCAAAGGGTTTAAAATTATATTCAACTTTTAGCTCTTCACCAATAGATCTTACTGGAAGCTGGAACAGCAAAGGCCTAAGAAAGCATGGATTAGAATAAAATGCAGAGGCCTAAAGTTCTAGAAAATAATAGTAAGGTTTTTTTAAAATCTGGGATAAACTTTCAGTGACATCAGTCATATTATTTTGCTCTGGAATTGCGTAAGGTTTTATGAGGCAGCAGTAAGAGGTAGGCAAAGGAATTCAATCATACCAGTGAAGTTTCTAAATGTTCTTAAAGCTTCATGGATAAAAAAGATAATTGACACCTATGTAGTTTTTACTCTTCTTTAATCTAGTCGATAAAATAATATTAATTAATAAGAATACAATTTTAAGTAAGGAGTATAAAGGTATTTTCTGGTATATACGCAAGAGTGACACACATTCATCTTCTCACCTATTTCAGTATTATTTCTCTGATCATAATAGAAGTTGCATCATGTTCTTGGCATGTGAATTGAAACTGTTCAGTGGAGAAACAGGATAAATGAGGTACCACTTATTATCAATGCAGTTATGAGCACTTTCTCTTACCATAATTCACTTACATGGGAGGTAAAACTTCTCATGAGTTCTTTATAGAACTATTCTTTACAGTACTACCAAATCTACCACCCAGGCTTTAGTTGTTGAGACAGCTTTTGTGTCCAACAATTTTTTTCAAGTTATTTTGCCCTTGTTTTCCAAATGGCTCACTTGGTATATCACAAAAAATGAATCTCTGACTTACTAGAAAAAAAAAAAGAGAGAGAGAGAGAAGGGTTCCTCTCTCTTTCTGTGGATATTAAGTGGATATCCCACTGCAGTGGAGGGTTTTCTTTACAATTGCAGCATTTCTTTGCAGTTTTCTCCCTAGGACAGCTCTTCTTTTGTCACAAGCTAAAAGATAATCCTGTAGTAATTATACAGGAAAAATTTCCTTGAAAATTACTGGATATTTTTTCCCCCGAGAACTACAGAATTCAGTTCTGCGATGCCATGAATACTTTGGCTAAGAATTGCCAGGGAAGCGATGATACTCAGCAGTTCTATCTGCTTGAGTGGATCATCACAATGAACACTAGACTGGGGAAGAGTCTGTCTTTAAAACACACTCAAAATTCACAGCTTACCTAAGGGTTGACTGAGATGTCCAGGATAAGTTTCTCTAGTTTTCCTTCAAGTATATTGGAATACAATACATTATGAGTACCCATAGAAGTACCCTAGAGACGACAACAATGCAGTTCATATTTGCTGAAGAAACTCAAAATGACAGAGAAATAGAGAAATTGTGGATGTCAAGACAGAACCATAAATGCAGTTTTGATCTCTCAGTTCATCTGCCTTACTCTTATCACTGAAACCTTTTGTGTTTCCTGTATTTTCTCATTTACAAAGGTACATATGAAACTGTTTAAAAAGTAGGGCATACTACTGAGATGTGTAAAAATATTCATGAATTGTGATTTTTGCAAGGTTTGGAGTGATACATGCTCTTCTGCTTTCTAAAGAAGTGGAGTACACCATACCTTTCAAAAAAAGAAATAGCTTGCAATTTAAACTAAAAATAGTAGTATTTGTCAGCATTCCTGGCAAATTATTTGCTGCAGAATTTATAAACTAGAAACCAAGCGATCTTTCTGATGCTACAGACTAGGGAAAGTTAAGCTTGTTATTACACATATCCTTTCATCTGCAATAATGCCTCTCTTCCCCTGCATGCAGGTCCCAAGATGTCGTGCATATTCCCTCACTTAGTTTACATCATTATCACAGTTATCAGTTTATTGATTTGAATGTCAGGGTACCAGCAAATGGAAGGGATGGTGTGAGGGAGGGAACCAGTTCAGCTGATGCTGGCTTTGAGAAAGGGTCAGCAGTCCCACAGTCTCACCATAATGAAAAAGTCTCTGTCACTACTCCTATTGATTAGGTTAAATGTGTATTATAATATATTTCGCCAGTAGCAAAAGGGGCACCATCAATCAATTTTATATTGGTTCAACAAGCAGAATGGGTATTGTGAGAATTTTTTGTGAAGTTGTGAACATTAAGCTGATGAAATTCCTAATATTTCTAAGTAGGCTGCAATTGCAACAAGGCAGAAATAGAAATTCTTAAATGATTTACGACAAAATGCTTGTTTCTGAAATTATTTAGTATACTTAAGAATCAGTTTACTCCATGTTCAGCTATCTTTACAGACATAAAGCCCTTCTTTATGACCTAATCTTCATTTCTGTGGGTTACATTTATTAGCTATTTACCTCTGCGATTACCTATGGAAAACTGAGATTTCTGCTGCTTTACAATGCTAAATCTATATGTTGTGGGGTTTTTGCTATGACATGTATTTAAAAAGCAGATAAACTTTTCTGGAGTCTGTGAACTTGGGAGCATTTGCCCACTGTAAAGATATACTTTTCCATACAGGGATGTGAAAGAAATGATTCCTTTCAACAATTCTGCAGGGTATTGAAATTTATCACAAAAATAAAACTATCTGAAACTAACTAACTAACTATATTAGCTATAATAAACTGATAATTGTTATAAAAGTTTTCCTGACCTAAAATAAAGGAAAAAGAAAAGTGGAGAGATAGCAACTGCAGTCTTGAAACCAGACCATCTATAACAATCAGAGGAGGTGTTTCAATCAAACCTTTTTTTATTCCAGCAAAGCAACTTTTTTTTTTTTTTTTTTACCATTAGAATTTATATGTAAAAATAATCCAACTAGGTACATGATGCAATGTTTCACAACACGATAAAACATTCTTCAGAATTCTGGAAAAAAGTACCTTTCTATTTTCAGTATAGTTTTCTGTAATCTCTTGTTACTCCTGACTGTAGTGCTAAAGTGAGTGCTGAGTCATTAGTAGTAAACAAAGAGTCCTGATCTACTTCTGTTGCCTGCGACTTAATTTCAAGGTTTAACACAGACTTGCCTGAGAAAGAAGAGCAAGTTGAAGTATGGGTTGGGCCAATTCTCTTACTGTACTAGTATAAGTAGGTTTCACATAATGGTTTGTATAGTCAATTAGCAGAGTATTAGCAATAATAGATAGCATTCTTACTAAGACCATATTAATTAGTGCTTAAAATCAGCTAATCTGAGACCTATACTGAATTTATATTATTGTGTAAGCATAATGGTTCCATATGCAAACAATTTCATTTCATTTTCAAAGAAAAGCAAGTTCTAGCATCTGAAGTACAAATACAAAAATCTTAACAGATACTCGGAAACAACATAACATTTCTTAAATTTCAACTGTGTCACTTCGCATTACAAATAAAGTAGGATTTGGGGCAACAAAGGACAAAAAAGACTGAATATGTTTTAAATTTGTTGGAACGGAAGGATTGCATTGCTAGCTGTGGAAATCTCTGCAGGAAATGTTATGAATTTGTGTTTCTGCTCCTTATTTTGCTTTGTGTTACACTTCAGTTCTGGGGTTCTCCAGTGCAACTGATAACAAATAATGACAACTTGTGTGTTTTTGTGCCTATATTTTTTATTGATCCACATGAATTCATCAGTTTTGAGACATTCTCTGAAATTACTTTGGAATTCTGTCTAAACACAGATTTTAATTTATTTCAAGTTGCATGGCTCTGTGACTTCCTATCACTTTATTCATCACTTCTGCAATACAACCGAAGCTCAATATGTCTGGTATGGCAGGTGCCTGAAGGAACCCCTTAGGCAAATACATATAATATTTTTAAAGCACAGTTAACCATGAAACTAAACAGTCACATATTTACAAATTTAAGTTTCAGTACAATACCAGAAAAGCCACGTGTTGAATGAAACTGAAATATCGCCATATTACCCTCTGACACCAACAGCAGTATCACTGTTGTTAGTAGGAAGATTACACTGCTAATCAGCTGATAGGGCCACAGTGGCCTGTCATGTTATCTGGTTACACTGCTGAGAATCACTGCCCATCGGTATGCCAGAGGACAAGTGCTTCTCATCAGGACAGGAATGAAGTTGCAGAATGAGGGCCAACGCACTGGGAAATTCTCCTGCCAGGGGCCTTGTGAGTGACTGGGGCTCTTCAGGCCACGGCCACTCACTGAAGATGCAGAGCTGACAGCTTTTAACATTCATGCTCCTCTCGTCCAATAGCCAGTTTTTCACCAACTGATTCTACCTTAGTATAGAAGCTAATAAAATGAAGAAGTTTTCATATTCATGGCTGTTGGGTTTTTTTTCCTCATTGGAAATGGTATGCTTTAAAGCGTGATGGGACATTTAAAGGTCAGCCCTACCTTTCAATATGTAAAAATAATACTCAGCAATATTTTAAAATCGCTCTTCCCAATGCACGCATCATTTTCAGAACATATACTTTAATTTCACCAACAGAGGTCAGTAAACCACTGAAAGAGAGATACAAGAATTTGGCGAGAACACACTCTTGTCAATCTTCCTAACATCCTTCTGACAGATTTATTTATTCTTTTTCAAAAGAGTCTTTTTTCATTTCTTCAATAAATGCAGGCTTAGTTAACTCAAAAGGAAAAAAAAAAAGGAAGTCAGTGTATGCTTATGCGTTCATGCAAGAGAATGAGTTTTACTAAGGAGATGAATTATACAAAATGCTGTATTGTTAAAGACCTTTCAGCACTGGAGTATTTCTGAAACACGTTATGAAGCAGTGGCATGCTTACAGGCACAGGTGTGATCACAGCTAAATCAATTTGTCAGGGTTGAAGCTGGCTGCGATTTAAGAAGTGTTTTGAATGAGCTGCAGAATTCTGCCTTTCAGGCTTTGTGCTGTGGAAAACCAACTGGTACGCAGAGAGTATAAAGAGGAGGATCCCAGGGAAGAGGCATTTAATGGTATTAAAATAACAACAGATAGAAGCACAGGAGGAATCAGGAGCTGTCACAGACCTGCTCATTTTGACAGAAAGCTCAGCTAATGGAACCATATTAGCACATCATCTTCCAACTTTCATCTGTAATGAAAAGCTATTTTTACAAATCATTACTTTCAGTGTAAGGTGTTTCATCCACGTGTCTTCTATTAGCATTCAGAGGAGTTTCACAACGAACGCTGCCTGTGCAATACTGAAAGTGCACCTTTTATGTGAGCTAATCCCAGAGGGGAGTCAGCACCAGTGCCTGCGTCCTTTTGACCTCTCTCCTTTTAACGTGTTTTGCCTCAGTAGTAAAAGGTGAAAATTCAGTTTTTATGTTGCAAAACAGAACTCTTCAGGAGCATTTCTCTACGAGGGCAAGGAAAGTAAAACAGACTCCAGTGGAAACTTTGAAGTGCCCAGTTCAGCAATCAGCAACAGCTTGACAGATGTATTTTTAGAACTGTTTTCCTGGTAGCCCTTTGAAGCTCGCCCACACTACCACTGCTCTCAACATCTGTGTGCATGTGAAGCCACTGGAGTGGAAGATGTTAATTATCATCAGCTCCTGGAACTTCTCCAGGGACTACTTGTGGTTGGAAACGCCTCCCTGAAGAGCTGTGCCAGGCACTGGGATCATCCCTCCTCTGGTTTATCCGAGTCCCTCCTCTTAGGGGAAAGGTAATCAATTACCACTCCCAATCTTCACTTTTAAGCACTGTGCTCTTAGGACCTGATGGTGTGACTCTCCTCAGCAAGAATAACTGCAAAACCTTTCATCTGCATCTCTCTGATTCCAACAAAAGTGTATGCGAGCTCCTCGGGGACTGGGTTTAACATACACAGAGATTTCAACTGAAAACTTGAAAGAAGTCAAAAAGTTAAAAAAATAAAAATAAATAATGACACAAATGAGTGGACACAACTGCTTTCTTTGCTGGCTTGCTTTCCCACTGACAATTTAACCCTCTAAGGCTGAGAGAAAGCCACCTCCTCCCCCCCAACATCATCATAAAACCCCACACATGAAAATGGTCCTTCCCCCCCCCTTTGCTGCACCCCTGCTATTCAGTGGCATTTATTTTAAGTCTGACCTCGTTAGCATCAGGAGCTTGGTATGATGTCAGCAAGTGAGATATTTCCCACAGGGAATCAAAATAATAGTAGATGAGCTGGTAGAAAGATCCCCAGAAAGGGATCTAACACAAACCTAACAGATTTTAAGCCTTGCCCATTACTATTAATACTACAAAGCACCTTTGATGACAGAGCACATCCTTAAAGCATACCTCAATAGATCCCTCTGTGGTAGTTAAAGCCCATAATCATCTCCACCCCCAGAGAAAGACCAAGTCAGGTCAGTCCTCTCCAGCTGCACTGAAACCAGGAGGATGAACTCCAAGCTGCAGGACGATGAATGCTGAGGGCATTTCTCTCCTCTCTGCTAGGGATGCTAATTTTCACGTTTGCCAACACTTCACAGAGTGACACAGCAGACACTTCTGATAACAAGGAGCTGAAGAAAAAAAAGCAGGCTGGCTGGCCTTTTCCTGTAAGTGCACAGGAAATTCCCCTCCACCCCCAAGGAAGAAGGGGCAAGAGGGAGGAAGGAAATGGAATGTAATGGAAAGTAAACATGTCAACTATGAAAACAGTCACCATGAGCAAGTACAGAAACACTTCTTTGTTGTGTTTAAGGACAATGAGTACAGCAGTATTTCAGTTATTCAGTGTTTACAGAGTTGAAAAAAAGTACATAATAACATGCCCTCCCCTTCATGTAGGTCATTAGTGCTGCTGCATCATACACCTATTGCAGTTCAACATCAAATCAGGTAATCCAAGAAGTAGATACAGCCAAGATGAGCAATTCCTAAATGCTTCCAGAATGGACATTGGAGGATAACATAGGCCTAATAAATATGGGTTGGATGTCGTTGGCATTCACAAGAGAAGTTCTTAACAGCTTTCTAGCTCCCCAACTGGATTCAAGAGTAATGGTGAAGATAAAGGGGACTACACACACACACAAATAGAACTGTTATATACAAAAAAAGTTTAATTGAAATACCTGTATAAAAAATATGATCTCCATACATTTCACACAGTTGAACAGAAGAAAAAAAACAACCAAATCCAAGTTGCATAAATGCAACCAGATCACAAAAACACAGCTATTAAAATAAATTAAGGTTTATGACTCTGCCACTCTACCTTCCAGAGCCAATGCACGGAGACTGTACAATGTCAATAATTTAAAACCCTTCCAAACAGCATTACTTTACATTTCTGGTACAATACCAGACAAAAGGCAAACTGACTAACTTTAAAAAGTCATTCTATTTCCCTTAAATTAGACTTTGTACAACAATTTTCCATCTTCCAACAAAAGTCAATAAGGTCAGAAATATTTTTTGTCTTTTTTTTTTTTAAACAAAAGTTAACAGGAATGCAGAAAAAACGTGCCATGGGCAAATCACTAGACTTCCCATGGAGAGAAGGAAGGGAAAGCACAGTGTTGAATAACTCTAACCAAATAAATTAACCAAATAAATAGCCACAGCTGAAACCTGTGGAAGGTCTTCTAAACTTCAAACAATAAATAACTGTATAGTACACGGGAAAACCAAGTTTACATAAACATATTATACAGGTATGGAAAAAAAAGTAAAGTCCTTGAATATTGCATTGATTGTGCATTCAACATGCCCATACATACTCTTAAGACTCGCAGGGTGACAAAAGGCCGGGGGGAGTTGAGAAAGGGGCTTCTCATGCCCAGTGGTAGAGATGATAAAAGGAAACATGAATGAATGTTTCCAATAAAAAAAGCTGATATACCTGTTTGTATTTCTGTGCAGGCTATAGGAAATACTTTGAGCAGCAGAGGTGGGTTGGATTTGGAAAGGGGCAGGGGGCAGGAGTGAAATGTCTGTGTTCAAGTATTCCATCACCAGTGGATGGGACTACTTCATTCAATCACCGAACATGTTCTCCAATGCACCATAGGAGCTGCCACCCCCAGCACTGAGTCTGAAGGAAGCAAATTCCTATGATGAACTGGATCTTCTTTGGACATACACAGCTCAAAAAAGAAAGTCCCACTGAAGCAGCTTTCAAAAAGGCACTCAAAAGCAAATAAAATCTAGTCCAGGCTCTATGAGAGCAAAAAAGTTTACCATGTATTCAAGAGGTCACTGCTTTCTTAATAAGGTCAGTCTTTGACTAAGTACTGGCCTGCAACTCCTAAACATCAGCGTTTCCAAAGGAAATCTCTCATTCCAAAGCAGAAACCAGCAAAAGGGGAAAATAAAATCAAGTCCCTCAGACAAAGATTCAACTACAGAATAATGAATGCATTTTTTTTAGCCCCTCATACAAATTGGCAGCAGCACTGTGGTCTTTCTGCTTGTAGCTCCCCTCCCAGTGCGAGGTCCTTAGCCATTCACAGACTTTCATTGCTTGAACTTGTGCTCGATACATCAGTATCAAGGGTCCGTAGCCTTATGTCACAGTCCTCAGACTTCACTACTTCTGATTTGTGCATCCATTGATGGTCAAAAATTTGCTCAAGTGTTGGTCTGTCTGAAGGCCTCAGTGAAAGGCACCATTTGATCAGCTGTTGACATTCTAAAAAAAAAAAAGAAAGCAATTTTAGACTAGAAAAGAGGTTAATTTGAAAAGCAAAACAAGAAAAAAACACGGATGTACAAATTTAAAATTATCTAAAAAAAATATAGAAACCTACACCTCCCCTCCCACCCCCTCTTCCCCCCCAACCAACAACAAACAAAGACAACCCTCCCCTACACTACTCACCAGGTGAAATTCTTCTCCTGAAGTACAATCGCCCCCGCAAAATCTCCTCATCCTGCTCAAACGGGATGTCCCCACAAACCATGTCATAAAGGAGGACTCCCAGAGACCATACTGTTGCTGACCTCCCATGGTATCTATGGTATCTGATCCACTCTGGAGGACTGTATACTCTCGTTCCTAAAAGAGGAAAAATAATAAAAAAAAAAAAAAAAAGGATTAGTGTTCTCCCCTTATTCAAGGGCATCTCGCAGGGCTAAATTAGGTTCATCAACGCAGCATTATGGGAGTATTAAAAAAAAAAAAAAGGCAGTGATTCTGTCTGGCCACAACCCAGGGGTGGTGTAACTCCCGGTCAGTGTCGAGTGACACCGTGGCCTGGCAGCGCTGCTGCTTGCAGGGAAGGAGCCGCCATCAGCTGGCTGTTGACGAAGGCAGCTCCCTTTCACTGACCACGTGGCGTCTGCAGCATCACACCAAAAATAGACACAAAAGGACAAAGGGGGCTGGCGGGGAGGAGGCGGGCGGGCTGCACGGAGGTGAAGCTCAGGTCCGCCTTATTACACGGGGCTAAGCCGCTTTATCCAATTCCAGCGGGCAGTAAACAAAATAAGGCCGCTCACTTTATTTATTTATTTTTTTCTTCTTTTAAAGGCCCCGTGCAGCGCTGCGGCAGCCGCCGCCCCCGGAGCGCTCCGTGGATACCAAACAACAGCGCTGCGGTGATGCAGGGTCACGTGGCACGGGGTCGGGTTTCACAACAAACAGATGTGGAGTGCGGAGGCAGAGGATGGGGGGGGGGGGGGGGGGGGGGGGAAGTGCAGCCCCCGCTGGCATCGGTCAGGGGAACGCGCTCCACTTCGGAGCTGTGCGTTTAGGGGGAGCGCAGCCATCCCCTCCTGCTCTGCGATCTGCAATGCGGGATTTCCAGGACACCACGAAGGGGGAAAGGGGGCAAACTGGGGGGGGGGGGGGGGGGGGTGGGAGCTATAAACGGCTTCGCGCAGGAAAAAAATGCACATCCACCCCGAGAACATCCGACACTGCGAAAGCTCCTTGTAAACAGATCGCCCTCTAGGAAAAAAACGCGCTTTTTCCAACGCAGGGAAATAGAAACTGCTGCGTCACTGCCCGGAATCGCTCCTTTCCTACGCAACCGAACACCCCGAGCCGCGTCGGGTCCAAAGGTTTCCGTTACCGATGTCCCCGATAGGAAAAAGCGCTGCGGGCGTGGGGGGGGGGGGAGCAAGGAGGGGTGGGAGGCCACGCACGTACCGTCGAAGTCGGTGTAGACCGTGTCCTTGAGGAGGGCCCCCGAGCCGAAGTCGATGAGCTTCAGCTCGCCGGTGCGCAGGTCCACCAGCAGGTTCTCGTCCTTGATGTCGCGGTGCACCACGCCGCAGCCGTAGCAGTGCCGCACGGCCTCCAGCACCTGCCGGAAGAACCCGCGCGCCGTGTCCTCGTCCAACGCGCCCTTCTCCGTGATAAAGTCGAACAGGTCCTTCACCAACTCGGGCCGCTCCATGACGATGAGGAAGCCGTCGGGCCGCTCGTACCAGTCCAGCAGCTTGATGACGCCGCGGAAGCCGGAGCCCACCTTCTTCAGCAGGACGATCTCCAGGGGCACCATGACACCGCCCTGCGCACGGGGCCGCGGTCAGCGCCGTGCCGCAGTCCGAGGGGCGGGCGCTGCGGCGGCGGCGGCACCCGACAGACCCCCCACCCCCGGCACCCACCGCCTCCCCCCAGACAAACAAAGGCCCCCGCGGACTTACGATAGTGCCCCACTCGGTCACCCGCTCCTTCACCACATGCTTCACGGCGACCTGCGCGGTGCGGGAGAGAAGAGGGGCCGTCAGCGGGCACGGCCGCAGCCCCGCAGCCCCGCTCCGCCCCGCAGCCCGCACCCCGCGCTCACCGGCAGCCCGTCGGCCGTCCTGCTGCCCGCGTACACCGTGCCGAAGCCGCCGCTGCCCAGCACCGAGCCCACCTGGTACACTTTGTCGAAGGGCTCTTTCTCCACTTTCACTGCAGGGGTTGGGAGGGAGAAACACAGCGTTAGTGGCGGCTCCAACAGAAATAACGATTTCAAAAAATTAAAAATAAAAAAAAAAATCACGAAAAAAAATATATATATATCCCAGAAGGGCGCTACGTCCGTGCGGCACAGGGCGGTTATTTCATTATTATTATTTTTTCTCCCCTAAAAACCGTCTTCTCCGGTTATATAAAAGCGCGGCGCAGGTCCCAGCGCTCCGTACCTGGCGGCAGGATCTTGACGGGCAGGTGGTCCATGCTGGCGGGGCTGCAGATGTGCGCCAGCGAGCCGAACTTGGAGAGCAGCATCTTGCGGCGGGGGTCCTCCCGACCCCTCCTTGTATCTCCGGGATTCCGGTAGCTCCCAGCCCCACTCCTGCTCGCTCCGCCGAGCCGCTCAGAGCCGGGCGGAGCCGGGGCCGCGCGTTCCACGCGTTCCGCCCGCCCCTGGGCAACGCCGCCGCAGTGGATCCGTGGCGGACGCAGCCGCCGTGCCTGCCCGCGCGCTTCTGAGCCGCCGGCGCCGCGGAGCCGCCTCTTAACTCCCAATATTTTGGTGAGGGCAGAGTGCGTCGAGGATATCCCTCCGCGGGGGAGGGAGGGAGGAAGGGGGGGGAAACACCGCCACCGCCCCGCGGTGCGGCGGCAGCGGCTACGGCGTTTTGTCCCGCCCTGCCGGCGGGATCCGGGGACTACTTGTTTGTAGTAACCGGCGCGCAGCGCTACAACGGTCTACAACGGTCCGCGCACGTTAGCGGCCAAAAAAAAAACCCGTTGGGGGGGGGTGAGGGGGGGGGAGATTCTCCCTATTTGCGTTAACATTTGCGGACAACCAATCAGGGGGCGAGTTTTCAAAGGGCTCCCGGCGCGGCCAATGAGGAGGAGCCTCATCTGCATGCGGCGGGCGGGGCGGGAATGCCGCGGCGCGCCGGGAGCGGCCCCGCCCCGGGCTGCGGGAAGGGCGCGCGCGGCCTCGGCGCCGCGGTGGGGCCGGGCGGGGGCGGGGTGCCGCCGTCCATAGCCGCCTGTGTGGGTGCATACGGGGCCACGCGGCCCTTCCCCCATCCTGGTGGGCTGAACGTGCTCCCGTCGCGCTTAGCTTTCCCTTCGCGGTGCTTTCTCGTTCCCCGGTGCGGGGCCTCCGAGGGCTTCCCGGCCTCCCCTCCCAGGCGCCGGCCGGGCGCCGGCAGGGAGCGGCTCCGGGCGCACCGCCCGGCCGCCAGGGGGCGCTGCCTCAGCAGGAATAGTGGCGGCTGCGCCGTGTCCTCCGGTGCCTCCGGGATCCTCCGAGGGCCCTTCGCGGTGTGCCCGCGGCGGGGGGGGGGGGTGCAAGAATGCGCAGCTCAGGAGAAACGTTGGGAGCGGGGCAGGGGGTGCAGCTGCAGTTAAGGGGAGCACCTCACGTTTCCATGTTGGAAAGAGGCTGGAGGCACCGCGCTGCTCGGGGATCCCGAAAGTGAGGGTATTTTTGGACAGTCGCTTCAGTGCTCGCACTCTGGGTGCAGGGAGATGCCTGGCAGTTGGCGTTCCCTGATAGCAGTGCCCCCATCTCTATAAACAAAGCGACGGTTTCTAGGGAGAGGTAATGTCTGTTATTAGATCGGACCAGCTGACGGGAAGGTCGTGTTTTGTGGCATATTTTCAACCCTTTCTCTCCCAGAATGTGTTCTTAGAAGTTAACTTCAGCTGGACTATAAAAGTTAGTGCCTTTCACACATAATGTGGTAATTGCAGAGGAAACCCATTCAGTTTTTTGGTCAAATTAGGGAATCAGGAAGTTGGTGTCTTTAGTTGTTAATTACATTCATAAGATCGATATATTTTTAAAGTTATTGTAACATTTTTTGTTAGAAATCCTGCCTTTTGACTCTCTCTTGTCACATGAAAGAAATTTTTAGAAGGTTTTTTCAGACAATGTCATATGCATGAAAAAACGTGCATATATCACCAGTCTGCAAATGTAAAGCATTAGGCCTTCTTCATTTGAACTGCATTTGCAATTTTATCTATGTTGTTAGTCTATTATAGATCAGGGATTTATTTGCCTTGCCCCATTCAAGAAAATAATTTTGAGTGTCCTTAAAATCCTCTTGTGTTTTGAGCCTTCTTTAGCTCTGTATAGCATACCTTTAAACAATTTTATTCAAACAGATGCATAATAAGACCATGATCAATACCTGGTATTGGTATAACTCCTGACCTGATTTGTGCTTTCACAGTGGTGTAACTGTGTTACATGTAACCTTGAAGAAAACAAGGTAGTTACTGTAAAAATAAATTAAAAAAAAAAAAAAAGATAAGGGGGTATTTGTTCTTTGTTCACATAATTTTTGGCAGACAGACATTTAATTTGTATACAGTTACAAGGACTCTTGGTTTGACAGAATTACAGATGGACTTGGAATTTACCCTGTCTTTACACATAAGCCTTTCATGGGTTTGTGGTGCTCCTTTTGATCTGGCTTGGAACACGCACTTCAGTGGTCCTAAACAATTATAGCTGCAGAAATATTTTATAAACTCGTTTTGCCCTCTTGAGCAGTGGCTTTGCAACTATAAATGGAAAATCGTTCATGGGTTGGATGCCAGTTAGCTCTTTGATGTACAAATCATATTTTTCTGTGTGAAGGTCCCTGAGCTCATGAGTTCCTCAGACATAGAAGTACGGAAATTCCACCAGAGTTCCTGCTTGCTGCATGGGGACAGTACCATCTTGAGCTGTCTTTTAATGTCTGTGTGGAACCCAGTTCAGAATTTGCTGTGGCACATCATCAGACATTGCACTGGTGGTGTTAACGTGCTCTAATGTATGCCTGTGGCTATTGTAGATTCTCAAGATGGGCCTACCAAAATGTGTCTGTTTGCATAATGTAACCACAAGGAATGCTCTAGTAGTAAAAGTCCACTAAAGTTAAGAATATTGACATTTTCAGGTCCCTCAACCTCTGAGTATCTGAATACATCAGATACTGAAAGCTTTTAGTCATCTTTGTGACCCTTCACTTGACTCTCTTCAATCTCTCTTTTATTTCGGCAGAGTGAGCTGAACACAGTGCTCCAGATGTGGCTTTGTACGTGTTGAACAGAGGGCAGTAACCATGTCCCTTGACCTGCTGGCTATGGTCTTGCTAATGCAGTCCAAGATGTGGTTAGTATTCATTGCTGCAAGGACACACTGCTGACTTTGTTTAGTTTGTTGTCCACTGGGTTCTATCCTGTAGAACTGTTAGTCTCAGCCTGCACTAATATTCTTATTTTTAGCATTTCAAGACAGATTTCTCTGTTCTCCCCTCCTTCAGTTTGTTGAAGTCTTCCAGAATAGGAGCTCTAGTCTACAGAATTCCAACAGCCTCTCCTTGATTTAATATGACCTTCCAAAAGATTTTATCATTCAGGTCATGAATGAAAACACTAAATACCAACCCCAATCTTCTTCCCAGGCATTGCCACTGGAAATCACCTGCTAATTGGACTTCAAACATTTGTTAACTACTCTTTGAGCTAATGATCTGGTCAGTTTTTAACTAAGCTTGTAGTCCCCCTATCCAGCCTATATCTCCGGCTGCAAGAACACTATCAGAAGTCTTTCTGAAGACAAGAGGAACAACACATTACCTCTCTCAGAAAGCATGTAATTTAATTGTAGAAGGCGATCTGTGTGATAAAACAGTTTGCTCTTGGTAAATTCAAGATGGCCGTTCTCAATCACATACTTTATCATTGTATGAATAAGAATGATTTCTCTGAATACTTGCATCATAATTTTCCCACTTAGTCTGCACTAAGGTTGATTAGTCTGTAGTCACCTAGATCATCCTTGTCATTTTCTAAGATTGACAGTGCATTTTTATAACGGTCAGGAACCTCCTCTGACCTCTGTGGCCTGAAGAACGGATAGAGAGCAACCTTGTGTGACATTTGCTGGCAGTCTAAATACTCTTGGATGTGTCCCATGGACTTGTATTACAGCTTATTAGCATTATTAACAGCTTATTTAGCCACTAGCTTGATCCTTGCTACTTGTCATGGAGCTCTGGGAGGCCTGGGAGCAGACCTTGCCAGTACAAATAGCCTTTCAATATTGGGGTGAAAAGTGATGAGGGTGGACATCTCTATTGGAATCCTTCTATAAATAAACATCTGTGTGCAAGTGCCTGATGAAGACTCTAAGGGGATGAATATTGACCTTTTATCAGGAGAGTACTAATATAAGAATACACAAGAAATATAACTCATTTGTTACAGTTTTATTTAGGACAGTACTGGGTTGTAGTCAAAAGAATGTTGAAAAACTGGTAGGACTTTCAAGGAGAATAGAAAGTCTAGAAATCAAGTGTTAAAATGAGAGACTATTTATTTCAGGGTTTTTTTTTATTCAGGAAAAAGTTAATAGATAACCTTGTGCCGTCACAGTCCAGAAGTATCTTTATTTATTTGTTTGTTTGTTTTTCTCTTGGATGTGGTAGCTCTTTAAATTTCACACAGGAAGAGCTTCTCACCTTAGGAACTGGAATAAACCAACTATAGAAGCAAAGTGGAGGAGGATAACAGAAGGTAAATGTAGTCCTCTGTAAATTAAGTTTAGAAGATATGTTTATGTCTGAAAAAGAATTTGCAGATTCGATGTAGAATTTCTGTTATTTACCATGGCATTGTGTCAAGGGAAGTCTGTCTGGAAAGTCTCTCCTGCTTTAATACTTATGACTGAAGGAACATGGCTCACCATAGAACTGAGTTCTCAGGACCTCATCTTTTATGATTACACACGTGGCACGTTGTGTTCAGTGCAGTCTGCATAAACTCAGCAGTTGTTTTCCTCATTTCACAAAGTATATTGAAAAGTTAAGGTGAGATCAAGAAAGGGTAATGAGGATGACTAAGGATATGAAAAAAAATCTGTTTTAAAAGATTAGGTTTTTTTTTTTTTAACTTCAGAGGGGAGGTTAAAAAAGGATATGCAGTAGTATAATTGTCTAGGTACAGTAGATTAGATGACTGTGTTCTCTGTCATCTAACATAAGCACAGGAACATCAAGGAAAACTAAAAACTAACATTCAAAACTGATAAAATATAACCTATAATTACCTCCACTTATAAAACTTGTAATTAGAGTGTGGAATTCACTGCCAAATCACAAAGGCCAAGTATGCAACAAGATTAAAAAGAGTATTGTATTTTTAGGGGTAACAAGCATATTCAAGAGATATGGTTGGCTGATAGAAATAAGAGAAGGGCTATATTACGTCTCAGATTTCAAGGTGGAAACCAAATTTCTGTTGACTAGAATGAGCTGATACTGATAATGGCAAATCAGTGAATTTGGGATGTAAGGAAGGAGGAGATAGTCCACCTCTTCCTGCCCTCAGTCATTTTATAGAGTGATCCAAAGTGCTAGAAAATGTGGTTTGTATAGTGAGGCAGTTCTTAACAAAGTCCTATGTTTAGGGCCAAAGACTGATTTAATTCTGCTTGTTTCAGTAGTGTTAATGATGTGAAAATTTGATCCCAATGTTTTGTTCAGTTGAATAAAAACGTGATTATTTTCCAACCTGAAACCTATGTACCAGTGGAAATAATAACAAATCCTACCTAAGTAATAAATAGCAAGTAGATCAATAGGGAATCCTTCAATTAAAATTAGAGAAACACTGGAACAGATGATCTCTTAAGATTCTCTGTATGAGCTGAAGAAAAAAGACATTGCTTCTGTGTCTGCTTTTAGTTTAAAATAATTGTTAAAATACAGATTGAACTGGATTCTGTTTTACCTTCCCTTTTCAAAATTACTGCACGAAAATTTTGGAATGTGAAACATAAATATACAAAAACCTTAGCTGAACTGTGAACGTCTCCTGCCTGACTCATGTTTTGAGCACTGGCACTGGCTGCCCAGGGTGGTTGTGGAGTCTCTGGAGACGTTCAAGGCCCACCTGTATGCCTACCTGTGCAACGTGGTCTAGGGAGCTCCTTTGGCAGGGGGAGTTGGACTACATGATCTCTAGAGGTCCCTTCCAACCCCTACAGCTCTGTGATTACGTGATCTTAACTATAACATTTATATAATTCCATTGGATGTGTGACTTGATCCAAAAGTCACATTGCTGTGTTGGCAATAACATAATGCAGGAATTCTTTTATCATAAATTAATTCCAAGTCAATGGCAGTCACCAGTGTGGCTTCTTATACTTGAGAACAGGCAGAAGAATTTAATTGATTTTCAGTAATGATGATTATATATGTCAATGACAACTTGCAAAAAGAGTTGTGTTCAGAGGGGATCAGTGGTCAGAGATGTCAAGTCTTCACTTGATCTCTTGAGCTTTGACACTAAATTTAAATCAAAATTATAATACCACCTCTTACGATCTTTTGCTACTAAGTTCTACTCTCTGTAGTGGCGTATTTCCACTTTTAAAAGAAAGGAGTCATTTAAAATAGAGTGGATAGAGATGTGGTGTAGGTGGGAGATTTTATTCTATAATTGTTCAAATATGATATTGGCTGCTATGTGAACATGATGAATTTTGCATTCTTTGGAACAGCAGTTTAAATTTTCAAGCACTTTTATGGCTAATATAAGCTCCTTGTTGAGGCGTCATGTGCTAAAAATGAACAGTGTAGAAGAATTTATACTTTTCCTACTGCTTTTACTTTGCTGTCACTTCTGTTGTGCTTTCATCTCCACTTTCTCCACTTCAGCTTCTCAATCATTCTGTAATGAGGGAACTACTTTAAAGTTACTCTAATTACAGAAATTTCTGTACTTTGAACCACATACAGGAGGGAACCATCAGATTACTCTGAGTGGGTGTGTCCCAGCTTTCTGATGGACAAGATACCAGTGTTCATGATCTTGGCTAAGCTAAAGGAATGTAATTATTAACTAGTGAAAGCCCAGTCCTACACGTGCTTCTCACATGCAGCCTCTTATAGGACTGTTACCAGCCACTGCTGCTTTCATTAGGAGTATCCATAGGTTATATCCCTTTGTACCAAAGGTCCTGAATACTATGCTACTGCATGTAGTTGACAACAGAAGATCATGTGGAGAAGAAGGATATGTATCTGGGCTATTTTTTCTATAAGAATAATTACTCTTGTCAGGATAGGCAACACTTTATTTTCCAAATGCAGATCAAGTTTATGAGAAGAAAAATTCCATTTAGCGTATACATAAGGTTGATACTTGTTTGTTAATGTACTCACAAAATTAAAAATCAATTTAAAATGGAAAGGTATGGTTATCATTAAATGATCTTTGATCAGAGTTCAGGTGAATGCACTGCAACATTCATACTATAATTAGAAACTTAGTGACTGTCCTTGCTCAGTGTTTTATTATATTACCTTATTCATAGATAACTAAGGTATGTACCATAAAGTGATCAAAGGACATTTTTCTGTGTAGATTATGAGTAGCAATATACTAATCTTATGGTCATATTTTTTCCCTTTCTATTGTGTTTCCATGAACTTTATAGTTTGTTTTGGCTCCTGTTACGTTAATCAGTGTATCTAGTTTTTATTTATTTAACTAACTATTTATTTATTTAATTGCTTCCTAAATGTTAACAATTAACAAAAAAAATACACTACAATTTAACCATTATGTTATCTGAGAGGATGAAATTATTCATATATCAAGTTGGCAAGTCTCTTATGTCTGATCTAAATATGTGTGCAAAGGAGAAGTAAGAAAAGACAGCAAAATTGGACAACACAGGCCACCCAAGATTATAAGTCCATTTTGAGTATTTTAGACATTTTATCTTTTATCTTTTTTTTT
This sequence comes from Cyrtonyx montezumae, assembly GCF_038088225.1. Classification (NCBI taxonomy): domain Eukaryota; kingdom Metazoa; phylum Chordata; class Aves; order Galliformes; family Odontophoridae; genus Cyrtonyx; species Cyrtonyx montezumae. The sequence goes on along the minus strand of NW_027072034.1, from coordinate 143,225,014 downwards.
TTTTCTGTGTGTGCTTTATTTTTGAGACTAGAAATGGAATTTACTAGTTTTGAATATATGTGGGGAAGAGCTTTCTACTGCTGCCCAAGAATGATGTGATTGTTGTTCAAGCCCATTGTCATCTGCTGTCATTTGCTTTGTCACCTTTCTGTGTAAAAGTCTTTGATCTGTTGTTTTCTGAAGTATTAGATGCATGAGACACAAGAGAAAACACAAGAAGGCAGCCTGTTCCTTCTCACTGCAAGGCTGAAGGCAAGAACTCAAAGGAAAGGAGTGGATGGAGGCAAGGCCAAGCTCAGGGCTGCAAACAAAGCCTCTCCTTGCTCACCTAATCCCTCAGATGCTTCTGTACAACAGGTATAAAACATTTATGAGGGTCCGGGTGTAGAATGTTTATCTGTGGGTGATAACAGCTCATTTACACTAGAGGAATCTAGGATGTATCTTGACATTGTTCTCAAGACTGTTTATGTCACTGAGCCAGAATAAGTCCTTACAATGAAGTTTTATTATTAACTGTTCTGCTCTGCTGGACTTTCAGAAGTAATATTCAACTGAAAACTCAACATTCTTTAGCCCTTCTCCTTTTGTAGTGTGTTAGAAATGTCCTGTGATCATATCCTGCATGCCTGCTTAACAGTGCTGCAGGTATACTTATTATTCCTTGTACCTAACCACATATTTTCTGCCTTTTTATATTATTTTCATATGTGCCGACAGCAGCTGAAGCAACCAAAGGAGAGGTGGTTGTTTACTGGTAAAACACTACTATCCAAATGAAATGTAAAGAGGCAGTCTTGACAAAATGGCCTTTGACATGGAAGTGTGTATAAGGTAATGTCTGCCATCAAATTCCTCTGTACAGAAAATATTGCACCTATTGACATTCACTGACACTTGCATGGATACCCACGAGTGGATGTGAGAGCAGTGAGGTGATGTCAGGGTGATGTGTTTCATCAGTGATGACAGTGGATTGCCTCCACTAGTGCGAATTTTTATGAGCATGGCATGCAAGTCCTTGTTTATTGCTGGTGAAAATGCATAGCTAATGGTGGTGACTATGCTGGAAAAAAGTGTTTTGTAGCTGAGAATTTGTGCTATCAAATAGTGTTACTGTGTTCTTTGTTATAGTTTCCATGGAAATAAATAGGAAGCATCACTTTGAGACCAACCTACTGTCTATATTACTATAAGAATAGTCAAATACGAGAAACTTACTGATAAATTAAGTTGTTCAAGTTAAAGTTGTTAAGTTGTTCAAATGAATGCCTTTTGAAAATGTGGGCAATAGATAGGCTCAAGGTAGTGTATCTGTAGTTGAAATCTAGATACCGATATTTTCTAATCTGATCTGTAGTCAAAAAAGAGTGCTGGAGGCTGGAAGGAAGTGTAGAGGACATTAAGTGCAGAGGGCAATTTATGTTTGCTGTTTTTATGCTCTCCACTAGGCATCTGCTAATGGCTATAGTTAGGAATTGGATACCATTCTAAACAGATTTTTGCCTTTACCTGGCATAGATGTTCTTATGGTTTATTTCTATGTTGACAGTTTTCTGGCTATATTCAATCAAGAAGAGAGAGAAGATCAAGAAATTTCTTGAAGTGTGAAGCGAAATATCTGACCTTTCCATTTATATGGGAGACATAAAGCATGCAAAAAGGAATGGAAGGACAGTCAAAACAGGAGTGTGACGAAGAGATACAGTAGCTACTCTTCGATGATAGAGGAAGAGCAAAGGAACAATGAATTTGTCAGTAAGGTAGGGAATGAACTGAGGAAGACAGTACATGTAAGGGAAGCAGTAATCACTGTAGCAAGGAATACAAAAGAAGCAATACAAAATGTTTATACCAGATTTTAAGATAAAGTAGAGCTTTCATTTTTGAAAAAAATTAATTGTATAACAAATAAATGCATAAATGCATTTTGTAAGTAATGTGAATCCTTATTCAAAGTATTTTTTCTGGTGCAGTAATTCACCTGTTTCAGTCATCCAGTCATGGTATTTAGAGCAGCACTGTTTGTATTTATGTTCGTGTTCATGTGTGCATTTGTGGTTTGGCTGAAACTGCTTTTTTCAATACGAATCTGACAAAGGTGGAGTCAGGGCGTTTTCTTTCAGGCATTTATTTATCATAGCTTGCAATTAGCTTTGTTGTTCTAATAGTATGTGACTCCACCCTTTCTCATTATTACTGAGCTGGGATGTAAGACAGCTTTAGAGAGTTTCTAAGTTAGCACTAATGAAGTTTGGTGTCAGGTTGCTTTCTAATACCTTTAGAAGGAAGACTTAGGAGGAAAAAAGGTAAACATTGTATTGTGTTTGCAAAAATCTATTTCCTTAAGAGGAAACATGATGTTAAAGGGAAATCCTTACATTAACCTTACCCTTATTTATTTAGAAATAAATAGCTGCCTTTCACTTTATTCCACATTTTCTGTGTAGTTTGCCTATGACAATCCAGGATTGCGCTGCTGTTTTTAAGAATGTGTAGGTTCTATCTCCAGGAAGTATTTTCAAAGGCGTAGGCATACAACTGTAACCAAACCTGCATCTCCCTTCCCAGACAGTTTACCAGATGTGACTGCTCATGCTAGAAGGAAATACGCTTTATGCTTAGGGTGTCACAAATTGCACCCAGTGCCTCCAATGCAAATGAAAATCTTCAGGAAACAATGTGCTTCCTTCTGTCCTAAGAAATCCCTGCAGGGTGAAACAGCTCTGCACTGTCTTTAGTGTACAACAGTACCTAAAAGCAAAAGTTAGTTTCTGAAAACTGTGGGTGAAAAGGAAAATCAGCTCTGTAAATACCCTTGTACATGAGCCCAAACAAATTTGTTTTGCTTGGACCTTGTATGTTATAGTCAGATTTTCAGAAGTCCTAAAATAGCAGAGTAGGGAGAGTGGGTGGATGAAAACAAATGCAAATTGTCATTCTCCTTGGGAATGCTGTCAGTATGCTTCCTGCTACTGGAATATATAACCTTTTTTTTTTTCCTTTTGAAAAAAAAAAACCTACAGTTGTAAACTTAACAAATATGTAGATAAATAAATCATGCTACAGGTCTCAGTGGTAGCTGATGGAAATTAATTTATTACAAGATATAGTTATGTTCTGTGTAGCACATAGAGAACATTGTTTGTGTTCTTTATTGTAAACTTCTCTATCTATCCTCGGTAGTAAAGTCACCTGTTGTTTTGGCAGAAATCTGTCCACCCTCAGAACAAAGATTCTTCAAAATCAGTTTGTATAGTGGCTTGTCAGAGAGCACAGTATCCAAAAACAGGAGAAATTTCACAGACAAGATTTATCAGAGGTCAAGGTGGAACATTTCTCATATATGACTAATGGTAAGGGATGGGCAAACCTTGTGTTGTTTTGTTTTGAGGTTTTGTGAACCTTGTGAACTGTACTTTTGGTTTCACAGGGTTTGTGAACGGTTTCTTCTTCCACATTTTCCGTCTCCTCATGCTATTCCTCAGCGTGAAGGTTCTGCTGTTTTTTTTTCCACTCATCTCTTTATGTATTAATGCCTTCCACTTAAGCAGGTTCTTAGCACAACGTTGTTGTCAACAGTTTATGGGCTGGTTCGGCCTGGTTCTATGACGACTGGGGCAGGGGACCCACAGTCCCATGCCCTGGGAAAGGGGAAGGGGAAAAGGAAAAGGGAAAGAGAGATGGGTCTAAAAAAAAAAAAAGCAGCAGCAACAATCTGAGGAGGAAAGCTAATTTACTAAATAAGATATTGGAATGCAAAATAACACAATATAATTGAAATTGAAGCTAATAAATCAAAGAAAATGAGTGAGAGAGTGTCTGAGAAACCAAAGGCCTTACGCTAAACGCTGAAGGTGAGTGAGCACCCACTGCTGGGTCAATCCGAAAGGAAAGAGCCTGTGTCTTGTGACACAAAGAGTTTTTATCTTTCCCTCTGAGCAGAAAACGGAAAAATGCAAAGCAATGCTAAGTCCTCTTGGGTACATAGTTCTTCTTCTCTTCTGAGACAGGTATAAAATCATAAAACCATGACAGTTGTATGTGAACTGTTTCTGTCTGTATCCTTTTTCTCAGTACTTGCATTTTAATTATATTTTCTTCCCAGTATTAAAGCAGAATGTAGGAAAGAGACCTTAGTCACTATCAAAATCAACAACTTATTACCACAAGTCTCTGGTTTAGAACTCAAGAAGGCCTTTACAAGTCATTTAATCTATATAATCTGATTTTTCATAATAAAAACGTAGGGGTCTGCTCCAAAGGTTATACCTCCCATTTTATGATGTTGACTCATGACGTCAGAGGCGGATATTACTTCATTTTCATCTTTTGGAATGGATGTCTTTGTACAGATTTCCGAAGAGACAGCTTTACATTAGAATGTCCTCATATAAATCTCTGTTACAGCATACAAGACTGTTTCATGTTTAAATCAGATTAATTACTGTGTATGCTGCTATTACTTTGCATTTGATAAATTGAGTAACCTCCTCAGACATTGCATTGGGATGACCTATCAGTTGACCTGCAAAGAAATAGCCAGTAATTTGGGAAATTTGTTTAGTGAGTTGCAATTAGAATATCTTTATCTTATAAATGAAGTTGATTCTTTTTTCCCCCTCAGCACAGTATTTTGGTAGATCATTTCTCTTTTCTAAATTTTACCCTTTATGCATGTCAGTTATGCTAATGCATTCTAGTTTGACAATCAAAGAGAAGTAAGAATCATTTTCTGTTTATTAAGTATATACATATAGTATCACTATATGCAGTTTAAAATCTTTGGTAAATAATGTTTCATTTCTAAACATCTTTCATCTTTCGATGGAGGAAAAGGAGTAGGGGATTTTAGTCATTTGCTAGAATTGAAGACAGATCCTGTAATTGCACAGATTAATTATTAGCATCAGTTCTTACAAATAATCCCCTAAGGCAGAAACCTATATATAAATTTTGAAAAGGAAGTATATTTTTTTTCCCTAAAATAGAATTTAATTCAGAAATGGAAGCCTAGTTTGATGAAAGCTTCAAATATTTTCAGCTGGCTCTAGGGTGCACAAGAAATAGATGTGGAGTGTTGCAAAATTCAAATATTAAAGCAACAGAGCATAGTTTGTGTACTGCCAAGACATAGGAGAAAAGCTGTCCAAAAATCCTTAGTGTAACTATAATGAATTAAATATATAGACTAAGTTTTGTAGATTATTTGCACTGTTTACTATTCTTCTATGGAAAGACTTTTCAATGGAAAGAATTCACAGGTATCTTGGAATACATAGCCTGAGAAAAAATGAGGGGTTTTAGTTCAACTCAGCTCTTTAAGCAAGAATATCACTTCCATTTGCATTACTGCAACAGAATTAATATTAGGGCCACAGACTGAGATGTGATTTACTACAAATAAAATGATAGATTGGCAGATTTATATTTCCTAAGCACTTTCCCACAACAGTTCTTCTGATGACATGCCAGCATAGCAAGTTTTGGCTTGCAGTTTCGGTGGTTTGCAAACTGTTTCGTTTTGAAAGTATGGGAGTTACTCAACACCAGAGGCCAAACTGTGATCTGAATTGTACTGGAGTTACACTCTTGCTTCTCTGGTTACTACTCTGTAAAAATCGCTAATTTACACTGCCATTCAGATCATGATTCAGTCTAGTTTCCTATAGATCTTAGAATGTGCTTGAAAAAAAATCAAGTTCATCCCATCTGTGGAAGATGTGGACTTTTAGAAGTGTCTGTTTCTTTTTTTTTTTTTTTTTTGTAAGTTTAAGGAAAGCCTAGGGCACATATTTTCTACGCCTACGGAATTACCCTGTAAAGATGAATATCTCTGCACTGACTGTAGGAGGAATCTAGCTACTTTAGACCAGAATCTTAATGTTTATGCTCTTAGAATGAGGCAAAAATTCTCCCATTCTAGGAGAATAGTCTGGAAAAGGGGTTGTGTATGCTTCAGCAATACCTTTGAAAGATAGACATTTACAGTATTTTTCTTTTAAGGTTTTGATACTTTCAAGGCCCAACTTAATGTTGAAGACTGCTAAGTATCACAAGTTGATGTAACGTTATCCTGCAAAAGAAAATTTATGAGAATGATTTTCAGAAATAAAAGAAAGTGCAAGAATATGAAATCTAATAGAAATACTGCCCTCTGATTTATTCTGTTTCTTCTCTATCAAGAGCAGTAATTGAATTACTTCTATGGGTGCTAGAAATCAAGAAACTTTTTTTTTTTTACAGGTGATTGTAATTGATTGATTTTGTGATTTTATGGAAGTGTGAGCTCTAGCTCAATCTTTTTTTTCTACTAGTGGAACGATTATAAGGTCTTTACTATTCTCAGTGTCTAACAGAATGACATTGTGCTACAGTCATTCCTTCAGTGAGGTTCAAACACAGCTTATATGGATAAGTGTTACTGTAGGAAAAACTGCAAAAACATGTCAAATTTAAGTAGCTAGAGAAGGTCTAAGGGAGGCTGGAATAATTCTTATGTAAATGCCAATTGATTAATTACCAGTAGGTGGGAAAGGAGAAAGGGATATAACGACACAAGGTAAAAGCTGGTCATAAATCTATTTAGACTGCAAATCAGAAAGTTTTCAAGAAGGAAGTGATTCTCTGTGGCAGTCTTCTATGAGAGAAATTAAAAATGAACTGCTGTCAAAATGAACATAATCGTTTAAGAAAAAAAATTATGTAGTAGTAGGCAACAAGGGAATGCTCTTGGTAGCCCAAGAACAGTCTTGAGAAAAGATTTTGAAGCCTGTATGACACACAGTACTCCTATAGTCTCTGTTCCTTGTCAAAGCTGTTGGTACATATTGATATAAGGCTTGGGACACTTCATGATAAAATGTCATCTGGAGACACTGAAAATTGCTGATGATCTTGGAATTCATTAAGTGAGGAAATTCCTATGGTTTTATGGGGAAAATAATAATAATAAAAAAGAATATTATGGCCTTATCTACATTTGTTATCTAATTTTTTATAATTATTTGTTATCTATTTTGGCAGTTTCTCAGTTGTAGGAGTACTGACTATGTAAATTGTAGTATATGTTAAATAAATACTCCCAATTTTATGCTCTCTAACTCAAAATATTCCTGTTTATTTTTTAGGTATTTAAAATGCTTTTTGAACATTCAGGTTACCTCATTATTAAGTTCTGAATGTATAAGAAATAGTTTTACTCAAGTAAAGATTTTGAATCATAATTAGAAACTAAGCTATAGTTTAATATTATAGAATTTGGACTAGTACAATACACTTTAGCTTCTAATGATACTGTAAGATTTGTGTATTTGTTCCAAAAGTCTCTCACATGTAAGAACATCTACTCGGAGATAACCTATCAAAGTGCTATCCATTAAGAGTCTGACTTCAATCTTTAATTCAACCTGTTGTTAATAAATGGCTTGATCCAAAACATATCAAAGCTTACAGATAAGTCAAGATAGTGAACAGAGGTTTTGTCAAAGGTCTTGTATATTTGAAAATATTTCAAGGTATACATATGACTGTTATCACAAGATGTTATGTATGTACTTTGAAAGCAGACACTTAGAAAGATTGCTAGAATACTTATGCCGGAGGTTATTCTAGCAGTGTCTTAGCAAACTAGACCATATAGCATTGTCAGTCTAAGTTTTTTTTTTTGTTATTTTTTTCCCATGCATCATATAATTATTAGCTATATGTGATATTTAACAACTAATGGAATGCTACTTAAATATGCTTGAGCATGCTGAAGGTTTGTCTTCAAATGTGAGAACCATTGCTACTGTGTAGTTGTCCTTCTGTAGGTGACAGAGGTAGTGACATTGCAAAGTTTCCCAAATTAACTCGTACCAAAAAATCTCTGGAAATGGATGTTGAGTGACACTCTCATGGGTATCAGACATGCCCTCAGACACATTGAGACAGAAGGTCATGGATTTATGGTTGCCAAAGCCTTCACTGGGTTCTAAGCTTTTTCAATTTACCAGAATTTACTAATGGAATTTACTAAAGGACAGAAGTTATTTCTTTCAGCTCTTGACTTGTCTAACATCATTTGGAACTGCAGAACATATAACTGCAACCTCACTTCTTGTTTTTCTTATTGTCTATCATAATTTCTGCTGTACTAAAGCTTCACTGTTAATCTGTTCTTCACCCTGACTATTCTGTTTCAGGCACAGAAGGACAGGTTTGGAAGTGGTGTTAAAGATGGGACTCAAAATAGGAAGACATGAATTACAGCACTACAATATGTGTGGGGCAGGAGTTTGGGGAGGCACTAAATGTGTGGATTTAATGGGACAGAAATAACCTCTGTAATTATGTGAATGTCCTCTCTGAAACACATACCACAGAATGTCACTTGATAACTTATGACTTATACCTGTTTTCCAGCAGAGTTTTAAATGTGGCCTTTGGAGTTAGAAGAAAGAAGACTATTGTTAGACTCACTTTTTAAAGTGAAATAAAAGTAGGATTTAAATGGCTGTATTGAAAAATCTAGCCACCTTAAGAATTTTCACTCTTCATATTCTATAGCCAGTCTTCAAGATCAAACATTGGCTGACAACAAGAGTGATGTGGATCTCAGTGTTACCTTGACCTCCCAGTGGCTTACTATGACCAACATTTTGAACAAATATGGTAGAATCTTCTTGTTAACCTCAATGTTAAATGCTTTCCATTTAATAAGTGCCACCTAATGCCACTACACGTAGGAAGTTAAGGTTTGGTTGTAGTAGTCTAGATAAGGAGGAACAAAGTAGTAGGATACTTTGGCATATAGAAAATCATAGACCAAATAACCGTGTAAAAGTCTTTACTGTGTGCGGCCACATAATGGATCTCTGTTTCTAATAGCATAAGAAATCTTAATGCATTGTATAAGGAAAAAATTCTTTCCACTCTTCAGCTGTTCCTTTTGCCAAAAAGCATAAAGCTCACTCCATCATCTGAAGAAAGAAATAGAGGCAAAAGCTAAGGACTGGGTAGACTCCTTTATAAAAAACAGTTTTAAGGCAGTGGCACAATAAAGAGGACCTGAGTCTCCTGACCTCTAGGCTGCTGTCCTATCCACGATGCTGCCTGACATTATCCTTTTGTTCTTTGCAACAAGTTACTAATAGCTGCATGCTTTTGCTCTACTGGTTCAGGAAAATATAAGGGTGAAACACTGAGCTAGTCTGTTTATGAACTGTCAAAACACAACACTTGGAGACATAAAATGCCTTGCATATGTGCTATCTAAAGAGATGAAAACTGAGCTAACAGAGATTTATTTGAAGCTTTCAGGATATTAAACTTCTACTTGTAAAAATTCTCCTGCTTTCTAAACCCAATTTAAGCATCCAAACTATCCATATGTCCCTGAGGTTGGTAGAAATACTCCTGGGTGCAGGAATGATGGTATTACTATAGTCAGAAATGATCAGCTTATCCAATATGCCACTTAGAGCAGTAGCAGATGTTTCTGACTTTCAAAAGGTAAGGAAATTGCTGACTTGAAAATCTTATTTCCTTTATTGTTGTTTGGTTAATTTTGTTAGTTTGTTTTTAATTTTTTATTTTCCTCCTTTTCTAGTAGAGTTTTTTTTTTTCTCAGATATTTATTGCTTTATATTATAATTTTTTTGACTTCCTTAGAAAGATTCTTTCCAGTATAGTATTACAGGATATTGGTTCCTAACACAGGTATCTTGTTTGATCCAGAGGTGAAACAGAGGGAAGATGCATTAAATTGCCCTCTTCGCAATCTTTGATGCAGTCATGAGCCTTGTGATTCTCAGAGCTGAAATTATGCTTGCACTGTCTTTTGCGAGACAACATTTTCCACTAAAAGCATTCAAGTGGAGACAATAAGACAGAATTCCTCTTGGAATGACGCAAAATTTCTGCTACCATCTGAGGACAGTCAGCCTCACCTCAGTCCCTGGAAAGGTACTGGAACAATTTGTTCTGGATGCTGTCTCCAGGCAGTTGGAAGAGAGAGTTATCAGAAGTAGTCAGCATGGGCTCACCACGGGGGGGAGGTAGTGCTTGACCAACCTGGTGGCCTTCTGTGATGTCATTATAGGCTGGCTGAATGGGGGGAGAGCAGTGGATATAGTCTACCTTGATTTCAGTATGGCATTTGATACTGTCTCCCACAGCATCCTTATAACAAAGCTGAGGAAGTGTGGAATAGGTGAGTGGATGATGAGGTGGGTTGAGAACTGGCAGAGCTCAGAGGGTTCTAATCAGTGGTGCAGAGTCCAGTTGGAGGCCTGTACTTAGTGGTATTCTTCCCTTATGAAGAAAGGCTGAGAGACCTGGGTCTGTTCAGCCTTTAACAAAGAAGACTCAGAGGGGATCTGATCCATGTCTACAAATATCTGAGGAACGGGAGGCAAAGGGATGAGGTTGGACTCTTCTCAGCAGTGTGTGGTGATGGGATGAGGGGAAGTGGCCACAAACTGATGTGTGTGTGGGAGCTACTTCACAGTGCAGTGATGAGCACTGGCACAGGCTGCCCAGAGAGGTTGTGGAGTCTCCTTCTCTGGAGATGTTGAAGACCTGCCTGTATGCCTACCTGTCTAGGGAGCCTGCTGTGGCAGGGGGGTTGGCCTAGATGATCTCTAGAGGTCCCTTCCAACCCCTGCAATTCTGTAATTCTTTGAAGGGGTCAAGGACGCACCCAAGCTCTACTGCAGTCATTAACTTTTGCAAAGCTTCTGATACTTAATGACTTTGACGTTCCAATTTTATTATGTTTATTCTTTGTGACATTATTTCTAAAAATCCTTGCAAACTTTACTTTTTCCTCTTTTTTCTTTTCCACTTCTCATCTTTTCCTTCACTCCTCCCCTCTTCTAAAATTATATGTGCTCTTACACTGTATTTGTGCTCAGCCATTTGCTTTTTCAGGGCAAAGATAATAGAGCATTTGAAAAGTGAAGTTTCATACATATATATTTGCTGATTGTATCTACATCCTTCCTTGTTTTCTGACAGCACAGTTTGTTTAGATGAGAAAATAAATGAATAGGTTGTTATAATGCCCATTCTAGCACTTCTCCCAAGGTCTTTCTATCATTTCCTCAGGGCACAAAGTATAAGAGGAACTGAAAATAATTTTTAGATGTAGAGAGCACCTGTGTCTCCAGTTATGTATTGGCAAAGCCTTCATTTTAATATTGTCAACAAGACAGAGTGAATTGGCAATGATAATGTTAGTTGTTGTTTATTTTTTTGTTTGTTTTTTTTCTAGTGTGAACAAGGTGGTGATAAAACAGCACCTTTGGAAGAACTCCTTGAGAAAAGCTAGGATGAGATAGGAGAACAGGGAGAGCAGGACCACGTCACTTCATTTTCAACTACACTAGTTACACACTATCACTTATTGGATGCTCAGGTGTGTGCAGTAGAAAACATGATGCTTAGATGATGCACGTAGGGATACTACAGTCAACATTTTCCCCTTCTGCTTAAGTACAGAAATGAAACAGAAAAAAATTGCCATTTTAATGCTTAAGAGACTGTAGGAAGTGCTTAATACTCCCTCTTCATCTGCAATGGCTCATTGGCTCAGAGGTAGGAAGCACACAACTTTATTGTGTTTATTCCACAGCAAGAAAACTATATTCATTGACAGAGAGAAGACAGACAGATAGATACATAGATGGTCAGACAGAAAGTTTAAAATATATTTTTGCTTTTCTTTAGGTAACCTTCTCAGGTCTGTAAGAATATTGGAACTCTGAATGTTTTCCATTTATCAGACTAAAGCATGCTACTCCATATATACACAGAAAGGGCTATATCATCTTGGGGCATGTAGCACAATAGGTTATAATGGAGTGCAGCAATAGCTGTAAATGTGGGAGTTTGGCTGTTGGAAGTTGGTGATCAGAAACTTGCAACACAGCATAGTGGAGTTGGTGCTAATTTACCCTACTGAGAAGTGTAAAATTATTGCTGGGTAAAAAGGTTCCATTGGTGCTTCATGCTGGCTCTGGCTAGACAGCTTTCAGTAATCCAAATACACCATTTAAAACTTACTAGATTTCTTTACATTCCTTGAAGTCTGCAAGTTACTGTCATATATTTCTTGATGTAGAAATGGAGGTATCTGTTTGTACACTATCTACTGTGCAGAGAATATTTAAGCACCCATTCATTGTAGAGTCTCCATCTAATTATTATTGACTCCTCTTTACGCATTGTCATTGAAAACTCATTGTAAATTAACAGTTTAACAGCTTCCAAACTCCTACCAAACTAACTCCAATTGAGGATAAGGATTTCCCTGATATTATTCAACTAATGACACTTATTCTGACTGCAGGATCCGTGTTTGATTATTTGATGAAAAGTAATTTCACTTATACCATAACATAAATACCGTGTGAGTGAAGAATCAGGTGATAATATGTAAAGAGGCCTAATAACATATATTTTTAATTCTGGGCAGATGAGTATGAATTCATATAAATACTATAAGAAATAAAAGTGCTATATTTTGTCAAGCACATTGGTGTTTTTTTTTTCCTGGATTTATTATTTGCATTAAGGTATATTGTTGATGCTATGTAAATCATTAGTTCAGATTATTCATATTCAGAAACTCCTAAGATATTAAAATAAAATCTCACAGCAGCAGGAAACGTGCGGTTACAGAAATGTAGCTATATTTTGATAATTATTTTTTAAAGAGACTGAGATTAAAACAATCCTGTCGGATGTATTCCCATATTCTGCATCTATAGTTTTACTTTGCTTAAAGTTCCTGTACAGTAAAATCTTCCTATTATAATATCCTGAATTTTGTGAACCAAGTTGACAGTGTCAAGAAAATGACTGTGTAATGACAACATAGCCATCCATTCTGATTTATTTCTGAAACATAAGGGAAACATCAGAGATCCATTCTACATTGTTCAGAAAGCATGCATATTCATTTAAGACACTTACATTACACATTTTAGTGATGCAATTGTGAAATATGTTCTTTTTACATTCCTAATTATGGAGTAGAACAGATGGCAAAGACTTAGTTCAAAGTAATATATATCCATTAAAATAACTGATGTTGCCAACCATTCTTTGGTGATAAAAGAGTTTACAAGTTCCTTGGAATGTAATTGGGCACTACTTAGGACTTAAAAATATATTTATTTCAAAGCTTAATTTCTATAGTAATTTATAGTCAAAATTAGTTAGGAAACTGTTCCAGTGTATCATGGTTAACACACTTAACATGGGTTTGTCTTTTGACAGCAGGAGATTTGCAGTGAATGTAACTTACAAGGACTAGAAGTGACATTTATTTTGGCTCTGAGTATGATAACTGTGTTTACACCATGATAAGTTACTGAAGACTAAGCTTTTCCTTTGAGTAACAGGTTGCAGGAAGGATGGGTGCAATGACTGGCTTTCAGAAGATGACCCTGAGCAGTCTGATCCTAAAATAACCCTGGGAAAGATCACTGCTCTATCTACTGGAAGGGCAGAATTCGCAGTACCCACATGCTCAGGTGCTTTGTGCCAGGATGCAGGTCTTTCAAATCACAGCTTATGCAGCATTTCTGCCTGATCAGCATTCATGGTCTCCGGGCAAAGTGCTTTACATTCTAGCATTCAGCGTTCAGGTGCTGTGCTATGCAGGGATACCAAATTCCTTCTCCCTGTACAGACACTGGCGATAAGTTTGTACATCTGAAAAGTGATCCAGAAGCTCTGAGAAAAATGCTAATCACTTAAAATAACTTTGCAATCAGCTATGTTTTGTCAACTCAGTAGAAGTAATCTAATTCCTTCATTTCTTGACATTAGATGCTGTAGCAGATATTTAAAACTAGGTACCATATATCTCAACGTTTTCTTCCAAGTGAAAAAAAAAAAAAAGAATTATACCTGGCTCCTCCACTGCAGGAAAAGGCTAAAAGGGAGCCCCTACTCCTGAGGCTACAACTACATGAGTAAATTAAACAGTGCCAAGGAATGTACCCAGGCACTAGAACTCAAATTTTCTACACCATTAAATTGCTAGTACAGTCCCCAGCATTGTTTTGGCTTGAGCTGAATAGTGTTCTCCTAAGCAGTTCCTGGGCAGAGGGCAGAAATGTGCATGTGCTGGCTGGGCTGTTCACAGCAGGTAGTTTGTGTGCAGCCATCTTCTTGTGAGGGTCAGTAGAAGCTGCTTGTCTCTCGGCTGTTTTCTGCTGCTGCCTTCTGTTCCAAAGGAAGGTTTTCTGTTTATTTACTTTGCCTGTACAGATAGCTAAATTAGGTTAATTAGCCTTAGTTACCAAATTATATGGGACAAAAAAAAAAAAAAGAATTTAGAACCTTAGATAAAAAAGATAATTACCTGTTGGCATTTATAATAAACAGTGATCTATGAGAGCTTCTGTCAGAAGCTCTATTCAGCAGCAGCACACCAACCTATCAATTTTCATTGTATCCAAAGCCCAGAGTATTCAGCTTGTGCATTTATTTGCAGGCCTAAAGCTTTCAAAACGAACTGCAATTTGAAATGACACCCTGCATATTTTATATAAACACATTTACTTAAACACATATCTGAAATAATCTGTAGATAACAAATATTCTTTTCCTGTATGCATGGCTGGAATTAATGAACAGGACTGAATATAAAACTATCTATAATGAGGTTACAAACAGATCCTTCTGTATTTAAAATACAACCCAAGAATAAATAACGTTTTCTATACTCTGGCAACAATTTGTGCATCACTCTCTCCTCGAACTTTACATAATTATTGTTTTGTAGCATCATGGTGGAATACTTTCTTGGTTTATGGGGTTTTCTGATCATCCCATGGTGACCAAAAATATTTGCTCTGCATTAATAATGTCAAGGCATCTTGTCTTTGTAAAAGGGCAATTGCCAGATTTATACAGCTTGTAAGTGGAAGAACTTGAAATGAATCAGAATCTTTTCTGCTAATGTGGTGCTAGTGTAAATCCTCTACCAGCTGCAGTCAGGGAGAGTTTTGCTTTGTATTTCAAGTGACTAAAGAATCAGGCCTTAAGTAAAATACAATAATAATAACCCACAGTTTTGCTTCAATTGCTTATAAATTATAGACAAGAAGGGTAATAGACATGAGGCAATGTCAGTGTATTTAATGTGACAGCTAGTCATTATTGAGAAATCTGCCCTCATTATGTGTGTTCAGAATCCCAGAGAAGCCCATGTAGAGTTCTGAAAAAAGTTCCCACAGCTTTAAGGGTGGCTTGTTATTAGTAAGCAGTGTATTGCAACGCAATGCAGTACAATATGATTCAATACAATACAATACAATACAAAAGCTAGGCCACAGAAGTTTGTATTTGATTGCTGGCATTTCTGAATTGGTAGGAGTGATTTCTGCTCTGTCTCAGTGTTTCTCTTGAATCAAACTGGCTTGAGAAATTCTTAACTGATTCTCACCACAGGAAACTTAATGCCCTTAGATGGCATAGATTTCCCATATATGCATATCAGTCTTCCACCCTTTAATGTCCAAAGCTAAACTAAACAGCCTCCAAAAAGCTTTTTGCTTCCCATTCCTTGTCTTCACATACACCTCCTGGAGAACATTCCAGGTCTTTTCAGTAGGTGGATGATCCATGTGATGCAGGCATCCTATGTACATGACTAAGATACGTAGCATTTCTTATGTGAAAAATACATTTATTAAACCTTATCATCAAGGTTCAGGGCAGAAATGTGAGTATACTCCTAAAAAAACCCTAAATAGTAATATTCTGTTCATTTTTGGGGCAGATTGTCATTGAGGAGGACTGACAGATCTGTATAGTGAAAAGTTTACATGTATCCAGACCTGAAGTTTGAGAAAAAATTGAAAAAAGATTTTTCCTGCAAAGGAATAAGCCCTATTCCTACCAAGCAAACAAGCAAACAAAAACTCAACAAGAGAATTAATGTTATAGAATCATTCTTTGATTCTCCTTCCATTATTATTATTAATATTTTAATTCAGGATGGATGATGGAACAAAATTAAACATGGATCAATTAATTAAACATTTATCATACATGTTGTATATCCATAAGTTTCATTAACAGGTCTCTCTAATACTTGATGTATATATATATGCATCACATACATATTCATCACACATATGGGCAGTAGTTAACTGCAGAGTGCAAACTGCAGAGTGCAAACAGGAAATTGTGTCCAGTTCTGGGCTCCCTGGTACAAAAAAAGACCAGGATCTCCTTGAAAGAGTTCAGCGGAGGGCTACTAAGATGATAAAGGATGTGAAACACCTCCCTTATGAGGAAAGGCTGAGAGACCTGGGACTGTGCAGCCTTGAAAAATGAAGACTCAGAGGGGAACTGATCCATGTCTATAAATATCTAAGGAGCGGGAGGCCATGGGATGAGGCTGAACTCTTCTCAGCAGTGTGTGGTGATGGGATGAGGGGAAATGGCCACAAAATGATGCATAGGAAGTTCTGCACAAATGTGTGTGGGAACATCTTCACAGTGCAGTGCCGGAGCAGTGGCACAGGCTGCACAGAGAGGTGGTGGAGTCTCCTTCTATGGAGATGTTCAAGACCACCTGGACACCTACCTGTGCAACCTGGGCTAGGGAGCTGCTTTGGCAGGGGGTTGTATTCGATGATCTCTAGAGGTCCCTTCCAACTCCCACAGTTCTGTGATTGTGTGAAATTTATAGCACTGCTTGCATGACAACAGTAACCGTTTTCAGCAATGCTTTCTCAGAAAATTCTTTGGAAGAAAAATTGCAGAAATTCATTTTTCATGTTCTATTATCATATCTGGATTGTTTCATATTATGTTACTTCCAACAAACTTCTGAGATCTCTACTGACAAGGGGTGTGGGTTCTCAACTAGTAACCCTCATGCATACTGCAGCTGTTTCATACTTAGTTTGCAGCTTGTGTGATTTATGATCTTTGTCTTTATATGCTTTGTGTCAGAATCCCTAAATTTACTGGGACAAATCTTAGCATTCAGAGTTAATTGCTGTCCCCAGAAATCTCCCAAATTGAGATTTTTATCAAGCCAGCCACAAAAAGAAATAAATTATAGAGTCAGATCATTAAAAATCCACGATGGCAAACAGTATCACCAAGAAATGCATTACACAAGTGAAATTAATTGGAGCTTATATAGATTATAGTAGAAGAGAAAATTTATTAACAAACAGAAGGAGAACACTGCCCTGCAACACATTGTTCAAATGTTACTGTGAAATAGAACCAGGTAGAGATAATATAGGATTAACTTTGGTGGTGGCTCTTTACGTTTGAACTGTGCAAATAAAATTGTGACCTACTAGATAGAGATACAATAAGGACCATTGATTCAGTGAAAGACCACGGTGACTTTTTATTTCTAGCCTTTTATTTTTAGCCTGAAGTATTCAAGATGCTGCTGCAGAAGTGTTCTTCAGCTCTGATATAATTCGGTGATTTCAAGTTGTTTCTTGCAGAAGAGAACATATATGTGGCCAGAATTTCATCATAGTTAACACTTCACAGGAAAAACATTTCAGGCGTGTTAAGTAAAATTAAAACTTTCCTCAGAAAAAGATCTTTCCTAAGTATCATCTTCTTTAACCTCATATATTATCCTCAGGAGAAGTGAGATTTTTGACAAAATTTATTCCACGCTCTCAGGAGAAATTCAGCTTTTTTAGAATCCAAGTTAAAATGACTCCCAGAAGAAGCAATACTTTCTTGTTTAAGTAGCTCACATTGACAGCTCCATTTCATTTCTGTATGGAAAGATTGCCATGTCCTGGCAGTTTTGAAGATCTCTGGGGATGGAAACTCAACATCTTTGGGCAACCTGTGACACATACAGCAATGACTGACTTGTAGTGGGTACTAAGCTAATTACTGCTCTGTTACGTGTGGACAAACAAGATGACGAGAACATAACAGGGTGCTGTGAGAGAAGCCAAAGTATCAGCAAGAGCACTGCCAAACATTGGCTGCATTTTAATGCTTTACTAAGGAGTCCATTGCTGACAATGTAGACTGCCAGAGGTAAATCTAATGGTCTCCAAGGAGGGTGGCAATCACCATTTCAGTCCTTTCAGTTTGAGTCAAGCTAGAAGCTGAAGTAATTTCTCATGGGAAAGAATGTGGATGCTGCACAACAGCACAAGGGAATTATCCTGAACTCAGTTCAGGATGGCTGAAAATGGACAAGTGTGGTTCTCTACAGCCAGACTCTCTCAGGGTCACAAACTGCCTGAAGGTGTCACATATGAGATCTCACTAGTGTAACTATAAAGAAACTGATATAATATCAGAGAGAGAAAGAGTGAGAGAGATTATCATATCTGTGTTACATATGGGTAGGGGTTATTTAGAGTTTTGCTCCAGTACCATTTTGGTATTATGATCTATTCCTGATTTAGTGGTAGTTTGCTGCATTCTCTAATTTTCTTCCCTTCTTTCTCCTGCTTCCCCTCAGGCGTTGGTTTTTGAAGGGTGGTACTTTATTTTTCTTTGTGTTTTGAAGAATTCTGCCCTTCTGTTATGGTTGATTCACATACTTGATGAGTGTGAGGATCAATTACACTTAATTTATTGCTCTCATTTCTTCTTATATTGATGTTGCTGTCTGATACGCTAATTATTTTGTAATTTCATAGAGGATGGTTTGCTGCTCTCCACTAAGAAAAGGGAGCTTTTGAGCCAACATTTGCTACCAACTGCAAACTAAACTGGTTTACATGTTTTTTTTTTTTCCCTGGTTTTGCAGCAAATAATACAGTAGCTTTTTTGTTTAAGTTGACGCTGGAAATATTTTATTTTTTTCCTGCTATCTTGATTAATAAAAACACTTTGTAGGTTTTTAATATGTTGTCAACACAAACTATATTGCTAAATGAAACATTTTATTTTTAAAAATGTCTTTATTTAAGTATGATAACCAGTTTTAGAAATATTTATGTGTATGTTTTCAACATTCCAGTAATAATGTGGAGTAGATCAAATACTGTACCTGTGAAATATTCATTGAAATCTATTAAGAAATATTTTAAATGGCTATTATACTAACACAGTATTTTTTTCTATATATCTCAGAGAACTGAGCATATATGATGTTACTAAATTCTTCAGTGCCCTTTACATGTAATTAAACTTAACCCTTGCATAACTGAGCTGAGTCATGCACAATGCACTATGCCACATGCAGAAAATGAAGGTACTAAAATTCTCAGTTAAGTGTGATTATGGAAGTGGGCAGACTGAACTCAATATAAGAAA
The DNA here is from genome assembly GCF_038088225.1 of Cyrtonyx montezumae. NCBI lineage: Eukaryota > Metazoa > Chordata > Aves > Galliformes > Odontophoridae > Cyrtonyx > Cyrtonyx montezumae. The sequence goes on along the minus strand of NW_027072034.1, from coordinate 143,205,742 downwards.
AGCTATTTCCTAAATGAAAATAAGTAATTTAAATTTAGGAAAAAATGTTTCTATTCAAAGAGATTATTTGGTTATTGACTCAGTATGAATGATCAGCACTAGCACAGATGTGTAATATTTTGTAATGACAAGAAATGACAAAAGACCTGACAACAAATGTTTGGTGAAAAAGCTCAGCTACTCACAGTTGTTTTCTCTGACCTTCTTTTACACATACCTGTAGATATTACTGAGTGCAGATATTACTGAGTGCTGATCCTGTTAGACTTTGTGCTGACTCTGTTTGCAATAGAAATACTGGCAGGCACCGCTGTGTCATCAGTGTGAAACGACATACTATAAAAATTAATGCCTACTTTTAGGTGCAAGCTTATTTATTGTAAGGAGGATATGTAACCTTTTGGATGAATTAACTACAGTTTTGTTTTCTTTATGTGTGCTTTAACTTGCACTGTATTTAAAAAGAAGATTGGAAGCAAATCTGGCAGTGCAGGCTGGTAATAGTGATTCATTTTACATAAGACACCTGATCCAACTCAGAGAAGACTTGTATTTTGGTTAATCTTGCATGAAAAGGGATCAAGTTCTCTTATAGGGTGTACACTAGTTAGTTAGGAATAAACAAAACTAGAGGCTAGCAGGTTTCTGAAGGTTTCTTGATCTATTTAAACAGAAACAACAAAAAAACCTTGCTAAAATACCATGAGCCTTAAGCACCCAAGGATTTTAAATGAATCAGCTCAGTTACATTGTTCTCTGTCTATATTCACATCTTTGGAAGAACCTGTTTCTGCCCTTGTTTCACTGCTTCATTTATCTCATTTGTTCCGATCCTATTTGGAAGTATATTGAGAACAGTAGATTACTCAATTAGCTGACAATAGGGATGAGGCTTGCCTTTTATTTACTGCTGCTGCATTTCCAAATTTTCATGTGCCTTGTCAGATTCTTTTGAATTATATTTTTCAGAAAAACCTTACACTAAAATGACTAAATTTCACAAGACTGAATGATTGAACTGTATGAACAAAGGAGCAAATTATATACTAGACTAATGACACTCACAAAAACTTAGGTGAAATGCTAAAGCAGGAGTGGAATACTAATCAGAAGGTGCTCTCTAACCACCAATTTTATTTGGTTGTGAAAAATAGTACTTTTGCATTAAATGCCTTTCTCTTTTCAGTAGCACCAATTATTTTTTAATGTTTAATTCTTGCAAAACAAGAAAAATCTTTAATTCATGATAGATCATTATTGAGCATGAAGGAGATAAATAGAGAGTATATTTCATGCAACAAGCAGTAGTTATCTAAGATGCACTGAATACAAATCTATGCTTACACAAGGGTGTGGCTGTATAAGCCAATTTGAGGAAATCTGGCATTTCCCTCCATGTCAATAGTGTACTGCTTGTTGCTGGTAGACAAACGTCTGCACTGCTGGAAGCACCATAACGTCTTGCTGTAACTGACCTCCTTGTTGGCAGTCACAGCAGAAAACAAGAAAGGAATTAACATGGAGATAATTACCTTGGCTCCACAGTGGTTGGATCTGGGAAATGTTTGTGGGGTAACCTTTGCTGAAGCAGACTGTGCTTTAGCTAAAATAAAGTTTTTATACAGAAGACCTTTGCCACTAAAGTTATCCTTTTGGTTCTTTTCAAGAATTCTGAAGTAACCTATTTATTTTCTAACCATGCACTAGTCACAGATATTACAGCGCTGGTGCTATGTTGGGGGATATGGGCATTCTTATTAAAATGTGTATGACAAATCAGCTGCAAGATATAGTAGCATTCTCACTTACTGAGATAACAGAGCAAATCTATAAAGAAACATACAATATTCCATTCAATATCTTTTATCGACAAAGCCCTCAAAAAGCTACTGTGCCTATCAAAACACACTGAGAGTAAGAGGCAGTGTTTCCCCTAATACATAAGATATGCAAAGGGAGGAAGGGGTTGAAGTGAAAAGAAATAAGGCAATGGGAAGCAATTTGTTGAGTATCACGAGGACAGTTATTGAAGAGTGGAGAATTCACTTGTATACTGAGTGCTACTTTAGTATATCCTTTGAGATACTGAATTTTCTTGTGCTTTCCATGATGACATAATGTTAATGCTCCGCATATTCTTTCTTTGTCAATTAGTAATCCTAACATATTACATATATGTAATGTATAATGAACACTGAACAATACTAACAGGTTACAGATTTGATCTAATCTCCACCAACGTCTGCATTTTAATGGGACAGACACTGCAACTCTGTGTCAGTCTGAATAGATAAGAGGAAATAAGACTTTTTGAGTGAGAAGCAATAAATAAAGTTTGTTCTTCATTAACGGAAAATAAAATCAGATATTATGTATAACAGAAATGAAATTCCAAACACTCTTGCCTTGTTCCCCTAGGTATGGGGTCCTTGGGAACTCACAGGGACTGCATTCCTGGTCTTGTGAAATAAAATTCTGAGGACCTTGTACAAAGAGCCCTTGGAAACAGAGCCTAGACTGTTGCAGGCATGCAGTTTTTCAAGTCTTTTCAGTTTGCCAGCTGATTTGTGATTTGAGAAACTTTTGAATTACTGGTAAGAAGGTAGGTGGATGAGAAAAACTGGGCAAGAAATCTGAAGAACGTTTTGATTTAACTGAATTGGCATCTTCCAAAAGGAAAGAAAATTGTTCCATAGGAACAGTTCTGATCAGCTTGGTTATTGCCTATACTAATGCAAATTACTTTGGATTCCTGTTTAATAGCATTACATTCCTAGAGACCAATTTTTTTGGTGTGTATTTATACACATTATGTAGGGGATTAACATATACCTTTTTAGTATGTTATATGTCCAATGATAAGTCTTCTATAGCAGCAAAATGGCTTGAAGAGTAAGGTGACTATAATGTGATCAGTCCCCATACTACTCCACGACTAGACCAGTCCAACGAGATACTTTTACTGATCATTTGTTATTAACATGACCTGTACATTACCCATCACTGCAAACATACTCATCAACTCTCATTAAAGAGTCAACGACTACATGAAACTAATTAGTAAATAAATGGCATTACAAGAGAAGGAAATGGTCAGTATTGACTTCCTTTTGATTTATATGAGTAATACCACAACTGATTATTATAACAGATTATGTTAATGGAAAACTTGTACAATTTGTAAGCACACATCTGACTATTTCAGTCTGAAGGGGATAAATATGTCAAGAAATTGCGGTAATTCTCTTTCCTAAACATAAGAAAGAGTAAAGATATTATTTAAAATGTCATACTTGCAATCAGAACAAAAACCCTACAATCAGGAATCTGCAATAAATATTTACATCATGCTTTTTGAAGTCTGAGACAGAGTAAACATATTTTCAGCAGACTAAACATATGTCTGGAATAAATTCTAAAAATAATTTCCTCTGAAGATAGGTTAATTGTTGTTTTATAGTGCAGAGTTACAGCTAACAAAGCCTTTCCCAACTGCAAGCTTCTGATTTTGAGTTTTCAGATAAGCAAGTGGTTTACTGTAGCAGACACATATCTGGAAGGTGAGAAGGCATTAGAGTAAAACCCGGATGCTGTTGGATACATATTTTAGTGCAAATCAAAGAGACATATCACAGAAATTGTGCATAAGGGGAAAAGTGTCATTACATTTTTTAAAGTTTTAGACTGGGTGAGAAACATCTGAGATGTCACAGAGCCAAAACTCACTCAAGAGGCCATACAACACAAGTTCTCCAGAGCGCTGCTGAGGGCAGGGAGACACAGAGGTCTTCTTCTCTGCCTTAGATATTGCTTGTGGGTGAGAAGGAAGTATGTGTGGAAACTCAGTGCAGTGCTCATGTGGTAAGAATTCTTCACTGCCCTGAAGACCTGTTATATATTGTGTATGTCACAGGAGATATGATTGTTTATTTGCTTAGAGACCATATTAGTAATCTAATCAATCATAACATCACAGAATTGCAGGAGTTGGAAGGGATCTCACAAGATCATCGAGTCCAACACCTCTGCTGAAGCAGGTACCCTACAATAGGTCACACAGGTAGGCATCCAGATAGGTTTTGAATATCTCCACAGAAGGAGAATCCACGACTTCTCTGAGCAACCTGTTCTGGTGTTCCATTATCTTTATCGTAAGTACTTCCACATGTCTGTATGGAACCTCCTATGTAAAAGTTTTAGTTCATTGCTCCTTGTCCTATCACTACACACCACTGAGAAGAGCTTGGCCTCATCCATTTGCCTCCCATCTCAGTCTCATTCTGCCCAGGCTGAACAGAACTAGGTTACTCAGCCTTTCCTCAGAAGGGAGATGCCTCAGACCCTTTGTCATCTTTGTGGCTGGGAAGTCCAGAATTGGACACAGCACTCCAGATGCAATCTCACCAGGGCAGAGCAGAAGGAGACATCACCTCCCTCGACCTGCTGACCTGCTCATTTTAGTGTATCTCAAGATACCACTGGCCTTCTTGGCTACCAGGGCACACTGCTGGCTCACAGCCAACCTGCTGACAACCAGAACACTCAGGTCCTTCTCTGTAGAGCCCATTATACCTATTATTTTTTAAAACCCTTGCGTACAACAAGTACTGAAGTAAAAATCATGAAATCAGTTGAAAAATCAAAATTGGCTCTCTTAGAATTTTTAAAATTGTTTCAACCGAGAATATACTCTGGAATATATCTCCTCTACAACAGGTTAAAAATAGCAGGAGCCCCCTATGTATATATTTATTAATTTTATTATGTACATATAAATTGACCAAATGAGTAAAAAGAATAACAATTTGTCATCTGGTTTTCTTTTATGGAGAGAAGTTCACCTGTAAGTATGAATTTAGCAGTTATTTTGGAAAGCAAATTGAAATAAGTTTCCACAGACAATCATTGCTGATATAATTTTTGATTATTTATATTGATATAAGGTTATAATATAGCATAATTGTTATTATTTGTGAGTTTGTAATAAAACGTTAATATTATTATTATTCCTGTAAATAAGTGTTGTATTTTTAATCTACATAATTTTATTTTTATTTGTTTGTGATAACATTCATTTAGAGTTCATTTTTAAAAAGATTAAAGCATAATTTTTATTCTCTATTTCAAAGCCAAACAGAATCTTTGTTTTCCTGCCTTATATTTGTAGCTTTTCCCATTACTGTTTTTAATTTGTAATGAGCAATATTTGTGAAGAGACATTTTGTTATGAAGACAGCTGAGCTCTGCCAAACATTGTCCCACTAGTTTAAGCTAGAATTGCAAGAAAACATTAAAGACTGTGCCCTTTTGAGTGCCCATTTATTCCAAGTAATGATAAAATAACTTATTTCTAGCTGGTGTTGCATAACTTCACTATTTTTTCATTGGACTTTTTTTCTAAGAATGAAGGAATACTGATTTCTCTTTCAGAGTTTATATTATCTTCTGGACATACAATAAAATTATGAAAGAAATAATTGTTTTATCACTAATGATAAACAGTAATTGGAGAATAAATTAGTGCAAGATGACACAAATGAAGGCATTGTTTATCCATCATCTGCCTGTAGAGCATCAATATTGAATTCCTCGTTGAATATAATGGGGATTTTGCCCTGACTGAGAAGTTTAGAAGCATGGCAGCATCTACATATAGTCAAAATCAACATCCAGGCTTCATAGGTTTTGTTTAATACAAAGACATTTTTACTTTTCTGTTCTTTTTTTAAAATATCCTGTTGAAGTGACAGTGGCTAGATGGCATTGTTTTGTATAATAGCAGCCTGGCAGATCATTTAAAAGCTTTGACACTAGATGCAGTTCTATTACAAAAAAACATCTACATCCGGAGTATTCATAATTTCTAAAAGTACTGAAAAACATATGTTTCTCTCAAAACACTGGCCTACTTGCAGCTGATTTACCATAAAAGACATGAGCATTGAGAATTCAGGACTTTCTGCTGCACATAACTAACTGATTTATTGTAGCAGTAGGCTGGATTGACCAATAAGACATGAGTCTATTCTTGTGAGGCTGATTTCCTACTCATCTTATTATGGTGCCAACACAGTGGTCAGTTGAAAGGATCTGCAGAGAGAACCCATGCTCTTTGAAAAGTTACTATTTACAAAGGAAGCAACTGCAATAGCTGAAGTTGTATATCTTTGAAATTGTTCAATTAACAAAATTGTCTTCACAACTAAATGAAACATTTTTAACTTTGATGTTCTCGTTTTACTACTGAAGCATTCTTTGTGTCAAGATTGTTATTCTTTACACAGAAATATCCACTCAATAACTGTATCAAAATTTCTTGTAATAATGACTATTAGGTTGAGAATATAAGAGCAAAAAAAAATTCTTAAGCTTTTAAACTTTTAAATATTTTCTTACTGTATGGACTGTTTACACTTAGTGTTTGAGATCCTTTCAAGCAAACATTTGATCACTGGCAGAAGTTAGTGGGACATAGGATAAAGTGTTGCCTCACTGCTTACAGAGCCATTACATTAAGGTTTTGGAAGTAGTGACATGTCAATCCAATCAGAGAACAGTGAATTTGGATGCAAAGCTTAACGATTTCTGTTATACATCGTTTAAAATGTTTATAATCAGTCTATCTGTAGAATTAAGAAATTTCAGCAAATTTGACAGACTTACATTTCATAAAATCAGAAATGGCTCTCAAAGTATCTAACAATGAAAGGCATCAAATTTTCCCAATGAATTACAAGTTACTGTTCAAGGCTTTATTGCAGTCATCATAAACAGAATGGGACTTTACTCACTTCCTACAATATTGAAAGACTTGAAGAGTTCTCTGCAGCCTCAAAAATGTCCAAAGCATAATACACTGCAGAAGCAAATTCAAGTTTATATAGAGTCACAGGCAATAGCCAGGAGGTGGGAGAGCCTGAAGAGAAGATCTAGCAGTCCTAGAGGCCAGAACTGGGAGCTCTGGAATGTCATAGAGCTCAGAGTAGACATGTAAAAGAAATAGTAGTTTTATGACAGGATGCTCCCAGTAGTGCCAGAGCATGGAGTTATTTCCAATGTACTGTATAGAAATTTGTATTACATAGAAAGCTTGTTCACATTACCATACTCTGAGTCCAAATGGTGGCTGAAAGAACAGATAAATTTCACATGTTCCCACAATAAACTAAGAAAGTATCAGTCATAGAGCACTTCATGCAACATTATGGAAATTTCTTGAGTAGAATGACCAGAGCAACAGCAGGCATAATTTTTGTCTGATAGTGTACCAGCTTTTCATGTAAAAAGTTCTGAAAAGGTGTAATTATGAAGTCTGAAAATGCCTACCCTTTTCCCATTTAGACTAGTAGTACCTTATCATTAGACATTCCTTAAATAAACTTTGGTCAGTTTTAGTTTTAGCTCAATAAATTATGAGATGTAAGAATGGGTTTTTGAATTGAGATTGTAAGAGTTGAACAAAAACATAAGAGAGTAGATCCATAGAGAAAGTCAAAAATCTCTTAAAAATAAAGAATTTTTCAGACTATTTTTTCTCATTAAGACAAAACTGAGCATACATTTAAGCTATGGAAAACATATTTTGTGTCAAGTCAGAAACTATCCACTAGAAAGAATGCTTTCACTCTTCTTTCATCTGACCTAGCTCCTCAGTTCCACTGATGTGGCAACTGTCTTACGCCAGCACAAACATTAACTGTTCAAAGAAGGGACTGGGGTTGCAAAGCATTTTCATTGTGCATTTGTTTTTGTTTTTGGTTTTTTGTTTACTAATACCAGCTCCCTGATAGTTTTGAGTGCAGCTCCACAAACGCTCACCACATCCCAAGGGATACATGTTGTCATGAGGCTGAGCAACAAGCTGGTAGTAACAAAAGGGTGGGACAGCCATTTTCAGTCACTGCTCTCTGTCTTGATATTATGGAACTGGACTGTTAGCAACATTTCCCTCCGGACAAGAACATGCTGTGGGATGAGAAAATCCAGGCTCCTGGTGTTAAATGTTCTGAAAGAGTGCACGTATTTTCTGCTGGACTTAGACCAGTGTTGTCAGATTAAAGTTGCATATTCTGTTGAATTAGGCCAGCTGAAACACACGAAATATTATCTCTTGCTTTTTCACTAAGTCAGTTGACGTCTGTCAGAGATTAAACACAGTGCCAATGTGAAGATTCTTGGTAGTGTTTCACAAGGAAATAATGTGTTTTGATGTCTCATAAGGTAAAATAACAAAAACTTGCATTAAGTGTATCAATTTCACATTTTGTTTACTACACAAAAATATCCACTCAGATTTGGGAGCAGCTCTGTCTAGACAGAATTTTGATATGCAGGCCTTATGTAATCATGTCTTTCAATAAGAATAATGCGTTGGCTGTGCATAATTTGCAAATGAATTTTTACACGTCTCTAATTCTTTTTATCACATTATTTAAGTACTGCATATTAAGAAAAGATAATTAGTGTACAGTAGCAGTGAATTATTTTTCAGGTGATGACACAGTAACCTGGCTTATGGTCCTTGTTTTGCTCTGTAGATAAATTGCATGTGTTTCTTGTTATTTATCCTGCGCCTTGCTTGTAGACTCCTCAGTACAGATGCTGTTTTACGATCACAAGTACATAACAGTTGGCAAAATGCAGTCTGGCTTGTAGTTGGAGAATCTAGACATGAATAAATAATGCTAATGCTATATAGTTGCCTGTCTACATTGTATTCTGTGGGCAGAAGAATAACAGCTCCACAGGAATCCCCCAGCTTTTTTCTTTCTTTCTTTTTCTTTTTTGAAACACAAGCTGCGACTGCAAGTGAGATTTGTAGAGACCTTGCACAGGTGGCAGCCACTAAGTAAACTCCATATCAACCCCATATAGCCCAATATCATGTTTACATCATTCCTGTGATTCAGGAATTGAGCAGGATTCAGGGAGAATCGCTCAGGATCCTCATGAAGTCTGGGCCAGCAGTTTAGAGACAGAAGTCTAATTGTATGCTGGTTTCCTAATTCAGTGTGCAGTGAGCCATGTATATATATGGTGGGAGAGACATATTTGATAAGAAAATTACAGCTTCAAAATTAACAAGCTGCCTTCAAGAAAACTATCAATGAACTAGTCTGAAAAATGAAAGCATTAAGTCAATGGGAAGCAGAATGAAAAGCTAGTACAGTTGTAAAAACACTTTTTTCTCATTTAACAAATGCATCTCAGCAGGTATGCCACAAGTAATGCACAGAACAGGAACAGAAGTAATTCCTGTACTGAAATAAAGCATAATTATGAAAACAAAGATAAATGCTGGCAATGGTGTAATCATTCATAAAAATATAATCATTTTAATTCCTTCAGATTAAAGTTAATAGTTTCTGTAAAAATGTGTGCCCTATATGCTTCCATAGGTTCATAGGTTCATTAGGTTGGAAAGGACCTACAAGATCATCTAGTCCAACCATCCTCCTATCACTATCCCTACCCAACTACTAAATCAAATCCTAAATCAAATTCCAAAAATTTTCAGTGCAGAAAACTTGATTATTGCCACTGAAGAATACATTGCTTTTTCTATTTGATTACAAAATCTAGAATTTATTTTATAAGAATAATTTTTTAATACAGAATACCTTTTATTATAGAATTCTTCCCATAGCAGAACTGGAGAGCCCAGCAGGCATAAATCTCAGAGACATGGAAAGCAGCTGTTGTTCCCTTCCATTGAACTGGCTGCTTTTCACAGTTTCAGACTTTCTGCAGAAAACTCCTTAGGGCTTGATATGCTGTTCTGTTACTGGGAGTGGCATAACAATGTCACTGATTTAGTTCCTAAAATCAGAGGATTAGTCTTCCTGTTTCCTTTCCTGACATGGATTCATTATATCCCTTTTGTTAATTTTATCCTAAATAATATATTTTCCACTCAGTATACTCAGTCTGGTACAATTCCTCAATTAACTGCTGCTGTGTCAGACTAGACATTTTCATTCTTTCTCAGTAAATTAGCACTTAATCACGTTGCTCTTTTCTGAACACTGTCTGTTTTGTAAGAATTTTGCTAGTAACATGGATGTGGGAACTGAACGTGCTGTTTCTTTCCACTATAGCTTCACAGAAGAGGAATTCTGTTCTTTCCTTGCATTTGTTCTACGTACATACATAGGTAATCTTTCTAGTGGTTTACAGTTACTGGTGCTATAAAACACCAGAAACACTAGGCCATTCACTCACAGTGAAGCAACGTTTAACCTTCTTAGAACTTCAAGAGCAGAGAAGAGGAAAAAACATGCAATATGTTTTCAGAAGTCATTTTTCCCCGTAATTTATTCTTTCAACCAAATGGCTCCTGACCTTTGCCTGTGTTGCTGATGATAATTTGTGATCCAACAGAGTATCCACAATGTGCCCAGGAGTTTGAAATGCAGAGGTAGAAATAGGAGCTGTCTAGGTCAGAAATTGGATAATAAAAGATGGATAATTAATCTCACGGTTCAGATCAAATTTTGTGAAACGCTCGTTCTGCCTGCCTCTTTCATTTAGGAGGAGCAGCAAGAGCTCAGGCTACTACACACTCTGACTTGCAAAGCAGAGATACCAACTAGCTCTATGTCACCAGACCTCTTCTGATTATGTAAATGGACAACTGGTTGCTTGATGGCTCCTATGGAGGCTTTTCCACTGATCCATTACGTTGTGAATGCACCTTCTTTTCCTTTTCACTGCTGTCAAAGACGATGTGGCAAAGTTCAGCAAAACCATAGAATAAAAACATCCTTCATTCTCAGTATAAGGAATAACCATTACCACTCAAAAAACTGAGGAGTCTCGAGTAAGTGCTGAGGATCTTTTATGTATTGTGAGCAGAAAATGTAGTTGCCCTCTTCAATTGGCAAATTGAAGTCCCTTTGTAATGTGGTTGCATTTATATCATTTTATGATGATGGCTGCTGAACAGAGCAATTTTTTTCCTGCCAACCCTCTTAATACGAGAAGTAACATATTCTTAATGCAGACTTCTTTGATATACCGCAGTATCTCACAAACCTTTCTCTGTAGGGATTTAACTGCTCAGTGGTAAAAGTATTTTCTCAATTCTGAACTCTTACATGAAACCTAACCTCTATCTCTTCCCCAAATCCAGCAAATCCTAATGTGCACTATGAATGAGAAACAGATAAGCTATCTTAATTGGAGAAGTACATAATAATATATTTTCATTTATAAGTTTCTCCAGAATGTAGATATTCTCTCAGAACTTCAAATTATCTTTTGTTCCAACTCAGTTAAATAGACATTGAATTAATGTTGATGAAATGGTACACCAGTCCTCTGGCACTAGTATTTTCTAATGTAATTGAAATTTGAATTGTATCTAGCGTGAAGTTAAACTATCACTGTAGATAATTGCAGTGATCTTACATTTTTGGCATAAAGCAAAGATGTTAAAATAGCCTTAGATGACTTAGAGTGATGCACACTTGATGCTACTGTGTGGTTTTTTGAAGTGTGACAGCAGACTAATACTTTCACATAAGCACAGGAGACAGTAAACACCAAGGAGTGAAAATAACTATACCAACCACAAATCTGACTCTCAGCATTGTATAGTAAAAACCATTAATGATAATGTATATTATTACAACTAAGACATAAAATAGGACTTGAAACTATGCAACGTAGTTTATTTGATTTATTTCAATTTACTCTTATTTTATTTGAATACTTAAGAATTTGTATCGGTTATATAATAAGGAAGTAAGAGGTAACTTTCTCCATCATCAGAAAGGCAATTTTTTTTTTCCATGGTTTGAATTACTTTTTAAAACAACAAAGCAGGAAAATGATTCGCATTTTTATTCTATGTTAAGCATAGCTCAGATAAACTTACTGTGATTCAAAGAGCCTTGTGGCCTGTCTGTTAGAAGTCATAGATGTAGAAAAAATTGAAATTTTCTCAGAAACAGTGGAACATTTCTCACAGTAACTGCATTCTGAGGACTAAAGTCACTAGATTGTTTTTTGTTTGTTTGTTTGTATTTTTTTAATCCAAAGAAGAAGGAAGGAATTTCTAAGAATTGAATGGCTTTATATTTTGTTTCTTTTTTTCCAAGTAAATCAGTAGGGCTTATCTAGCCTAAAGATTACTGTCATTATTGGAAGAAACTGTTCTCATCCAAATGCTAAGGGCCCTGGCAAACTCCCTCAGATGACTCTCCTTGGTTAGGCTTTAGGTGTTACAGCATTTCTTCAGTTGGCCTTGAGCCCCTGACAGAAGTTATCATCTGAGCAGCTGAGGCAGCAGGATGGTGCATGGCACTGTCAATCAGTCAGAACTTGGTTTTCTACCTGGCATTTTGAAGTAAACCTGTCACAGCTTGTTACAGTAAGAATGAGCGGGGTTAAGCAAAGATTAAGCACTAAGATTTAGAAGGGTTAAGATAAACTTGTTCATTGCCTCATTTTGGCTGAAATGGGTTAAGCAATATTTGTAGGTACAGTGTCAGAACAGGTACTAAGATCCAGGGCTGTGGTGATGAAGAGCAAGTGGGAACAGTAACCAGCTCCTTTGGCAGAGGAGTCCATGTCTGTCCACGGCCACAGCATCCTTGGGTCATGTCTCTGCAGTCATTAACACTACATCCATCCAGTCCTTGATGTAAAAGTGGCAGATTTGATCCACTTAATGTCTAGGTGTATGACTGCATTCCAGATGGGTGCTGCTGATTCATCCTCCCATCGCAGACTGCACTATTATCAGCTGTGACACAGCAACAAAGCTGGCCTTCTCTCTGCAGGCAGCAAATCTGATGATTTTTGGGAGACTTTTCTAGAGGGCTTAGTTTTCTGTTTCTGAAGTCAGTCCATCTCTCCTAAATAGCGTCAAGTCATTGCCAGGCTACCATCTACATCTTGCTTCTGCAAGCAGAGTGCACCATTTTCTTCTCCTCAGTAAACTGCAACAGCTGTATGAATCTAGAGTTACTCAACAGTGGATGTACAACTCTTGTACACAACTGGGGCAAGAACCTCTGCTCTAAGGGTAAGTTTCCCTCCTCCCACAATGAAGGCAGCAAAGGAGGGCACGTGGAGACAGCCTTTTTGAAGATACTATTATCTGCTCTCTTGACTATACTCCACGAATGTCATTCACTTCTAAAACAATTACAGTAATGTCTGGATTGTTGAATTGTTCCTTTCCCTCTTGGGATGACATCAGCACTCTATGGATGTCTGAAAAATAATCTTTCTATCCTGAGAAGCAGCGTCTGGAGGATAGTACTGTAACACTTCAGGCTAAAGATCAGTTCAAATTTTTCAGCTTTTGAAGTATTAACAGGAATCCCATGCACGATTGACTATTCCATAATGTAGTAGACAGACGTAAGCTGCAACCCACTCCAACCTACTTCGTGTTAATGTTTTGTTGTGTTGTTGTTGTTTTCATTTTACTCCAAGCAATTCTGATTAGTAAAAATAATGTTTGTCTCTCCTTTGAGTGTGTGTACATGTTTTCTGAAATGCTCACCTTTCTGTTCTAGAATAGCAAGCTGGAGGTGTGAAGGGGGGTGAGTGAAGAAGATAGCATGGATTTTCTGGTTGCTTTGTACCCAGGGCATAGTTTGCAGCCCAGCCCAGCCAAATCCAATAAGTCACAGCGGAGGATAAAGACCCAGGCTCTCAGGGTGACACAGATCTGGAGCACGACTCACAATGCTGACTTATCTTTTTGATAGAGTATCCAAATCCTGACTGTCTTTTCAGGAAAAAAACTTGGAAAAACAAAACCAAAAACAACAGCTAAAAATAAACAGCAGGCCTGGAAGCAGGATTCCTTGCCTGAGGTATTACACTGGCATTCATTCTCTGGCTATGATTTCAAAACCAGTTCTGCTACTAGCAGTTTGTTGCTACTCAGGGACCTTATCTCACCTTATCTCCCTCAAAAGCTTGATAAGCCTCAGTCACCTGCTTGCTCTGAGGCAGCAAGCTACTCTGGAACCCCGAGTCCTATTGTATCCACAACTACATTTGTATCCCAATTCAAAGACAGTCATGCTTCATGTAAAATAGAGTGGTAATCACAGAGTCTGTGGCTAAGGGTGTAAATTAAACATGTCTGGGAATGTTTTAGGTACTAAGGCCAAATGCAAACAAACAGCCTTCACCTCCAGAAGGTGGCTGCAGGCAAGTAGTTGTCACTGTCTAGCTACAGCTGCTAAGTGGTATCAGTGAATATGGGGGAATTGTGTTAGCCAGCTTGTGCCAACTTGGTGCCAGGGAATATTCTAACAGTTTACTATCACAGGAAGCTAAATTCACAAAGACACTTTTGTTTATTAGTACAGACACAGTCAGAGAGTTCAGTGTCATATCATCTTTGTCTCCACTGTATTTCCATGCAGAGCCTTGTTTTCATTTTTTGCATTGGCCCAGCTTCCTTTGGTGTCCACACTGAAGCAGTTATGTAAGAATGATAAAATAAACTGAGTTATTCTGCATATCGTCCAGTCAAATAAATCAGCATATTGGATTTGTTTGGTCAGACTGTCCTGTATTTTTCCTGGGACCATTTTGAATGACTGTGAATGGTTTCACATAAATTCCATTGGTGTAAACATAGCAAATATGACTGCCTGTTTGAGTCTGGCCAGGGGTAAATGCACAGTTACTACTGGATTCAGTAGGTCTGAGGCAAAAAACCAACACTGTCAGCAAGAACTGAGGGAAATGTCTAATGCATAGTTACTGGTGCTGTATTAACCTCTGCATATTTTGTCCAAAGAACTCCAGTATGTGGAGTATGTATCTGTCTCTGTATGTGGATGTAAATGAATGCTTGACTGTGCTTTCATTTTGGATGCTCTGTCCTTATCTGATTGCATTGTATAAATAGTGAAGTAGAATCTTGTCATGGAGCCAAACTGTGAATCGTTTCAGAGTGGAAAACACAGAAATAATATAATTTACTTTGCATTATTGGGATTAACTTTTTCACCTTAAAGAGCTTTTATTGACTTGTAGATGAAAGAGAGGGAAACCCATATACAGGCAGATTCACATACATTGTCTAACCCTCTTATTGACAGAGTAACCCAGTTCCACACTGTTCAGTGGAGTCACTCACTGAAAAGATTACTTTCTCTTTTTTCTCAGTAAGGATGGCAATATTAAATTGATAAAAATAATTTGACAAATTTATTTTTAAAATGTGAAATGGGTAACTTGCACATTTTAAATAATTCTGCACACTGAGTACTTTACTTTGAATGATCATTTGGTGTTTCACATGGTCTTTAATCTACTTATTTTGAAGGATTTATTTATCCCTGAGTAGAACTGAACTTCGTTGCAATAGAGCAATGTAATCATGCTTGTTTCTGCTACTAAAAAGCAATTTAACACTCAGATCTAGACTCTGCTTTTCAGATTTGAGTTCTTAGTCTGAGATCAGCACTGGGAGCCTTGTTTCTTGGCTTGAGGTGGTTAAAGAGAATATTCAGCTGCCAGCTAGCACATCTGCCTTCTCTGCATGTTTGGTGTTACAGCTATGGAGCTGGGCTCTGGAAGGAGCTATTTTTAGCCCTCATCAGCAGATAGGAGACTACCGTGGATTGGATAAATTGAGAGAAGGCAGTAATAAATCCAATCCAGAGCAATCCTGATACAGGATGGGAAAACTGAGTTCAGATGGCCTAATGACAGCCCTTGCAGTGTAATTCAGTAGGAGTGATACAGTGTCTCAACTATTTTAAAACAAAGAAACAAACTAAGACTAAAAAAGTTTCACTCTCTTAGTAGTAAATCACGCCTTTGTGCTCTGAGCTGCATTTGCTGGGAAGCTATAAATATGAGATATTTAACTGCCAGCTACCATAATTTAAAGTAATTTCCTGGTTGAACAGTATTAATGTAAGAGGTACTGCCATCATTTGCATTGCTGCAATATTAATTATTGGAATTTATTCATATTAAAGTTAAAAATTTCAATTGTCTTGCTTGTGGTAGTAATATTCTGAGCAGGTACTCCGTTTATAATGTTTTAAAATGGTGTAAGTAGTAAATATGTTTCAGCTTGTTATGACTCAGCTCATAAAATACAGAATATTTTTATACAGTAAAAAAATGCTGATGCTTTTTTTCCAAATGTCTCCAGTAATGATTTTAATAGCACTAAACCAGAGTGTTTCTGATTGCTACTTGTCATCAACTCATCTGGCAGAAAAAAATAGTGGTTGGAATTTTCAAAGGGGCTTAGGAGGTGAGGCATACCACTTCCCTTTAACTTGTGTTAATGGGGTCCATTCCTATTGAATGCAGATGGAGTCACTGTTCTCTATATTAAGTATAGTTTACTCTTGCCATTTACTCACTGTGGGCAGATGCCCATTGCCAGATTAGACACTAATAACAGTCTGTTCTCTTTAAAGACAAGTATCTTTACTAATTTCATGTTGATGGAATTGACTACAAAGCAGCCGCTGGATTCTTCACTATTTACTGCCTTGCTAATAATTTTCCCTTGTGAAAAGGAAAGTCTCACTGTAACTGCTGTTTGGAAAAAAAAATCCTGTGTCTAGATAAAATAACACTAATCAGGTAAAGAACTAAGAAAGATGGGTCTTGTTTTTTTACACGTTGAAATGACTGCCTTTTCCATTTGGAACCCAATTATGATATGAAGAAAAACTGTTCATATAATCTTGGATGTTAATGACAGGGCACACAGGCAAGCAGAGCCTATTTGAAAAGAGGATGGACAAGACTGTCGCCTATGCTAAACTGTATTAAGAGGCAGTTGTAGCTTTCCCCATCACAGCTTCTATTAAACAAATGTAACTAATTGTTTATGCAAGTACTCAGTGTCTATCCAAAAAGTGTTATTATTTATTATTATTCTGTCTTCATACCTCTTATTTTCCATCTTGAAATGAGCTTTCCCTACATCTCTTTCTCCCCTTGGGAACTTCAACTAATACTTCACATTGTGACATTCATTAGGCCTGGTCTCAATGGGATAAAGTGTGGAGTTGGAGGGTAGGTTCCGAAATCAGGATTCTCCAGTTATCTCTTTCTGTCTCTCTTCCTTTTCTGATTGTGTCCTATAAACTTCTACCATTTTGATGAAACAGGGAACAAAGTAAGTATTCTAGAAAACAGTCTGATGTCTGTGACAGTGGTATGATGAAATAATGGAAATCTTTTAGGCAGCACTCAGACAAGCTAGTGCTGTTAAGAAATTCTGCTATATCCTTGCAGGTTCTTGGAACACTTTTATAACAAATCATGGGGACAGAAATGGCTGTATCTCCATTCGTCTCACTTACTCTAACTGGTAATGTGTTGCTATGAACAGACTAGAATGAACTGAATGTTCTGTTGAAGAACTGGCAGAAGCCCCTCAGTGAGCATCCTGCCAGACTCAGTGTTATTACCATGAAAGTGTATACTCATAAAAGCTGTACGTTGGATGGAACTAGGAGTTTTAATAATTAATAGCCTGCAATTTGGTCCCTACTCAAGGCAAAGTGATTTTCCAGCAACTCCCCATCAATTGTCTAAACATGTTGCAATTTTGCTCCTTCCTACCAGGGAAAGATCTACCAGGGAAAGGCTTAAAAAGGGATGTGATGATGGTGTAAGACTATCATTGAGTTAAAAAAAAATAATTAATGATCACACAACAAAAATAGATGTTTTATGTCCTAATCTTACATATGTGTTTGTCAAGAATTTGGGATAAGGAAGAGGAAAGCTAGAAAACTTATATTACATTTCTGTCCTCTTGTGAGAGGCTCACTCTCCCATCTTCCATCAAGGACTTCCAGGCACTCTGCACGGTCATGGTAACCCACTGAGAACCTCATCTGTTTCTCAGTTCTAAGAATAACATTACTCTGGTGTATCCAGCTGGCATTACTTTAAAGCATGCAGGACATTTTTAGATTATGCCATATACAAAGAGAACAGTTGCACCTTACATTTTCTGTCCATAACACTACTGTATATCCACATATACACATAAAGACCTCTCAACAGCCCTAAATATGCTGAATACTATGGGAAAAGCCTGCTTGGTGGATTCTGTATTTGAATGTTTTGCTGATGAGATAGTCTTTAAATTTCTTATTCTAAAGGCAGTGCATGTCCTTGCATATGTTCAAAACAAACAAACAAACAAACAGACAAACAACAATAACAAAAAACAGCCAAAACAAAACAGCCAAAACAAAACAGCCAAAACAAAATAAACCAGAAATGTCATGAGTTTCAGCCACAATGATCATCAGCTGAAAGTTTATTTGGAGGGTTTATGAGTGATTATTTTTCTCTTTGAAAATTCAGTCAAGGAGCAGAAACCCAAGTCATGGTAAGCACTCAAATCAATAGTGGAAGAACAAAATCTTCTTTTGAGCAAATCTAGAGATACTCTATTCCCCTTTATAAATCTGTAATTATAGCAGTGTAAGGGAGTGTGGCAGCCTGAAGCTTATTCATCAAAACTGTGTGCTTTGCAGTATGTACTGTTGAGAAAAGTCATGAGTGATTTCCCTATCAGAACAGACTGCAGTTCTTATGAACAGTTTAGAACAAACAGCCCCTAAAAGATAAAAGCTCTTTATCTGAAGTAAAACTTCAAATATTAGATATTGCCAGAGATTAGACCTAGGTCTCTTCAGCATCAGACTAAGGTGGTTACAATGCACCAGCTTCTGTAGCTCAAGAGTTTGGGTGCAGAGCAGTATAGACACAAAGTAGAATGCTGCTGGTGTAGCACCTGGCTCCATTTACCACCTAGTACAAATGACCAGGTAGAAATTGACTGAGGCCTTACTAAGGCCTTTTGAGAGTGAGGGTTCAAATAATGCAGTCATAGAAAAATGCCTTATCCATTTTGCTACTTCTTTCATTTTGGAATGAGTCTTTTTTGCAGCATAATCTTATGGTCTTTTGTGGCTAAGGACTGTAAAATTTGATCAGTGACTGTAAGCAATTAAAGAGAAAAACATAAAAATAATTGTGCATGTCTTCATTAAATATATATTTTTTCTTATTATGCAACTTGAAGAATATGACTTCTGCACAGAAAAGCAAATCTTCTAATGATTATGAAGGGGAGCAGGGAGCCAGTGAAACAATGTTGGTGTTCAGGTTGTTATTAGAGGCCATTTGCCATGCTCCTATCAAGGAGTCTATATTTTTCACAGAATCTTTTTTGTAAAGCTCTATGAAATATAGTTTAGCTCCCATTCCAGATATAAAATTAAGGTCAGGCTGTGTTCCCAGACTTAACAAAAACAATTTTGAGTCTGTTTGTGTCTCCTTAGGAATAAAAATTTAAATAGGTGCATTCTTCTGTTAAACACAACCTCCTTCGTTCCAGCCTCCAGCCTCCATCCATATAACTGATGATTTAATACAGGAAGCTTGGACACAGCAGTTGTTCTGCCAAAAGTATTATGCAGTTGAATTATAATTGTGCAGTCATATGTAAGTTTGGGAAAAAAAATAAAAATAAAAATGAACATTAAAAAGTGTCTAATGGTGATAGAAGCATACAAAAAAATCACACAGCTCTGGATTAATAAAAGGAGAGGAAAATTGCAATGTAGGGGGAAATTTAAAGAAGCATTGGAAGGAATAAGCTTCCACTTCAAGAAGTGTGGCTGAGTAGAATTAAGGAAAATTACATAGGTTGATGCTTCTGATCTGGATTGTGATTTTGAGGTGAGCCTCCCAGATGCTCCTGCTTACTGTGCTTTAGTAGCCTCATGCAGAATGAGACTGAAATCAGAAGTGCCTCAGGAGTGACAGTACTGAACTTCAGCAACTAATGGGCATTCTCTGTGAAAGACAAGCCCATAATTAATTTCAAGTGCAACTCTTCAGAATATACATAGTGGAAAACTCACATTCCTGCCATCAGCTGTTTTCTCTTGCTGATCTGCTTGTATTGTGATATATACTTATTACAAAGTCCCATCTTATGGAAATATTTCCATTCATCTTGCCTATCTGTAAGCATTTACTTGAGGCGACATTGCTGAGCTCCAGAAAACAACAGAGAAAACCTCAGCTCCGCTAAGATTCATGTTAGTAATGGAGATAACTGCTCCTGTATGTAGGGATTGTGGGATGAGCATGAGCTTAGTTAGGCGCAGTGCATCATGCTAATTCATGTGTGGAAAAATACTGGCAAAACCACCAAAAATTCTAGACACCCTTTATCCTGCTGGAATCTGTATCACACTGTAGTTTTTAATGCCATAAAGACTCAATTATTTACCTAAGTTTGAAGATAACACAAAGGCTATGGTATGGGTGTTCACATTCAAGTTTAGTAGAGATCCTGACACGAGTTATCCTAGTGTATAGTGACGTAAAGAAGTTGCATTTTTGGTGAAGTTATTATTATTTTTTAATATATACTTCAAAGACTAAGTCTGTAACAGTATTCCCTTTCCTGTCTCTGAATGTGGGACATAGATTCTTAATATCAAAGATACATTATCTGTCTGTCGGTGATAGGTATTAACTATAACATAAAATACTGAATTCAGTTATCTGATGGTAGTTAAGTTTGATTCCAATTCATGCCATCATATTTCAATAGACTCCAACAAACTAAAATTCCTGAGTAAAATTAGATGGGCAGTTATTAACAGAGACAGAAGGTATTTATTATTTTCCTCAATAAAATATGAAATGTGTTTTTAATATACTTTTAGAATAAGAAAACCTTGATGTCTAAACCCTGTGAGCACTCCCAGGCTGTAACCACACTGACTAGGTGGCTGGAGTCTAGTTGGAGACCATTAAGTAATGATGTACCACAGGGGAAAACACTGGATCCACTCCAGTTTAAAATAATTAATATTTTGGGTGATAGTGCAGATGTATCCTCAGCAAAACTGGAGATGACACAGAATTTGAAGGAGTGACTGATGCATCAAAAGGCTGTACTGCCATCTTGAGCTTGACAGGCTGGAAAATGAGTTGACAAGAATCTCATGATGTTCAACAAATAAAAACGCAAAGCCCTGCACTTGAGAACTAATAACTCCAGGCACCAGTACACGTGGTGGTCTTCCCAACTGGAAAGCAGCTGGGGCAGAACAAGGTCTGGAGATTCTTTTGAACATGAAGCAGAAATGTGCCCTTGCTTCTAGGAAGAATAATGGTATACTGGGCTGCACTAGGCAAAATCTGGCTATCAGATTAAGGGAGGTGATCCTTCTCCTCTTTTCATCTCTGGTGACCCTGCACATGGAGTGCTGCATCTAATTCTGGGCACTCCAGTACAAGAGTGACCTGGGCATGTTGAAAAGAGTCCAGTGAGGGGCCATGAAGATGAGGGAACTGGAGAACCTCAACTGTGAGACTGTGGCAGTTGGAACTGTTCAACCGGGAGGAGGCCCAGCAGGTTTCTTATTACTGTGTATGAACATCTAAAGGAACTCTGAAAAGAAGATGGAGCCAGGCTTTTCTCAGTGATGCTCATTAACAGGGCAAGAAGCAACAGGCACAAACTAGGACACTGCCATCTGAACACCAATCAGCACTTCTGTACTGTGCAGGTGAAGGGGCACTGGCACAGGTTGCACAGAGGCTGCGGAGTCTCTCCCTTGGAGATCTTAAAAAACCACATAGACATGAGCCTGGGCACCCTGCCCTGGGTGTCCCTGTTTGTGCATCCTAAAGTCTCTGCCAAATTCAATCACTCTGTGATTCTGTGACCAGCTAACTCCAACACGGATACACATGGATGCCTGGGTTTTCAGGAAACGTCTTTCAGTGAGGGCATAGCATTACTGAGGTCATCATCAGCACACAGCTCATGCAGCTTGTAAAGCCTGACAGCACAGTCTTCAACTTTTTTATTTTTTTGACAGTCTGCTTCCAAGTCTATATTTAGAATGTTCTGGTGCTATACTCATTGTCAAAATAAAAGATCTAGATCCAAAGATTTACTGTTTAACATATACAAACTGAAATAGTTTTCAGAACTATCCCTACCATTAAATAGCAAAGAATTACACTTACATCACTGTGTAGAACAAGATATTTATAGGGGAATAAATACAGTAATAAGTTTGATTGCCTGCTTAATT
Organism: Cyrtonyx montezumae; assembly: GCF_038088225.1. Lineage (NCBI taxonomy): Eukaryota > Metazoa > Chordata > Aves > Galliformes > Odontophoridae > Cyrtonyx > Cyrtonyx montezumae. Next base: position 143,183,642 of record NW_027072034.1, on the reverse strand, counting down.
TATAGAAACTCTATGAATCTGTCTTACTAAATAGCTGATATACAAACTTTTGGCATGAAATATTTTTAGAACATTGACAATTTGTCTTGGCTCAAGAGCTATTTATAAATTTTTCATCACCTGAAAGCATGAAATACTTCTAAGTCATTCATTTTAGCTGAATGTTTTTATTTATTCCTGGGTTAGCAAAATCTGGGGACAGTAGGCTTGAGATAATTGTTGTTATTGTGTGGTATGATGGTGAATTCAAGTTAAACCCAGGACCAGCTGCAATGAAAAAAAACACGATCCTGTTACTTTGTTTTACTTTCAACATGTCTTTGAGAGATAAGGGTTTATTTTGCTGAGTTCCAAAAGCCATAGGAAGAGCAGCAAGAGCATTTCTCGTGTTTTTTGGTCCTTCCTCCCATCTTCTGCTTCCCATGTCAGAAGAATTGGTCCAGAAATGCCCCTTCATTTTGCACATCTCACTGTTGTCATTCTAATGTCTACTGAGAGGCTAGACAGATATCTAGATATCTGTGATCTAGCTGTAGGTGTCCTGGTTCATTGCAGGGGAGTTGGACTAGATGATCTTCAATGGTTCTTTCCAACTCAAACAGTTCTATTGTTCTATGATTCTGCATTTCGAAGGAGAGTGCCTGGAAAAACCATATGATAATCAAAGCCACATTCTCATTCGAAAATTTGACACTGACTACAGTTCCTGCAGAAGTCAGTTGTTTTGTTTTGTTTCTCCATCTTTACATGTTCTTTGTAGTCTGAAATTGGTTGTAGATTTGTAGGGCTTTGAAATGGAATCAATTTCCTGTCCTGTGCAGTGGTTTAATAAGCAACAGTCAAGGTGTCTGTTGCAGTCCACTGCCATGAGAGTCCCTGCTGATAACTGTAAGTATGGAGGTAACTCTCCCATACAGTCTAGAAACAAATATTTAAATTTAAAACAGTTTGGTAGCATTATTTGGTTTGATGTAGGTTCATGTATATTAGTTGTTTAGCTGACAGCCTCTAACTGGTGGGCTCCAGTGAGAGCGTGGAACAAGAATATCTGTAGATATTTCAGCCACAAGAAGAATTTCTTCTGCTAACTAGGGTCTGTTTCCTTTCGGTTGACAGCATAGATGTGTGACTTTTCAGAGACTGTTCTTCAAGAACCATAAAAATGAATGATTCTCTCACATCATGATCCATAACTGAGAAAAAAAAATAACATTTATTATTATTATTCATTATTACTAGTCACTAATATTTCCTCCAGTCAGGAAGTCTCATGTGCTTTCTGCTTAAAACATTATTTAGAATGGACGTAACAGGGAATATGATTTAAGCAAAATGTTTCTACAGAAGATCTTGTACTCTTCAATATATATATACTAGATTGAAATTTTCAAATCTATTTACTTTGTACAGCACATACCATCTTATCATTTTGGGGTTATGGGAATTTTTAATTTTTAAAGACGAATAGGGATATTTTCTAGGGTTTTTTGTTTGTTTTTTGTTTTTAATAAATTAAGCTATAAAACCAATTAGATAACACATAGCTCTCTTCTAATCTTTACGAGTAGCACTTTACAAATATTAGCTAAAAAATCCTCTAGCATCTTTGCATAACACGTAAGAGTTATTTCCATTTTACTAGCCAAGAAACAATTAAAGAGACAAAGAATTTACTTTCCCTGCACATTGCTGACAGTGAAAGAAAAGCAAGCTTGGGAAGGCCACCCAGTTTGATCTGAGTTTGTAGTCAGTGCATGTCAGGCATGAAAAAAATGGAGAGGGTAAAATCTTATACTAACACTACAAAAGTAAAATTAAAACAGTGTTTAGGTTAGATGTTGTTCTCAGTAGTCATGTTAACAAAATCATAAAGTAAAAAAAAAAAGGAAAAAAATCTTTTTTTTTTTACAAAAAAAAAGACTAGGTTTTATACACTTTATGTTTTTTTATTATGTTTTATTTTAATATTAATCTCACCCCTGTAAAAAAACAATAAATAAAATGGAATTTACATGACTTTTTCCATTCAGTAAATATCATGCATGGGTTTTTTATTGTATCTATTAATCAGATCTTGCTATTAACACGAGGAAAAAACATTAATCTAATGCCTGAAGTATGAGTATAGTTTGAACAAATTGTTCATATTCACACACTTTCAATACAGGAAACCATAAAAATTTCCCTAAATGAATTTTACAATGCTTCAGATACTTTTACATCATTCAAAAATAAGCTTACTCTGAGATTTTGAGTAAGCTTATTTGATTTTTACTCACAGTTTGTGGCTCATTACAGAGTAATGTAAAATATGTTTACAAGAACATACAATAACAATAATTATGAAGTACAGTTGGCAAGTGCAAAATATTTTATAAATTATATGATGAATATGCATGTGTATATGTACATACATGCCTGTCTACAAATGCACACTTAAAATATGTTCATTAATAATAGGAACTGATGTCCTGCCTCTGATATTAGGTGGATTCTGACTATTGTCTTCCACGAAGTCAGGATTTTACCATTATTCTGTATATTTTCATGCATTTTATTTATTAATTCCTCTGTCACCCTGCCAGTAGCTCTGCTAGTTACACTCTATTTGGTTTCTCTGCTTCCTTACATTGGCCTTCTGGACCCCATGGGATGTGTACAGTTCTTATTGAAGCAAAGTGTGTTTCTACAATTTTAGTTGCACAGTCATTCAGTTGAACAGTTTTTGCTTGCAGGTGTACCATCTGCCAGAGCCCAAGGAGTTAAGCATAGGAATAGGAAGGAGAGGGGAAACATATTCTGTGATGAAGAGAGTGCTTCTGTCTGGCCTACTGTCCTACATTGCTAGTGATAACAATCAGTGTTACATCAAAAGTACAGAGTTAGCAATCTCATGCAGGTTGAGAACACAGATAATAGGCAGTAAATAATTGGAGTGAAGCATAACTATGAAGCCTTGGAACTATGTTTTCAAGTGGACCATATGATCAACAGGAGAAGAACAAGCAAAACATGAACACTAGTGAGATTTTTCTCTTTAAAATCAGAAATTAACTGAACTTTCTAACTTATAGGCCTAGGGTGCAAAACAATGAGAATGACAACAGAAAAACACATTAAGTATTTACAATTTGTGCTTCAATGTCTTCAGTAGACAAAATTCCTTCTAAATCCAGTGGACAATTTGCAGTATCACTCAAATTTCAATCGCACTGCAGTCTACACCCTCAAATGATCAAAAAATGACCACTAGTTTCTGAAAATTAGCTTTTGCTATTTCTACTCTATTGGTCATAATGCCATTTTCCATTATTCCTGGAAGTCCTAGCACTAGAATAGACAATTAAAACCAGTACTTTAAGTCTCTGAGCTTGATTGTGGTTACAGTAAAAAGCAATATTGGGAAATTGACTGGAAAAGATTGCCATGAGAGCCTTTTTCTGGTTATCTCAAGTGGATTAAGTTAAATTTGAAAGAGGGACAGAGGAAGCCCTCTGTAGAATAATAGTTCCTGCATAGGGAGCTCCTTCAAATAGCCACTGCACTTAAAAATTGGCACTCTGTTTTATTTTGAAATAACTTCTTAATGTAGACATGCCTAAGTTTCTTTCATAGCTCTGTTAACACGAAGAATCCTTAAAGTGGGTGAGAATGTGATTAAATTTAGCATCCACATTCTATTATAATTTACACCCACTTTCAGGCTTTCTTACACTGCTGGAAAGGTGAAAAGAGGTCCTTGTATCATTTTCAAGCTATTTTATTTGTAAATTATTCTGGCTACAACAGTGCTTCTCTAACAGTAAGCAGTGTAATGTTAGAATAAGCTCTTCCAGTCTGTATGGCTGGGGTTTTCATTGATGCTTTTTTTTTCCTCCCAACTTGTTGACTTTTTTTGTTTTTTTTGGTGTTAGAGAAGGACTTTGTTAGTTTAACACAGATATTTCATGGACGGAGTGGGATGGAAAAATCCTTTGCACCTGCAGGTGCTGCTGATCCCTAACTGGGATTCCCTGCTCTAAAATGGTTCACACTGTTATTACTGCCTCCGTTACCATAGCAATGTGAACTCTGTTTGATATGAACATACTTCCCTGCAATTACTAAAGCTGATGAGCACAGTAATTATCATAGCTTCCTAAGGTGCACTTAAAATAGCAAGGGAAAGGGAACGCATTCTTGCAGTATATGGTACACTCTTCACTGGCTGTCCTGAAAATTCCCTCTCAGTGGGAAAGTTCAGTTTGTCTTCTGTGGTTACAGATGAATTATTTTTTTTTTTTTCAGGATAAAGGTTATACTGGGACAAGATACAGCAATAAGGACAGAAGATATGTGGTTACTGTAACACAGAATGATTTATTGTCATTGCTTAAATCATCTTAACATTACTAGTTCTACGTTCATTCAGAAATGGCAGAATAGACCTGGGAGCAACACAAACTCATCTCACACAGTGGAATAACTTAACTGGTAATGTTCCAATAGCAGAAAAAGTAGAACCTACATTACAACAACCAAAAATGCTGCTACTATACTGAACCACATGGCAAAACCAAACAAAAAACAATCTTCAGGAAGCCCCCAGAGCCCTTATTCAGTTGTGCTCTTTATGTCAGAGAACAGTATGTTTTCAGTATCCTAAGAGTTCAGAAAACCCCTGGGACTATTCATTTATAGCTAATAGATTTCTTCTTTAAGCATATACTTAAATTTTCAAGCTGCAATGATGAATTAATTGAAGAAGAGATTATTTTCAGTGAAGATGATATTTAATAGGAGATGATATGTTGCTGGAGACCTGCTTATTCAAATTGAACTTATGAAATTGGTTACAACCTATATGTGATGTAACGAAACACTGCAGGCTTTCCTGATTGGTAAACAGTCATCCAGAGATTTAGCAGGAAGACCACATGTTAATGATGAGTACTGCACTCCAGTACCCTACTGAAGAAGACGTGTGTTAGACACATCAAGGATGTAAATTATGAGTGTTTATTAAGTCAAGATTAAGCAGATTTAACTGTCAGGTTAGTAATCAACCTGTAACTGAAGAAAACAGATGTGTAGAAGTGACACATTGAGAACTGCTTGGGAAGTGAAGGGAAAAATCTGAGAGTGCTATTGATAACCATAGTTACAAATGCCTTACTTCAAATGTCTTCTCATTCAGATATATATGATTTCTGAAGCTAGTCTTCAGTACCTTGCAGTTGATGAAATGCTAATATTTTTTGAGTTGTCATTATTGGAATATTTTTATAAAAAGAATTTCAAAACTCACCATTTGGTTTTTCTTCATTCCATGATCCAATAGTGCATATATTTACAGAACTCGTTAGCCATAAATGTATAGAATTAAGTTGCCATAAGGAGGTATTGAGATACCATGGGTACTGAGATATCAATTAACAGTACTTCATGATAGAGTACTAAGATAACAGTTTTTCACTCAGTGCAAAATGCTGGGTGAAAAAACATGGTGATGATCCCTAATTCAATGACAGGATAAAAATCTATATCTAATACTTTCTTGAATTAACTTGCTCTACTTTGTCTCCATTTTCATTTAAAACAAAAGTAATGATCTCAAAATAGATGTAATAATGAAAGTAGACACTTTAAGGCCAGAAATAAGAAGATATGGTGCATATATTTTATTTTTTAACTATCTCCTAAAATCATGTTTTCTGCACTCAGATTTCACAACACAAAGCTAAATTGAATACTGTTTCCAATTATAGCTGGCTAACAGGGAAACAGTGGAACAGTTTTTCTGACAGTAACTCTTCCTGTATGTAATGCTCTTACTAGAGACAGTAGAGCAGGACTGTGGAGGAGGACTTAGGGGTTCTGGTGGATAAGAAGCTGGACATGAGCCAGCAGTGTATGCTTGCAACCCAGAAAGGACAACTATATCCTGCATTAAAAAAGTAGTGGCCTGCAGGGCAAACGAAGTGTTTGTCCCCCTCTACTCAGCTCTTGTGAGACTCCATCTGGAGTACTGCATCCAGGCCTGGAGATCCCAGCATGAGAAAGATGCAGAGCTCTTGGAATGGGTCTGGAGGAGGGCTACTAAGATGATCAGAGGTCTGGAGGACCTCCCTATGAGGAAAGGTTGAGGGAACTGGGCTTGTTTAGCTTGGAGAAGAGAAGGCTCCAGGGAGACCTCACTGTGGTCTTCAAGTACATGAAGGGAGCATATAAACAGGAAGGGGAATGCCTGTTTACGAGAGTGGATAGTGATAGGACAAGGGGGAATGGTTTTAAACTAAGACAGGGGAGATTCAGGTTAGACGTTAGGAGGAAGTTTTTTACTCAGAGGGTGCTGATGCACTGGAACAGGTTGCCCAGGGAGGCTGTGGATGCCCCATCCCTGAAGGCAAGCCAGGCAAGGCTGGATGTGGCTCTGGGCAGCTGTTCTAGTGGCTGGCGACCCTTCCCATGGCAGGGGTATTGAGACTGGATGATGTTTGGAGTCCTTTTCAACTCTGGCCATTCTATTCTATGATTCTAGTTCATATGCCTTTCAGGGTTTATTTTAGGATTCATTCAGTGTGAGAAAATGATAGTAACTGTTGTGATAAGACAAAAAGAATGAAGTCTATGCTGAAATAGACATACTCTCCTTCACACTCATTTATAAGTACTAAGAAATGAGCAAACATTTTTTTTTAAAGTTAGTGTATTTGCAGGAATGCATCCAAACAAACACAAAAGGGAAATGCGTGCTTTGCAGCTTGAGGGCTGGTGGAAAGCCGGGCTATCTACACCTCTGTTGCACTGTAGACCAAAGCAGTTGTTTTTTTCCCATCCTACTCTAAGGAAATTTAAATAAACCAGCAGTGGGTAGTGGTTGCCTGGTTGGGGAACCGAAGAGCAGGAATCTCCGATTTCAGGACGTTTTATGGAATTTCTGATGACAATGCAATTATTTGCTCCCTCATTTGTTTATATTTTCAGGAAGTATAATTAGAAAAGAGCTTTATAATTTTGGAATTTCTTTATAGATTTGAATAGACATAATCAGTCAATAAATGCAGTCAATGAGTGTGGCTGACAAACCACTCTTGTGCCACAACTTCCATAGGATTCTAGTATCTATTGAAACATACTGATGTATACATAATCTTGTCACATGTTCCAGCACAGACATTATTTTCTGGATATTGCTTTGAACTGCTTTTGCTCTGCTCTTTTTGACAGCTCTTTGTGTTGATATATGTATTATTAGAGAGATATTCTGTAGTACACTGTTGATTGTTCATTAGACTTACTAAAAGGACTTCAATAATTTAAGTCTTGACAGTTAAGTCATTTTCCATGCCTTCTGTTTTGATTTGGGATATCTTATGTCTGTAGATTCACTGACTGAGAAATCATTTTTTTATGTGGAATGTAAGAATGTAAAATTCTAGTAAAATTCTTTGGCTTATCTATATGATTATACATGATACTTTTCCTGCAGAATATCCATCCAGAATATCCATGAGACATGACATTTAGATTTTCCACTTTCAAAAATGCTATCTGAGCTTTTTTATTTGGTATGACTGATCTCCTTAAAAATGGGCATTTGAATTTTATCTTGTTTGTTTTAGCATTCTCTGAGTTTTCTAAAATCAAAATCTTTTCAGAAGCAGCAATATCTGTTTTTTGAAACTTTTATGTGTGTAAAATGTGGTGGAAGCACAGCAGTGGGGACTTTTAAAAAGGATTATGACAGCCACGATGTTTTCTATTTGACTGTTGAACTAGATGTCCATATGCTGTTCAAACTAACTTGACCTTATATTCTCTGACACTTTGTCATGAGATTCTTGTGACAAAATGAACTCAGAAATGCCTTTAGAAAGAGCAGACAATAGTGGTCTAACGTTGCCCGGTGCCTTGTCACTGACAGTTGCTAAAGTAAATGTAATCTTTCTAGAATTCAGCAGGTCTGTTGCCTATATTACAGTGGAATACTGTCCTCAGTATAAGTTCTCTGTCAAATTCCTTTACCCTTCATCCAACCTCTATCTCCTCTTCTGCTCCACTATTTAGAGATTTCTATAATTTTACTTGTTTAATTTTATGAAACTATACCATTCAGTGGAGCCAAATGAAGAAATCCCCCTATATCTTTCAAGCTTATTCAGTTGTGTTTCCCTAGCTTGACTGCTGTGTGCTTCAGAAACTTGATAAATATGTATATTAATGTCCATTTAATTGCAGCATGTCCTCAGCATATTCATCTAACTACGCCTTCAATTACTTTTTAAGTCCCTTGATAAAAGGCTTTATAGGATAGCCAAATCCCTCTCAGGTTTTGGTTTTTGGATGAAATGATGTGAAGGATTGAATAATTAAGGGGCCAAGGGATAGCCAGACATTCAAAAACTGTTGAATGCTATTGTTGTTCTGGCTCTTCCCTCTTGACTAGCATTGCCTGGAGTGGACACCTGAAATCAATTATTCAAACAGGGCAAAACTGAAATTCTTTGGTTTGTACAGAAGCCTTTGAACACTGTGAGCAAGTGACATGGCTAACTCCAGCATCTCAGTCATGCTCAGACCAGAGTGGGGGGTAATTTATTGCAATTGGATGAAGAATTTTGGAAAGATATACAGCAGAGGTGATAGGAGCCATCTGAAAGTTTGTTGAGAAAGTTTATTAGTAAGAACAATAATAATTACAGAAAGTTGCTAGTAGTTGCAAGGTTTATGTTAAGAAACAGATGGCAGTCAAAAACCTACTCAAGACAATGGAAATGCCTTCACTGGCTATAAGCTTATATGGTTTGGGTCTGTGAAGAGTCAAATACTTACCCAAACTGATTCTTCCTGTTATCCTGTAGTACACCAATGCTTCAGTGATCTCCCGGAAACACTCAGGTTGCAATGCAGAAAAAAGTCTGAAAACACAAAATGTAAATATAAGTGGGGATTTTTCCAAGCAAGGAAGAACATTCTGTGTCATTTGTCACTTACAATGACTATGCTCTCCTAAGAGCATACACTTCTAGTATTTATTGTATTTTGAGAACCAAACCTGTACAAAACTTCCTCTAATACTTGGAAACTTCACTGTTGAGCAATGTTAGCAAGCTTTTGTTTTTTGTGCAGTCATTGTGTCCTGTAGGCAAATATTAAAGATGGTTTTTTAAATTACTTTTGACAACATAAAGCCAGTTTCCTGATTTCAGTAGGATTTCAGCTGAAGTGATTGCACCTTTCTTAAATTGAATATTTGTTTAACTTAAATAAATGTTCTTTTTCAGAAGAGAGGGAAACTGTAAAAATAAATAAATATGAAATATTTTTGACATAGAGATTTTGTATTTTTTTTTCTAGTTTGGCTAGAGAGCAAGGAAATAAACCCTAACTTATTCCTTTAATAAAAGAGATGAATGCTGAATATAGTTAGTCTGAATCACATGAATAAACAATCAAACAAGTCAAATAAGTACATTTTAGCCATACGTTATTTTCCATACAGTAGCTAGGTAACCAGCTCTAAGATTGACCTGCTGAAAAATTATAGATGAGGAAAACAGAGAGGAGTTTTGTGGCCTTATTTTTTTTTAATTTGTTTGTTTGTTTCTCATTAGCTTAAAATATTTTAAGGAAAAGTTTACAATGTTTGTTAGAATTTGGTTTTCTTGTTCTTTTACCCAAAAAATATCAAGAACATTTTATTTTAATTTCCTGTTTTATTTAATGGTTCCATGTTTATAAGGTCTTGTAGACACAGTTTTCAAGAAAAGTCATAAAGATGCTTACTTTTAAAAACTTGAATGCCTTGATTGCACATTTTAATCAATAGTATGAATATTACAGAATATGTTTTCAGTTTGGGATCTAAGGTCTTATGCAGATGGCAAAGGACTTTATTGTATAATAATGACCTCCGCTTGAATACTGTGTTTGGTTTTGCATTAAATAAATACTAAAATTAACAAAGTAAAGCAGGTTCAAACTGTATGAATAAAAAAATTGCTTTTGCTATTTGCTTTTAATCGTTTTTTATTTTAAATGTAATGAAGAAGCAGATCTCTTCTCCATAGAGTTTTTCAGAAAAAAAACCATTACTTGAATTTCTAGCTCAGAATATGAACAAAAGTAGGGTGTTCAGGGTAGAAGCTGACTCATGGTCTAAAAAATAAGAGGATAAGAGCCCAAATTTTGTTTCAATTTCTAGATTTTATCTATCACTTTAAACTCAGAAATGAAACAAAATAAAATGGAAAGTATTAGTTAATTCACAATTTAGTGCAGCAGTGCTGGTTTATTTATGTGCATTTAAGTAAACATACTATTTTTTCTCATTTAAATTATTTGATGAAAAGTTATACAAGTTCCATATCTGTGAAATGTGTACTACAACTTCAATGTTAGATATTACATCTGCTAGATATTTCAGTTTGCAGTTTATAATATAGACTGCATATGTAACTGTAAAACATTAATGTTTTAATAACATTACTCAGTGAACTACATTAATATATTTGATTTTCATGTTTGAAATTATTTTTAAATGAATCTATTGGTTTACTGAGTGCTGATTACTTCTATCTATTTTCTGAGTCTTTTTCCATGTACTGAAGGGAGAAATTGTAAGTACTGAAGGAAAAGGAGGAATACTCACAAAACCTAACTTGAACCCAGAATGCTTGATTTTCTAGGATCCCTCTGTGGTCAGTGAAGAAATATAGTCCTGTCTTCTCAGACCCTATGTCTTTGAGTAACTGAAGGCAGCCATCAGGATTTGACACTGTTTCCCTTTATCTTGCCTATGGCTGTTTTGCTGCCATCCTGCCTGTGGTGACACAGTCAATTTGTTACATGCAATTGTGAGTTCAGTCAGATCAGTTCACTGATCCAACTACCACCGCCACCACAATAAAACATCAGCAAAGAAGGAAAAAATTGTTTTAAATCAGTTCAATATCACAACACTGAGCAGGTGCTAAATCCAGGATGTGGGGGTAAACCTCTTGCTTTTTATTGCAGGTTGTTGCTGACAGCTAGATCAGATTAACCATACCGTTATGCAAATGTCTCTTCTCTTACAGTCTAATTCCCTTACAGAAGTACATATATCTCTACTGAGAGATGCTGGCAAAATTATCTGCAGTAGACTAAATTACTTAAATGCAGTACAATACAGAGATACGTATAGTTGTACACATGGAAGACTTGCATATCTGCCTACAACAATAGTTCTAATTACCTTTGAGAATGAAAAAAACTCAAACAAGAATCATTACTGCTTTCGGTGAATCTATCTTTATTTATCAAACTCAGATTAATAGATACTCTCAAGAAAGAATAAAAAAATGCTGGCTAGTAGCCTGGAGCATTTTTCCTGGCTTTTTTTTTCTTCTTTTTTTTTAACCACCATCAGAGGATGTCTCTGATTGCCCATGCAGAAAAGAAATAAAAACGCAGTGAGGGTTTAGTATGTCCAGATGCTGAAACAGGAGAGACACAGATGCATCTGTCTGTGCAGTAAGGACTGATAATGACTGAACAAAGCTCTGGAATGAGTAGGGAGAAAAGAGCAGAAAACAGTTAGACCTGAAAAAGAGAACAGGAAGAGATATGTTCAATATGAGGGATGATGATAAAACAAAATGCAGTCAAAGAAAAAAAGCCATATATGTTTACATATGTTTGTAAATATGCACAAATAACTGAATATATAGTTGATAAGTGCATGCATATATACATATTTCATATATGGAGGAAAAAAGAGAGAAAACAAAAATACAAAATAAATTCCAAATCGATGATGTCTTTTAATTACTTTTCCATGTAACATTCAGTCTTAGAGGTCAAGCTGATCCAGTCAAAATAGTCTACTGCTTCCCACGTAGTTGCTCTAATGTATTTTGCATCACTCAAATTTGCTGCTTCTTAGGTATTTTATTCAATTAGAGATTTATTTTGATCTATCTGGAGTAGTAAATGATAGCATTCTGGGACTGATGAATTATTTCTGAACATTCCAGAATGTTCATTGTAATTGTATCTTTTCTATTTTTAATTGTAGTCATTTTTGAAATAATTTTCTGTTTTGGATCTTTATAGAACCGTGACACAAAGCAATGTAATCTTAACTAATTTGTTCTAAAGAAGTTCATGTTAACTTTTTCATTTCATGTGGATTTATATTCCCCAAGTTTTTCTTTGAGTACTGAGTTCAAACAAACCAAAAATTCCAAGGAAAACTCCACCCATATCATTGAATTTTGTCTGGAAAACTTTTTTTCCCCTTTGAGTCATAACCAGAATAATGAGTAACAACTGGTTTCCACCCAAACAGTGAATGACCCATTTCTGCTAAAGCTTGAACCTTCTCTATCTGTGAATGCTGCAAATCTTGGTGACAGTTTTGGTAGGCCAGATTTAAATTTCAAACTTTCAAACATCAGCAAGATTGATGCAATTCAATTTATTTTTCAGCTGTAACCTGCATATAATGGGGTTGCCCTGATTTATATGCTATTTATTTCTTTATTAATATTGGAAGGTTGTTCTTTTTTTTTTTTTTTTGTCCAATATTTTTCTGCATGGTAGGATTTCATCATCAAATTAAGATTTCTGAGTATGGCTTCTTTCACAGTTCACTGCCAAAGGAAATATTTACAAGTGTAACTGAGTGAAGAAAGACTCTATGACTGCTACAAATTTATTGCTGGCTACACAGTGCACAAATGTGTCATCATTCTTAGTGGTGCCATGCCTAATTTAGATGAAATGTAAACCTTTGTATAGACAGTGCTCTGACATCCCAGTAAAATCTGCAGAAAGCCCAATTACTGTGATAGAAAAAATATGATCTCATTCAAGGATCAAAATATTATCACTAACTTGCCAAAAGTCTTTGTGGTAGGCAGAATTGAAAGTCAGTCATCCCTCTAAGAATGTCTCATCCAGCACGTTGTTTACTTTTGTTTTGAGAACATTTTTGACAAATCCATGCTGTGTGGATATTTAACCTTCTGAAGGCTTTGTATGCATTTCTCTGGGAAGTAAAAGTTTATAATAATTATTTGTTTTTTATATAGTATCCAGAAATCTAATTTTTGAGACTTTTTTCTTTATCTTCACTATTTGGGCTGTTGCCAATGTTGGTTTATTTCTATTTCATGAAATGTTCTCCCTTTTATGCATTTCGACTTTAGTTAGTTAAGATCACTGAGTCTTTTCATACAACTGTCCAGGCTTCTAAGTAAGTTTCATTTTTGCTATCTGTGTGCACTTCATGCATGTACTAATTTTTCAGTTATTTAGTGAGTTTTCATCTCCAAAAAGGACAGTATTTATTAAGTAATAATTTACTCAAGATAAACTTTGGTTCTAAACTTTGGTTGATATAAAAATTTAAATTTATGGAAAGAAATGGACTTTGGAATTAATATTTTTTATTATTTATACAAATATATTTTTAAGTAATAAAGTAGCATTAAGTATAGTACATGCTTCCACTAAATAAAGAATGAGGTCTTAGTTACACTTATTGAGCTTCGTTCCCTCTTCAAAGGAACAGCCTATGTATGTAGACTTGGAACAGAGTAAGCCAACTGTCTTGTCTTTGTAGGCCTCCTAATGTCCAATTTAGGCTTCTGAAGACTGTGTGATTGTATTCTTTTCCTTGTGATAAAAGGTGCCACATATAGAAATACTGGACTTGCTTTAGTGTATGTGTACATACACATACATTTGTGAAGGTAGTTCTTCTCTTCAAACTGCTTGTGCCTAAACAGTTTCTGGAAAAAGAACATCCAGAGATAGTTTTGTATTACTAGAACAGTTTGTGGAATTTATTCATGATTTCTTTCTTTCTCAACAGCTCTTCAATCACTTAAAAGAAGATGAAAATATGACGAATTTATTATTCTGAAGATAGCAACTTGGTTTTGGTCGCCATATTTATTTGGTCCGTTGGTCACTGAATCACAGAACTGTATGGGTTGGAAGGGACCTCTAGAAACCATTGAGTCCAAATCCCCAAAGTTCCATGTATTCCTTTGAGTCCATTGCCTCTCCTAAATACTATGCGAGAACAAAGTTTGAAATCTAGTTTTGTGATTGAAAACATCTGTTTTCCCAGGAAAACTATGTTAGAAATCAAAATGTCAAAGCCAAAAAACTTAATATGCAGCTTGCTCCTAGGTGCTATCTGAGGAACATTAAGGAAAGAGAATTGATAAATGGAAATACTGTAGCTGAAATACATTGTCATGTTCAGAGGAAGGTTATGTATCCCTTTCTGTCTTTGTAGTGAACAGAAAGTTCTTTTATCCATGCTGCTGTTAGTTAATTAGTAAAATAAATATATATATACATAGATAAATAAATAAATAAAACAATTTTCAGTGGCAGTGAATACATATGTCTTCTTATGGTCTTCAGCAGTTATTCACAGACTATTCTGAATCTAATGTGCTATAATATTTATTGTCATTTTTATCTGTACTATCAATTTTAAATCCATCATAGTTATGCATAAGTAAAAATACCTTTTTTTTTTTTTTCAGGTTAGACAATTTTTAAGCCCTTGAAGGGACAAAAATGTGACAGTTCATTTTCAACAAAGAGTCATTTTAATAGCACAGAAGTTGTACATTTTTTCAATTTTCCAAAATATTTACAACTCTCTAAGTGAAGAAGTATTTCTTCCTTTTTGGAAAGTATTTTATCTACTTTTCTTCCCCCTCTTCCCCTAAGTTTTTTTGTGCTTCAATCTTCTTGTTGGAATTAAAAGCTCAGAAGACGTATAAATCTTGGCTTCATATAAAAAAATAACTGTTGGTTCAGAGTGTTCAGGGGACATTTGCAGCCTGTGTGTAACAGAAGTTATTAGAAATCTTGTTTGAGAAATTAAATCCTTTGTTTTCTTTCCAAATTAGGTTATTCTGGCAGAGCAATTTCATGGTTTTTTGTTTGTTTGTTTGTTTTCATAATCATTGATAGCCTGGATCAAATTCATGTAAGCCAAAAGAAAATTCACATTTGCCTAAATCTTAATTCTCAAGAAATGGCTGTTCACTGTTGAGACAAGCTCTTACAGCACAATTAAGTATTTGGACACACTCTGTATTGCAGAATTATTCTTTTTTCTACTGAACCCTTATAAGTAATTTTCTGCTTCTTAATGGAAAAAAAATGTTAGACTGAAAATCATCAATTTCCTAATTGGTTTAGAAAATTATCTATAAATAGGTTAATATTTTGAATGAATCATTGTTAATTAGTTTTAATGATTAAAGGTGTTAATACAATTATGCCTTATCCATTGGGCATGAAATATATTCAAAAAGGATGTACATGTTTCGTAAGATTCTCTAAATGTAAAGAGTTATAGATAAATAATAGAGCAAAAATTAAATACAAAATTTATTTCCTATGTCGACTCTTATTCTCTTCAAAGACTGCAGTAAAAAGTATTTATTTATTTATTCTAATTAATTTCACTTAGAATTATCAGGAAGTTTTACTTTTTTGTCATTTTTTATGACATGTTTTTCTATCTTTTGTGCTTTAGTTACTTCATTGTATGCTATTCAGGATAAACACATAAAGCCTATAAAGTTGACCAATAATTTCCACTGTAGCATTCTAGTTTTCATTTACTCAAGAGATTGCCAAACTTTAACTGTTGAAGCTGAAATGTTCTCTCCTGTGTAATTTTACTGGTGTGAGAAGCAGTTTCCATTGCTCATTGCCAATGTTAAACTGCTTGTAAGTATTCACTGAACTATCATATATTTTATCTAGCAGCAAACACAAGGAGGTCATCCTACTGTCAGAAATTCACTTATTGCTTTATCTATGGATTATTGGCCAAATTGTGAGCCTTTTTAAATCTGAGATGCATTAGAGCCTCATTCATGACAGAGATTACTGATGAAATACAGGGAAAATATCTGAAGAGTTCATTTAAACTGGGCATACTTAAATCCAAGGTTTGATAGATTAGTGAATTTCCCTTCAAGTTGCCAGGGACTAGACATACTATGTACTTAATAAGGAGTATTAACATGTTTTTTGTATTGCTGCCTCAAAAGACGGAATACACTGATGTCTAGAATTAATGGTAGTGAACAGTCAAAGGACTAGAAACAACAAGGTGATTAGGATGAAGAGTTTGATGAGGTCTATGTGAAGATAAAAGTTTTCTTTAAAAATGACTTAGATTCTAACAATAACACCTCTGTGTATCTAAGATCTCCTGTCTCTGTAACATGGAAGTAACAAGGTCAGTAAATCTCACACAGATGCTCTCAAGAGTTTTTCATTATCATTTCCAGTATATTCAGAAATTATACTGATAGTGGCACAAAAATGATCACAAGGAAATGGTCAATTATGTATTAAGAGGTGAGTGATGTACAGTAAATGCAGGGCTCGATGCTGAGTGATGGAAATCACTAAGTATCAACGATAATGTTTGAAGTACCTTTCCATTAAAACTACTAAATTAGCAGATATGATATGGAAAAATAAATGCGTTCGTGATATATATCTATAAAAATATATCCTTAGAAATATGAAATACAAGTATGAAACTGGTTCCAAAAACACCCATAAATTTTAAGAAAAAAAGTGAAACGAGCAATCATAAATTGAATCATAAACTGGAGAAGAGAAAGTTATTGGGATACCGCACTGTGGTCTTCCAGTACTTGAAGGGAGTTTTTAAAAAGGTGGGAGGCTAACTTTTTGTATGGTCTGATAGTGATAGGATGAGCAAGAATGGTTTTAATCTAAAAGAGGGAAGCTTTAGATTAAATATTAGGAAGAAATTCTTTACTTGAAGGTGGTGAGACTCTGGAACAGGCTGCCCAGAGAAGTTGTGGATACTCCATCGCTGGAGGCATCACTGGAGACTAGGTTTGATGGGCCCCTGTGCAGCCTGGTCTGGTGGGTGGCAAATGGCAGGGGTTTGGAATTAAATGGACTTTAAGGTCCCTTCCAACCCAAGCCATCCTATGTTTTGAAAAAAGTAAGATAAGAATACTTCATGCAGCTTCTATTTAAACAGTTAAATGCCTCTGTAGCTTACCTTTCACTTATTGGTTTAAGCATAAGGAACAGGCAAAAAAAGATTTTCTTTGCTTCCTCGAAGTAATTTAATGCATGTCTTGCAATGCTGCATGCCACTGTGAAAGGCTTTACAATTCTTCTTTATCTGTAGAAAGACACACTTTTATAAAGAACTTCTTAATTCATATACGTATTTAGATCACAATAGAATATACAGAGCACTTTGCCAGTTAAAAAGGTGCTTGATCTTGTCAGTATGTGTATTAGAAATTGCTATTTTAATTGCATCAATATGATATGGTTGAGAAAAGAAAGAGAACGTAATGTACTTTATATGTCCTCTGTTGACTGATTCTCCTTTAATTTGTAACACATTTTATTTACTTTAGTTTGTATGCTTAGATGTGTCCTCATTTGACTTTTGGCACAAGAAAATAACTCCAGAAATGAAGGATATGCCTACTGAGATCACTTCCTGCTAAAGTCTGGTTTCTTGGCTGAGAAACTGGCCTCTCTTGTTCGTGCTGGAAAGTATTTACAATGGGGATGTTGTAGTATAGTGGCAAAGTTATTCCAGGACATGTGCATGAGTATAAATAGACATATGAAAAAGCTTATGCTAAAGAATCAGAAAAGGCAATGAAACCAAAACCTACTCATGATGATTTTCAATATAGATTTTAAATCACCTTGCTATAATTCCTATAAGGTAACTCCTATAAGATTAAAGGACGTTGATATTCAGGACAGGGAATGCCCATAATCTATTTCTGTCTGTAAAACACTTTTTATGAACATCAAATCATGGAAATAGTTTGAAAAGATATAGTGATACTCCAAATTGGAGAGAAGAAAAGAGAGCTATGCTACAGGATAAGCTAATATTTATGTCGTAATTCCTCAACAGATGTGGTGTCAGTGTGGCGAGTGTTTACTCTCGTGTTACTGGCCACAGAGCACACAAGCTCAGGAGAAGTGGTGTCTGTGAGACATGCATGTCCTGCAAAGCAGAGCCCAGGGAAATGGGCACAGAGCTAAGGGTTGGGAAGTGCCGGGAAGGGCACAGGTACTTGACTGCATAGATGATCTTTCTCTTCTTTTCGTTGAGAAAGGTACAGACCTTTCTACACCGTCTTTCATAAAGCTGACACAATTTTTTTTTGTCTTTTGTGTATGATTTTTTTTTTGTTTTTGTTTTCATTTTTATTTGTAAAAGTTATACACTTGGGAGGCAGAAAACATTATGAATTCATCAATTGATTCCAATTCGAAAAAAGTTAGCTGTTGGCATAACATTATGGAACACTGCCATGGAGGTCTACAGTCACTGGGATTTTAGTGTAGAGAAATTAAGAATGAAAAAGGAAGTTGGAGAGTGATTAAATTAACCTCCATCAGAGTCAAAGAGACGGAGAAAAAATAAGAAAATAAAGAAAATTGATAAACTATAACTGAAGAAATGCTTCAACAGCCACAGATTCAGAAAATCACTGAAGCTGACCGGATCTTTAAGCCAATGACTCGACTCAAGCAGATTCACTTAGAGCAGATTGCCAGTTGTGAATATTTCTGCACATGGAGACTCTCTAACGTCTCTGGGCAAACAGTTGTTTGACTACTCTGTCAGTAAAAATGTTTTTT
The DNA here is from genome assembly GCF_038088225.1 of Cyrtonyx montezumae. Taxonomy (NCBI): domain Eukaryota; kingdom Metazoa; phylum Chordata; class Aves; order Galliformes; family Odontophoridae; genus Cyrtonyx; species Cyrtonyx montezumae. The sequence continues at coordinate 143,164,961 of NW_027072034.1, read as the reverse complement.
TTGTTGTTGTTGTTTTTTGTTTGTTTGTTTTTGTTAAATTGTTTTTTAATGCTCAAACAGAAATTCCTGTGCTTTAGCTCATGCCCATTGCATCTTGTCCTGTCACTGTACATCACTGAAGAGGTTCTGGCTCCATCTTCTTTATGCCCTTACATGATGAGCTGAACCGCATGGGTGAGATCCCCTTGCTCATTCTGATCTCTGTTCTGAAGTCTCATCTCCTTCAACTTTTCCTTGTTCATAGGTTCATTAGGTTCATTAGGTTGGAAAGGACATACAAGATCATCTAGTCCAACCATCCTCCTAACACCATCCCTACCCACTAAACTACTAAATCAAATCCCTTAGCACCTCATCTAAACGCTTCTTGAACAGTGCTAGGGATGGTGCCTCAACCACCTCCCTAGGCAGGCCATTCCAGTGCCTGACCACTCTTTCAGAGAAAAAATGTTTCCTCAGGTCTAATCTAAATCTTCCCTGTGTGGAAGATTTCCCAGTGCCATGAACACCTCCGAGGATCTTCACTGGACTCTCCCAGTATGCCCATGTCCCCCTTGTACTGGGAAATGTAGAACTAAACAGCACTCCAGGTGTAGTTTCTCATACTGTTTAACTTGCTCCACAGCTTCTGCTCTGAATATACTTTCTTGTATTTCCACAGATGCCCACCTTGTCCCTCACTACATGGGTCTCAGCTCCAAGTGGGCAGTGGGTTTGGAAAAGGGTTTGCCTCATTCCTGAATGTTTGAACATTGTCTCTGTGTTCCTTCCAGCTCACCTGGACCTTTCATGTCTTGCTTACTTCTTGAGTGACACACAGCTGTGGTATAAAAGCGTGTGTATGAGTTCAGCGATACAAGTACAATAGAGGAATAGCAAGTTGAAATATGTAGAAACTGTGTCTTTAAAAATAATATCATTTGTTTTGTTTCAAGGTTTCTGAGCTGTGTACTGTATGAATTCTTAAGAAATTAAGGATGAGAAAGAACATGAAATTAGAAAGCAGATGAATACTGTGCTTAGGTTAGCATCATTTAAACTTGCCAATAAATAAACTCTTTTTGTTTTGAGTTAGCAAAATAATTTATCTGTAATTACTTTGCATACGTGTCACATGTATCCCTCCACAACTGTTTTCTGATTACCTACTTACTGGTAATCTCCAGTTTTCACAGAATCACAGAATTGTAAGAATTAGAAGGGATCTCTAGAGATCATTTAATCCCCCTGCCAAAGCAGGCTGTCTAAGAAAAGTAAGGTTCCAATCTTTGCAGCTTGCAACAGTCTGAAATTTTGATGTGTTTGCACAACTGGCAATGAATATTATAAAATATTAGAAAAGATACTTTTTAATGACCATTATATTGTTTAATACAAAACAAAGTTTATATATTTCTTTCAAAATGTTGGGGTTATGGACAAACACCCTTCTGATGCTATTCATGTTTGGTAACAAACTCATGCAGAGCAAAGTAGTATCTTGTTTATCTGAAGCCTATCTGCTGTCCAGTGTCCATAGCATCTGAGAATCCACATGATTGCATTTATAAATATTTAAATATTAATATTATTTTAATGTAGTTTTCCTATTAATTTTAAGAAGAGATGTGCTGTTACCTCTATGAGGTTCAACCCCAAAACAGAATCTCGTGCAATCGAGACCATTTTAGCCTTTGATGAAAAGAACTGTATATTAGAATCTAATAGCACCTGTTTTCTGTAGTTGACACTCTGTTGGCATATTTACTTACTGCACATTGGAAAAAATGACAGCTATTCATTGTTAACTTTTCTTCTCAACCCTTTTACCTATAATTATTTGTTAGAGCCATTCTTATTCCCATAATTATTGTATATGATATGCTACTTGTCTTGATATAATTTATACATATGTTTGTAATAAATATCTAATAATTGCAAAAAAAAAAACATTTATATGAAAACAAAGAGTAGTCCTTTATATAAATATATATATTTAGTTGCAAAATAAAAGTTGTTTCTTAAAAAAATATTCTATTAAATGTATGAATAAAAATTAACGAAGTACATTGGCTTATGAATTTATGTTTATAATGCACTGATATAAAATATATACAAGAATGTACAAGTAAATGTATAGTTCCCTCTCATATCAATGGCTGATATCACCACTGTCACCTCTTGGCTGTAAATAGACTCAGTGTCAGACAGTGAGGTGTTCTTAGGTCTCTGCTTCTCCAAAATTCTTTTGTACCTATATAACATGTACGTTCTTTGCAGCATGTCAGACAGCTGGTGCTGCAGATGTTGCTAAAATGCTAACATTCAACAGAGATAGTGGAGATAAGCCATCATTTTCTTCAACATTTATATTGATATATTTTCCCATCCCCTTGTGAAATGAATTGAGTATGATACTTCAACTTTCACTTATGTGCAATGGAGAAGCCTATATATAGAGTGAGAGCCCGATCTCACGAATAAAGGCACCACATAGTTCTGAAGGGAGAACATGCCCTTTATGAAGGTATTCAACATTAAGAAACAGTTGTTCACAAGAGCAAAAAGACCCAGCAGAAAGGCATCTTTTCAACTGGCATGTTTTCAGCTACTTCTGATGAATTAAACTGACCTTTAGAAGTATATGTCTAGGCTGGCACAAAGGTTAATGTTTCTATTTTTTTAGAGAGTATGCATATATGAAAAAAACAGTAAGCAGGCATTTTGGTATTACCGAGCTATTGTTTGTGTCCAAACAGGTGCTTGTAGCAGGTACACTCTGCATGCACCCTGGTGAATGATGGCAGCTTCTCTGTTACACTCTCTTCTCAGATCCAGAACAGATTGTAGGGCTGTGTAATCAAAACAACTGGAGTGTTTGAGACATGGAACACTGTGATCTTTCTCAAGGCAACTTAATCATTTTAATGATCTAAAAGGTTATGTTGAAGTATAACAGTATATGTAGACAGATCAATAAGTGTGCGTGTATGGGGGGGGAAGTATATCTGTGTGTTTGCTTTCTTTTTTCCTCAAGACAAGCATTCCATATTATTTTATTTTAGTGCAGGTAGGAAAATTCTAATAAGAATACAGAACGTTGTTACCTAAAAGTAAACTTTATATGTTTATATGGACTTCTGTCTCATATCCAAGCTTATAAGAAGTGAAGTTTCATAACACCAATGCTAGTCATCATTCTAGCTTAAGTTACAAACAAATCAGTGAGGGTCATAGAAAGTAAAGATCGTATTTTCAGCACTTGGAGCTACCTTTCCAGAGAAATGTGGTTCATGTCTGTATACCAGAGTAATTATTCTTTTTTTTTTTTTCATAAAAGTTTAGCATGAGAGCACGTTGATACAATTAAAATCTTCACTTAGAAAATCTTTGAGAAGCTTGTAAGATAGTGTTTTGTAGTAGTTAGAAGCCAGTTCCTAAGTTCTTTTGAGAATCTGACTCTGTGTACCTTTTCAAAGGAGAGAACAACTGCTTCTAAAGCATGTTTTGTTACATGAGCAATGAAATATTGTCAGTTCTTCTTATTTGATTTTAGCCCCTGAATTAGGTGTTTAAATTACAGTGCTGTCATCAATTCTCTATAGTCAGTACTGACAGAGTTAAAATGTTCAGAATGTTATTAGCTTCACAAAAGTAACACTAAATGTCTATAGATACATGTCTAAATTTCAGTCTATCAAATACACGCAGAAACTCTCTTCTTTCTCTGTAACTTCCTTTTTTCACTGGAAAAGTTCTTACTACATTGTTGATGTTTTTTATTTCACAGATGGTCCTCGGACATTTTTGTATCACCAAATATGCGATGCAGAAGAAATCATCTTCTTGTCTGATGCACGGTAGATTTATGGTAAGAGGATCAGGTATACTATCTTGCCACAGGAACAGGGCTGTTGCTGAATAGTACCAATAAAGAAAGAGCACAAAGCCCTTAAATGCTTATTTTCTTGCTATCTCCTAAATAAATATGTATGATGAGTACTGAAAATTAGAACAAATATTCAGATGAGACCTCCAAGATATCAGGCAATCTTAAACTAATGTACAGCCTCAAGCTGTAAAAACTCATTTGGTCTTTTGAACTGCAGAGTGCTCTTTATAAATTTATTAGTGACAGTACAGCAAAGATTTGCACATTACTTTTCCTGCACTATAAAAGAATAACTGACTTTGTTGAAACTAACAGCTGGCAGAGATACAAAAATTTTGTTAAGAAATGTTTGAAGGTTGCTCATGGTTACCTGTTGTCTCAGTTATGTGAAAGAGAGGATAAAAGAACTCAAGTGGTTTAAAATAAAACTTAAACTGAACTTTTAACAGGAAGGGACAAAATCAAAACTGTAAAAGAAACAATGTAAGAGTTGCATGTTTGGAATGGAGCAACAGATGCTTTGGGGGTAAGTATAGGTATAAATCTTTTGCAATGGTTAGTAAGCCATATAACAACCACAAAGAAAAAAATCACCGTGTACCAGTTTGGCAACAAAAGACATTGTGAAATTCACTGTTAAATCACTAGAAGAGCCAGGAAAAAGAGTACTGCTTTAACGACTGTCAGTCCCTTGCTTGGTGTTCACTTATGGATTTCAGAAAAAGATTATGTCTGTGTTTTTTTTTAACTTGCTGAATGAGACCCCCAAAGGATTCTGTGAACAGAGAAGTTGGGAAAAAAAAATGTATGCCAGATTCTGCGCAAGTATTAAGCTGGCAATACCCCATGTGAAGGAAGATTTGAGAAGGTACTTTAAGGAAGTATTTCCTTACAAACTGCCTATTTTATATGTTTTTATAAGCAGGAGCTGTCAAATTGTAGTGTGGAAAATTACTTAACACAATTTGAAAACATAAAGCAATGTCTTCAATTTTTTTAATTTTTCTTATTAGTGGATATTATACTGTTTAACTACTGTGCTTCATACCAGTTTTTGAAAAAACCTGCAGTAATGAGAATCCTGAAATGATTAAGCAGAAATTAGATAGGACATTCACTTTCTCTTATCACTATGCATGCTCATAACTACACACTCTAGTGTTTGGAGTGCCAAACAGAAGAGATCTGTCTTAGTTCCCAAGGAAAACTGATTTATTTATATATGTTAATAAAACTGCTAATATCTCCTACCAGATTTGGTTGCAAGTTGTCTTGGTTTTGAACTCTGTCCTTCTTTCATTTGCCAGGAGACTATTTTCATTACTGTGAATTGCTAAATGTTTTAGATGATGCAATTCAATGTCAAAGCACTTTATAGAAACTATGACAGAGATGTAATACTTGAATGCAAATTCTACAGTAAAATACTAGACTTTGGCAGAATGACTAAGCCAATGTAACACAACTTATATTTAAAAGAATCATATTCTCTTACTTTCACAAATCATTACAAAATATTGGAGATGCAGCATGACTGTACTAAGAGAAAAAAAGCACATATTTCACAAGTGTACGTCTGGTTACAAATGGTAGTTACTCTGAAGTTATGAATCATCTGAGTTCATATGGTGTCTAAAGCAGTCACTGGGGTCATAAAATGGAAAAAAAAACGAACAAACAAAAAAACAAACCAACAACAAACACATGCAGATAGAGCTCCATATACATAGACAATGCTAAGAGTAAAAAAGGAAGTGGAGATGACTGTGAACAGATACTTCCCCAGATCACTGTCTACCCTTGAAGGATATGTTCAGTGACAGAATGTTAAAGAAAGAAGATATTTGAACAGGAATACATTGAAGCACTTGCTCACCTAGTCAATCTATCATCACAAACTGTACTATAAAGAATGGAAGTTGAAGTCAGCTCTAGGAGTTTTCAGTGTACCTCAGAGAAGGAGCTTTTTTTATTTTGGTTTGGATATGTGAAAATAAGATATAGGAAGAAGAAAAAAAAAAGTAAGAGAACCAATAAATAAAGAAATAATGACAGAAAGAAAGGAATGAAGAAAGAAAAAGAAAGAAAATTAACATATTTGGTTTATGCTCCTGGAAACTGCTGGAGAAGGCTGCTTTACTGCTGTCCACACCAGAGTTTTCTCTGGGACCCCTCTACAGAGATTCTATTTCATGAATACCACAAAATGACTGCAGTATATGACAAAATCTTTCATGTTCTATTTTTCCCAAGTATGTTTCCAGTTGATCAGTTGATCACCAGGGACCACAGTCCATTCTATGACACTTTAATTTCCCTGTCTCTTCTAAATTATTTGCAATCTAGAAATTGTTGTCACTGTTAACTATTTGCATGTATTTCTTCCCATCTGCCCTCACCACTTACACAAGTTGATAGTTTAGAATTGTGGTGACATTTTCAGAGCTGAACTGAGTAAAGTTCATGTCCCTTAGAGGCTAATTGCATCTGTGAAGGAAAAAATTAAGTTGCCCAAGATGTATTTTACTATTTGAAGTTATCTGTCCAAAAACTTCAGAGCACTATGCTCAAGAGATAAGCATGCATACAAAATAATATAAAAGCAATGCAGAAAAAGAGATGTTAGTCTAGAAATTCATGTTTCATACTTGTATTAACATCTCCAAGAAAGGCAGGGAAATAAAATGGGCCCAAATCATTGCAAGTTAATTTCAATAGAATTCTTCCAGAACTTAAACTGACACTGAAAGTATTAATTTACAGAGGTATTATGTATTGAAACATTCAATCAAAAATATTCTTATTCTTAAACTCATCACTGATTAATATTTTTTAAATGCTTTGAAGAGGACATGCACAATATAAATACCACATATAAATAGTATTAATACTTACAACTTGATTTAAATAGATACATGTGATGAATGTTTAAAATGAATTACTAGTGGAATGCAAACTGTACAGACTACAGAAGTAAACTCAAAATACTAGGTCAACAGAGTTCTCTATATTCCTCTTGAAAAATACTGTGTTTTAGTTTTTAGATATATTTTACTGTGAATTAGAACATCTGTCTGGATTTAAGAATCTGTAGATTAAATGAAAGTGAGATACGGCATCCTAATCTTTTGGTCATGCTTTTTATTAGTTGCAGATCAGACTTCAATCCAAGATCCAGGTGCAGTGACATTTCTTAGAAGAGAGCCCCAGCAAACTTACACATGAAATGTCTGAGAGCATGTCTGTACCTCTCTGAGCATCACGGTGCCAAGAGTCCTCAACTGGCTGCAGAAGGATCATTCGTTTCAACCACACACGCCAACACTCTGAGTGGTAGCCCTGGAAATAATAAGGTGAGTTTAGTATATGGATATATTGCAGTAAATAAACCTCTCTGGCTAGCATATCTATGGTATTCCCATTTAAAAAATGAATCCTCTTGCAGCCAAGTAGTGGTTTTTGCAAAAATTTCTATTATTCCATGCATATCTGGGGAGTGTTGAGGATAGTATTCATATGATTATGATTATTATTTTGGACTTAGTATAGAACTGGAAGATAATTTTAATAGCCAGATTCAGATCTGGAACTAATTTTGATAGGACAATGAAAGGATTCTCACTGGGGATTAATACAAGACCTTCATGGCTTGTGCCTAGCTGTGACTTAAATCCCTAGACAGTTATTTGTTTTACCTTGATCCCCCTTCTACATGTACAACATTTTGATTTATCATTATACTTAGAAATATTTTTATGTGTATGTATATATGTGCATAAAATTATAGAAGGCATATTTTAAAGTGGATTTATTCTGAACTATTTGCAAATAGTGTCCATTTGAACAATCTGAAAAACATCTATAAAATGTGATTGAATGAGAGAAGCATATCACAGAATCACAGAATTGTGGGGGTTGGAAGGGACCTCTTGAGACCATGGAGTCCAACCCCCTGCCAAAGCAGCTCCCTAGCCCAAGTTGCACAGGTAGGTGTCCAGGCGGGTCTTGAATGTCTCTGGAGAAGGAGACTCCACCACCTCTCTGTGCAGCTGTGCCACTGCTCCGGCACTGCACTGTGAAGAAGTTCCCACACACATTTGTGCAGAACTTCCTATGCATCATTTTGTGATGATTTCCCCTTGTCCTATCACCACATACTGCTGAGAAGAATCCACCCTCATCCCTTTGCCTCCTGCCTCTTAGATGTTTGTAGACATAGATCAGATCCCTTCTGAGTCTTCTCAAGGCTGCACAGACCCAGGTCTCTCAGCCTTGCCTCGTAAGGGAGGTACTCCAGGCCATTTATCATGTTTGTGGTCCTTCCCTGGACTCTTTCAAGGAGATCCTTGTATTTTTCGTACCAGGAAGTCTGGACAAATACTCCAGATGAGGCCTGACCATGGCAGAGTAGAGGGATCACCTCCCTCAACCTGCTGGCCTTACTCTTTTTAATGCACCCACCAAGAAAAAAATTGAATATAGAATATTTCATTTTTAAAATTAGTGGTTTCTTCAATTCAAAGAGAAAACAAAGTTATACAGCATACGCAAGAAGTGGCTTTAATCAACAAAATGGGAAATAATTATCCATTGAAAAAAGAGCTTTCACGCTGTTTCTTCCAATTATCTTAGGTCATTTTACTTAGCACTTGAATTACTGGATTATTATTACTGTAATGGCTAAAATTCAGAGAATCCAGACTTTCATTTTTGAAATCTATCACTTTGTACACTTGTACAGTTGATCTTTTGAAGATTTTCTCAAGAATTAGTTTGGCCTTAGTTTATGTAGACAAGGTCAAGCACTGTTTCCCATAACAAATCTTTAAAATGTGAAAAATGACTCAGGAACACATTATCTGGAGTTAATATTTTAATCCAGTAAAAAAAACATAAATATTACAGAAGATATTGTACTCACAGAAAGAATGTAAACATTTGCTATTTTTTCTACTGTCAGATATCATAAGCATATTTAATGAATAAACTTAGTTAAACATCTTCCAGTTCCTTAGAACACAGCTAAATTCTCAGGAAGAAATATTCTACTGATGTCATGGTAGTAGTAGTTTCAGACTGTTACTGATCATATAATTTCCTGACTTTCCTTAGAAGTTCAAACAACATATTAATAATGGAATCCCAGGCCAAACAGACTTGAATCAAAGAACAAAATCTATAAATGGATCTGAAAAAGCATTCAGGGCTTAATTGTTTCATCTACAATTAGGTAACAGCTAAGCTGTGAGATGATGGAGACTCTGCAGTAATAACTCAGCTAAAATATATGATCTTTGCTCCAGACAGGGTGCCTGATAATTTTATGCAATGCCTCTTGTAATAATATTTTAGAATTGAGAAATCAAAATTGCAAAATGATACTTAACAAAGTGTAATAGTCATTAACTATTTAGTACTCATCAGCATCTGTGAGAAAAGTTGATCATATTTTCCATTCACAATAAATTCATCTTGTAGAATGAAGAGAAAATAAATTCCAAGCTTCACGGAAAGTGGTGACTCATATTCTTGAAAGAATGGCTCTGCCACACTCTGCAGATCATAGAATCCACAAAGAAAATGAACAGGTGAGGGCAAAAGAAGATCTAGCAGATGGAGAGATGAACACTGAGGAGTGATAATAGCAGATCCACTGTATCCCTGGGCTCTCCCTGTGTGTGGACAGATGCAGAAGGTGGAATCATGAGGAATCAGTTAGTGCTGTAAACAGCATTAACTCACAATTCCATATGCAGTTCCATAAAAGTATAGCTACCTACTTTTGTAACATATGGAGAATAGGTCTTGGATTTTTTTCTCATGATAATACAGAAAATTGATTAAAACCTGACTACTACGTACTGTAAAGGTTTCTAACTGAGGTCTCACAGGGCTTACATTTTACTGTGACTTCTTAAAATACTTGAGGAAAGCAAGGGAACAGTAAGAGGAAAAAGAACTTTGGAGAACATTGACAAGCTTTTCCATCCCTTCCAAAAGTATTTATTTAGGATGTTGTAATTAATCTCTCAGGGATTTATAGTGTATATATAATATATCTTTATTACCTCTTTTCTACATTTTAGTATTCTGATGTACAGAAGTGTTGATTTGCCCTAGAACAAAAGATAAGAAATATATTCCTAGCTTCCAGAGTAATGTCCCGTAAAGTCCCATTGTGCTTTTCTCACATATGCAAAATGGGAAAAGTAGAGGTGCAGAAAGTAATATTTTATGATCTCTGAATTCTCCAACACTGGACATTTAATCTTGTTCTAATAACATAAACAACTGTGTTTCCTCGTACCATAAATAAATTAAATATATATATATAAATAAAATAATACATAAAATGTATAAATGTATAATTTATGCTATTTTATGTTATGATATAGATGTCATAAATGCTGGTATTGTGCTAGATGCTATTTCTTATTCTGCTTACCACATAGCACATTCGAAATCTTCCTTTATTTTACTTAGTTTTTATGTGATTGTAAATAACAAATTCTTAATTGTACATGATTTTTTTCTAATATATTGACAAAAGAAATTACTCTGTACTTCCTGGAATTGCAGTAGCCTTGAGCGATACAAGAAAAAAAAGTCCAATATCTTTACTCAGTATAGATTCCTTTTCTGGGAAAGAAGAGATTTCCAGATTTACAGTGAATTTTATATTAACTTCTAGCCTTGGAATGTCCCAACAAAACCAGATCTTAAAAATAAGAAATTTTACCAATTAAAAAACAAACAAACAAACAAACAAACAACAAACAACAACAACAACAACATAGGATGTCCTTGGTTGGAAGGGAATTTAGAGACCATTGAGTTCCAACCCTCCTAACATGGTTAGTGTTGACATCCACCAGAATGGTCTTGAACATATCTAGGGATGGTGCAAATGCACCTTCTCTGGGTGACATGTTCCAGTGCCTCATCACTCTATAACTAATGAATTTCATCCTAAAACCTAGTCTAAATCTCCCCTCTTTTAGTTTAAAACCATTCCTATTTGTTCTATCATTATTTGCCTGCAGAAAATTTGGTCTGCCTCCTGTTTATAAGCTTTCTCTAAGTTCTGGGGTGTTGCAATGAACGTTTCCTGGTGCCTTTTTTTTCTCCAGCTTGTGCACAAGCCCAGCTACATCAGCCTTTCTCTGCAGGAGAGGTGCTCCAGAGCTCTGATCATCTGGACTTGCTCCAATATCTCAATGATTCTCTTGTACTGGGATCCCCAGGCAATACTCCAGATGAGGCCTTAGAAGGACAGTATGGAGGTAGACAATCACCTCCTTTGACCTGCTGGCCACCTCTCTTTTAATGCATACTAGGATATAGTTGGTTTTTAGGGATGTAAGTGCACACTGACATGCTGACTCATGTCCAGAGGAGAGGAGGAATGGCAACAGGTCCCAGCTTGGCGATGCAGACAACAATAGATTTGAAGCCCCGAAACTGGAGGGTGAGGGGGCTGAGGATGAGGTGCTTCTGCAAAATAGGTTTGAGGCCCTGGAACTCGAGGGGAAAGTGAGTGGAGGTGTGGAGGGAGGCCCACCTGTTAGGTTGCCTTGGGTGAAACCCCTGGCCCTGCTCCTCAAGACTACATCCATGTGGAAGGACAGAAGAGTAGTTGTCATAGGTGACTCCCTTCTGAGAGGAGCAGAAGGCCCTATATGTCGGCCCGACCCTACCTGTAGGGAGGTGTGCTGCCTCCCTGGGGCACAGATTAGGGACATATCTAGGAGACTTCCTAGACTGATTCGCCCTTCGGATTATTACCCCTTAGTGATAGTTCAGGCTGGCAGTGATGAAGTTGCTGAGAAAAGCGTGAGGGTGATCAAAAAAGACTTTAGGGGACTGAGACAGGTACTTGATGGAACAGGCATTCAGGCTGTTTTTATTTCTATACCTTCAGTGGCAGTGAAGGACACTGAGAGAATCAAAAAAGCACACCTCATAAATAAAAGAGGCTTAGAGGCTGGTGCAAAAACAGGATTTTTTTTTTTTTTTTTTTTTGACAGTGGGACAATTTACTCAGCACCTGGTATGATGGCTGCAGATGGCTGTAGCCTGTTTCCAAGGGCTAAGAGGATCCTTGTCGAGGAACTGGCAGGACTCACTGAAAGGTCTTTAAACTGGGTTTGAACGGGGAAGAGGACAAAATGAGGGCCTCTGGGGCTGAGTAGGTAGTTTGAGGCCTCGTATCAAACTTGATGGGTGATGAGGGTGGAGTACAAAGGGATAGAGTAGGGAAGGGGGATGCTGCTGTTCTAGGGGATCCTAGGTCCTCTATAAAGGCAGTGAGACAGAAAGCCCAGCTGAAGTTCCTTTACTACAATGCACGCAGCCTGGGAAATAAGCAGGACAAGTTGGTAACCATGTTGCACTTGAAAATTTATGACGTTGCTATCACGGAAACATGGTGGGATGACTCCCATAACTGGAATACCACCATTGAGGCGTATCAGATCTTCAGAAGGAATAGGCAAGGTAAGAAGGATGGGGGAGTTACCCTCTATGTCAAAGAGCAGATAGATTGTGAAGAGCTGTGTCTGAGGAACAGACACGATCAGGTCGAGAGCTTGTGGGTAAAAATCAAGGATCGGTTCAGTAAAGGGCATCTAGTGGTTGGGGTCTGCTACAGGCCACCTGATCAAGGGGAACCTGTTGATGAGGCCTTTTTGCTTCAGCTGCAGGAGGTGTCCTGTGTGCGGGCTGTTGTCCTGATGGGGGATTTCAGCCACCTGGATATCTGCTGGGATAGTGGCACGGCAGGTGACAGACGATCCAGGAGATTTCTGGAGTCTGTCAAGGACAGCTTCCTGGTCCAGGTAATAGATGGACCGATCCAAGGTGAAGCCCTACTGGACCTGGTTCTCACGAATGTGGAGGAGAGCATTAAAGAGGTTAAGATTGGAGGCAGCCTGGGCTGTAGTGACCATGCCTTGGTGGAGTTTGTGATCTGGAGGAATGCGGGCCTGGCAAGGTCCTAGCTCTCTTTTTGTGCTTCAAGAGAGCAAAATTCCAGCTGCTCAAGGAACTGCTGAGTGGGATCCCCTGCGAAACTGTCCTTAAGGGCATAGCTGCAGAACAGAGCTGGCAGCTCATTAAGGACACCCTTTTGAGAGCGCAATGGCTCTCCATCCCCCAGCAGAAGAAGTCAAGCAGGGGAGGCAGGGGACTATTGTGGCTGTGAAAGGACTTGCAGCTTAAACTGAGGGAAAAGAGGGAAATGTACAGATAGTGGAAGCAGGGTTGTGTAGCCTGGGAGGAATACAGAGCTGTTGTCCATGTGTGTAGAGATAGGATTAAGAAAGCCAAGGTGCAGATGGAGCTGAACTTGGTGAGGGATGTGAAAGATAACAAGAAGGGGTTCTACAGGTACACAGACAGGAGGAGACAGGCCAAGGAGAGTGTTCCCCCCGATGAAAAGTAGTGGAGAGTTGACTTTCTCAGACATAGAAAAAGCTGAGGTACTCAATGAGTGTTTTGCCTCAATCTTCACAGGTAGTCAGACTTCTCATGGCTGCCAGGACCCTGAGCTTCTAGGTGAGGGTGAGTGGAGTTGTTTCTGTTCCATTGTAATGGTGGAACAAGTCTGAGTCCTCCTCGTGAAATTGAATGTGTATAAGTCCATGGGACCGGATGACATCCATCCTAGGGTTCTGAAGCAGATGGCTGATGTGGTTGCTGAGCTGCTCTCCATCATGTCTGAAAAATCGTGGCTGTCTGGTGAAGTCCCTGGAGACTGGAAAAAGGGAAATATTACTCTCATTTTTAAGAAGGGGGGAAAGGAAGACCCAGGGAACTACAGGCCAGTGAGCCTCACTTCTGTGCCTGGGAAGATCATGGAGCAGATCCTCCTAGAAACTACGCTAAGGCACATATGAGACAAAGAGGTGATTCGAGACAGCCAGCATGGCTTCACCAAGGGCAGATTAAGCTGAGCATTACAGTCGATACATTTGAAGGAAGGGAAGCCATCCAGAGGGACCTGGACAGGTTGGAGAAGTGGGCCCATGAAAACCTAATAAGGCAAAGTGCAGGGTACAGCACTTGGGTTGGGGCAACCCCAGGTATTTCTACAAACTGGGGGAAGATATCCTTGAGAGCAGCCCAGATTAGAAAGACATTGGGGTCCTGGTGGACAAGAAGCTGAACGTGAGCTGGCAGTGCGTGTTTGCAGCTTGGAAGGCAAACTGTGTTCTGGGCTGCATTAGAAAAAGGGGTTGCCAGCAGGGAGAGGGAAGGGATTGTCCCCCTCTACTCAACTGTTGTGAGGTCCCATCTGGAGTACTGCATCCAGGCCTGGGGGTCCCAGTACAGGAAGGACATGGAGCTCTTGGAGCAGGTCCAGAAGAGGTCCACTAAGATGATCAGAGGGATGGAGCACTTCTCCTATGAGAAAAGGTTGAGGGAACTGGGCTTGTTTATCTTGGAGAAGAGAAGGCTCCAGGCAGACCTCACTGTGGTCTTCAAGTACATGAAGGGAGCATATAAACAGGAAGGGGAATGCCTGTTTACGAGGGTGGATAGTGATAGGACAAGGGGGAATGGTTTTAAACTAAGACAGAGGAGGTTTAGATTAGATATTAGGAGGAATTTATTTATTCAGAAGGTGATGGTTCACTGGAACAGTTTGCTCTCCTCCTCTCCTCTCCTCTCCTCTCCTCTCCTCTCCTCTCCTCTCCTCTCCTCTCCTCTCCTCTCCTCTCCTCTCCTCTCCTCTCCTCTCCTCTCCTCTCCTCTCCTCTCCTCTCCTCTCCTCTCCTCTCCTCTCCTCTCCTCTCCTCTCCTCTCCTCTCCTCTCCTCTCCTCTCCTCTCCTCTCCTCTCCTCTCCTCTCCTCTCCTCTCCTCTCCTCTCCTCTCCTCTCCTCTCCTCTCCTCTCCTCTCCTCTCCTCTCCTCTCCTCTCCTCTCCTCTCCTCTCCTCTCCTCTCCTCTCCTCTCCTCTCCTCCCCTCTCCTCCCCTCTCCTCCCCTCTCCTCCCCTCTCCTCCCCTCTCCTCCCCTCTCCTCCCCTCTCCTCCCCTCTCCTCCCCTCTCCTCCCCTCTCCTCCCCTCTCCTCCCCTCTCCTCCCCTCTCCTCCCCTCTCCTCCCCTCTCCTCCCCTCTCCTCCCCTCTCCTCTCCTCTCCTCTCCTCTCCTCTCCTCTCCTCTCCTCTCCTCTCCTCTCCTCTCCTCTCCTCTCCTCTCCTCTCCTCTCCTCTCCTCTCCTCTCCTCTCCTCTCCTCTCCTCTCCTCTCCTCTCCTCTCCTCTCCTCTCCTCTCCTCTCCTCTCCTCTCCTCTCCTCTCCTCTCCTCTCCTCTCCTCTCCTCTCCTCTCCTCTCCTCTCCTCTCCTCTCCTCTCCCTCTCCTCTCCCTCTCCTCTCTCCTCTTTTTGTTTTTGTTTCTGTTTTTGTTTTATGAAAAATACATGTGTAATAAATTAATAATTGTTTTTGATATTATTACATATACTGTCAGTTTATTTTTTCCATCACTATGTGTCTATTTCTTTAAAAATTATTTATCCTTTTCCTATATACAGATTCAGAAAAGATTTTCTTCCAGATTGTTTTATCTCATGTCTTCCTGACTGTAATAAATAGAGTGGAGGAAAAAATAAATGAATAAATAAATTATATCTTAATAGCAACCTAATTGTATGTTGTACATGAAACGTTCAGACATATGAGATCAGAAACTCCTGGTCAAGTGTGATGAAAATGCCATTTCAGGAATTATCTACCATCCTGTCCACAGTCTACTCCACTGAACAATGATGTTGTTGATGGCATGTGAAACTGGCAAACAAATGAATAGAGAGTTGTGGAAAAAACCTGGAAAGCTCTGAGCATTGCTTGCTTGCTTAAGCTCTGCAAAACAAAGACAGTCTGTTGACCATAATTTGAAAAAATATTGTGGTTGGTTTGTGTGTGGGTTAACAGCATGAATGGCAGCTAAAGTCATTACAGAGATTGCAAAAGTGAAATTGAATAGTACATTAAAGCTCAGAAATGTTAATTCTGGTCAGAGTAATGTTCTGTAATATTATCAAAATCAACTCTTGTATTAAGCAATGGAAAGAAAATAGGACGCCCTGATTTCATGACTTAGTCTCCAGCTATATACCTTTTGTTAGATAACTTCAAATTAAGCTTTCTCTACTGTAAGTTTCCCTGCTTTATTTCAAAACTGTTTATTTATTTCTCATAGCTCCTTATTTCTACTTGGAAAGTCATCTCCTTCTCTGTTTGTGTATTGTTAGCAGCATTAACCTTCCAGGATACTTTGAAAATATACTCACATATCTCATAGTGGAGGCAGCTGGAACCAGATGATGTTTATAATTCCTCTCAACCTAAGCTGTTCTATGATTCTGTGATTCTATATTTATGTGTTTGAACAATAAAGGAAAAGAGACGATATGGACCATATCTTACAGAGCAAACTGTTACAAGAGTGATTGTAGTATTTGTTTCTCACTGATACATGAACACTGTGTTTTAAAAAGAGTAAGCTAGCATTCTTTAAGGTAGAAAAGCTACTCTGTTCATGTAACATAAAACATCTGTCTTCCATTAGAAGAGATACCAGATTTTGTTGTTGTTTTTGTTCATTCACTTGTTTTTAAAGAATGGCAAAACTGGCTTTCAGACAGGAAATTTCCAGCTGATTTAGGCAACAGTATAAGATGAGGAGATGAGGGTTAGAAGGGTTTTTTTCCACAACTGTCTGTATGTGACAATGTATCATTAGCTTATCATTCCAGAGGCAGCTTTAAGGACTTTCCTCACTCCAGGATTGGGAAGATAATTTTCCTTTGTCTTTTAGAGTTGATAAGTAACTTTCTCTTTAGAGTTGTTCTCAACATTCACTCTGTTCACTGAAGGTCATGACTAAGACTGGAGGCTGAGCTCCCTGTGTAGCAGTCAAAACAGGATCTTAATTCTTCACTTTTTGGTAATAATTTGTCACTTCACTCAAAAGATGCATCCATCACAATTTGTGTCAACTTCATTCAATCCTGCCTCAGAGCTAGATTTGTGGGTGCTGTTGGGGAGAGTCATGTGTGCTGTCACCCATCCAGAGATGAGTTAGGAGCTAGCAAGAAGGATGGTGTCAGGTCAACAAGTGGTCTGCCATCACTTTGTTTTCCAGGTCTGGTCCTTAAATAAGTACAAAATCATAGTAATTTTGGTTTTCCCAGAGCCAAAAGGCACTTGAAGCTCAGGTTGTAGATTCTGGCAAAATATTATAAATGAATCTAGTTCTTATAAAATTACTTTTATATTCTTCTGTAACTGTCTGCTCTCCAGGTTTAATCCTATGATCAGTCATCTATTTCTATGTTCTGATAATCTGAAATGAATTTTGAGCTCTAAACAACTGAAAACAAATAATGCATTGCTGAAGTGCTTTCAATGCACTTAGTACTTAATGTGGGGGATTAACACAAACCTGTTATCAAAAGAAGCATAGTTTCCTTTGTGTCTGTAGCTGATGGAGAGAGCAAGACTTCTGGAGGAAATTTGGGATAGGATGGGATGGGATGGGATGGGATGGGATGGGATGGGATGGGATGGGATGGGATGGGATGGGATAGGAGCCCAATGGCATCTCAGGATTTCCTATTTGGGAACTTTATATCCCTGTACACTGAAAAAATCTTACAGGATTGGGCAGTCCTTTGCCAAAGCTAGTCCTTGTAAGCAGCCTCCCTTCTGCTCTGACAAGGGCAGGAATAAGGCAGGAAAACTTTTGATAACACACTTGTTGTGTTCTTACTTTTTTAAAAATCCTGCATAGTTTCTAGGCACAGTGAAAGGTCACCTTCTGCTCTGAAAGTTTCTTAGCCTTGGTGGTAAATTATAGAGTTTGGACCTCTATAGACTGTAAGAATAGGCAATAAGAATTGCTTTTGTGTTACTCAGTTGGAATTTGCAAACCCTGTGTACTCATTCAGTTATCCTGTTAAATGCAATTTAACAAAACCCTTAGGCATATCCTACATGTAGCCTGAGTGTATAAAATGGTACAACAGCTTTTCTTTTGCTCCCCTAGGGGAGGAACAAGGCAGTCTGACCCTGGTCCTTCTATTTTATCCCTAAGAATCTACAGAAATATATTATAAAGCAATCTATTATGTCAGGTCTAGCAGAGATAATGTCTGCACACATTCATATACTCATGACAAATGCTTTGAGATGTGGGTGTCCCCTTACAACAGTTAATCCTGAGAAAATGTTTTAACTCAGACCCTTCATATTCATATTCATACTACAGTGGGACAAATATACCATCTCTTAACAACTGCTCATCTGTTTTAACAAATTTTCATCTGTTCATACAATACACTATGCTGAACACAGTGAAGTTCTCCTTGGGCTTTTCCACGGGTTCATGAACAAGGATACTAAGGCTTGGAACCTATAAATACATGCTTTCCTATTTTTAAATTCTTTTATTTATATGAAAATCAAATAAATGAAAACAAATCAACATCACAATAACAACAACAAAAAAAACCCAAACAAAAACAAGCGCAACAAACAAACAAGAAAAAAACTGCTTTCTTCAGGCAGTTGTAGTATGTTTGAATGAGTATTGCTGGGCAATCTTACACTTTCTTTCTTTGCAGTTTTTTAAGTTCACTGTAGGTTTTCTCCCACAGTATAGGGTTTGAGATAAGTCTGGTTCAGGAGGGGAAAAAATGTCATCCTGAGAAAATGTGTGGACAGATCCATCAGATAACAAATAACTGAGTAGAAAGTGAATCGAGAGTGACAGCAGCAGCTCACTGGAGATAACAAGTAAAAAAGACAGGAAGCCAGTGAGACATGACAATGAGAGTAAATGAAATTAATCTTCTTCCTGCTGACAACAAATTTTAGGTCAGCCACAGCCACTCAGTCCTGCATTACCCTCAGTTATATTCTGGTTAATTATATTTTCAAGTTAAAAGGAAATTTCTGAAGGCTTTGATTGACTGGATTTGTAATATATGAGAATTATATATGTATATATATATATTTAGAGGGCATGTATATGTGTTTCCTAAAAAGAATTAGACTCTTGTCATGAATCATGCATGGTATTGTATTATCAGATGTCATTGGCACCAGAAATGAAAAGCATTCATTGAAAAGACCTGCAGCAGTCACAGTGTCAAAGCAAGAATAACAGTGCAGCTTTGAGTGTCAAAGGTTTCCTTTTTCTTCCATTAGAGACTTTTTATTTAAGTCTCTTGCCTTACTTAATGTGAGATGTGTCCCCACTATAACTTCCTTGCACTGTATTTCCCGTTAGAGATATCCCTGAGTGGTCACTTTTGCAGAGTGATAAATAAACACAAACCAGAGCTCAAGGTCAGATCTTCCATTTCTTTAGTGTCATGATCACAACACTTAGAGAGAATCACAGAGTCCAGAAGTGTAGCATAGGATGGAAAATTCTGACTCCAAATTAGACATACACTGATTGTATCTATACAAAGATAACTGAAAACAATCACACTTTGATGGGAATAATTGCTTTTACTGGTGCTCTTCCTCTGCTAAATTTGATTGATATTTTCCTGTCAGTCATTCATGACACAACATTGTCTCCAAAAGGATAATGTGAAGATTGTAGTACTTACTACTATTTATACTGTTCATCTTTATAAGTGAATAAGTCGGATTTCAAATTAAAATATTTAAAAATGAAATTTGCCTAATATATTTCACACCTATTTTTCTCTTGGTTTGTGGAGAAAATACTGATCTAGCAGCATAAATAATCTTAATTGTATTGAACAATGCAACTCAATCCAAATGAGAATCTAGCCCGTTAGATGATCATGACAACCATCACTAATTATGTGATAATCTAGTAGAAAAGGATTCTTACATGTCAGTTTTGAGCTCTCAAATTCTTTCCATGTTTTCTTGCTTTTGGGAAGTGTTTTTTTCATTTTTTTTATTAATTCTGTCACTAATGTGCAATTATTAACTAATGTATAGCTTTCAGTCACACAGGAAACAAGGCCATCTACTAGAACACTGTTTTTTAAAGTGCTGTTGCTTTAATATCAAGTTTTTAAAATTGAACTCCTTAATATATTAGGGATTCAGATGTCTGAAGTTTCACCAGACACCTTTTTGTATGTTGTCGTACATGGAGATAGGTCCTCTTATTGTACCTATTCACGTTTATTGTGAATTTCAATAGATTCCTTTAGGAAAAGTTCAGACCAACATCTGACAGGATTACTGTAGGTATGACAGATCATGCCTTGGGGCAGACAAATGGACAAGATGACGTTTCTGAGTAACTTCTTATCCTAATGTTATGATTCTGGAAAATGTAAGAACACTGTAGAAACACAGGTTTCATATCAGAAGGCAGCATCATTTTCCCTGACTTGTACCCCTAAACCTGAATTATTCATTTATTCGGTGATGGAATTGTAACCAGAATTACAATGAATGTGAATTCCACTAAAAAATAGAAAAATTCTGACAATTCAGACAAACTGACCTTTGAAGAGTACTATATCTTGTTATCTTCGTAATCATTATAATAAGTGGAAGACACATGTATGAATACAGAAGAAAGATTTAGAAATTAAGTGGAGACATAGAAAAAGAATTAAACTTTGGATACAAAATGTATCATTATGTTTGAACAAATATAAGACAACAGAAAAAAATTGTATCTTGTGTATGAATTCTAAGCCAAGATGAAAATCTCTGCTCTTAGGTAGAGAGAGGTGGTGGATAACAATATTCTAACATATTTATTTTCTTAAACTGTCACTGGCTGTTCAGTGTTAAAGCAAAAAATAAACCATCCAACAACACAGTCCCAATATTGACTAGGAATTGTAAAACATATTTTGAAGATCTCAAGTCATGTTCAGAACTGGCATACCTACTCATATTATGCGTATAGTTGGCAAGATCCTTTGTCCAAACTGTAAAGTATATGTTGCAATTAAAGCATCATAACCTGTTAACGATTATGCATGGTAAATATTTCATAGGCTACATAATGATTTGAAGAATTCTTCACATTAGACAAGATGTAGAAATACTAGAAAGAAAATGCTAGATACTTCTATGTTTCTCTTTTTGGTAGAGGTATATACAACAATTCCAAAAGTATGCCATATTTATACAGAAAATGCACTCAAATATTTTTTGAGAATATAAGCAAACATTTGAGTTCATTCTTAAGACTTGATATCTGAAAAAATCTAAAACAACAATACCATTTTACAACAGCCGAAAAACAAAGTGTTTTGTTCCTCCTAATTATTCAGCAGATTTGTCAGCAAAGTTCTGTTCTATAAAATTTCCTATATATATTCCTATATATATCAAAATAGGATATAAAAAACTGAAATGGTCTAGAAATGATATACAAAACCAAGAATGGAATAGTTTGAATAAATACAAAAGCTTTTAAAATGTGTCAAACATCCTGCATAGCTACATATATTATCCAGCATTCAGGTGCAATGAGAAATTCCTCAGACCAGATGGGTTTGCAACATACTTTATTTTCAGGTTCCAGCAAGGATGAATGTAGGATGAGAATGTTGTAAGTCAACATTTGCACAACAATGAACTATAGTAATGCAATATAGAAATACAAATCTGATTTAATTAATGGGTTCACTCAGAATAGAAAAAATGATTCTAACAAGGAAGCTTTCAGCTTCTGTGTCTCGTATGAGGGCTGATTTCATTTGAAGGCCCTAGCTGACACTAAAATCCCTATTTATTTGTGCCTTAGAAGGGCAAAGGTGAAAAGAGGTGATGCGTTTGCTGTGTTGCCTAATAGCTTTTCTTTATAGCCTAAGCATCCCTATAATCACAGAATTGTAGGTGTTGGAAGGGACCTCTAGAGCTCGTCGAGTCCAGCCCCCTACCAAAGCACTCTCCCTAGACCAGGTTGCACAGGTAGGCATCTAGGCAGGTCATGAATGTCTCCAGAGAAGGAGACTCCATAACCTTTCTGTGCAGCTGTGCCAGTGCTCCGTCACTGCACTGTGTAGAAGTTCCCATGCACATTTGTGCGGAACATCTCATGTCTCAGTTTGTGGCCATTTCCCCTTGTCCTATCACCACACACTGCTGAGAAGAATCTGGCCTCATCCCTTTGCCTCCCACTTCTTAGATATTTGTAGACATGGATCAGATCCCCTCTGAGTCTTCTTTGTTAAAGGCTGCATAGACCCAGGTCTCTCAGCCTTTTCTCATAAGAGAGGTTCTCCAGACCCTGTATCATCTTTTTGGTCCTCCTCTGGGCTTTTTCAAGGAGATCCCTGTCTCTTTTTGTACAAATAAGTCCAGAACTGGACACTCTAGATGAGGCCTAACCATGGCTGAGTGGAGGGGGAGGATCACCTCCCTTGTCCTGGTGGCCACGCTCTTTTTAATGCACCCCAGGATCCCATTGGCCTTCTTGGCCGCAAGGGCACACTGCTGGCTCATGGCCAACTTGTCATCCACTACAACACTCATGTCCCTTTCCTCAGATCTCCTCTCCAGCAGGTCATCTCCCAACCTGTACTGGTGCATATGGTTACTCTTCCCTAGGTGCAAGACTCTATTGTTAAACCTCATCTGGTTTATTTCTGCCCAGCTCTCCATCCTGTCCAGCTCTCAGTGAACAGTAACACAGCCTTCTGGCATTTCAGCCATTCCTTCCAGTTTTGAATTGTCAGCAAACTTGCTGAAGTTGGACTCCTCATCAAGGTCACTGATGAATATGTTGAGCAGGACCAGCACTGACCTCTGAGGAACATTGCTAAGTCCAGACCTCCAACTGAACTCCACGCCACCAATCACAACCTCTACCTGGTGAATCCATCTTAACTACTCCTGGTAACCTTTTTTTTTCTTTGAATTTCCTGGAGATGGCATCCAGAACTAGTTGTTCCATCACCTTTCCAGGGACAGAGGTGAGGCTGACTAGCCTGTAGTTCCCCAGATCCTCCTTCTTGCTCTTCTTGAAGACCTGACTACCCTCCAGTCTTCAGGCACCTCTCCCATTATCAAAGACCTTTCAAAGATGATAGACAGTGGTTCAGCAAGCTCCTCTGCCAACTCCCTCAGCACACATGGATGCATCCCATTGCGGCCCATGGATTTATGTACACTGATGCTGCCTAGATGCTCTCGGATCATCTACTTCTTCACGAAAGGGGAGCCTTCTATTCCTCAGACACTCTCACTTATCCCCAAGGCCCATGAATCCTGAGGGGGAGTTCCCACAATGAAGACAGAATCGTGTTCAGTATCTCCACTTTTTCTGCATCCTCTATTACCAGAACACCTCCCTCATTTAGTAGGGGACCCACATTTTCCTTAATCTTACTGCTGACATACTTAAAAAAGCCTTTCTTTATCTCCTTTGCCAGATCCAATTCCAGGCCTCATCAACTTCCTCCTCCTGATCAGGGGCCCTATAATACACACCCGCAGTAGTGTCCCTCACACTATCCTACCCCTTAATTCTCACCCACAAGCTCTCCACTGGTACATCACCCTCCCTCAGGTGAAGTTTGATACATTCTAGCTGCTCTCTCACATAAGGAGCAACTCTACTACCCTGCCTTGCCAGCCTTTCCTAATAAGCATATAACTACCTGTGACAGCATTCCAGTCATGGGAGCTGTCCCACCACGTCCCTGTGATTGCTATGAGATCATGGCCTTGCAACCGCATGCAGATCTCTAACTTCCTGTTTATTTTCCATGCTGCAAGCATTAATATACAGAATATGCAGGGAAGCAGGAGGTGCAGGTATCCCTAAAGGGAGCCAAAGAAGTTGTCAGGCAGGGAATTTGCAAGTGATATCCCTATATCCTATTCTTTTCCCTGCAATCTCTTAAAGATCCTGAAGCCCTTCTCTGTCCTGTTGACAACCAGCTTCTTCCCCCATCAAGTCATAGAATCATAGAATGGCCTGGGTTGAAAAAGGACCTTGAAGATCACCTAGTTCCAACTCCCCAGCTGCGAGCAGGTCACCAACCACGAGACCAGGCTGCTCAGAGCCACATTCAGCCTTGCCTTGAATGCCTCCGGGGATGGGGCATCCACAGCCTCTCTGGGCAACCTGTTCCAGTGTGTCACCACCCTCTGAGTGAAATCTAGTTGACACCTCTGAACTATTCGCTAAACCCTAGTGAGCAACATTTTCTCCCTTTCCCCTGTCATACCTAGTTTAAAGTTCTCTCAATGAACCCTGCCAGGTCCTGGGCTACGAATGAACCCTGGGCTACATATGAACCCTGCCAGGTCCTCTGCTTTCCCCTTGGAGACAGATGAGACCTGTCTACATTCATTAGGCCAGGTGCTGAGTAGAATGCCCATGATCAAAGAATCCAAAGTTCTTGTGGTGGCATCAGCTTTTCAGCCACTTATTCAAAGCCTAAGTTTTCTTAGACTGCTCCATATCCCTCACCACCTCAGAAGAGAGAGAGGAAAGTATGACTTGTGTTCCCACTCCCTCAGCCAATCACACTAAAACCCTGAAATGTTTTTTGATAGCTCACAAGCTTCCCTCAGTGATTTCATCACTGTCTGTCTGAACTATCAATAATGGGTAATGTGAGGAATGAACCAGTCCTGGGAGTTTTTTTATGATGTCCAGGACCCCAGGCCCTAGGAAGGCAGGGTTGGGTCTACATATGGGGCCCTCCGTTCTCTTTTGAAGGGAATCACTTACCAAATTCATCCTTCTATCTTTCCTGGCAGAGGCAGTGTCAAGGCATGGGGACGATCCAGTTGCACTTTTCCATTTGCTCTGGCAATTGCCTCACAGGATTCCTGATTAGATTTTTGGTGGCATGGTTCAGACACAAGAAAAAAATATGGTAAATCAAGACTATGTCATGGTTTATAGTAGCTGGAAATGTTTTGGTCTGCGTTTTTGTGGTTTGCACAGAGCTGCATTCTTTTCCTATTCACACAGTAGGTGAGGGTGAACTCTAATGCAAGTGTGCATTAGGAAAGAACTAATGCAGTATGATCTAACTTCCCAGATGAAAGTGCAAAGGCATCACTGTAGAAAGGTGGAGCTCCCTTAAGGCCTTCCATATTTCCTGCCACTTTCAGTGTTGGTCAAACTTTGATGATCTTGTAGGTTCATATCAGCTTATGAAAAAGCAAACTGCAAAATCTTCTCTGAATAAAGCGTAAGAATTGATCTACAAAAGTTATGCTAGAAATGTTGGCCTGCATTTCCATGTAACATTTGATTTTACTTTCAGAACTGATCATATCCAGGCAGGCAAGGAGGTGAATAAAATTGAAAAAAAAATGAGGCAGAAATGGTGATTCATAGCAGGAATTTATCCAAGCATAGTTGTCGTGGCAGCTGAGCACACAGAACAGTCCCATATCCATGGATCCAGTCAATATAACCATTGTTTTATGACAATGACTACAACTTATCTTATTCTAGTGCATTGTCCCTACAAATTACTTCCGTTGAAAACAAAAACACCAATCTAACCTGGAGATTTTAGTCTTGTGAGGTAGAGTCTTTAACTCAAGAATTTGATTACTACTAAATGTCCAGGAGTCCTACTTCCTACTATATTTACTGGGAAGAATTGCCGTCTTCATGGCAGCTGTGGCACACCATACCTGCTGGGGAAACCTTGCTTGCCAAAGCTCCTGCCCACAGAAGAGTTGTGGCAGTCTCAGCCCTTCTCTTGGTAGCTGGGACCAGCAAAAGTGAGCCCATGGTAATAGTACAGAAATATAATACAGTGCTCAGAATAACAAAGACATCTACAGATGAGTTAAATACACTGTGAGCAGAGCCCAGATGTAAACTTTGTTCATTTCTAAACATCTTATGTGCCAAATATTCTAGTTTGACCACCCCAAAGATGTCTGAAGTAAATTGAGCTCATTTATCTCTTTCTCTTTCTTCTTTTTCCTTCTTTTTAAACCACAGATTGTAATATTGTTTACAGAATCCATTTAGACTAATGTATGCTTTACTGTAAATAATCATGAACTGAACTTTCAGGCTGAACTTTCCCTAGCTCACGGATATTTTTGTATAACATATAATAAAATGATTTTCAGAAAAACTTCATATGTTCCTGTTTTTATACTGTCTAATTGTTGAGATTATTTATGTCAGGTGGATATGCAGCCTGCCAGAATTTGAGATGCCAAACAGCACTACTCCTTGAGAGCTTTTGCTATCCCTGCTTTATCACAGTATGAATACCTGTGCTAGAAAGTACAGTTTGTGATACTACCTTAAGAAGCAAAAGTATATTATAGTTTTCAGGTTATGACCAAGTATGCTTTGGTGATTTATTACTTTGAATTGTGGTGACATAACCAGACAGCTGTGTATATAAAATGATAATAAGTTGATCTTTTGTGCTTTCTGTTTCATGAGCCCTAGGAACTAGAAGAGGTCTAACTTAACCTGTTCTTTCTCTACCTTTGTGTTGCACAAAATTACAAGACAGCAAATCTTCAGAAAAATTACAAGGGTCTGCATGATAAAAAATTTCTGATATGTTTACATTTAAATAATTTTATTTCAGTGTTAAAATCACAAGGTTTTATTTTATTTTTTATTATTTTTTTCTGAAATTGCAAAGGTATTTTCCAAAACCAGTGAAATTTAATGGTAGAAAAATTAGCTCAATAGCTTGACATTCTGATTTATGAAATTCTGATTTTCTATTCATGGTCTCTTGGATATATTGATATAGTTAATTTTATACAGGCTTTCACTGTTTTATTGAGAAAAATCATAAAAAACAAACCAAGTTCTTTTCTAAAAATAATAATCAAAGATAGACCAAAGAAATGGTGATTGATATGACGTGGATGATGCTCAGTTTATGGCATCTGCGATACTGAGAAGAAGGTGGATAAGAGGCTGTATTGTCCAAAAACTTTTACTCCATTTTGTGAGAAATCTGCATTTATTCTGAGTGATTCTAGTAGAAGGGAAATAGTTTGCCTAATCCTTTCTTCATTTTCCCCTAGATTGTCTTACCTGCAAAGCAAAGAGATGCAAATAATTTTAATGTGCCAGTCAATGATTTTACTTTCAAATCATGGTATAAATCAACTGATTAACAGTCCTTGATTTTTCATGATAAATTCGAGTTTGGGATAATTCTTTGAGATATATTTTTATTTATAATAGACTTATTAACCAACTCAAAATTGTGGATCATATGATTTCCCTTAAGAAATCTAATATTCTGCCCCCTCCAAGATCCAATATAGAGATGGTGCATATCCATGTTTAATCCCCTTGACACCAATGCATTTCTGTGATTTGGATGAATGGCAGACTGACAACATTTTGACTCACTATGGAGTCAGGAGAAATCCAACTTTGTTCTGGAATGTGGGAAGTGCTTCTAGGCACCATAGCTTAAATGGTTAACATAATGCAGAATAGTGCTCTGAACTCAATATTTCATGATCTGTGCTCAGTTTCATATCAGTCTTTGTTAAAGACATTTTATTGCATTATAAAGTTCAAAATTAACTAAAAAGAAAAAAAAATATATTGAGAAAAAAGACTAAAATTTGAAATCTCATTTCAGGTCATTGTTTTCTGAGGGCATCTCCTTGACATCTCCCTTCCCTCCAGCCTGCCAGTGTGTCACTCCACAAGTCGATCTCCTGCTCACACTCCCTTATGGTTCTTAGTCTCTCCACCTCCTTTTTGTTTTAGTAGATTATAAAGAACTGTTTCAAAAAGCTGTAATTAAGAATTTCATAGAGGCAAAATACTCAGTCTCAGGCTGAGCACTGTAGACTACCAATAATATTGTCTGGAGCTTTTAGTGATAATTTTATTTTATCCACATTTCTCTAGAAATATGCAGATTTTGTGGTTCATATATGAAGAATATTTACCTTTTCACAATACTACCTTGAGATTTTTTTTCTTATTCTTCTCAATGAAATGTTTCAGTAACCTGTGGCAAGAAAGTAGTAGTAAAAAATAAAAGTTGAAATAAATAGGGAAAAATCAGTGTGTAGAAGTTAGTATTTAAAGATAATATCAGTAACCACAATAAATGACTACAAAAATCTGAGTTGGTGAAACTTTTGTTGATAACATCATGATAGAAAAGATGACAGCATTCACCTTATGTAAATTTAGGTTTTAAAGTAATTTAAAATAATTACAATTTAAACAAATTTCTAGGTTTTCCCTATGATCAATGGGCAAAAGTTAGCATCCCACTGCTGCAAATTCATTCCTGTAATACGTGTGCAGTTTAAGAAGGGATGAATCACTATTCAAACCTCCTATTCTTCCACACTAACTTAAGGCAGACTTCAGATAATCTGAATCAATCTATAAACCTAAATTTTGATATATTGCATAAAAATATTAATTTCTTGCATTGGGTAGTAAAAACTCTCTTTTAGAGTCACTGAATCAGTTTCCTGCTTCCTCAGACAGCTTAGTGTTATAGATTCTGTAAGATCATTCTCTAATTTAAATGTTCGAGATGATCTACACAGAAAAAGAAAAGAAAAAAGAAGTGTCCACAGGGAAACTGTTCAAGAATAGTTGATTATAAGTAGGTCTCAAATCCCTCAAGATATAATTTTCTTTTTGGAGTAGCATTATCTTTTAATCCAGAAAGTTTTTCCTCTCTTAAAACCTACTCTGCTGTTTTAATGAAGAGCAGTAACACATACAATTATCCCAAACTAAACAACTCATGTTATTTGAGTCTATTTATACCCTTCAAACTCTTTTCCTTCCCACGATCACATCATAGGTCAGCCCTGAATCTGCTTTAGTTTGAATATGCCATACCAGAATGCTAGTCATACATAGATGCCTCATCCACTCTAGCAAACAAACAGAGAAACAAACAAAAATCTTACAACCATTGATTTTGTATTTCTTTAAGCCACAGTGAATAACATTTGCATATGTTTGCTTATAGTTGTAAATTCATTACTTTGGCAAATAAAATCTCTTAATTCCAACGAAGAATGTGGTATTTCCAGAGCTGTAGTGTAATTAATGGAGAAATATAAAATCCAATATTTAATCATAAAAATATGACACTTAAAATGTTACTTTACAATGAGCTAGTGAGACTGCTAAAGGAACTAGATTTTCAAAACATACTTGCAGACAAATTAAATTAGACAGCCTGTAGCCATGCTGGTTCAACGTTACCACTAAGCACAAACTTTATGAAAAAAAATAGTCTTTCATTAGACAAATGAAGAGGACTCCAAGAGCATACAAACTTTTGGCCAAGGAAATACTTCAGAAATCATGGAAGTCCCAGAGTCCCAAAGCTTCTCTTATTTTTGTAGATATATTGGCTAAAATGATACTAATAAGAAATACTACCTCCCTCTTCAGTCATTTCTTTCCATATCACTTTCTTTGAACTCCTGTGCTGTTCTCTATACTGAATACTAAAAAGCAAACTTTTTGATAACTTAAGCTAATTTAGGTTTAGAAGAAATTTTAACAGTCAGCATATCATTTGAAAAAAATTATAAAATTTAGATCCATTTTTTATTTATTTTTATTTTTTAATTTTTTTTTATCGCTGATAAACAGACAAACAAAGAAATACTGTCTTTAAGTATTCTGTGTAAGCATAATTTTTACTGAAGGTTTTGATTAGGAAAAGTCATGAGAGAACAAGTTTCACAGATTTTTCCAGTCTGGAGAGGCTACTGGAAGTGAGTAAGTTAATGACAAGAAGTATTATTATGAATTATAAGAATAATTAGATAGAATTATTATGATACACCTACTACATTGCACAAATCACCATAAACAATAATGGGGCAAATATGCACACATACTACAAAGTTATTAATAATTATTTGCAGATGAGAATGACAGTGCAAGTCTTGAAGACAGTGAAAGTCACTGAAAGAATATTACATTACAATAGTATGCAGTGAAATAATAGTCACAGGAAAATCTATAAAATCCATCAGTCAACAACAGCAGCAACATCAACAACAACAAAGGAAGGAAAAAGCTTAGCCTTAAAGGAGATGGTAGTCCGTACTGAAATAGGAAGCAGTAACATATTCCCTTGGACTATTTAGAACTCAGACTGAAAAAGCAACTTCAATTGCCTTTGAAGACTACAGCCAAATTATTTACATTCGAGACAGGAATTATACAAGAGGTGCTCCGAGTGTACTGAATCCTACTTTAAGTTGGCCCAAGATGTCCAATACAAATGTCGGTGATATGCCAGTAGAGGCTGAACCTTTCCGCCAATATTCCATTACTTTTTGTTGCCATGTGACAGATGGCAGCAGAAGGGCAGTCTGACAAAAGTCTCACAGAAGATAAAGTGGTGTGCTCTGTCTTTCAGGATTAAAAGGGGTGATCCTTCTGAATTCACTGGAACAGGGACAAACCATCAACTCTGACTGCTACATTGTGATGCTGCCTAAGCTGAAAGTTGGAAATTCCAGACTCAGGCCAGAGAAGAGGAAAACCTTTATCTTGCAATGAAATAACACTGGGCGCATTATCCCTTTGATCACTGTGAAGGGCATTGTAAATCTTGGGTGGACTGTCCTACTGCACCCACCATATAGTCCAGATTGGGTGTCTTCTGACTTCAGTCTGATTTCTTGAAACATGAGGAAAGTAAATTTTAGGAATTAAAAAATTTTAGAAAAGATCAGAAAAACTGCCACAGTAACAACAAAAACAAATCTACACTTCTACACTTAAGAACAATGTGGTCAGTATTTTACTCAAATAAATTAAGAAAAGAAAAAAATAAAAGAAAAAATTACACTGAGTAACATGAAATCAGAGAAATAATAAAGAGTTGAGAATGATGAGTGGAGAGATTTTTTTCAATTCTACAACCCTAGACTATGAAAAAGTAAAAATAAAACTAATATATATATGTATATGTATATAGAAGGCTGCATTTAAATGAATAGGAAACTTAGTTTCCAAAGTAATAATAATAATAATAATTCAATAACAGATATTTCATTCAAATATGCATCATAATTTAAACTCTATTCTGGACGAGGAATAATGGGACCACTATTTGTAACTGGTTTCTGAATGCTTACAACATATACTGATTTTCATCACTTCTTACTTTCACTTAGTTTTCTTTACTATAGAGGTGCATGTCAATAGGATGGGCAGTGATATTCTGCAAATATAGAAGAACCATGTACTACAGCACTAGGAGATACAAAGGAACTACATTAATCACAGGGTTCCATATTTCTGATAACAAAAGCACAGCAGAGATCCTGCAAACTGACAAAAGCAACTATGAGTATTAAAAAAGTACTTCAAAACTTCAGAGGTGGAAGAAAGGGAGCTGTGATCTAAAGTCCCTTTAACATTTCCCAGGTCTGAGAATTAGGCTGGGAACCTGGAGTGTACCTGAAAATAAGTGTTTAATGTTACATGCTGACCTGTGACACACTGTGTGACTCAATATCCCTTGAAGTGAGGGCAGGTGATTGTAAAGAACAGGGGACAGGGAAGGACGGAGAGCAGCAAAGCAAATGCCCTGCAAACATTGCAGTGGTGGCAACTGTGCACTGGCTGAGGTTTTATCTGTAAGATTTTTGCAGGCATGGCTTGTGGACTGTGTATGTCCAAAGCTCTTTTATGCTGATATAATCATATACTGGTATAAATGGTCTAATTGTGTCCTTATCAAGTATGTACACAGTCATGTTTATAGTTCTCGGGTCAATGGAGTCCAACAGAAGTCGGGCTGTTTTGTACTCAACACTGAGTATATACTGTTATTTCAACATTTATGAAAGTTGTAAATAAATTATAGTAAAAGTATCTAATGTACTGTATATATGTCTAATATTGTGAGTACACAGGACAGATTTCATATGCTTGGAAATACAAATTGGATTCCTTTTTTTTCCCATTGAATCATAAAGCCGAGAGATAGCAAATATGCATTATGCCTGAGGTGTAACAAGTCATCTCCAGCTTCAGTGGAATGACATAAAATACAAGAATCCAGAGCTCATAATTTCCCAATATATCTATTTCAGTGCAGCACTAAAAGCCTAAAACCATGACTTGTAAGTGACTAACATAAGCTAATAACTGCTTGTATACCTCAAGGTAGTTGAAGGGCAAGCAGTTCAGTTGCTATTATAGCAAATGTAAGTCATTAACTCATGGAAAAGTCTCAGCTAACTTGCAAATCCAAAAGACTACTCTGTTTTGCAAGGCAAAAGTGGATATATTTGGTTTTAATGTGCTTTGTTAATTAAAGAGATAGGCAACTTTTTAATGAAAATATAAATGTTCCATATAATGTTCATGGAAATTTTCCAAATCTCTCATGTTCCTGAAAAACCCTGTGTTTCAGTTGAATGAACGCAGAAGTTCTTACAGATCCAATAAAATGCTCTTGAAGAAGAAGAAGCGTGAAAAAGCACAAAATTCTTATTACTAGAATGCTATACAATACTGCAGAGGTTTAATAATAATAATAATAATATAATGTAATATTATAATATAATATAATAATTATTATTATTATTTCCCTATGTTCTAATGATGTGTACTATAGTAAACAACCTTCAGATACATAATCATAATTTTTCTCTAATTCTATCAGTATTCATAGTCAACCAGTTCTTCGCATGCTCCTACGGACAAATACTGTTTTATTGATGATTGCTTCTGACAAGAGGTCAAAAGGTTTTTTCCTCCAGAAACATTATGGAGTGATCCCACTAAAGCTATAAACAGAAGCTCAGTGATCTCATTAATAAATAAAATAAAATAAAATAAAATAAAATAAAATAAAATAAAATAAAATAAAATAAAATAAAATAAAATAAAATAAAATAAAATAAAATAAAATAAAATAAAATGTATCAAACATAGCAAGGGTCATATAAGTATTATTTTATTTATTTTATTTATTATTACTTTTAGGGGATCACATTATATTCATGACCATAAGAAGTATCAGAGCCCTGTTTTGAATTATCAGTACACAAATTTATAGAAACAGTCTGAACCACAGACTCTGTTGTTACTGTAATTGTGACAACTGAAGATTGAAGTTGTGGGAATGGAGAGGAGTGGAGTTCTGTGAATAGACAATGGTCTGTATGCTAAGGGCTGGCAGGGTGTACATTTATAAAGTCATATAGGAATATTCTGTTTGTCAAGCATCAGCCCTTCCCCCTGGCATGTCCTGTTCCCTCAGTCCTTTCCATGAGCTGCGCAGTGGTTTATGGCCTGCAGTCCTGACATCTAATGTCAGCATCTCTCCAGACCTGACTCACTGCACTGCTGCAGTTTTTAAATTTCTTTCATGTTCTTAGCTTATAATGAGAACAAACAACCTCTTATACAGATGAGCCTCACTATTTCTTCAAAGTGCAATGTTACACTGGTTCTTTATATCACATTCATGACACATTTACAAAGTTATCCTTACTGTAATTACTTTTTTGGGTGTTCACTGTGTAATGTACAAAGACACATCCTAGTTTAACACTTGTATTTTAAACAAGTTAATTAAAAGAGCAGAAATGCATGGGGTTTTTTTTGTTTGGTTTTTTTTTTTTTCAGTTTGGTTTAGGAAAATTAAGAGGAAATTGAGCTAAATGAAGCAAAACAAAAGAAGAAAGAAATGAAAGCAAATCCTTACCTATATGTTAAATTTCTGCCAGCACAGCTAAGTAAATTAGGCATGTTAAAAATCACTGTGCTAAGCAACAAAATTATTCTGGAAGAGCAAAATTGCCCCTTACAATATAGTTTATTTCAGATAGATTCAAATCCCAACAAATTAGGAATTTGGGGTAAATGAGAAATAACTTCCAAATGGAAATTGTAGTAATTGGAAATTGGTGTAAATAAAAGTTTGGAAACTTTGCTGGTACAAGATTGCAGAACAGATAGGTTATACACAGCTCTTTTGCTATAGCTAAGTGCCTAGAGATGGATCCAAACAGATGTGGGAGTGCAATTGCAGTAACTAACACCAATCCTTTTTTCAAGGAGGTAACTGATCTTCCATTTGCCAGCAGTTTCATGAGCTGAATTATACCCTTTATAACCAGGATTTAGTGATGAGTAAGTAAAAAAAAAAGAAAAAGAAAATGGAAAGAAAAAGTTTTTCTTCATGCAGTGCCTTATTACGTGATGATAGTCACTGCTACAGAATGGTTTATAAACCAGAGGTATAAACAGTTTTGAATAGGGGTTATTATGGTGGATAGGTTAATATTAAACAAAATGGCTTGGTTACAATAACCAGTATGGGAAGTCTGAGAAACTCAGGCAGCCAGAATCTATGAGGCTGTCCCCGAAACAGTCCCTCTGGGCACACGCAGTTCCTTATGTATCACCAGCCCATGCTATCAACTGGCTGCCTTGCTTTTTGATCAGATCAAATGCCACCATCTGCACTCTGAGTGGGAAGTGTACAGACCCAGCCTACAGCAGTTCCACCAGCAGTTCTAAAATGAGCAGTGGCTGGTGACAAACCAGCTCAGAGGGAAAGAAAAGGCACCTGGCACAGTGCTAGCAAAACACATCATATGTTCCTTAAGCTCCCTGAGAGGTGCATTTAAATGAAGCCAGAGTGTTGGATTACATCAGAATAAGTAGAGTGAGTGTGCTTCAAGTCCATTTCTACATCAGGGTTTCCAAATAAATATTCTCTCCACTCCACATAGCTTCTGTCCTTTGTCGTGTTCTAGGAGTTTTACTTTGTTGTGGTAAATGTCCTGACTCAAGATGTCAACCTGCATCCAGCTCAGCTTTAAAGACTCAGGCCAACAGATGCATCTATGTAGACACATCAATTCAACCACAGTATACTAGTACATAGCATAGTAAGTTTATCTCCAGGTTTTTTTCTGCTATATATTAAACATGATCTGTGAAAAGCAGGTGTTAGCCAATTACATTCTGAGTAAAGAGAGTCCCTGTGATAGCTTTTAATAGGACAAAAAATGACAGACTGTATAAGTTAGGTTGTACTTATGTTGATGTTTTGTTAAAAGCTGTTTTTAAAATATTGAAAAAACCCTTCGCTATACCTTAAGCTTGAATGAAAGTTCCTTTCTGACTTAATTGGCTGCAGCCTGAGCTACCTGTGGGACTTCTAATTCATAGAATCATAGAGTCATCTGAGTTGGAACAAACAATGAAAGGTCATTTAGTCCAACTTCCATGCAATGAACAGAGGTGCCTACTGATAGACCAGGTTGATCAGAGCCTGATCCAGCTTGACCCCGAATATCTCCAAGGACAGGGCCGTCACCTCTCTGGGCAAACTGTTCCAGAGCCTCACTATCCTTACTGTAAAAACCTTCTTCCTTATATTCAATCTAAATATACTTTTTTTTCAAATTTTGAAACCATTTTCTTTTGTCCAATCAGCAAGTCTTCTATGTTAGTTATAACTGAGTCATGTTAAAAAATTAAAAGAAGAACCACCAATAGTTTTTGGAAATAGCAGCAAAAGTAGTATGGAAAACTAAATTCTTTCAAGTAGTAAAGTAGATAAATGTTACAACTGACACTGAAACTCTGGCTTGGAGCCTGCAAGAGACTTTGGATGAAGCAAACTGCTCAAAGAGATCAAATAAGAGAGATAAATATGGGCAGAGTTGTCAAGAGCTGGCAAATTTGTTTACCATGTTTAATTTTTGTACTAACAAGTGAAAGTTCTAAAAACCTACCTATAATTCTAAAAAATGTGTTTGCTGGAATAATTAGGAAGACACCAACAATTTGGTTTGTCAGTCAACATAAAATTTGTAGATACATATCTATTTATCTGTTTCTCTAATTTCTAATTGCTTCTTTCTTTTTACAGTATATGTAGATTGATGATAGTGAGAGCAAACGAGCTTGAGGGGTAGAAGAAGGAATTAATAAACTACTGTTTATACAGTATAAAGTATATTTCCAAAGGCCATATATGAATATCAGTGCATGAGCCTGATATTGTATGATGTTATTTGCCAGGAGATCTTAAAGATGTATTAATAACTGAGGTTAGGGAGCTCGATGTCATCAATGCAGATAGTTTTATGGTCTTCACATTCCATTCTTCCTTTCTCCAGAAGGAAGTTATGTGTTCAGAAGGGACGATCATGAAAATAAGTCATTGGCCCTTATCGCATTTCCATGTGTTACTTTCACTGATCCTGCATAAGATTTATTTCCCTAGACTTCTCCCCTTTTTCTGTCTAGAAAAAGAGAATCAGAGTATTACAGTGGGGAGGCAGTAAAGCAAATGGGAAATATAAAATGTTATGTATATATGGTAGCATATCAGTAATCATGGTATCATCATTAACCAGCTATATTCTCTTTTGTGTTGAGATTTGAAGTTGAAATTGGTAATCTTCCAGTCTTTATCCTTATGTTTGTTTGTTTGTTTGTTTGTTTGCTTGCGTTTTTTTTTGCACAAAATGTAGTGAAGCCAAATTACCAGCTGTGATTTACTTTAGCTAAGTTGTTTAGTGAAGTGATAAGAATTTATCACTGGTGCCAATGACAATACATGTGGTTAGTGTTTGTCTCCCCTCTGAGCCACGTAAGGAATCAGTTTTCCCTCTTTGGTATTTTGCTGCTACTCACTAGCACTAGCACTAGAAATTGTCAAATAAATTCTGAGTGAACACACCATGAGTTCAAACTTCCCATTTAGAAATGTTGCTCAAACATCATTTTTAGATTAATTTTCTGTTTACTTCTCACAGACAGGGCCATTTTTCTTGAGTGCTTTGAGTGCTAAAGAAGCTTTGAACTCTGAAAGAGAAATGTTCCACCCAAACAGGGTTAATAAATAATCTACATAGTTTGATTTATGGGATCTGATTGTCTCTTTGTTCACACCAACTTTATGCTTGTACAGTTATATGGTGATTTTTTATTTTTTTTTGTGTGTGTGAAATGAATGATTTCCCCTTCTCCAAATAAAAGCAAAGAAAAGGAGGAGGAAGAAGTATGAGCAGTTTTCTGCTCTTTCCCTTCTCTGTTCAAAAAACCCAAACAAACAAACAAACAAAAAGATTACAGAATAGGCCTATGACTTTTTGTGACAAACAAATTAAGAAAAGGTAAGGAAGGTAATTCTTCATCTGTGTGGTTTGGTGGTTCTATGAAATAAGACAATAGTAGTTAATTATACAATTCAACAAAATTTGGAAAAACTGCTTTCATTTCAAATGAAACGTAAATATCCTCAAACATTTTCTTAATTGGTGACTATGTAATGATTTTTAGGGTGTTTCTGCTGAATGTGACACTATGGGTCATATCTCAATGATTGTTATCAGCTTTGTTCATAACAGCTTGAAGATCTCATGTTCCTTTCTGTTTCTTCCCTGTATTTTCCACACACATTACAATTGAAGTGAATGTGGATTAGATAGTTGGAAATTATTTCTTCTTTCCAGATTCAGGGACACAATTTAGTGATGTAACTCTGTAGGTCATGCTGATAATTGAAACTTATTGATTTGGGGTGCATTCAAAAGAGTGTGGCCAGCAGGTTGAGGAAGGTGATCCTCCCCTCTAGTCTGCCATGGTCAGGCCTCATCTGGAGTAGTGTGTCCAGTTCTGGGTTTCCCTGTACAAAAAGGACAGTGATCTCCTTGAAAGAGTCCTGTGGAGGGCTACAAAGATGATGAAGTGCATGGAACAGCTCTCCTATGAGGAAAGGCTGAGAGACCTGGGTCTATTCAGCCATGAAAAAAGAAGACTCAGAGGGGATCTGATCCATGCCTACAAATATCTGAGAGGCAGTAGGCAAAGAGATGAGGCTGGATTCTTCTCTGCAGTGTGTGGTGATGGGACAAGGGGAAATGGCCACAAAATGATGCATAGGAAGTTCTGCACAAATGTGTGTGAGAATTCCTTCACAGTGCAGTGACGGAGCACTGGCACAGCTTGCACAGAGAGGTGGTGGAGTTTCCTTCTCTGGAGATGTTCAAGACCCACCTGGACACCTACCTGTGCAACCTGGGCTAGGGAGCTGCTCTGGCAGGGGGTTGGACTCCACGATCTGAAGAGGTCCCTTCCAACCCCTACAATTCTGTGATTCTGTGATCTCCATTTATTCAAAAAGGAGGCTATGGCTCTGCTTATAACAGTTTTGCTCCAGCAAGCCAGTGATGCTTTTCATTGACTTTACAAAAGTCGTTGGCAAATGGAAGCCTTATCTTTCCTCATTCTTTACAGGTGATTCAGGATGTCCTGCTATCTACATTTCTGAAAATGTCAGAATATCCAAGATGTCTTTGTACACTTTATAATGCAGTAAGGTCTCAATTTTCACTTGGTAACCCCTTTTACATCTTTTCAGATCTTGATATAAAAGCTTTCTGAGCTGAAACTCTTCTGATGTGGTTGGGCAGTAACTGTGCTAAATGTCATACACAAAGCTCTTTGGAGTAACTGTGATCATATTTGGATTAGTGTTTGAATCTATCAAATGGTACAGAAAAGTGCTGCAGAAAGGAAATAATTAAATAACGCAGAAGTTCAGACTGCTCTTAATGTCAGATAATTGTGTTTGCTCTTTAAAGACAGGCTTATTTTTTGTTCATAATGAAGCCAGACTTTGTTTCCTGCTCCGGGACGTGAGTAAAAGTAGTCAAGGTGTTCCTTGCATATTAACTAATTTTGCTTTCTTTTTCTGTAATGATTTTATTCCATTAGAGAATCCTCATATAAGGATTAATATTCAATTTAAACATTTGTTTGGTCACTATTATTTATACTGTCATAATGATGATAAAAAATTACATTCAACTTGAATAACATTTTTACAATTCAGAGAGAGAATTGTGAAGAGATCAACAGTGAAATAAGATAAAATGCTGAAGTTCCCATTCAGAATTATCAAGAAAAGCAGGGATTAAAAAATCAGCATTGTAAGGTTTGTCTTCACTCTCTCCAGTTAGCTAAAATTTTTAAATGTAGAACTAACTACATTTAAAATGGGCTTCCATTTTTTTTTTTATCCATAGGGAGAGATAGGTACTTCAAAAAGGAGTTTCTTATCTACCTGAGAATCTTACTCTTTGTGATGAACTGCTTTATGTTTATCTCCATCTTTCTCCTTTGACAATACACTATTTAAACATCTAGCAAAGAATTCAGTCACCTTAACACATACCACTGCAGGCAACCAGTCCAAACACTAAAGTTACCACTCTAGAGAACCTCAGATCTCTTAAATGCCTCATGTCATTTTAGTCAACCCTACGCAGGTATGCTACAGTCCATAATCAGAGGCATAACATGAGACTATGAGGTTCATAAAACAGCACCAAAAAGTTGTATTTATAGAATTCAGTTTTGGGGTTGCCGTAGGTTTCAGAAATTTTATATGCACCTTTACTTTTGGCACCAGAGATGCAAAAGTGTCTCAATCCTTTTTAAATTATCTTGAAACTTGGAGGAATATCACACAAAAGATCCCGAGCTGGCAGCACAAAAGCAAGTTTGAATCTGGAGGAGTCTGTTGCTGTACCTGCCCTCCTCAGCTGTCAGAAACTGGCTCTTCCCCTTTCATTTGCAAGCCGGTGTGCAGCCAAATGAATCATCCTTGCTCCATGTTCCCCAGCACTCTACTTCTGGGTATAGGTGTAGGATAAGCATTTCTTTGTGCCTGCAGAAATTAAGAGTTAGCCTTTTTTTTTTTCTTTTTGACAAGCTCTTTGGCTATACTTAATACTCTAGATAGACTGTATTGTATCTACAGTGTCTCCAGGCTCATATAACTTGGCATGACTTTGAGTGCATTTAGCTGAGGTCTCTCAGCTTGAGGTTTCCACTATGATACTCCGTTGTGTGGTATAGACATAGCCTCAGCCAGACTCCCACAGGCATACTGGTAGCGTGAAGACTTTTCTGCAAACCAACACAGAAAACCAAGACTTTAATTTCACTTATATAGTGAAATTCCTCAGCTAGCCCGAAGCACAAAGTGCCATTTTGCCGCAGACCTATACAGGTGCACAGTGAAAAGGAAGAGGCTGCTCATGTTCTTTTCCCCAGTTGGCACACTTTGCCTTGCAAACCAAGATTTTGCCTGGAGCACTCATTCTAAGTGAGAATATCATACAAATAAAAGCAAAGTCTTTTATTCCATCATGTCATTAAATAATAATCCCAAAGTAGAAATTTTATACAGCGTCTGTAATATTTATTCTTTGTATTAAACCTTGTCTTGTTTAATGTTCACTTGTAAACCCTCTGGCTTTCACTGCAATAAACCTAATCTTCAAAGTTCTGAGGCAATATGAAGTTTCCCCATGCTCCTTAAAAAACCTCACCTGTTTTTGAAGGTACCCGATTTCAGAAGCTGATTACTTGACTGAATAAAATATAGTTACTCACCTGTTCAAGTCATCAATTTATGTCACCCTAAAAGCTGCATTTTATATGCTGAGAGAAACTATGATCAACCACAAGTTGTAGGGAAGCATTTGTCTACTGAATGAGTGAACTGAAAAGATTCAAGTTATTGTATTGAATAATGATGTATAGAAATGTCACAGTACTGATGCACTTTGTAAATATACATATATATATGTATTTTATTTTTCCCCACTGATGTTCTTTGCATTACAGTTATGCCCAAACTCAATCGAGACAGGTACTGTGTAGACAAATGCAAAGATACGTTTCCTTTGCAAAAGGAACCATTTATTTTCAGGACAAGAAAGAAGTAGTGAGTGTAATCAGTACAACAAGTGGAAAGGATAAAGGTAAAACTGATAAGATAATACAGCAGCATGGGTAATGAGTGCCTAATAGTTTTGATTAAATTAATTTGTTTTTAATTAGTCATATAACTCTCATATAACTCCCACACTGTGTTTGCAGACTTAACAGCTAGGAAAAGCATCTCCCTATTTACACATTTAATCTGGAAATTGTTTAGAAACAATAAAAATGCATATGATGCCATTTTAATGCAGAATATTTTTTTCTCAGAAATCTATTGCTGTACAACACAGTCTCATTTCTAGTCCTCTAATATGGTACCAAGGCATTCATAAAAATATAGGCATTTACAACACTTTATTTTGCTGGGATCCTAGACTCTGAGACAGAACTGAATTGTATAAACAAATAGTCTATTTCTATCTGTGTCAAATGGAAGCATAGAATTGATTTAAATACATCTTGACTGGCTTATCCACTCAAATTCTTCCCTATATAGGGGGAAATTGAATCTTTGCCTTGTGGAATACAAAAAAAAAAAAAAAAAAAAAAACTAGAAAAAAACCCCAGAAGATTGATGGATGACACCTCCAGCAAGCTGAATGTATTATCTTACACCAGTGAAGTCCCTAACTAATATTTGCTCAAGGCCCTTATTCAGTAAGATGCTGTGAGCACCCATACGGTTATTCAAAAGCTTAAATAATGTTTCTCCACTTGTATTCTCAATTAGTCATTTATAGTGCTCTGCTGAACCAGGGCCAATAAGAAGTCTTTGCTGAGTAACCCTGATGCATTTAATCTGTACCATTGATCTGAACCATGTGCTCTTTTATTTGGCTTGAACTGTTGTCCTAAAAAATGTATATTTCATTATTTCTACCGAGTGCCCTATTTGCTCCTTTCAGATTTTTATTCTTTTAGTCACTTTGAATTCTTAAGGAAAATACATTTTACATACTATTTTAAACTTTTTTTCTGCTTGTTTTACGTTGTACACTACTGAAAATTGTCTTTCACAGATATATATATATATATATATATATTAAAGAAGAAGAAGAAGAAGAAAAATAAAACACATTTGATTTGGGAGGAAGCCAGTGTCAACGTGACCAATGATGGGAACACTGACAATATGTTGGGTGCGTCTCTCAAATTCTGGAACAAGTAGAAGCCTGCTAAATGAAGCTGAGAGAGAGCTCACAAAAGAGCTCACCTAGCAAGAAAATTCACTGCAGGGAATTAGGAAAAAACAACACAACAATAACGTAACTTGTCAGCTGTTCATATTCTCTTGCTTCTACACAGGTTTCAAATCAAAGTAGTACCAAAAATTGCTGTTGCAAGTGAACATTCTGGGCATTCCTGATACGAAAAAGCATGAGGACATCTATCTTACTAAGTAACATCCCAAGCAATCCTTTGCTCACTTTAAAATGACTGGTGGGTGTCTTTTCTTTCACAATTATAGAATCATAGTGTCATAGAATGGTTAAGGTTGGAAAAGACATCTAAGATCATCTTGTCCAACCATGAACCCACTACCAACGTTGCCACTAAAACACATGCTTTAATACCACAAGTTCCTTGAATACCTCCAGGGGCAGTGACTCAGTCACCTCCCTGGGCAGCCTATTCCAGTGCCTGACCATTCTTTCGGAGAAGAACCTTTTCTTAACATCCAACCTGATCCTCCCCAGGTGCAACTTGAGGCTTTTTCCTCCTGTCATATCATTAGTTGTGTGGGAAAATAAGCTGACAGTCACCTCATCACAACCTCCTGTCAGGCAGTCGTAGAGAACAGTAAGGTCTCCCTTGAGCCTCCTCTTCTCCAGACTAAACAGTCCTATTTCCCTCAGCTGCTCCACATAAGGCCAGTGCTCCAGACCTCTCACTAACTTTGCTACCCTTCTCTGGACACGCTCCAGGTCGTCGATGTCATTCTTGCAGTGAGGAGCCCAAAACTGAACACAGTACTCGAGGTGTGGTCTCATCAGAGCTCAGTACAGAGGGACGATCACTTCCCTGCTTCTGCTGGCTACGCTATTTCTCATACAAGCCAGGATGCCATTGGCCTTCTTGGTGATCTGGGCACACTGTTGGCTCTTGTTTAGCTGAGTGTTTGACCAACACCCCCAAGTCCATTTCTTCCAGAAAGTCTTCCAGCCACTCTGCCCCAAGGCTGTAGCATTGCATGGGATTATTGTGGCCAAGGGGCAGGACCCAGCATTTGGTCTTGTAGAACTTCAACCCATTTGTCTCAGCCCAGTCATCTAGGCTGTCCAGATCCCTCTGTAGGGCCTTTCTGCCCCCAAGGAGGCTGACACTTCCTCCCAACTTGGTGTAATCTGCAATCTTCCTAAGGGTGTACTCAATCCCTCATCGAGATCATCAATAAACATATTAAACTTAAACTTATTAAATTAAATTAATTAGATACTGTGAAACTTCTGCAACTTAAAAAGATCAACAAAGGCATGAATTTTCTCTGAACTGAATGTTCACAAAAACTACTGTATTTTCTAGTCATAATTAGCTGTTGTATATAGCACATACTGTACAGTTATCCTGCTTTGCAAGTGTGAAGCCTGAAAAGTCTTTTGAGTTTTCCACCTCCTCAGTCTTTAGTATTGTGCAAGTGCTTCTCTCCTCCCGGTGTTTCTCTCACCTGTCTCAGCAGGTGAGAATAGTTTCCACTATGCAAACTCAGTACTGTTTCACTACCGAAACTGAAAAAGGATATGATACACCTATTGCATCCATGCCAAAGGCTGACTATGCTTTCTCAAATATAACTGGAATAGAATGACAATAGCAGGCAGTTAACAGGTATTGCCACAGGTTTCTGATCAGGTTGAAGTTACAGGTTTTTAGCAT
Organism: Cyrtonyx montezumae; assembly: GCF_038088225.1. Lineage (NCBI taxonomy): Eukaryota > Metazoa > Chordata > Aves > Galliformes > Odontophoridae > Cyrtonyx > Cyrtonyx montezumae. The sequence goes on along the minus strand of NW_027072034.1, from coordinate 143,121,490 downwards.
ATTATGAAACATACACTGACTATTCATGGTTATATACTCAAATTTATATTCCATGTAGCTATTTTTACCATAGTACCTTCACTTCTATTTTTGTCCTACTTGACCATTACATCTGGAGTGTCGGTGTTTATTGCACCTTTGTTTTCATATATCATACATATATCTACTTGCCAATTAGTTGCTTCATGATCTGGCCAAATAATTTGAACTGAAATTAAAATACTTTTTTTGCCTTTGGTACCAAGTAACCATTGTAGGTTCAACTAAGCAGGATTAAAAAACTAACACATAGATGAGAAATAACATTTTCTAAAAGTGCACTACAAGAATGCTATGTTTATCCTACATTTGCAAGGATTTCACTCTTATGTTAAACTAATGAATTTTATCACCTCTTCCAGACAAATTTCTTCATCAAATCATGCATTAAAATTAAGTCAGGAAACCAATCTTAGCAGCTGTCAATATAGTACCTCAAGTCATGGAAAGTACAAGACTTTTCAGTCATTGCTGAACTAACTTAGGTTCAACATGGTCACTATGAGGGAGGAAGAAGTAATATCACTCTAGTTGTCACGTCACCTTAGCCATCATATCCGTGGTCACTATTATCTCCATATTTTCTGTCTGAAATAGACTGTCAAATGACAGATTTAGTCAAGTTGAAGGGACCTTGGAGGAACCTCACTCCAGACAGGGCATACACTGAATGGAATAAAAACTTTACCAGCTGAGAATTGGAAACCTCAGAAAACAGAGGTGACCTCTCTGTATAATCTATTTCAATGCTTGGTAGTCATAAAATTGGAAATTGTTTCATTATAGTCAGCTGGAAGCTCTCTTGATTTGGTCTGTGCTTATTGCCTCTCATCCATGTCCCACTACGATGGTCCTGGCTTTCACTCCTTAATGACTCCCTGTAGGCACTAAGGGCTGTTGTTTAGTTCCATCTGCAGCCACCTCTGCTCCAAGCTGGACAAAGCCATCTCCTTACAGGCCAAGCCCATCCCCCCAGTCATCATGTTTACCCCACACTGAGCTCAGTACAGATTATCTGCATAGTCGTTATCTGGGGGGCCTAAAATTGAATACAAGAATCCAGATGTGGTCTAACAAGTGCCAAGTAAAGTGGAATAATTACTTTCCTTCGTTTATTTTCTACGGTCCTGTTGATACAGCTCAGTATGCTCAAGTCTTCACTGCTGCTAGGTCACACTGGTAGACCTGACCTCTGGAACAGCTTTAAGGGATAGCAGTTTTGTGATTTGGCAATTAATACTGTAATTGTTCTCCTTCTCTCAGTTCAAAGAATTTACCAGGTCAGAATAAATGAAACTCAGTACAGAATGTGCAAAACCTTAGCAGGAAAATGTAAACATTACAATTCACCTGAAAATTCACAGGACCTTTTGTGTGCACAGTACAGATACTTACAGCTTATGCTTAAAATTTTCGTCTCTAATTATGGCAGATTTAAAACTGGAGCTAGCTCTGGGCTTCTCATTATTACTGACAAATCTCATTTTTATTCCACAGAATAGGATGAAAAGACCTTTCTTGTCACAAGATGAAGGAGGTAGAATAGACAGACCTAGAATCAGGACAAAGATCTAGAAGATATAGTCAGGGAGTTATATGCACACTCCTGCTATGAATGAAACTGTTGAGAGTAGCAGTGGTTGCTACCAAGAACTACTATCCCACTCTCAGCCTTTGGAAGTGCCTCATGCACCTGTCCCTTCTTTATGCAGCAGCAGCAGCAGGGCTTTATATTATTTTCCAGAGTCGAATATCAAGCCCTGTTTAATACAATGTCTCAATTGTTGAAGACATTAATTTTGACTAAAAAAGCAAGTTGTTCAGAATATTAAGAATTTAAACAATGTGATGACTGGCAAGTCTTTTGCCTCATGATTTTAAGATTTTCTTTATAAAATTAGCAGTAAGTCTTCAAGTTCTTACAATCCAGACAACTTGGAATTGTAATCTGTGGGGACAGATTTAGCAACTCAGTTTCACAACCAAAATATGACAATACTGGCTAGTGACACCTTCTCCCTTTTCCTCATTCTGAATCCCTTAACTGAAATGAAGAAGGAATTGCAATACTCACATGACGGCAGAGCTCTAACACTGCTTCAGTTTTGTCCTGGTGTGGACTTTGAACACTACTACAAGCCCCTTGGTAATTTTCTCACTAAGATTTTTTCCAACTCTACAATTAAAGATCTTCTTCACTTCAGAGTATCAGCCATCTTTCCTTTTAGTGGACAGGTTCTTGTAACGTTTTTCACCAAACTAGTATTTCAGCAGATTAGAACTCTGAATATTTGGGCAACCTTTTGTCTAACATTCATACTATGCTTTATTGTGCATCACTGATTACACTGATGACATGAAATAACTGGCCTGTGAAATAATTTGCTTGTCAAAGGCTTTCAGGTGTGCACATATGATTTTGGTCAGCAATGTAACAGGCCTTAAAGAGCTACCACTCAATCGGCATTATAAAGTGGGAGGCTTTTTATACAATTCAGTGAAATTAGTAAAAGCCACACACAATGGTTTCAGTAAAGCATTACAACAAATGTATAAATTCCTAATGACTATTTTTAGTTCTTCTTTTAATTTTCTTTTTTCTTAGTAGGAGCAGACTGAAGCTATTACTGAAATAATAAACAAATACTTATTTTTTAAAACGTCCTACTAGTGACTATAGGCATAGACTACCTCAGCAATTCCTTTATTTGTATTATCTATCTATCTATCTATCTATCTATCTATCTATCTATCTATCTATCTATCTATCTATCTATCTATCTATCATCTATCTATCTATCTGTCTGTCTTTTGTTAGTTTGTTAGTCAGTTAATTGAAATCAAGATGATTTTTACATTGCACTACAGAATTGTGTGTGTTTATAAAAAATCGGTTTATAAAAATTTGCAACACGAGCAAATGTTAAAAATTGTTGAAAAATGACAGTTTTTAAAATATCTTCCTTCCCTTTTTTTCTTCCTGCTTCCTTTCCAGCCTCAAATCACTTCGAAAAAATCTCAGCTATACCTCTTTGTTTCCCCCTCTCCCTCTTTCTAAGTGTCAGTAGGATACTACAAATCCAAACTATTTTCCTGTAAGATTTTGCAACTATATGAAGAAAAAACAAACCCCAAATTCTTCTACTGGGAAGGCAGAATTTAGTTTTCTGTGATAAGTTTTGCAAGTTGTAGCTGAAGTCTTAATGTCTTCTTTCTGCTTAGCTGCCTATGTAGTCTGGCCTTCCATGATAACCTCATGCTGAATTGCTCCAAAACGTGATAGATACTCCTCGCTCTACTAAATAATGGGAAATATCACTCTAAGAAATCTAGAACATAGCACAGAATGAGAGGAGGTATACAAACACTGCAATGGCTAATTAAACAGACTCTACAGCAGGCAGGTCTAATAGACACCGTGGCACCTTCTCTTCAGCAATGGCTTAAGATGTCAAAGATTGGCAGCCTTGGAAAATAAGCAGTCTGAATTGCTCATTGTTCTCTTATTTTCTTTTCATTTTTTATATCCTTTTCATTATATTTACTCCTACTTCAGATTGCCTGAATAAAGTTCATAGTTCCTCTTCTTTGTAGCAATAGATATACGTAGTATTAGAGCCAAGAGAATCATGTGGAACACAACCAAGATTATTTCTGCAAGATTGATCCAGACTTCAAATTAATATGAAGGCATGCAGGAAAAACTTTGGGTTTTTCTGTGAGTGGAAGTGATTGTATGGAGAAATTTACTTTAGAACAAAGTGGAACAGTGCAATTCTTGAAACATAGTTTTGATTTCTCAAAATAGAAAACATGCTGTCAACAAAATAAATGTACTCCTCTAAAATAACTGTAACTTGAAAGAGTGGAAATGATTTTGAAAAAATCTAAATGGAATATTTACAATAAAATTATATAGAAAAGAAACTGTTTTGAGATATTCTTAGATCAGAACCTAGAAAACACTTGTTTGTATATTTACATTTAACTGCAGATTGCAGTTAAAAGAGGAGACTGCTGTTGTTTTGGTCTTTTAGATTAAATACATCTATCAGCTTTTAAACTTTTCTGTTCTTCAAATTACAGAATAGCTGGACATCTGCTATTGTAAGTTAATCAAGTCATTTCTGATATTCTTCCAGAGTGAGTTCAGTTGTTCTTTAACCAGTCTGGGTGAACAATGCAAACCTCACCATAGTTACATACATTTACTTAAATTACTTCTGTAGGTATCAGTGATATGTGATAATATCAAGTTTGTGTTGATCAGTAGCAAACTCACCACAAAATAGTAAGTATAAACACTGCTATAATATGAACAAATCATTCAGCTAAACAAACTGGGAGGGTGAAGATCTGGTTTTAAATACTGAGAGTGCAATCAGCTGAAGTGTTGAACTGTACTCTCTCTTGATTAGGATGTGATTCAAAGTATAAATAGAAAGAGGCTGCCTAAAGTGAAACATTTTCTCTGATTAAGGAAAAGTGATATTTATTTATCTTAATTGCTGTGACTTTTGAGTGGGAAATTCTTTGACAAGATTTCCTTTAAAATGAAGTGTTATTTTTTTCTGTAAAGAGTCAAGATAGAAATTGACTGTAACTGGCAATTGAATAACAAGAATATGAAATAATGATCAATAATATGCTTGAAATAAAGTTTGTGTAATTCACAGTGCTCAGGACTTCCACAATCATGTCTCCTCATATTAAAGTTACACAGCAGTTTAGGTGCCTGGCTAGTACCATAAATAACAGCATTGAAGTTGGTTTAACTAATGATCAAGTGCTCACTGGTGTGTATTGGGACAGCACACTCTGTTCCAGTGTAATTTTTTTTCCTTAAAAGACTTACTATATTAAATAGCCATTTGAATGTGTCTATTATTCTCCGTAACATGCATGTGTGTCTTGCAGTTTTGTTTGTAGTGCAATACTTTGACTTCTCAAAAAAAAAAAAAAGTCTATGTAAATTGGGACAGTTTCCAAAGTGACTCACCCTAAATCATAACAAAGTTTCTGATCCCTTGAAACTGCTCATTGTGACAGAATTACACAGCTGAGTTCTCTCACCCTCTATTTCACAATCCCACTCTAAAGCAGTTTACAGAAAATAATCATGGTAGCACTCCACCCTGAAAGTAAAATACTGAAATCAACCTGAGGTTAAATGAGGGTACTCTGCTAGCCTGAACAGGGAAAAGGAATGGGAAGGAAAGAGGGAATTACCTTGCATGTAGGTGGATTCCCCCAGATCTCCTTGGAAAATGATATAACTTTGTGATGCTATCTTTGTGAGGAAGGCTGTTAGACAATCCTAAACTCTGAACCCTGAATGCAGCCTTTTTTCTTTTTCTTTTTTAACTAGCTTATCGTGTAGACCATGTTATATGTTCTTTAGACACAAGGGCCAAGTATTGATGGCATAAATATTTTCTATAAAAAAAACAAACAAACACATTCTCAATGGCACAGCTCTAGCAGTTGGATTAAATGCTGGCAATATTACTACAAAACAAGAAAACTAAAAAAGAAACATTCAAAGTAAACTAGGTGAAAAGGGAGCTCATCTGCAATTCAGAGAAACCAGAGGAGTTCTAGGCTGTGCACTATTCTTTCCTGGCTGTTTGCTTACTATATTGTTAGGGATCTTGTTTGGTTGCTTTGTTTTACCTTGACCTTTATTTGGGAGAAGGTAGCTTATGAGAAACAAGTATGGGAAGAATCAGGTGTATGAGTCAACTATTTTACAAGTGCTGATGAAGAGGCTAAGATTTGCGTCATACTGGGAGAAATGTTGTTTCATAAGGGGGTCAAGACTGCTGTTGAAATGCTTCATCTTGTCAAGGACACAGCCCACAGTGGTTATAAGATAAATATTTGTTACAAGAAATTGACAATGAAATTAATATTAAAAAAAAAATTCTCATAGGTTGGTAAACTACTAGCTGGGAAGTCAATATTTGCAAAGAAAATAAAAGTGTGTTTAACACAAAAAAAGGTGAAATTTTGTTCTGAAATAGTAGTTTCTCACATTGCCTTACAGTGAAGAAAATAATAAGGTTAATCTCTGTCCTTGTCATATATGGCATAGCAGTGTTTTAGAATATTCATCTGTCATTGGCAAAATACTCAGCTGAGAGTTGTGGAGGGTTTTTTATTTAGTTTTATTTGGTTTTTGTTGTTTTTGATGAGTCTGATTCTGCTGAAGACTCTCAGATAAGGTGCAAATTTCTGCTTACAAATAGCATTGAAAAAAACAGGTTGGAATGTAACACAATTCTGAGCATAATTTAGTCTGGAAAAAGCTGGTTATTACAGCAGCAAGGATTCAGTCAAAATACACGTATGCCACTCCAAAAGTAATGCTTCCTATTTATTTCCTTGAAAACTACAACAGATACAAACGGCACAATAGCACTGTTTGATAGAACAAGTTCTCTACCATAGAACGATATCTTTCAACATAGTCACCACCATTAGCTATGCATTTTCCCCAGCAATGAACAAGATCCTGCATGCCACAGTTGTAAAAATCTGTCACTGCCACCACTGCTGAAATGCACAACCCACTGCCTCACTGTGCTCACAATACACTGTTTGGTCTCCATAAACATTCAGCAAGCATCTATAAATGCCAATGGGTGCAATTTTTTCCTCATGGAGTAATTCAGTTCCACGCTTTTGTTTCATAAACACTTCCACATCAGATGTTTGTTTCATAAACACTTCCACATCACTCCTCTGCTGCCATCAGCAACATGGCAACAAAATGTAATGGAATATTGGTGGGAAGGTTCAACCTCAGCTACATACCACCAACATCCACCACTAATGTCATAGTCCAACATAATATACAATAGGAGATATTACTTTTGGAGCAACCCTTGTAGTAAGGTGACAAAACAGCTAATAGAATCATGTTGATCTGCACACATATTAGCAATATTTGTTCATGACTGAAAAAATATTGACAACATCATTTTTGTTGGAGACAGATTTACAATCATTTGTGGAGAAAATTCGTGTAGAATTAAGAGATTAAAAAAAAACAACTTTAAACACTTTGCTACTATGCTTGCTTATCATTATTTTGCAGAGGGTTTCAGCAGTGACAATGGATCATAATGTTTAGAAATTATTTATAGGGATATATACAGCCTTAGCCACTCCAGACAGAGCCATCTGGAGAAGTATGAGTCACAAATTCAGGCCCAAACTTCATATCCTCATCATTTGAATACAACTGACAACAAACCCATAAACGAAAAGCATAAACTCCTACATCCCCTTGCACATACTACTTGCCAGGTTACTGGGGTCAAATTTCATCGCTTTACTATGATTTCTTTCTGACCTCTGTTATACTGCTGTGGAGCTGACATCAGGCAGACAACTTACCTGAGAAGTTCTGTACAGAAGGTTCATGTCACAGAGCCTGTATTTCCTTTTCACATTGTGGTTACATAGGTATTGAGTTAATAATAGCCTGTATCCTGTAGTGTGGATGTAGAAAGCTAACAAGAGATTTCTTTTTCTGTATTTCAGCATAATTCTTCAGGGGAAAGAAATAGGTATCCTATTACAGGACTAATACCGGCCAGTACAGAATATACTTGAGTGATGTATCAGCTTTTCTTTGCTAAATTTTCCTGGGCTTTGTGTGCATGAAATATAGGGAGTGAGGTGGTCGACCAGTGAAATGGTAAGTTTTGGTTAAGGTCCTCTTGTCTTTCTGTTCTTCTATTCAAAACTAAATCTGGTCAGGTTCATTGAGTTTATTGGTATTATTCTGCAAAACAAAGCATACCTTTTGATAAATATATCAATAAGAAAATCTCTAGATATTTGAGAGTTTGAGATATGATTAATTTGTTTTAATAAACTTGTTGTTTTGAATTGATATTTCTCATTATATTGACCTTGTGCCATAGGAGAAGTAAGACTTGGTGATCATAATTTTTTAGTCTAACCTTAAAAATCTGTATGTTAATAAACCAAGGCATCTGCCATAAATCAGGTCATTAAAAGTTATATAAGCAATGCAATGTTAATCATGCTGGTGCTCCAGAATCAGTAAAGAATCAACATATACATCACAGATTTTCAGATGAAATTAATATGAGGGTCTCCACTTGTATCCTGTGGTTGGTAAGGGTACTTCTTTCAGTAGCTCAGACATAGATTTCTAGCATGTAAGCCAGCTGAATTTTGTTTGTTTTGGCTGAGTAAGGGCAGGACCACATTTTTATCATATTGATATGTTGATGTATGACAGTAATTGTTTCCTTGTTAATTAAGCAGAGAAATAATGTGAACAGTCAACTTTTCTTTTTTTCCCCTCCACGAAATGCCTTAGCTCAAGAAGAGTTTGTCAAAGTTCAGCTTAAATTTCACAGAGTTGCCTTCAAGACATCCACTCACAGAGAAGTACTGAAAGTAAAAGTTTTCTTGTTAAGGGGACCTATCTCCTTCTGTATATCTCTTGAATCTTTGCCTCTGCATTCCTATGTAGAGTATCAGCAAACTGGGAGGAGCTAGGGAAAAAGCATATCAGGTCAGGGAGGAGTGGTAAAGTCATGGTGATCTGTTATGCAGTAGAGCATTAGGAAAATGTCTAGAGATGCCCTGTAAAACCTTTAGGGCTCTATTTATATTGTGTAATCATTCTTGGTCTCCAGAGCAGTAGTACTCAAGTAGGCCACGGTGAGAGTGAGATGCCAGGCAACTGCATTCATACAGAGCTTTGTCTCTCAGTAACATTCATTAGTAAATGCAGCACTGCACTGTCATAAGCTACCTAGATGTTAGTTTGTGTGAAATGTGAGTTCATGTTTGCTCAAAGCATAGTAGTTATGCTTCACTATGCCAGTAACATACCAGGTAAATGATTTCCAAGAACTCACAGGAGCACTAAGCACTGCAATGGAAAATCATGCTTCAACATGGCTTGAGATTGGAGTTTCTTTCTGAATGGCACTCTTAATATCTTTACAATATAAGAGAATATTAGATTTTTTGCAAATTATTATTGTGCATAAAAAAAGGGATTTTTAATCTTAGAAATAGTATCTTATATCATCTCAGTTCTACAGTCTTTTATACATGTGATTGACTTTATTCATCTGAGTGGTCCCTTTTCAGTTCCATGGGCACACTCACCTTTAGACTGTATTAAGGCTCATAATAAGAGTTAAAAGTTCATATCTGAAATGAAAATAAATTTTAAATTACATGAAAAATATTGATCTGTGGCCTGTTAGTCAGATGTGAACACTGATACTTTGACGAAGTAGGCAGAAGGAGAAAGAAGTGATTGTTACTGATTGTAACTCACCCAAGCAGTTTTCCCCAAGGCAAAGCCTGAGGGCATATGAAATTTTCAAAGAGCCAGTATCAACAACTTTCCTCTTTCCACAGATCATCACTGCTTTTAGATCACAGTTTATGAGTCTGGAGCTGAAAAAGGACACATAGTTTGCACAAAATCCTCTATTTCTTGAAGTTGAATGTAGTTGGCATAGCTTAGAGTGACCTATAAAACATAAATGAGACTGTGGACACACTGGATATTATTATTAAAAAAAAAATAATTCAGCTTTCTTCTCATGCACTGTAGAGCTCTAGAAATAGAAATATTTTAAAACAATCTGTGAATGAATAAAAAATACTCTGCCATTCACCTGTTCATTACCTTTCTTAATTAATTAGAAATTACCTGGTGTTTTTCCTAAGGAACAGGAACTGTAGAAATGAATTCTGGGTTGGAGATAGTATTCTCTCTGTAGAGTTCAGCTTTTGAGGACTTCTAAAACAACTTATTTAATTTTGCAACTTTTCTGTATATGTGATATATTTAAAAACAATTATGTAATTGAATATCCTGGATACTTCCTAGTCTGCCTCCTCTGCAAGAAATAGAAATGTCTCAAAAGTTTGTCTCAAAATGTCTCTTGCCTTTTGTTCAATGGATCGAGAAGCACTTGTGCTGTTTGAACATTCAACAGCCATGTCATCACTTTTACACATCTCTCCTTTGTTCATCTCAAACACTAAACACTCAGATTTCTTTAATACTTTATGTCTTGGAAATAACTAAACGACCACTGTATATGCTTTCTACAGCTGATTAACACTAAGGAAGCTCAGGAATATCTAAGGCCTTGACAAAGGAGAGTGCTTTAAACCAAGTAGTTTTGCTGTTTGTCGCTAACTGTCTGGTTATCACTGGAAGAAAGCTTTCCTTGGAAAATGTCATCTAGAGATTACATCTGTAAGAGTCATCACTAATAGAGCATTCATTAGACTTAGCATTATTTTAATTGACGCTTCATCCACTTCCTCCCTCTATTCTTTGTTTATTGTCAAACACTCATTTCATTTTTTCCAGTCCTAATCTAATTTCTCAACTGGATGCTTTCCTTCTCATCCAGTCATAATGCACATATTTTTAATGAGTTTTTCACTGTATGCATATGATATATATATATATTTTTTCCCAGTATCTGCTTTTCTCCCTTCTCTCCAGGTAGTATCTTTTAAGGGAAGTTTTGTAAATTTTCCTCTAGCTATAGCTATCTGTATTGTAACAGATGATAATGAGCAGAATAATGTGCATTTCATTTTGAAATTCCATTGCTTTTCTACCTAACTATTCTACTGTAACATCTCAATGTCCTACAGAAGTCTTCACAGAGGCTGAAACATTAGATGTGTGCATTGCATATGTATTATGTGCATTAGATATATGTTAGCATGTACACTGTGTATAGTAAAAATAATTTGAATACAATGGAGTGGAATAGGCATGACAAAACAAGAATGGAACAAAATTGTGATGCTGATATTATGACATGAACCAGAACATACATCATATTATTCTTCATTTTCTCTTCAATTCAGACTAGTATTTGTGGACCCTATAAGGGCACAAACAGGCACAGGGAAGTATTAACATTATATAACTTTGCATCTTCACCTTAGAGGCCTAAATGAGGTAGGAGGTCACCATGATCCTGTGGGAAGTTTAAGAACTCCATAAAGGACAAAACAGACTAGCAGACTGATCAGAAAAACATTTGCAGCAGTTTTTTTTTATTTACACAAATCCTGTGAAAAATTATGACCCATTTATTCCTAGCTAAAAGTAAGGACTTGTTTCTTCCTCTGACTTCATCCCCTTTGATTTGTGTACATATGTCGGGACAGAAGTGAAAAGCCTACTCTTAGCTTAGGAAGGACAAACAGTGCTTTTAGCTTGATTTTGCTAGTTAAGGTGAACATTATTCTTTTCATCTGATGACAAGTTGAATATTAATCATCAGGGTGCCCTGGCAGCCATACCCTGGGGTGTATCAGGCTGCGAGCTGGTCAAGGAAAGGGACTGTTCTATTCTGCTCTGCGTTGGTACTGCCTCATATTGAGCACTGTGTGCAGTTTTGAGCAGAACAATATAGAAAGGAGACAAAACTATTAGAGAGCATCCAAAGGAGAGCTACAAAAATTGTTGAAGTGTCTAGAAGGCAGGGCATATGGGAAGCAGCTGAGGCCCCTTGTTTTGTTCAGCCCAGAGAAAAGGAGTCTGAGGGGAGGCTTCATGATTGACTACAGCTCCTCACAATGGCAGTGGTGGGGCAGAGCTGAGCTCTGTTCTCTTGTGACAGTTATTGATAGAACCTGAGGGAATGGCAGGGAACAGACTCCCCAGTGGTGAGCAGTGGTCATAGTAGAAACCCTGCTGAAGTTCAAGAAGCATTTGGACAACAACTTTAGACACAGAGTTTGAATTCTGAGTGGTCTTATGTGGATTTGGGAGTTGGACTCTGTTAGACATGAAGTGTTCTTACTGATGCATTCAGCTACTGCCACCTTCATTGCTGTTCATCAGTACTGTATGCAAAAGCAGTTCTACATATGAAGGGGCTAACTCACAGAACAGAATTTCACATTCTCAAAGCAAAGCTGACAATACATCCTTGAGACATCAAAAGTGACAGAATTCAGCAGGGAACCTGCTATGGGGGACAATTTCATAGCCAAGGGCATTGTTTCACATACCAGGGGGATTAATATTTTCTGGAGTTTAATAATCCATATAAAATAATTTCCAGCAATGTGGTCTAAAATAGATATAGGGTTGTATCCAATTTGCAGATTGAGTGCACAACTGTTTCTACAGAGAAAACTGTACATGATTGCTTGTAATTAGCAAGGTCAGGAAGATAATAAAAAAATTATAATCTTATAAGGCGTGTATCTCCAAGTTTATTTACAAATAACACTTGAGCTTTAAAGTACATGTTTATTTTGCATTATACATTACTTCAAAATAATGTAAGAAAAAAAGCATATACTTGAAAATGTTCAAATCTCGAATTAAGAAGTCATTACAAAGTAATGGGCTGTGTAAGGCAAAACCATTAGCACAATATCCTACAGGATAGAAAAAAGCAGACTAGAAGTAATTACAGGAAAAATCAATGTGTTTCTCATGTTTCTCTGATCAAAAATGTAGCATGATATTAGAAACCTGTGAAACTTTGGGGTACCCCTTTTATTCTACTTAGTACTAAATAATGGCTATCAAATCAATCATATTCTCAGCACTTGCGTAAGTCTTCAATCTCCTGCTATGAATGTTCCTCTGATGGAATCTCAAGAGAAGATCTTTTCTGCCACACTTACATGGACAACATGCTGAAAAGGAAAGGGTATGAAGTGGTGATGCACTTAAGTATTCAAACATAAAAAAGAAAATAATAAATTTAAACTTTTAGAGGTATATGTTACACTGCAGGATTTAATCCATCTCTACTGCTATAGTGTAAATGAATAAGTCCCCTGAATTCATCAGACTGAATCCATGTGAATATGTTACAGTATGAGAGTCAAGTACAGAGGGTGCAACTAGCTCTTGTTTTGCATTATAGCTATTAATTAAAACACAAACAAAACTTTAATCACTGTTACTGAATTGTGGCTCTTCATAACTGTCATTCAACTCCAAACTGCTAATGGCCTAGGGACTTCACAGATTTATATTAGATTGCAATTTAGCACTTAAAATAATTCTTTTTTGGAACGATACTTATTTTCCCTTTACTTTTAAGTACTAGAAATTACAGTCAGGCAGTAAAACCCATTAGGGACTATTTAAGTTACAACTCAGTGAAAACACTGTAAGTTGCCATAAATATATGAGTTCATTGCCTGTTAATCCATGTTTACTTTGGCTAAATTTGGAGGCACAAAATTTCTAACACTTTGGTAGCAACTGTAAATCATGTTCTACATATAATATTAAAATAAAATAAAATGTGACATTTCTAACATAATCATTGAAAAAAATCCTTTAAAAAAGGATGCTAAAATTTAGACAAAGTTAAACATGGACTTAATTTCATTCATCTTTTATATTTCACCACATATCAGATGTTTTCTAGCACATGGCCTAGAGAAGGAATAATAAATTTACCTATTGTCATATGAGAATAGCTCTTGGCAATGTTTATTTCAGCAATTAAGATTTAACAGACACAGAATCCCTATTTGAGCATAAGAAAAAGTACACCTGATCACCTTTCCTGGTGAAATGGAATATATGCTTATATTTTCAACACACTGCCTACTACAGGAATAAATTAGAATAAACTAATGGCTAAAATGTGATTGTTGTCAACAGCGTGCTAGTAATTTTCTTAGGTATAAATGCCTTCAAAATTACAAATTCTTCAAATAAGATTCTCAACGTCACTGAATAATACAGGCCTATTTCTTAATCTTCCATTAAATGTTATATGTATCATAACGTAGATCTATTTTGGGTGGGCTTCTTAATTAATTATGGTATTGTCTTCCGACTTTATATCTGGAAATATATGCATACCAATTTTAGGAGCATTATTTTCATATCTGTTATGTATATGCACATCATACTAGCTTCATTAGAAAATGTGAGTTTCCACAACACGCAGCATTAAACGATAAGAACCCGAGTGGGTTAGAAACATCCACCTCAGAGTTCTCAAATTGTCAGAAGTTATTATGCTATATCACAGTGATCTCCAGACCCAGTAATTTCTGCAGATAACACATTATGGTCATATCAATCTGCATCTTCACAAATAGCCTGGCTTTGTACTACGATACACACATTGAGAAAGTAATTATATCAATTACAATTCATTTAAAAGGTTGTGGATTTATAGGCCAGAAGAGACCACAGTAATCTCATAATTTCACCACTTGTGTACTACAGACAATGCATTTACCCAGAAAATCTTACACCAGACTCAGATTTCTTCTGTCAGGTGAGGAGTAACTTCTGGAAAGATGTCTAATAAAACTTGCAGATCAATACCAATAATACCATAGTGTGGCATGTAACTTCTAAACATATTCTGACTTACCTTCATGTTCACAACAATATGATTGGGCTAATTAAAACATCATCTCTGCTAAGCTATTACATATTACATTAACCTATTTACTTGCACACGTAATTTGTTTTTTCCATGTATGATGTACAACTCAGTGCTGGTGACATTCTAGGATACACTGGTCTAATTCCTTTCTTTTATATATATATATCAAAGTGACACTTTTTAATTCAGTGCAAATGCATTGACAAAAATTAATGTTCTCACCTTTCAACTTCCTAGATTACTTCGTATGTTTAAGGAGGATACACAGTCATTATTGACAGACAACATCTCTTCATGCAAATCTGTTCTATTTTGTAAACCATTCAATTCACAGTGTAAAAACTGGTAGATATTAAGTTCTTCATGTAATCAAACGTACTAAACAAATGTTCTTGTCTTAATCTTGTGCATCTACTTTGCACACAAATATCATAGCACAGGTTATTGTGTTAGCTCTACTTGTGCAAAACATCTGAACTGAGTGTTATAAAAAGAAACATACTTCTGCATGTTATCTAAACTACCTGTAGCCTCACTCACTGCTCTGTGGCCCTCAAATGAGAAAAAAATAGTGAAAAAAATTTCTTTGTTAAAGACAAAATTATTCCAGTGAGTAATTACTTGAAATTCAGCAGTGATATAATTGAGAACCAATATAGGCTCACTGAATACTGAAAGTCTGGCAGGTCAGTGTTTCAAAATTAGAAAGAAGTATTTATACTGTGGAGAAGTATGCAATTTATAATGGCAACATGACTTTTGTCCATAAATTCTTTATGTATTTTCTATAACTCTCCACCTGTATTAATATTCTGTGGGAGTCTCAGATACTACACAGCACTGCAAGAAAGTAATCACCCATGCTTACAAATTGGTTCATCACACTGTCATCCTTATTGCTAATCTAATCTATATCAGTGCCATTGTACTTCCTATATTGGTATATAAAATTTTGGGCCTGAGAGTACTTTTTAGCACCTGGGCCTTGATATAGATGGCTCTCCCCACTAATTTGGATTCAGAACTCTGAGATACAGCATTTCTCTTTATCTTGCCAAACTTCTGTTCTCAATAGAAATTAATGTCTAATGCATGATCTGGTGAAAAAAAATGCATACAGTCTTATTTTTATCAGATTCATAAGCCCAGCTGGTTCTAGTTGTCCATAGAACACTACAGATTGGAAGAGACCTCGAGAGGTTTCTAGTTCAACTTGATACTCAAAGCAGGTTGAGATTTAAGGATGACCAAAATTGCTCAGTTTACCAGGTGTTTGTTGTGGTTTAACCTAGCAGCAGCTCAGCACCACATATCCATTCACTCATTACCCCCCAGATGGAGAACTGGAAACAACATAAAATCGGGATTTAAGATAAAGGTCATTTACTAAAAGAGAAAAATAAAAGCAAAAGTCCAGTGATTACACTATAAAGCCACAAAACACTTACTTACCACCTGCTGCCTGATACACAGCAACAACATGATTCCCTATCAGTAATTAAAGGCCTCACCCCCCCACCAACTGATGCCACACGTCCCTTGAGCAGTGGCTGCCCCCAGCCAACTGCCCACAGCTTTATGGCCTTCTGCATGATGCTGCATGGTATGGAATAGTCCCTGGGTTAATTCAGACACCTGTACAGGCTCTGCTACTCCCCTGGCTGCCATGCCATAAAAGGGGTGACTCTTCCTCACTGACTGGCTGGGATTGACCTGGCTGTTCTTTTGTTACTCAGCAAAAATAATGGTCTGTTATTAACACTATCTTAGATGAAACCAGCACAGTCTGAAAATCAAAGAGAATAGAGACTGTATATCCTCACTGGACATGTCTTCATCTGAAAATTTTCTTACATCTGATCATAACTCTATTGTTTCGTCTAATACCTGTTGTCTCTCACCATCCAGCCATACCTCACCGTGCAGTGTATTGGCAGCTCTCCTCAAACTGATTCTGCCCATGAACTTCACAGGAGTACGCTCACTCTAGTTCATCACTAATCAGTTGATTTTGTACGTGTGAAAGAATGAAACAAAAGTATAAAAAATCCAGCTTTCTGATTCTTTCTGCTCAGTTATCACAAGCATCCAATAAAAATCCATCTATAGACAATTTGTATTTGCAGCTGGCAGTTCACTGTTATACATTGTACAGCCTGAATACATACTGTAAGATGAGCTACTGGAGTTCAGCATCTTTTTATATACCAGGACCGATGTGCAGAAAATTTATTTAAGTTTGAATATGAAATAGTAGTACTCCCTGAATTGTGGTATTTAGGGTAAAACAGGATTTTAACGCTCTTATATGTTGTCAGTGCTCATAACCTAATACGACTGTGACTAGTAAACCAAGCTTATAAAAAGATTAAGTTGCTGCACAACAGTGAGGCTATTAATCCCTTAAACCACATTTCAGCGTACAACTTTCTAGGATTTGTTCATAGTATATGGCCATGTACAACAGCTGAAAACATTGCCCTCGAAGTTAACAGGAGATTTTTATTTGAGTAGGGTTAATATTTTGCCTGCCAAATAAGAAATTTCACTAGAACTCCAACAGTGTAAAAAATCTACTTAAAGCATTTAATTACTGAAGAAGTTCTTAATCTAGGGTCGGCATATTTAAATGGAGGGTACCCTTCATTCATCTTTGCTTTTCAGAGACTTAGCAATGAAGTTGTTTCACATTATTTTGAGGAAAAAACAGAATGATCGAAGTATTTATCATGCCCTCTTTGCATCTGGTACTCAAAAAATTGAGATTGTTATTTTTTTCATCACTAACTTTGCATACAAACAACTGATTGAACCATACTTCCTGTGCTGTTCTCCTTAAGCCAATCATCATACCTGTCTTAAACTTTCTTCAGAGTTAAATGAACACTCCTATTCTCAAAATGGACAGCTAATGTCAACGGGAGTACCATTGGTCTTCGTTGGTGTGAGTATCCTATTGATGGCTTTAAAGACTCTGGATCTGACCAGGTAGACAGCGAAATACACATCTCACTGTTTGCTTTAATTCCAAAGTAATTTATGTATGCATACAAAATTGTTTAGTGTTCTTGGTAATTATTATTTTCATGAAGATAGGCTGAGGAAAATCGATATTCCAGAGATATCTGATCACAAATACCTACTAGCTGATCAGTATATATTTTGGAGTATTACCAGTGCATACAGAGATGTAAATTGAATCTACAAAGATAAGAATGCCATCACCATCTTTAAAACCATGAAAAGGATAAGGCATATTTTTGTAAATTTATTGTGAATGTGTGACTTGCACCAAAATTTTTAGTGCTTTCAGGTTTAATGTCATTTCAGGTATAACATATAAGGTAGTGGATCTTTCAATGGTTCACAGGCTGGTTTGGCCCGGTGCTGTGACTACTGGGGTGGGGGACCCACAGACACACATCCTGTGAAAGGGGAGAAGGGAGAGGCCAGGGAGATGGGCCTAAAAAGAAAACTAATTTACTAAATAAGATACTGGAATGCAAAATAACACAATATAATAAAATATAATTGGAATTGAAGCTGATAAATCAAATACAATGGGGGTGAGTGTTTGAAACTGAAAATCTTACTCTAAAGCTGAAGGTGAAATGACTAGGAAGTTTCCAGTGCAGACAATGCAGCAAAAAGAGGAAGACTTGGGACTTGTGTGCAGATTTATCTTTCCCTCTGGGTGGAAAATGGGAATATAAAGTCCTCTGGGGTACATAGTACTTCTCTTCTGAGAACCAGGTACCTAGAAATTTGTCAGTCCATGGAACTGGAGCAATAACTCTTTAACTCTCAGTGCCTTACATGATGTTATGATGTGGAGTACTGATGAAAAAATGGTAAAACAATGATGAGTTCACACAGGAAAACTTAGGATGCTGCGAGATCTGATATTTGTATGAATCCATATCCCTCCATAGATCAGTTTCTGCAGCTCAAAAAGAAGAGGGGAATTATGTTTAAGATTAGGATTAGGGTTAAGGTTATGGTTAGGATTAGTGTTAGGGTTAGAAAGCTCACAGTCATTTTTCTGCAAAATAATCAGTACTTCAGACACATTGCTTACATGTGTATTAACAGAGACAATATGTTACAGGAGCAGCTGGAAGCAAAATCATGTAGGTATTGCACTGTGCTAGGCCTCTTGAAGCATAGTACAACACTGTTGTACTAAAAAGCAGGATGTAACTGACACAGCTGACCAGAAGGAAAGAGAAAGTAAACAGGAGTTTTTAGTACATCTGCTTGTAGTGAGACTTATGAATGGATCAATGGCTTCAATTGAGAAAAAAAAAAGCCCGCAAAAGCATATGACAGTTTTTTGTTTGATTGTTTGCTTCATGATTCACCCAAGGTAAATAAAAAAATAAATAGATAAAAAAGTTTATATAATTATTCATTATCATATCAATTTAGAAATCAAGAGGTCAGAATATTTGCAGGGGTTTATCACATAAGTCTCTATTTCTAACGTTAGAAGAGCTGCTTATTTTAACAGTAACATTGCCATATCTACACGCTGGCATGAGAACTCACATTGCACTTAACAAAATGCAGTTAGAATTTCTTTGAAATATTTTTCAAAACCTGGAAATCATATGAACTATGATAAGTGCATTAATCTAAATTACAGTGTGGAGAGAATACCCAATGATTAATATAAACATGAAGACTCATTTAACTTCAACAATGAGTTAAAAATATTACAAGCTCCAAATAGAGCAAACAATGTCAGATATTCTGCAGGTTGGAATAGTAATTGCAGTTGTATCATGAGTCTTTTCTTTTTCTCCCTCCACACTAACCTTCCTACTACAGCAGATAGCCTGAATGCTGCATGAAACATATCTGAATTAGCAGGACTGAGCTAAACAAGAACTTTTTATTTTCATTTTAGATCTAGGATTACTATTTCTTTTTGAACTATGTTACAATCCTGTAATTTTAGTGCTGTCTTGACTTGATGTGAGGCATGCAGAAAGATCAAAATATTGAAGGTAGAACTAATTATATGTACATATTTTTTGTATCATTAAGCTTTAATAATGTTCTTAAATAGAACATGGTCTGGATCTCTCTAAGCTAATTTTCCCTTTTATTTTTTTTACTAAGTAGGGGGTTAATGACAGTGAATGGTCAAAAATGCCAAATGTATGTTAATACTGGGATACATGCACACAGTTTCCTCTTAACTTTCAAAGAAAGAGATCTTAATTTGAAATCCACCTATTCATACTGTTGTGTCATGTACTCCAGATGTAACTTCTGTACCGGAGAAGTGAAACTAGAAAGTGAACCTAGTGTCCTTCTCTTTTATCTTTACTTACTGAAGCAGGCTTTACTGGTCAGGAATTTCAGAGAGATAAAGGACCTTAAACAGCTACAGCTCTATATTTTCTTATTTAAAACGAGACTACAGTGTACCAACATATTAGCTTAGAAAATAATTTAAATGTGTTGATTATAAAAAGGAATTATTAAAACATATTTTATTGTCATTTAAACTAAACTGCCATTTCATGACTTCCCTTGAACAGTGACAACACATTAGCAACTCAGCATTTAGAGAAAAACATATCACATATTAAATCTTCATACATTCTAAATCTTGTCTTCAAAAATTGCATGACCAATTGGTTATTTGAGGTAGTAGAAGAACTACGAGCAGTAAGATTGAGAACTGCATTTTCACCTTCACTATTATCATTAACCTCCCAATAATAATAATAATAAATAATAAATCACTGTATATGAGTTATAGGATGTTCTGCATGGTACTTATCCATTTGTCCCATGTAGCTTATACATAAATGCGAGGCAGATGATTAAATGTAAGTAATTAACTTTCCCATTCTAATAAGTGAAATGGAACTGCTTTTTTGCAGATGTTTGGAGGTGTCTGCTTTATAATGAATTATTTTTTGGTGATATCTGAAGATATTTGACAAACCTACTACAATTTTTTCTCCCTTACTCAGGTGCAAAAGGCAACAGAAATTTTTGCAAGAAAATAAAATCTAAATAGAAACACAAAAGGAGTCTAGGAGTCCCCAACAGCATACTGAGGAATAAAAAATATGATTGCAGCAATGGAAAAATCCTCACACTATGTAAGGAAACCTCAGTTAGGACATTTCTGCCACTCTCTACCTCAATAAAATACAAAGACTGAAAAGCTGAAAGGAGATGACATGAGAAAAATCATTGTCAATTTTTCTTTTATTTCTCTAAATATTGCCTGTTGAAAATAAAATTCCCTTTAATGTAGGAATCCTACATGAATATAAAGATAAAAAATAATTTCACTGAGGCTTGGTCATGCTGAATCAGATATGACCTTCATCTATCACAGCCTTTATATATGTATTTGATTTGGAATAAGAAAACAATATCCTTGTGTTCAGGGGTACTATTTACCCTATTAAACAAGTTTTCATACCCTTTGTAGATTTGGATCTAAGTATTCAGAACACAGAATCTAAAGGATAAAACCAGGCAAAACCTTGTTACTTTTCCACAAACTTAACCTCTGCTCTATCAGCTGCTGGCCCAGGTAATGGAATGATCAATAACTATTTAAAGTTTTAACCAGGTTAATCATTACATAGAAACAAGTTGTAGATTAAGTGAAATGCCTTCTTGAGGTATATGTCTGCACATTTCACACAGCTAGAGATAAACCTTAAACAGTGGCATTTAAATTAGTGAACTTAAGTTGAGAATAAACAGTTCTGTAAGTGGAAATCTATTTCTTACACTTCCAACCCCTCCTCAAATTTGACAACAGTAAAGCTTATCTTACAGGCTTATCATACAGGCACTTTACTTTTTTCCACTTAGGAGATCTTTACACCAGTAATAACAGGTTCTACTTATGCAAATGACACATTAAAATTTCTTCTCAATTCCATTCTATTTTCTTTGTGTCATCGGTTCTGTTTTCTTTCACATGTCCATCTTTAAGAATCATATTACATCTCATTGCCAGCTTTCTCTGGATGTTGTGACTGGACTTGTATTGCATTTTTTTTCAGTTTATATATAATTAATAGAAAAGGTAGAAGTAAAACAGGAAAACAGGAACAAATGGTGCACATCTATCTAAGAACCTTCAAGATATTTTGTGTGTTTACTGTATGGTCTGTCTTGAATTCTACATCTTGTAATGAACTAACATAAGGAATGTAGTGTTAGCAATTGTTTGTGTGTGTGTGTGTGTTTGGATACTATCAAAATTGAAATAGCATGTAGTCAGCCTTGAATGAAAATATGTTCACAGATTATCTATATTCATAAGGGCAACTTCTCTGCTCCTGGATCTCCTACAGGACAGAAAACTCTCTGAGGGAAAAAGTGGACAGACTAGCTTTAAGAGTCAGGATGAGTCCTAGCAGATTCAGGAAGACAACTGACAAATAAAAATTGACACTTTCAGGGGCACCACAATTATTTTATTCATGGAACATCTGGGAGTGTGTGTTCAGTGCAGCAGCGAGAACAAGAAATGTTAATTGAGAGATCAGCCATGTCTCCCCCTGAGTCACGCTAACAAAAACACTGTAGTCTAGAAACAAAGGCAGAAGGTCAGTTGAGAGTTTGAGAAAGTCTTATTTGTTTCCTCCTCAAGGATTGTATAAATTAAGTGATGATTTTAGTGACTTAGTTGATAATGTTGACAGCAAAATAAAGCCTTTTAAAATGTAGTAGTGAAACTTCATGAAGAAGACTCATGGTATTTCTTTTAATTGTTTTCTTTCGTGGTTTTTCCTGGAACCCAGGATGATAGATCTCTCTATTTTTTTTACTTGCAAATGTAAATAAATCTAGAAAATTCATAGGTACTCAGTAGGGAGTAAACATTATTGAAAAATCTCATTAGTCAGTAGTTTTCCTAGTGATTTCAATAGGAACAAACATCTAATGGCTTTTTACTTTTTTTTTTTTAGATAAGTCTTGCAGAATGTAAATATTTTTTTCTATTCTGAAATAATTTTGAGTTATGTAGCATTTGACATTTTCTGATTTTATAGAGAAAACACATCTACCTTTCTTGTGTAAGTCAAAAAAAAAAAAAAAACCCAAACAACTGGAAGCCATTCTCCTCTGATGTTATTAATAATTTTTATACTAAGCCAGTGTAAGGGCACTATTCTTCCTAAAAAGCAGCATGTTTGCATGCATCTTTTAGATAGAAGTTCAGATCAAAATATTCAGTCTGTTTAATATGAAGTAAGCACTGAGCTAAAAGTTTTTGTCTGAAATTTACTGTAATAATGTAAAAATGTTTTAATATGAACTTTCCCTAAACTGTTCTTCTGGACATGGAAATTTCAGTAAACAAATAATGATTAGAAGATCTTCCTGAAGAATTCAATTATTTATTGAGAGTGTAACAACTGCAATAGTAGAAATTTCACAAAATAGAACATTCTGTAAGTCATTTGGCCATATTTGCAGAATGAAACTTTAATTTGTCTCAGGCAAACTGTCAAACAAGGATGGAATTCGAAATTTGCTTACATACCTCCAAATGTTTCCAATGTACTTGCTGAAAAACACTCATGAGAATTCAGGTAAAATCATAGATTAGGAATCTCACATTTGAGTCTTACAGTTGGTGTTATTATTGCACTTGGAATCATAAGCTAGTCAAGTAGACTCAGAGTTTTATGTCTCAGTTTCTCAGTTAGCAAATCTGAGACAGTAATAGCAACTACCTCTATAGAACGTGTTGAGATCTCTACATTTAATCACTGATTTTTTTTAACGAGTTGTACTTCTGCAGAGTGTATCAAACCCAGTATTTGTAGGTGTTCCACAAGTGTAGATCTGTAGATGTTAATCTGGCACACTCAAATGAAAAGATCATATTTTTCTCTTACAAAATAACAAATCTTTGTAATTAAAATAAAGTACGGACTGAGGCAAACAATCCTCTTCTCCTACCCACCCTTTAGTTTACTATAACTTGCTTAAATTAGTTGCTTAAAAATAATAATAAATAATAGGCATAAATAAATAGGCAATAACTTGCTTAAAAATTATTATAACTTGCTTAACTTAGTTATTATAACTTTGCTTAAACTTTGCATTCTATTTATTTATTTAATATTGTCCAAAAGGGACCCCCAAGCACAAAAGCATGAGTGATACCCATTTAAGAAGTACAGATTCTTTGTTTTGTTCCACTGTTTCATTTGCCATTTGTTTCATTTCACATCCAGATGGTTATACACATTCGGTCATGGTTTCCTTCTCCTTGGAGGCCTTGCTAACTGAAACAATAAGGAAAATTCAAAATGCACAATATTACCCAAAAGACCAAAGACACTTCTTTGGTATTTACTTTGCTCCATGAACACATGCATCGAAGGGCAGATTAAAATTCTACATACTGATGATGTCTCAGAAATATAATGCAAACACATCTTCAGTTGCCTTCTGTCTTCAGTAGACACGTGATAATAAAAGTATATGTAATTACAGCATTGTCCTGATTTCATCTGGTATGTAATTAGTTTTCTGCATAG